>NC_045599.1:47177185-47802185 GCF_009762305.2 Zalophus californianus | reverse complement strand
CCTCTGCTCTTTTCTTGCTCTCTTCTATTGTAGCTTGATGACTTTCCTCAATGTTAGGCTTTAATTCCTTGTCTTTATTTTTGGTATATCAATTTCAGGGTTTTGATTTGTGTTTATCATTGGGTTCATATATAACACCTTGCATGTTTAAAGTCTACATTGAGTTGATGGTTGCTTAAGTTTGAACAAATTCTAAAAGCATTATGTTTTTTCACTTCCCTGCACATTTTATGTACATATTTTACATTGTTTTATCTTGTGTATCCCTTCACTAATTTTTGTTAGATATAATTGATTTTAGTATTTGTGTTTTAACTTCCATACTGGCTTTATAAGTGATTAGTCTACTATATTTACTGTATGTTTGTTTTGCCTGTAATTTTTTTTTTTCCTGCCAGAAATTTCTTGCTTCTAGTTATGGCCTTTTCTTTCTAGGCCAAAATAGAAATAGGCCATTTCTATTAAAGAAATGCCTTTAATAATTGTGATAGGGCTGATTCAGTGGTGAGTAACCTCTTTAACTCTTTAAGTCTTTTTTCTCTGGGAAACTCTTTATCTCTCCTATTCTGTAGGAGAGAATGGGTAGAGTTGCTGGGTAGAATATTCTTGGTTGTAGGTTTTTTCCGCTTAACACTTTGAATATATCAAAGTGGCCTACAGAGCTGCTGTTGAAAAACCATCTGATAGCCTTATGGGATTTCCCTTATATGTGGTGGTTTTCTTTTCTCTTTAAAAATTCTCCCTTTATCATTCCTTGCTGATTTTTTTAGTTATTAGTTGTCTTGGTGTGGACCTTCTTGGGTTCCCCTTTTAGGGACTTGGAGTCCCTAGAATCTGAGAGTCCAGAAGTAATAGAAGGTAACTTTCAGAAATCTAGAATGATCTCTTTGTATACCCATGTGGGAATCAAGGCTTAGAGAGGTCAACTGACTTTAACAAATGTGAAAGTTTCCAGGAGGTATCAAAAGCTTATGAATAATCTTGTAATATATTCTGATTAAAAAACTGAACTAGGAAAAAAATGTCTATTTCAGCTGCCTGAGGGAAAATAAGAGATGTGAATGCCTTTGTTAAAGTTCATCATATTTGATAGTTTTACAATTTCAGTGTTGGTGTGAAAATGAGTGAGGAAACCTTAGTTTTCTAGCATTAAAAAATGTATATTACCACATATCTTCTAAAACTTTAGATTTAGTTCATTGTCCTTGGGGTAAAACAGTTCAGTATAGCAATAGGCAGATGACCATGATGCTATCAAACTTTTTTGACATTGATACTGTTATTAATGAGTAGTTAATTGAGGGTGATAAAAATTTTTCTCTTTTTACCTTTTTATCCCCTTAAAAACAAAAATAATACTCCATTTTGGGTGGCAGCTTTTCTACTTCTGTGGAAAGAACTGGACTTTAATTAAGTATATTATACTATTGAAAAGTTTTATGTGTGTGTGCCTATGTGCAAATGCATGCATATGTGTATATTTTCACAGTCACTAAAAACAATTTTGGTGATGTCAAAATTTTTCTGTTCTTAATTACATATGTAGCCAATGCAGGTATAGTGTCTTAGAGTAAATATGTATAGTGTATGTATAGTGTCACATTAGTAAATATGCATCATTTGTTAAAATTGTACTATGGTTATGTATGGTACTTCTCTAAGCTTTGACTGACAAGATAATTTTACTGAAAGGGAATATATCAGATATTGGCCATTTGGATTCACAAATAAAACTGAGACATCTAAAATAAAAGGACTTTAAAACCTCATTTTTGGAGAGCAAATAGAAATCTTTCCAACTGGGGCTCCTGGGTAGCTCAGTTGGTTAAGCGTCTGACTTTGGCTCAGGTCATGATCCCGGGGTCCTGGGATCGAGTCCCACATCAGGCTCCCTGCTCAGTAGGGAGTCTGCTACTCCCTCTGCCTCTCCCCCCTGCTCATGCTCACTCACTCTCTCAAATAATAAATAAAAAAAACTCCAATGACTTCACTTAAGGTAGAAGTAATACGTACCAATATCTTTTCTTCTTTGGAAAAATAAAATGGAAAAATAAAAGTTACAGCATGGCCCCCATATGTAAAGGGAGGCATAAATATGTCTGGCTTCAGCTCAAATAAAGTTGCTATCTTGCAAGCTCTGGTTTTACTATGTTTCTTTTGGGTATTCCACAAAGGAAGTTGTTTTTATACACTATGCCTAAAATAAATATTTACTCTTCATGAAATGCAACTCTTTTGGAAGCACAAACAAGCACCTATATCACTGTATCATTCCTCTTGTCCAGTTTGCAAAATTAAGGACTCTTAAGAGTATGTAATTATTTTCAGTACAATGTGATGTAACTGTGCCACCTTCATCAGCATTAATGAGTGCAGTACAGCTAATTCTTTACTTAGGGCACTGACTTGGAGTTCTACTGTGGGAAATGGCTCTAGAACTAATAAATTAGACTTCCTGCAAGTTTATACAACAGCTGAGAGTAGGCAGCCTCTTCAGAAATCCTCAGGCCCAAATGGTTTCTCTAATTATACTAAACATTGAGAATTGCTCGGAATAGAGCTTTCCTATACCTTCAAAACTGCTTCGTAAGGGAGTAAAAAAGGAAGAGAAAACAATATCTATTGTTTAATTTAAATCATGCTAGACAGAGTGTTGGAAAATAAGTAGACTGTTTTAAATCAAAAGTCATGGGGTAGAGTAAGAGATATTTTAGTTTCCTAAGGGGGCATAAAGGAGTGTCTAAGGGTTAGAGTATTTGCTCTTTGAAGAGTGTATGGAAGTCCTCATCCTATAGGAGAAAACTTCTAATGAACTTGTTTTACTTTCAGTGGAAAAGACAAAGTTTCCTGGCATAAAAAAAAAAAAAACAGGAAACTTTTAAAATTAATCTCATTAGTCTTTGAAGATTATTTACTTGATATCTGATATGTTACATTATTTAAAATGATCATTATATTAGAGTCTCACTCTGGAAACAAGTGGATATAAAAAGGTCTGAATCCCTAAGCTCATCATCTATGACACAGTATAACAAAGGAGTTCCATATATATAGTAAGATGGCACCATTTCCTGGACTCAACACCTGGGTGGTCATAGAAGGATTTTTCCCCAGGAAGAAATGTTTTTCTGTGAATGGGCAGTAACATGAAATATTTCAGATGAAATGGAGCTAGGTTTTTTGTTTGTTTGTTTTTTAGTAAAAATTAAGTAGGTTTTTGTTAATACCTACTCATAGCAATCAGTGAAATTTTGGTTCCCCTTTCTGAGTAACCCCTCTTGTTTGATGGTGATAGTGATTTTTATTTCCCAGTTTACTCTGTGTTTTCATTAAAGCTTGATTACTGTGAGACTATAATCAAGTCAAATTTCCTCCTCCTAGTAAGAAACAGCTCTTAATTCATCCCATATCTCTTGTTTTTTCCTCATTTAGCTTGTGTTCCTTCTCAAGACACTTCTTTAGGAACACTAAGTGGGAGAGAAACTTTCTGAGCCCTTTCATGTCTGAAATATATTTTGTCTTCACATTTGAATAGTAATTTTGCTTGGCAAAAAATCCAGATTGAAAATAAATTTCCCTGAGTAATTTAAAGATGCTTTCAGTTGTCTCCTAGCATTCAGTTTTGCTGATGATAAATATGATTTTTGTCTGATTCTCATTCTTTTTGGTTATGTTTTGTTTTTTGGAAGTCACTGGGTCATTTTAAAAACCTTGGGATTATAAAATATTATGTAAGTATGTTTAGGATTGTTTGTTTTTTTCAATCATCCTGTTTGTAACTTACTAAGGCATTTCAGTACAAAGGCTCATATTTTTTACAGCTTTAGAAAATCATTACACTATTTCTTTGAAACGCTCTTCCCCTGAACTTCTAGTCACATAGTGCTGAGTTCTTAGTCAATACCTATTACCTACTTCATCTACAGATACCAAATATTGACGGGTAACATATATTTATGGTTTAAAATATGTGGGAAATAATAAAATGCCAGGCCTAGGCATAACATACCAACATATCAATAATCAATATCAATAATACTTACAGGTAAAAAAAATTTAAATATACCAACTTTAAAAAAAAGAGATTTCCAGTGAGTTTAAAAAAAGGACTAGCTTTGAAATCAAATATATAAGTATGTTGAAAGTCAAATGATGGGAGGAGATATACCATGCAACCATTAATAAAAAGCATAAGTGGCTACATTAATATCTAATAATGTAGACTTAAGAGTAAGTAAAATTACCAGAGACAAAGAAAAACATTACGTAAAGATAAAAAGATCAAACTACCAGGAATGCATAATGATAATAAATAGGTTACCCACTAAACAACAGAGACTTCAAGTATGTGAAGCAAAAACTGATAGAGCTAAAAGGAAAAGTTAACATTCACAATCCTATAGCTGAGGACTTTAACAATCTCCTTGCAACAGCTGTTGGAACCAGTCAGAAAATTAGCAAGTGCACAGAAGTTCTGAACAACGTAATCAACTAACAGTATCCAATTGAAATATACAGAACATTCCAGCCAACAACAGCAAGACATCTACCAAGGTAGATCATATTCTGGGCCATAAAACAAACCTCAATAAGCTTAAAAGAAATGAAATCATACAGGTTCTTTTCTCTGATCATTATGGAATTAAAGTAGAAATCTATAACAAAAAGACAGCTGTCAAACTTGTAATTCTTTGGAAATTAAATACAACTTCTGAATAGTCCATGGATCAAAGAGGATGACTCAAATGAAATAAAACATAGAACTAAATGAAATTTAAAAGTCAGTGTATCAAAATGTGCAGGGTAAATCTAAAGTAGTGTTCAGAGGCAAAGTAGATTTAAATTCTTACATTAGAAATGAAAAAAGGCCTCAAATCTAATCCAAGTTCCTATTTCAAGACACTAGAAGAAGGAGAGTAAAACAAACAAAAGACCCCAAAGCAAGCAGAAGGAAAGAAATAGCAAATATAATTACGGAAATCTATGAAATTGAAAGTAGGAATATAATAAAATCAGTGAAACAAAAAGTTGATTCTTCAAAAATAAGAAAGTTGATAAAATTGTGGCAAGACTGACAACAATAAAAAGAACACAAATGACTAGTATTAGAAATAGAATAGGAAATAGCAGCCTATATTCTAGAGCCATTAAAAAGAAAGGAAACACTATGAAAACTTAATATTTATAAATTTGGTACGTTAAACCAGGTACTGGAAAATCCAAACTACTAAAACTCATCTAAGCTTGAATAGAGAAACTGCATAGATCTATAATCACTAAAGAAGTTGAATTTAGGCTCTTCCTGAAAAGAAAATTTCAAGGCCAACTTGTTTCTCTGGAGAGTTCTATTAAGTATTTAAAGAAAAATAGTACCAACATTATGTAATCACTTCCAGAAAATAGAAGAAAAGCACTTCCCAACTCATTTCATGAAGGTTAAGATTACCCTAATAACTTCACCAGAAGATAGTAAAAAAAAAAAAAAAGACACTAGAGAACAGTATCTTTCATGAATATAGATACAAAAACTCTTAGGAAGATATAAAAATCCAATGATATGTAAAAATAATTATTGTGTTATTAGCAAGTGGGATTTATGCCAAGTATGCAAAGCTGGTACAACACTTGAAAATCAATGTGATTCACTGTATCTACAATTAAAAGAAGGCAAAACCATATGATCATATCAAGTGACACACAGAAAAGCACTTGACAGAAATCCAACATCCATTCATGACAGAACTCTCAGCAAATTAGGACTAGAAGGGCGTTACCTTAACTTGATGAAAAGCATCTACAAAAAAACAACTGCTAACATCACAGTTATTTCTGAAAAATGAAATTTATAGGGGTAAAAATGAAATAGGCTGGGAGAATTTTATGTGATTTGTTGCTTCAGAGGCAATTATGTAGAGGCAATAAAATATATTACTAAATCTGAGTTGTTGAAGAAACCTGCTTTATTAAAATTTCAATGATAGGAGCAACTGACAGCTTTGAATTATTTAGTGGTAAGAAATGATTAGGTGTCAGTATGATAACCTTTCCAGCAAGAGAGTGGTGTGGTTGGAACTGCTAACTCTGATGCAACTCAAGAACAAATAGAAATTGATAAAAATCAGCATTATCTATACATTGGCTGTATTAACTAAGGCTCTTCCAGATTTTTTATAAAACTAATTTAGTTCATATGTTGACATAATAATACTCACTAGTACCTTTTGACCACCTGGCCACCATCCCATTCCTCTGTTCAGAGATAATCAGTTTGTTGTGATTTCTTTCCCATATATTATAAACATATAAAAATATATAGGCATTGGGATATACATTTGCTTACACAAAGGGGGTTATACTAGAAACATTGTTTTGTAACATGCTTATTGACCTTAATATCTCATGTATCCCAATGCCTACTGATGGACCTTATTCTTTTTCTTCTGCATGCTATTCCAGTGAATTTATTTAAATTGGTCCTCTATTGAACATTTTCCCCAGCTTTATTGAGATATAATTGACATACAACATTGTGTAAGTTTAAGGTATGCATGTGATGTTTTGATATACATAAATATTGGGAAATGATTACTATAGTAAAGTTAGTTACTGTGTCCATAGCCTTAAATTGTTGCTGTGTGTGTGTGTGTGTGTGTGTGTGTGTGTAGTGAGAACATTTACAATCTACTCTCTGGCAACTTTCAAGTATACAGTACAATGTTATTAACTATAGTCACCATGATGTACATTAGTATTGATGAACATTTATGTTGTGTTCAGATTTTTGTTTTGGGGACTAATGCTGCAATACATATCCTTGTCTATATGTGTCCTTATATTTGAGCATATCCTTGGAGGTGAGATCACTCTAAGTGGTAAGAATATTGATTAATACTGACTTTCAGAGAGGTTATAAAAATTCATTTCCTCACAAACATTATAAGAGGATTCCTGTTTCTCTACATCTTCACTAACATTAGATATCATCAAGTCTTTTTAATGTTTTCTATCTATAGATGAGAATAATATGCTATTGCTTAATTTGTATTTCTTAGTTATGAGCGATGGTAGGCAATTTTTTTACGGGTTAATAACTTGGTTGTTTGTGAAACATCTTCATATACTTTGCCCATTTTTCTATTGTGAGAATTTATCTAACTTATAAAAGTTAATTAAATATTAAAGAAGAAGTTTTGTTTGACATAGGTGATAAAATATTTTTCTTTTTGATCCCTGGACTATTTTGAATTTTGTAGGAGTTTTACTTGGGGAAACATAGAACTTAAAAAAAAGTGCTTTTAGTTAAATTTATTACTCCTTGTTTCCAGGATGTTGTGGTTTCGTGTCGGCTTTAGAAAATTTTATCCCTACAAAATTATTTTTATTTTTATTTATTTATTTTTAAAGATTTTTTGTTGTTGTTGTTGTTGTTGTTGTCCAAGGTTTATTGAAGATATTACAGCACAGCAGAAAGATTCAAACGGCTCCACGTGGTGTTTTGAAATTCATCCCAACTGTAGGCTGAGTGACCTGCCGGTTGGACAGACTGCCAAAGTCCAAGAGTTTCAACATTTCCTTAGTGTCAGGGTCTACTTCAATGATCTCCTGATCCAGGGCTGAGACCTCGGGCACGTAATTATCCCTCCTTTCTCTCTCCTCCTCCTGCAGCTTGATGGAGATGCCTCGCACCGGGCCCCTCTGAATCCGCTTCATCAGGTGTGTGACATAGCCTGCGATCTTGTTGCGGAGCTTCTTGCTGGGGATGATGGCGATCTCCTCGCACACGCGCTTGTTGGTGTGGAAGTCGTTGCTCAGGCGCGTGTAGTACTTCTCAATGATGACCCGGGCCGCCTTCTTCACGGTTTTGGTGCGGACGCGGCCCATGTTGGCGGGTATAGTAAAAACTATTTTTAAAGATTTTATTTATTTATTTGACAGAGAGAGACACAGCGAGAGAGGGAATACAAGCAGGGGGAGCGGGAGAGGGAGAAGCAGGCTTCCCGCAGAGCAGGGAGCCTGATGCAGGGCTCGATCCCAGGACCCTGGGATCATGACCTGAGCCGAAGGCAGACGCTTAATGACTGAGCCACCCAGGTGCCCCCCTACAAAATTATTTTTAAAATTAACCTGAACATTCTTCTAGTCTTTAGTTGGTTTTTTCTCCATTTTAAATTTGGCATATCATGAATTTATTCTGTATAAAGAAGGAAGTAGGGCCTAGCCTGACCCTTATGGTAATATTCTTTGCCAGGAGTAAAACAACATACATGACAACTCACATTTTTTCCTCGCTAATTTAAAAGTATACCTTTATCATACACATTTTCATATGTATTTCTGGATACCTTGTTTCATTCCAGGGGTGCCCTATTCATTTCTGTATTGTACAACCACGGGAGCTTTATAGCATGCTTGATATAGTGTAGCAATAATCTCTTCATTAATTGCCTCTTTTCAGATATATTTCTTGGTTATTGCCACATTTACTCATTCACATCAACTTTATGGTCATTTTAACAAATTATACAAATTAGCCTATTTGTTGCTTGATTGAAATTACATGAATATAAGATCAACTTAGAAAAATTATCATCTATTCATGAATAAGTTTATTCCTAAAGGTTTAAAACATTTCTGTTGACGCAAAAATGAGAATTTTTTCATATTTATAAGTTTATTGTTTATATTTAGGAAATCTGAATATACTATGCACATTGCTACTATATCATCAAAAAATATTAGGAGCAACAAAAATTATTTTAAATTTATTATATCTAAAAATGTATTCATTGAACAAAATAAAATCAAATATACATACGACACTGTGTGCAATGAGATGTACAAATGTTTTGGGGATCAAAATAAATGTTTTTGGAAGTCGCTCTAAAATTCCAGGATTCTCTGATTAGTAGTTTTTCAAATGAAGTACTTCATGTACTTCATTTTTTTATTTTATTATGTTATATTAATCACCATACATTACATCATTAGTTTTTGATGTAGTGTTCCATGATTCATTGTTTGCGTATAACACCCAGTGCTCCATTCAGTACGTGCCCTCTTTAATACCCATCACCAGGCTAACCCATCCCCCCACCCCCTCCCCTCTAGAACCCTCAGTTTGTTTCTCAGAGTCCATAGTCTCTCATGGTTCATCTCCCCCTCCGATTCCGCCCCCTTCATTTTTCCCTTCCTGCTATCATCATCTTCTTCTTCTTCTTCTTCTTCTTTTTTTTTTTTTTTTTACATATAATGTGTTATTTATTTCAGAGGTACAGGTCTGTGATTCAACAGTCTTGCACAATTCACAGTGCTCACCATAGCACATACCCTCCCCAATGTCTATCACCCAGCCACCCCATCCCTCCCACCCCCCACCATTCCAGCAACCCTCACTTTGTTTCCTGAGATTAAGAATTCCTCATATCAGTGAGGTCATATGATACATGTCTTTCTCTGATCGACTTATTTCACTCAGCATGACACCCTCTAGTTCCATCCACGTCGTTGCAAATGGCAAGATTTCATTCCTTTTGATGGCTGCATAATAGTCCATTGTGTATATATACCACATCTTCTTTATCCATTCATCTGTCAATAGACATCTTGGCTATTTCCCTAGTCTGACTATTGTGGACATAGCTGCTGTAAACATCGGGGTGCATGTACCCCTTTGGATCACTACGTTTGTATCTTTGGAGTAAATACCCAGTAGTACAATTGCTGGGTCATATGGTAACTCTACTGTCAACTTTTTGAGGAACCTCCATACTGTTTTCCAGAGTGGCTGCACCAGCTTGCATTCCCACCAACAGTGTAGGAGGGTTCCCCTTTCTCCGCAAACCCACCAACATCTGTCATTTCCTGACTTGTTAATTTTAGCCATTCTGACGGGTGTGAGGTGGTATCTCATTGAGGTTTTGATTTGGATTTCCCTGATGTTGAGCAATGTTGAGCACTTTTTCATGTCTTTTGGCCATTTGGATGTCTTCTTTGGAAAAATGTTTGTTCATGTCTTCTGCCCATTTCTTGATTAGATCATTTGTTCTTTGGGTGTTGAGTTGGATAAGTTCTTTATAGATTTGGGATACTAGCCCTTTATCTGATAAGTCATTTGCAAATATCTTCTCCCATTCTATCGGTTGTCTTTGGTTTTGTTGAACTGTTTCATTTGTTTCCATGAATTTTTTTAAATTCTTCTTTAATTTCCTGGTTGACCCATTCATTCTTTAGTAGGATGCTCTTTAGCCTCCATGTATTTGAGTTCTTTCCGACTTTCCTCTTGGATTCAGTTCTAGTTTGAAAGCATTGTGTCCAAAAATATGCAGGGAATGATCCCAGTCTTTTGGTACCGGTTGAGACCTGATTTGTGACCTAGGATTTGATCTATTCTGGAGAATGTTCCATGGGCACTAGAGAAGAATGTGTATTCCATTGCTTTGGGATGGAATGTTCTGAATATATCTGTGAAGTCCATTTGGTCCAGTGTGTCATTTAAAGTCTTTACTTCCTTGTTGATCTTTTGCTTAGATGATCTGTCCATTTCAGTGAGGGGGGTGTTAAAGTCCCCCACTATAATAGTATTGTTGTCAATGTGTTTCTTTGCTTTTTTATTAATTGGCTTATATAATTGGCTGCTCCCATGTAGGGAGCATAGATATTTACAATTGTTAGATCTTCTTGTTGGATGGACCCTTTAAGTATGAAATAGTGTCCTTCCTCATCTCTTATTATAGTCTTTGGCTTAAAATCTAATTTGTCTGATATAAGAATTACCACCCCAGCTTTCTTTTGGTGTCCATTAGCATGGTAAATGGTTTTCCACCCCCTCACTTTCAATGTGGGGGTGTCTTTGGGTCTAAAATGAGTCTCCTGCAGACAGCATATCGTTGGTCTTGTTTTTTTATCCAATCTGATACCTTGTGTCTTTTGATTGGGGCATTTAGCCCATTTACAATCAGGATAACTATTGAAAGATATGAATTTAGTGCCATTGTAGTACCTGTAAGGTGACTGTTCCTGTATATTGTCTGTGTTCCTTTCTGGTCTATGTTACTTTTAGGCTCTCTCTTTGCTTAGAGACCCCTTTCAATATATCTTATAGGGCTGGTTTTGTGTTTGCTAATTCTTTTGGTTTTTGTTTGTCCTGGAAGCTTTTTATCTCTCCTTCTATTTTCAAAGACAGCCTAGCTGGATATAATATTCTTGGCTGCATATTTTTCTCATTTAGTGCTCTGAATATATCATGCCAGTCATTTCTGGTCTGCCAGGTCTCTGTGGATAGGTCTGTTGCCAATCTAATGTTTCTACCACTGTAGGTTACAGATCTCTTATCCCAAGCTGCTTTCAGGATTTTCTCTTTGTCTCTGAGACTTTTAAGTTTTACTATTAGATGTCAGGGTGTTGACCTGTTTTTATTGATTTTGAGAGGGGTTCTCTGTGCCTCCTGGATTTTGATGCCTGTTTCCTTCCCCACATTAGGCAAGTTCTCTGCTATAATTTGCTCCAATGTACCTTCTGCCCCTCTCTCTCTTTCTTCTTCTGGGATCCCAATTATTCTAATATTGTTTTGTCTTATGGTATCACTTATCTCCTGAATTCTGCCCTTGTGATCCAGTAGTTGTTTATCTCTCTTTTTCTCAGCTGCTTTATTTTCCATCATTTGGTCTTCTATATCACTGATTCTCTCTTCTGCCTCATTTATCCTAGCAGTTAGAGCCTCCATTTTTTATTGCCCCTCATTAATAGATTTCGACTTGGTTAGGTTTTAGTTTTTATTTCTCCAGAAAGTATTTCTCTAATATCTTCCATGCTTTTTTCAAGCCCAGCTGGTATCTTTAAAATCATCATTCTGAACTCTAGTTCCAACATCTTACTAATATCCATATTGATTAGGTCCCTGGCAGTCTGTACTGCCTCTTGTTCTTTTTTTTTTTTTTTTTTTTTGAGGTGATTTTTTTTCCGTCTTGTCATTTTGTCCAGAGGAGAATAGATGAATGAGAGAACAAAATGCTAACCTGGTAACAATGACCCCAGAAAAATATACACTAAACAAATCAGAAGAGACCTGAAACTGGGGAAAAAGAAAGCGAAAGAAAGAAAAAAGAAACAGAAAAAGAAAAAGATTAAAAAAAAAACCAAAAAACAAAAACAGAATATGGTCAAATATGATCAGGCTGCTGCATAGATCAGTGCCACACACTAGATTTTGGGTATATTTTGGTCTGTTAGAAGAAAGTGCCTCCCAAAATTTTAAAGAAAGAAAAACTTATATATGTACAAAAATAAGGGTAAACACAATGAAGGGATGGAATATGACTGTAAAGATGAAAATTATAAAAGATTTTATAAAAGGAATTGATAAGAAGTTAGTTGAAAAAAGAAAGAAGAGGAGTTAAAAAAAAGGGGAGAGAATGTGATCAGGCAGGAGAGTAGAACAAAGCCATACACTAGAGATTTAGGGTATATTTCGGTCTGTTAGAAGAAACTGTATCCCAAAATTTTAAAGAGAGAACAACTTATATATATACAAAAAATAAGCTTAACTACTACGAAAGGAGAGAATATGACTCTAAAAATGAAAAATAAAAAAGATTTTTTAAAAAGGGATTGATAAGATTTTGGTTGAAAAAGGGAAAAAGAAAAATTCAAAAAAATTTTAAAAAATTAACTTTGAAAGACTAAAGAATCATGGGAAAAAAGCCATGAATTCTATGTGCAGTATTCCCCTAGCACTGGAGTTCTGCCGTTCTGCCTGTTGCTGTTGCCGTGGTTCCCAAATGTCTTTGTCGGAGGCGGAATTGCCCCGCCCTTGTGAGTCCGGGCTAAGCAATCTGCTCGGGTTTGCTCTCGGGAGCTTTTGTTCCCTGCAAGCTCTCGGTACAGCTTTGGAGGAGGAGAGTGAAAATGGTGGCCTCCCAATCTCCACCCAGAGGAGCCGAGAACTCGGGGCCCCGCTCCTCAGTGCGCCCGCAGAGAAAAGCAGTCCCGTCTCCCCGGTCTCCGGCCGCACTCCGTGCTCACCCGGCCTGTGACCGAGCGTTTCTATCTCTGGCACCCGACCCCGTGTGGAGTCTCCAAACCCAGCAGATCCCTGCGGTGCGCTCCCGCGCCGCTCCTCCCGGGGGAGGAAGGGGAGTCTCCCTGGCTCTGCCGCTTGTTGGGTCCCTGCTGGAGGAGCAGTGGCCTGACTGGGCCACGGATCACGGTTTATGGCAACCCCGAGCTGAGAGACCACTCCTTGGCTCCGTCTCTGCAGCTGGCTTCCCCTGCTCCGATACCTGGGAGCTCTCCCGCACTCAGGCACCCCCGGTCTTTCTGTGACCCCGAGGGTCCCGAGACCACACTGTCCTGCGAGGGTTCCACCCCCCGCTTAGCCACTGCAGCGATGACCCTCAGCGGTGCCGACTTCTAAAAGTTCTGATTTTGTGCTCCACGGCTCTATCACTTGATGGTAGTGGCTGACAGAGGCCCCCTCCCCTACCGTCTAACCTCCTGAATATCGCCTCGGATTCACTTCTCCGCACGTCCTCCCTTCCAGAAAGTGGGTCACTTTTCTGTTCAGAGAGTTGTTGCTATTCTTTTCTTCGATCTCCTGTTGAGTTCGTAGGTGTTCAGAATGGTTTGATCCCTATCCAGCTGAATTCCTGGGACCAGATGAAATTTAGGTTCCTACTCCTCTGCTATCTTGCTCCTCCCACCTCACTATACTTCATTTTTTTTTTTTTCATTCTGATAAGTGTACTCTTTAATCTCCATCATCTGTTTCACCCATCACCCACCCACCTCCCCTCTGGTGATCATTAATTCTCTGTAGTTAAGAGTCTCTTTCTTGTTTTGTTCTTCCTCTCTTTTTTCCCTTTACTCATTTGTTTTGTTGCTTAAATTCCACATATGAGTGATTTCATATGGTATTTGTCTTTCTCTGACTTACTTTGTTCAGCACTGTATTCTCTAGCTCTATCCATGTTGTTGTAAATGCAAGATTTCATTTTTTATGGCTGAATAATACTCCATTGTGTATGTGTCTCTGTGTGTAGGTAGGTGTGGGTGTGTGTACCACACCTTTGTCCATTCATCTGTCAATGGACACTCGGGCTGCTTCCATAATTTGGTTATTGTAAACAATGCTGCAATAAACATAGGGGAACATAGATCTTTTCAAATTAGTGTTTTTGTATTCTTTGGGCAAATACCCAAATATCCAGTAGTGGAATTACTGGATAGTAGGGTAGTTCACTTTTTAATTTTTTGAGGAACCTCCATACCATTTTCCACAGTGGCTGCACCAGTTTGCATTCCCACCAGCAGTGCAACACGGTTCCTTTTTTTTCCACATCCTTGCCAATATTTGCTTTTTCTTGTGTTTCTGACTTAAGCCTTTCAGAGAGGTGTGAGGCAATACCTCACTGTAGTTTTGATTTGCATTTCCTTGATGATGAGTGATGTTGAACATCTTTTTATGTGTGT
The DNA here is from genome assembly GCF_009762305.2 of Zalophus californianus. Taxonomy (NCBI): domain Eukaryota; kingdom Metazoa; phylum Chordata; class Mammalia; order Carnivora; family Otariidae; genus Zalophus; species Zalophus californianus. The sequence goes on along the minus strand of NC_045599.1, from coordinate 47,787,719 downwards.
GTTGGCCATCTGTATGTCTTCTTTGGAAAAGTGTCTGTTCATATCCTCTGCCCATTTTTTAGTTGGATTGTGGTTTTTTGGTGTTGTATCTGTTCTTTATATAATTTAGATATAACCCCTTCAAAATATGTCATTTGCAAATATCTTCTCCTGTTCCATAGATTTTGTTGATTGTTTCCTTCACTGTGCAAAAGTTTTTATTTTGATGAAGTCCCAATAGTTTATTTTTGCTTTCATTTCTCTTGCCTGAGGAGACCTATCTAGAAAAGTGTTGCCATGGTCGACATCTTTTAGGATTTTTATGGTTTCAGGTCTCACATACAGGTCTTTGATCGGTTTTGAGTTTATTTTTGTGTATGGTATAAGAAAGCGGTCCAGTTTCATTCTTTTGCATGTCACTGTCCAGCTTTCCCAACATCATTTGATAAAGAGACTATCTTTCTATCATTGGATAGTCTTTCCTCCTTCAAGATTAATTGATCATATAGTGGTGGTTTTATTTCTGGGTTTTCTATTCCATTGATCTATGTAACTTTTTTTATGTCAGTACCATATTGTTTTAATTACTACCCTTTTGTAATATAACTTGAAATCTGGAATTGTGATACCTCCAGTTTTGTTTTTCAAGATAGCTTTGGCTATTCAAGGTCTTTTGTGGTTCCATACAACTTTTAGGATTTTTTGTTCTAGTTTTTGAAAAATGCTCTTGATGTTTTGATAGGGATTTGCATTAAATTTGAGGATTGCTTTGGGTGGCATAGACATTATAATGATATTTGTTCTCCCAACCTATGAGCATGGAATGTCTTTCCATTTCTTAGTGTTGTGTTGAATTTCTTTAGTGTTTCATAGTTTTTAGAGTCCAGGTATTCCATCCCTTTGCTTAGGTTTATATACTTCATTTTATCTTCCAAAATTATATTTCTTTGGTTGAATAATATACAACTCTTTATTTCATTGATACAGGAATGACTGAAGTTGTTGCAATACTTCTCAAAGTAATAGTTTTAATAGCTATTATATTTTGAAGGCTTAGAAGCTATAGGCCATACACTGCCTAAGTATTTTAAAACTGACATTTATTATTTCAATAATCTCATGAGATAGCTGTCATTATTTTCCATTTCTTAAGAGGGAAAACTTGGTAAGTTAGGTAAAGTAACTTGCTAAAAGCTACTCAACTGATAATTGGCAAAGCTGATGATCAAATGTAGGTCTGTTTGAGATGAAAGTCAACACAGTAAGCAAAGTCAACACAGGAGACACCATCTCCTTTACAAAATTCATTAAGAGTAAGCATCTTGAGGTATGGAAATAAATAAAAAGAAATGGATTCCTGAGTGGTGATGAGTAGCACAGGTTGGCAGAGAAATCCCAAACTCAGTACAAGAAGCTGCCAAGAAAATGATATGCAATGCCAGTGTATAAATTTTGTTCTGCTTCCATAGAATACATCTTCCTTGGGTAGCTGTTGGGTGAACAGAGATCACAGTGAGAGACAGAACTTAGCACCTCCTCCTGAAGAATGCTCTGCAATAGATGGAGTTGTACCTGGAAATTGGGTACTTGGAGGAGAGCAAATATCCCCTTCATGGTGAATAGCAAATGGAAAGTTGAGGTCAAAATTTTCTAACCTCAGTGTAACCTACTGCCTAGCAACAACAGTCTTTAATTCACTTTTTTCCTTTGGCCTATTTCCCTGACAGATAGTTGTTGTTTTGGGTTTTTGTTTTTTTTTAAGTTACTGATTGTATTTTGTATTGAACTCCAGAGATACTGTTTCTGCGAGTTTCGCTTGAGTTGACTCATTCATTTTAAAGATGCTGTAAAGGATGGCTTGGTTTCCATATTTCACTACGGAATGCTTCACTACATTTTTTTTGCCAGTTTTTATCAGACCCACAATACCATTTTTCATTTTTCTCTTAGAGAAAATTTCAAAATAAATATGTTCTTTTATGAAGAACTTAAATAGTATGTTGAACGCTTCTTTATCCAGGAAATACGCATCTTATTTATTGATCAGTTCCACAATTATTTGTTTTTTTCCCCCTCAGGAATAAAAAAGTGAATTTGGCATTTTAATACCCTGAAGAATGATTTAAACATTCTAACCTGAGGCAGACAAAACACAGGTGGATTTAGTGTAATTGCTAATTAAAGCTTTGCTACACACTTTAATTAAAACCAAAAACTGAGGAGAAAAGAAATAAAAAGAATCATTTCTTCAATTTCTGGACATTTCTGTGCAGAGGAGAGGAATCACATAAAACGAGAAAAATAGCCAGATGAAATTCATTTTCCTTTTCAGACTTAACCAATGCTTTAAAATACCATGTTTTTCATAGGTTAACAATCTGAAATTACTTCTTAGCTGTATTTTTTGGCATTGAACACTTATTTAGAGAAGAGTTATGATGAACCAATTGTATGTCACATTTTAGAGTCTGCACAGCTGTTGTAGAGTCCGTTCTAAAAGAAAAATTCAAGTGGACCATCAGGAGGCTGTAGGTAACTAGCAGGCTATCCATTTTCTAAAGTTTTTCCCACTCACTTCGAGTCATCTAAGGACAGGAATTGTGAATATCACTTGAATCTGAGAACACAGTGTTGAGATTAGAGTGCATTAAATATAATTTTATACCAAGGCAGTAGTCTATAAAGCTAGTTTTGATGAAAGAGGAAGAGCAGAATAGGGTGAGAGAGGAAGAGAGGAATAGGGGGAGAAGGGAAGGGGAGAGCAGGGAGGGAGAGAGGTAGGGAGATTGAGATTGTCAAGACCAGCTGGCAATCGTGGTACTTCCATGATTCTTCCATGGCACTTCCATAGAAATCTATGGAAAGACAGAAGAGGAAAAAGTCACAATGGGGATTCAGTCTCTTTTTTCCTACCATCAAAATCTTTCAATCACACGTTATCCCCAAACAAATTCATATGTCTGCTTAGAGATGACCTGAGGGGTGTGCAAACAATATATGAAAATAAGCATCTTAGTTAAAAGAACAGAACAATCACCCTAAAGGACTGTATAGATGACGGTTGGACTCAGTTTACTAAATGATACTAAGACTTAGGGTTTTTTCCTCCTTACCCTGTTCCCACAAGCGGGTGTGGGTTTGTGAGTTCAGAATTAGAAATCATTTTTAAAGCTATCTTTTCTTTGTACATCTCAATATAGTGGGTGTCATTTGCAAAGCTGACTCTTCATCAACATTTGGTTAGTGTTTTTGTTTTCAGTTCTTTGAGTGTGACCTACCAGATGCTCTAAGTGAGGCTTTAAAAGTACTTTCTAGTAACATATTCATTGTACAGATTCTGAATGATAATTCAGTTAAGAGAATTCCTTCTAAATCATTTGAATGTGTGCCAGTGTGCAGCTAATGTGCACATATCCTGAATTGTCTGTGAGGAACCCTCAGTCTGCCTTTGAGGTGGAGTATCACCATTGAGTTAGCAGGCGGTGGCAAGGCCATTCTGCGTAAAGCACAAGTTATGAGCCTGTTTTTGAAGTTATTTGGAAGACTAGAAAATAGACAAGTAATAGTTATATAAAGTTACTATCTTATTTTCATTTATAAAAATAAGATAAAAGTTATATGACAAACATGTTGAACTTTGCTCTTGTTAACTGAACCCTGTTTAAGGTAGGCTTGTAGAGCATCATGTGGTCAAAGTTATATTAAAAAGTATTAGGGCAAACAAGTTAGGCTGTGGTACTGTTGAATTTATATTTTTAGGGAAGTGCAGATGATTATATCTTAAAATAGGGTTCTATTTAATTGTGGGGAGTGATTCAGGCTCAGGGGGTCCATAATATTTGGGGTCAGATTGTCCTTAGTGTATGCTGTAGGTAGTCAGTCTAAGCTGGAGAAATCAGTGTTCCCAACTGTTTTTAGAACAGAGAAACAAGGTATTGAGAAGCAGGAGATTTATGGCAAGTAGCAGGACTCTCAATTCCAGACAGAGATTCAGAAGCCCATAGTCTTGGGAAAATTCAGATAAGAAGCAAATTAACAAGGCACAGAGAAAGCAAGAGAATTCATTTTCTCTAACTAGTACATAAAGTAGAGCCTGTTAATTATAAATGAGAAACAAAATGGCTTGGAATTTTAGCCCAGCTATTATACTTAAATCTCTCCAGCCTAAGGTCAGGTTCAGGCAAAAAGGTCAGGTTGAATTGGGTTTTCCCTGGAAACTTAAGCAGAAAAATACACTTTGGGGAAGAAGAATGTTTTCATGTGTTTCAACACCTTGGTGCCCAACTAGTTGACTAATTCCATGTCTTTGTACAGTTCTCCTCATTTCTTTATCAAGATTTCTTTAGAAACTCTCTCATGTTGGTTACATATAGTATATGACCATTTTTAAAATTAATTTTAAATATTATGTATTGATAACCTGTACTTAACCCTTGAGATTGCTATACACCTCACACCTTCTACTGTACATTCAGAACTTCTTCTGATAAGTTGCATTTAAAACTCGGCTTTAAAGTCTGATTTGTGTAGGGGCCTAGAAAAAAAAAGTGTATATAAATTTGCCACATTTTTCACCAGCATTGGGCATTATTGTTCCAATAACGTTATAATAGGTAAAATTACATTTAGTTATTGTAACTTTCATATCTTTGATAAGTAAAAATAAATATTCATCATATGCATGTATTGGTTGGATGTACTCTTAAACTCTTTGCTAGTCATTTGTCCATTTAACTCCTGAGGTTTTATGTTTTCCACATTAACTTATTATTTTATTGAAGTAAAACTAATTCCTGTTTATTTATCCCTTGGATTTGTCTCTGACTGAATTGAGTAAATATTTAATAAAGGACTATAGAGTTCAAAATTAATAAAACCAGGAAATGTACTTGAATTCCATTTCACAGCATTCTGAGTTTAACAACTTTGTGTTTCAGCAGTTCATCTGAAGATGAACACAACTGACTTACTTAAACACTCTGTAATTCTGATCTTTAACCACCTAAAAGCCAAGAAAGCAAGTCCTTTCACTCTCAGAAAAAAAATAAATAAAAATAGAAATTTAGGAATTGTGTGGAAATGATCTTTTTTTGCTCTGAGTATTCTCATAAAACATAGATCGCTTGTGATTGATTAATAAGACCATACTAACAAGAAAATATTATGAGCACATATTCATGTCATTATAAGAAAGAATATAGATTGTATATGTAATGTGGTACCAACTACCAAAAGCCGAAAAGGAAATCTTCAAATGTTACACATTATCTCTAAATAATGGAATTAGATGTGATTTTAGAATAATCTTCTTTACATTTTTGTAATTCCCAAAATTTTTACAATGACCACTTACTATTTTGGTATATATAAAAATGATATTCATAGCAAATATCCATTCAAACAATCAGAAAGTCATGCCTTCAGGGCGCCTGGGTGGCTCAGTCGGTTAAGCATCTGCCTTCAGCTCAGGTCACGATCCTGGAGTCCTGGAATGGAGCCCGACATCAGGCTCCCTGCTCAGCAGGGAGTCTGCCTCTCCCTCTCCCTCTCCCTCTGCCCCTCCCCCCTGTTCTTGCTCTCTCTCTCAAATAAAAAAAAAATCTTTAAAAAAAAAGAAATTCATTGCCTTCATTGTTTAATTATTTTTATAATAACTGCCTTGGTCTTTCCCAATTATTTTTGTGGCTATGCAAATCTAAATCTATCTAGCCTGAGTGCCCAAACTTCCTTTAAACTACCAAGATGACAGATTTTCTCTATTTTTTCTGTAACTGTTTATAAGGATAGTGCTGGAATATATTTGTTTACATTCATTTGTCAGTATTTGCATTGGTTGTCAGGGAGAGGCTGATAATATTGGGGATGAGGAAACGGCATAGTCAATTAGAGTTGTATTTTTAAGTACATGCATTATTTTTCTTAAGTATACATGCTATTTGTGTTAAATTATTAAAATGGAAGATGGGGCAAAAGTAATACTCCTCAATGAAACTATTCTTTGTAATCTTACTCTTCAGCATGAATGAATTTATATTTAAACACAAAAATGTGAGTGTCTCTTAAATAGCAGCTATTTAGCAATACCTTATCTTCACTTTAATATAATCTGCAGATTTTGTAGGCTGAATGAGTTCTGGCACAGAATTTTCATTATAGAATTTATATTTCAACAAAGTTTGTATGTCTGAACCCAAATCACTTAGGAGAAAGGTAACTTATAGAGAGCTTTTTAAAAAATGTAGATTTGAAATGAGTGTGATTAAACTTCTCATTAACTGTTATCTGGATATTTGAAATTCCTCTAATGTCACAGAGTAGGAGTATTTTAGGCTTTGTGTGTGTGTATTTTTCAATGATTACTAAGACTATGGAGTTTCAGAGTAGACAGAGCCCAGAGTAGTGAAATAACCTGCTAAAGGTGCTGCAGTATCTTCTTTTAGACATTGATTTGTAGTGACAATTGTTCATCAGTTACCCTCCGCAACACAAATGAGAACCTAGTAATAGCTACTCTCTACATGGTTCCTTCTTGCTCAAGGTTTTCCCTTCTACTTACTGAGGTTAACCTCCTAAAATGATACATTTTAGCAACAAATCTTCCATTAAGTAAGCATTTTTTCTTCTTTTTGAATTGTATACACTTTGGAAAATATGAAGCTAGGGGATCACAGGAAAATGTGACAATTATAAATAAAAAATACTATACACTTAGGCACACATATAAACAAATCCCTATCAAATGTAGATCATATTTCTTTTGCATGGAAATTGCGCTAGAGTCCAATTTAGATGTTATGAAAGATTTTTATCTTTAAGAATTATGAAACCTCTCTGAACACTTCTGTTAAGGCAAGGCTACAGAAACTAATTATGGAATGCATTGGGTAGGAAGAGTAAGAATAAGATATGGTAAAACAGATTTCTTTAACGATTTTCTTTTCATACTCCTGCTTTCAGAAAATTGTATTATTTTACTTTATTTTTGCCAGTTGAAATGGAAATTTCCAGAGATTATTAATTTAATTATTTACCTGGGGGCGCCTGGGTGGCTCGGGCGTTAAGCATCTGCCTTCAGCTCAGGTCAGGATCCCAGGCCCAGGGTCCTGGGATCGAGCCCCGCATCGGGCTCCCTGCTCCGCGGGAAGCCTGCTTCTCCCTCTCCACTCCCCCTGCTTGTGTTCCCTCTCTTGCTGTGTCTCTCTCTCTGTCAAATAAATAAATCATTTAAAAAAATTTAATTATTTACCTAAAACGTTAATATTGAGGCAGCAAATGATAAAAAATAAGGTTCATTGTGAATAGTAACACAGGTACTTGTTTTATTGTTTATACCGCTTTATCTTCTTCGTCAAGTTCCTTAAACTTCCAAGCCTCAGATCTACATATCTCGGTGCTCTTATTATTAATGCTAGTTCATCTGCTCACATTTGCAACAGTTCAGGAAATCTGCAGTTGCAGCTCTGATATTATTCCTTTTCTGCCTACACCTCAAATCCTCATCTTTATTGATGTTTCTCTTGGGCTTAGGTATCTAGAACAGGAAAATTAACATTTTTAAAACTAAGCTCATGAACTGTTCTTCCAGACAGCTACCTCTCCTTAATTTCCTCACCACTGCAGTATATTATCAACATCTTCCAATTTCCCCTATTCTGTGTTCTCCTATTTGGTCAGGAATTATGTGGTGTTCTCTGGGCAATGTAGTCTTCCTTTTAAGGGAGGGTGAGAGTTTCTTTTGGCTAGGTTATGCTACAGTTTAGCTAGCTACCCGACAGAGGAATTGCTGACATGTGTTTCTTCAAGTATTTTACTGCCTAATGTGCACCAGGCACATGGCTAGTTCTAGGTCATAATAAAGGACATAGGATAAATCCAGACTCTGTCCCTCTTAGAATGGATAGCCTCGAGAAGACATGAGTACATCAATACATAATTATAGTCTTTGAAAAGAGCTATGAAGAAGAGGTGTAGGGTGCTAGAAAGACCTACACCACAGGAGTAAAAATTAGATTTGGAAGCTGCTTCCAATTTTTTTTTAAAGATTTTATTTATTTATTCATGAGAGACAGAGGGAAAGAGAGGGAGGGAGAGAGAGAGAGAGAGAGAGAGAAGCAGAGGGAGAAGCAGGCTCCCAAGGCGCAGGGAGCCCAATGCGGGACTCGATCCCAGGACCCCGGGACCATGACCTGAGCCGAAGGCAGACGCTCAACCATCTGAGCCACCCAGGCGCCCGCTGCTTCCAATTTCTGTGGCTCTGGACCATATCTCTGCAGTTTCTGGATTTCTCATTGCTTTTCTGATACTATTTTTCCCATATTTCTAAAAAATCTTGGCCTTCTACAATTGGAAACAAATAAAAGTGGGTTTAATGGTTTCTTAATGAAAAGCTCACTTCAGAAATCAGTTTGGCTGGAGGGTCTTGTCAGCAAAATTGCAAGTTAGGAGCGAGTATGCATTGAGGGAAAGTGTGTATACACCTCTTTGACTCATATCCATCCTAGACTTATTTCCACCTATCACTGTTGAAGTAGTTTCTCCAGGCCATTAAGTAACAATGTACAACACTTTCTTCACTTCCTGATAACAGATTTCTTTCTTGTGTCCTGGGGCTGGGCTCAGAATAGAATCTTGGATTTCATGCTGTATGTGTGTGTGTGTGTGTGTGTGCAGGGGTACTAAATGGTTCATGTAAGTATAATGAAGATATACTGAGTGTCAAGTGCAGATGAACTTGACTTTGTAAAATAGTTTTTTATTGGTAAGAAGACTGAGATACTTTGATAGCTAAAAGGAATTTTTGTGTGTAAAAGAAGTTGCCAAATACCTTAGGCTAACTGAGACACTAACAAAATGACAATTTGATATTTCAGAAATAGTACCAATTGGAGGCAGAATTAAAATCTGGATGAAGTGTCAGTGCAACAGCATTTTTCTTTCAAGTTTATATGGCTTTCTTTATGATGTGGGGGCTTAGTTTTTTTATTCATAAACTAGAGATAATATATTCTGTAACTACATCCTAGGGTTGGTGGCAGGTTTAAAAAAATGTTGAATGTAAAGCAACTTTAAAGTTAGAAATAATTAGATAAGCCAAAATTAAAACTATGATGATAATTATATGTTGGGCTCTAAAGACAAGTATATCCATACATTTAAATAGATTAAAATCATGGAACACTACATCAAAAACTAATGATGTAATGTATGGTGATTAACATAACATAATTAAAAAAAATCATATAGGACACATTTTCTGAGCACAGTGGAATTAAACTAAAAGTCACTGAAAATAAATCACAGTTAAAGTTAATAATGATTAAAATTAAGTAATTCATTCATAAAGAATCTATGGGCTATGAGTGAAATAATAAGAGAGATAATGAAAGCAGTACCTAGTGGGAAACCTACAACTCTAAATGCTTATGTTAGGAAAGAAGATATAACACCAGTGACCTAAGTCTCCATCTTATAAAGCTATAAAGACAAAGCAAAGTAAAGCTAGAGTCAGTAGAAAAAAATAAGTGCAGAAATCATCATCAGCATCAACAAAAAAAAAACCTGCCAGGCAATAAAGAAAATTAACAGAGGCAAAAAAATTAATCAAATTGCCCAATGTGTAGCCAGATTGATTATGAAAATAAGAGAGAAAAGAGAAACTACTAATATTAGGCATGCAAAAGGACTTTTTACCACAGATTCCACAGAGATTAAAAGGATAATATGAGATTGCATTTAAAACTTTATAAAACCAAACTTGACAACATAGATAAAATGGAAAAATGTATTGAAAAATTAACACAAGAAATTACTAAAAAAAAATAAACTGCAGTCTGAATAGTTGTGGTTCAATGAAATAAATGGAATTTTTTATCAACTCCTCCAAAACACATTTAAGTAAGAAAATGGAATTTTTATCAACTCCTCCAAAACACATTTAAGTAAGAAATAACACCAATCTTTTGCAAAAATTTTATAAAAGGAGAATAGATCACTGCCCTCCTTGTTTGTGAGTCCAGCACAAAGTGACAAAATAATTATAAAAAAAATTAAGACCAAAATTCCTCATGAGTATAAACAAAAGATTCCTTAATGAATTGTTAGTATTTGAAGTCCAAATATATCATGACCAAGTAAGGTTTATCCTAAGAATATAGGAGTGGTTTGGTCTCTTAAAATTACTCAATGTAATTTACTATATTAATAGATTAAAGGAGGAAAAATACATGATCATTTCAATAGATGTAAAAAATAATTCAAAAGCAATAAATAGGCATTCATTATTAAAATGCTCAGCAAATTAATAATAGGAGTTAATTTTCTCAAAAAATAGAGCTCCTTCCAGTTTGCAGCCCAGCTTATATTAAAGAGGGCACGTGTTGTGATGAGCATTGGGTACTATGTCAGAAACTAATGATGTACTATACAGTGGCTAACTGAACATTAAAAAAAAAAAGGAACATGGAAATTGCCACTGAATTGTAACAGCAGGTAAAAAGCTGAACAAACTGAAAATCAGCAGTGCTTCTTAGGTCTGTCAGAGATATTAAGTCACCAGGAAAACTTCTGTTCTCAAAATTGAAGAGACAGACAGGTAGATGCAAGAATCATAATATATAGGAGCATAAACCCATTAACGGAAATCTGCTTGGAGGCCAGTACTAAGGCAGGAAAACCTAAACTATTATTGACTAATTGCTGAAGGCTCAATATATACAAGTCTGAGAGTTAAAACCTCGAAGGGAGCCCACTGATAGGGATACACACTTATTTGTGAGTTTCACTTCCTGAGACCTGTCAGGTTTTCACAGTGAAGATAATAATAATGATTGTGTGTGTGTGTGTGTGTGTGTGTGTGTGTGTGTATGTTATTACTACACCTAAACATATATTCAAATTGTAAAAAAATCAAAGATAAAATATATAATAATAATAATTATTATTCCCTTGTGCTCTGGCATGGGGAGGGAAAGGCTAACTATTTTGAAATACATGAAATATTCTGTCCTTCTAAACAAGGTCTGCCTTTAAGAGGAACTTATTTACCAGAGCCCAGAGCCTAACCAACCTGGGGGGGAAGAAAAATAACCGACTCCAACCCACCCTAGCTTTATGCATTGTGAAAGGGAAATATCCATTTCCAACCCCCTCTAGCCAACTTGTCTCCCTTGCCAGGGTGGGGGTGGGGGGGTGAAAAAAACTGAGAAGAACTTTTGAACATTACAGCCAAGGGACACAGGTTCACACAATGACTGAGATTTAATCATGGGACAAAATGCTTCCCTTCCCACACTCATCTTACCAACACACCACTAAAGACCTATTTATCTCAGTTTCTTTTACCTAGTACATCGTGTCTGGATTTGAACCAAAATCTACAAGACATACTAAAAGGCAAAAACTAGTTTGTAGTGACAAAAAAAGCAAACTAGAGTCCATAGTCTCTCATGGTTTGTCTCCCCCACCAATTTCCCCCCCTTCATTTCTCCCTTCCTACTATCTTTTTTTTTTTTAACATACAATGTATTATTTGTTTCAGAGGTACAGGTCTGTGATTCAACAGTCTTACACAATTCACAGCGCTCACCATAGCACGTACCCTCCCCAATGTCTATCACCCAGCCACCCCATCCCTCCCACCCCCCACCACTCCAGCAACCCTCAGTTTGTTTGCTGAGATTAAGAATTCCTCATATCAGTGAGGTCATATGATACATGTCTTTCTCTGATTGACTTATTTCGCTCAGCATAGTACCCTCCAGTTCCATCCACGTCGTTGCAAACGGCAAGATCTCATTCCTTTTGATGGCTGCATCATATTCCATTGTGTATATATACCACCTCTTCTTTATCCATTCATCTGTCGATGGACATCTTGGCTCTTTCCACAGTTTGGCTATTGTGGAACACTACATCAAAAACTAATGATGTAATGTATGGTGATTAACATAACATAATAAAAGAAAAGGAAAGGAAAGAAAAACAAAACAAACTAGACCCAGATATGGCCGGGATGTTGGAATTAGCAGACTGAAAGTTTAAAACAACTATGATAGGTGTGCTAAGGGCACTAGTGGATAAAATAGACAGGATGCAAGGACAGAGAGTCAAAATGTAAGCAGAGAATTGTCCAAGAAAAAATTAAAAAGAAATTTTGGAGATCAGAAGCACTGTAAGAGAAATGAAGAACACCTTTGATGAGCTCATTAGAAGGTTGGATGTGGCTGAGGGAAAAAAATAAAACCATAATCTTGAGAACACATCAATAGAAGCTTCCAAAACTGAAAAACAAAGAGAAAAGAGACTGGAAAAAAAAAAACCCAAAAACCAAAACAAAACCCAGAATATTCAAGGACTGTGGGACAACTACAAAAGGTGTAATGTGTAAATGGAATATCAGGAGAAAGAAACAGAGGAAAACTTTTTTGAAGCAATAATGATTGAGAGTTTCCCAAAATGAAAGACACCAAACCAAAGACTTAGGAACTGGGGAAAACGCTGAGCAGGATCAATGCCAATAACGAAACCGAAAAACTACACCTAAACATATATTCAAATTGCAGAAAATCAAAGATAAATTAAAAACTTGACAGAAAATAGAGGAAATAACACCGTATCTATAGACAAACAAGGAAAAGAATTAGACAGCACTTTTCAGGAAGCCAGGCAAGCAAAAAGGGAATAGAGTGAAATACTTAAAAGTGTTGGGGAAAAAAACACTAACATGAAATTCTATGTCTTGCAAATTATCCTTTAATACTAAAGAAATAAAGACTCTCTGACAAACAAAATTGAGGGAATTGGTTGCCACTAAATTTGTTGTTATTTCTGCCCTGCAAGAAATATTAAAAGTTCTTCAAAGAGAAGGAAATGCAAAGATGAAATAAAAATGTTTATTTTTCTTACTCTTAATCTAGCAGATAAATTTGTTTTAATTCATAACAGTACCAATGTATTTGATGATGACAGCTTATTCATAAGTTAAAGGAAATATAGTGATGTCAAAAATAGGGAGGGAGGGATTAGGAATACTTTGTTATTTTCAGTCACTTACACTACCTGTAGAGGGGTAGAGTATTGTTTGAAAGTGAATTTGGGTTCATTGTACATTTATATTGCAAATTCTAGGACAACAAATAACAAAAGTGAAAAAAATAATTTTTTCAATTTTGTCAAGGAGGAGAGACAATATAGTCATACAAAATGCTCACTTGAAACCAGAAAATGTAGAAAAGAGTGAAAGAAAAAAAAACAAAGAGTACAAGAAAAAGAACAGTACAACAAATAAAAAACAGAAATAAGATATATATTATCTAAATACTTCAATAATCACTTTAATCACCAATTATAAGATTTTCAGAGTGGATAAAAAACAAGATCCAATTCTTTGTTGTTCACAAGACACCCACTTTCAATATAAAGACACATGTAGATAAAAGTAAAAGAATGGAGAAAGATGTACCATGGTGACACTAATCAAAAGAAAGCTGGAATAGCTATATTAATTACATACAGCAAATATTACAGCAAAGAAAACCATCAGGGGTAAAGAAAGGCATTACCCACTGGGAAATGAGTCAATTCTCCAAAGAGATAAAATAGTTGTTAATAACAATACACCTAACAACAGAGAGTCAAAATATATAAGGTAAAAACTGATAGAACTACAAGATGGGATAGATGTATCTAATACTGTAGTTGGAAACTTCAACACCACTCTGTGAGTAATGGACAGATCCAGAAGGCAGAGCGTCAGTAGGTACATAGTTGAACTCAACAACACCATCAATCAATGATTATAAATGATACAGAGAATACTTCATTCAAAAATAGTAGATTGCCCATTCTTAGAGGAATATGGAACATTCACCAAGAGAGACCATGTTCTAAGCCATGAAACACCCTTTAAATAATTTAAAGGAACATAAGTTATACAATGTACACTTTCAGACCACAGTTGGAGAACTGTTTTTAGTTTTATTTTGTTTTGTTTTTGTTTTTTTTCCCCCTTGTCTGAGTTGTTCTTTTTCCTTTGGTTGGACCTGAATAATACTAAGAGGCCTTTGATCTGATTTTTCCATGGTAGTCTTCCCACCATTTTTGTCCCCCTTTTTCTCTGAATCCATATTTTCCACAAAACTTCTGACTCTGCTCAATATTAGTTGCCTCTGCCAACAGTGACTTTACCAAGTGGGTATGTTTTTTATATAGTTTTCACATCAAGCAGTTTTCTCAAGAGGATTAAAAGCAGAAAACATCACTTGTTTTGTTGACAAATTATTTTAATATACTTGACATAGCTGGTTGATAAGTTATTGAACCAGAAGCTATCTTTATATTTAATGTTTCAATTTCTTTATCGTACTGCAATACAAATTGCCTAAAAGGTGCAATTAAGAGGCATAAGATTTGATGAGAAATGTGTTTCACATTCAACCAATTTGTCCTTTGCTTTAATTTTACATTCCTGTTAAAAGTTAAATTTGTTTTCAAATTCTATTAAGGAGGAAGTGGGAAGAAAGTTGGTGAAGTCATTTGCCTTTTCTCACAGATGGAAATATAAATTTTTCTCTATGTCAACCTTAAGGAAGTTTCACCTAGCTTAGCATTGTTGAGGGCAATGAACCACCTGTTTGCCAACAATATGACTAATAGTTCTGACTGGATCAATTAGAATTTCCCAAGAGCTATATAACCCTTTTGCAAGTCCATTGTACCCTCACATTGGAGTTGAAGATGTATTGCTTATTTAATAAGTACTCTAGGCAGCAATAGTAATTAATGGAATAAGATTATGGAGGCATTTTTAAAAGGCAGCAAAATGATCATTATATTGATGTGTTCTTTTGTACTATTGAACCATGTGGAAAAAACCATTTTTCAAATTGGACATGAGGAAATACTGAATATTTATGGCTTCCTATTTTAGCAGATGTCCAACAAACAACTAAGTGTTATAGGAGTCAGGACAGTCCAGTGAGAGGGATGCTGCCCTGTGAATCCAACCAAAGTCCATCTGGCCTAGTCCCAAAGTATCCTAATAATTAGTTTCCTCAGCTTTTCTGAATGACCCAGTTGAGCATCTAACAATCTTTCTAAGGCATAGAGTTTCTCTTATATTACCAGTATTAGTGACGAAAGTGGTAAGCTGCATTTTTTTAGAGCAATTAAAGTTCAAAAAAGAGCTTTCACAAACACACAAATCATCACAGTCTATGCCCAATTTAGGTATAATTATCCCAAGTCAAAGGATCAAAAATTTAAAATTTTCACCAATTTTCATGGCATTATGTCCTTTAAAACTCAGGAGATACATGTTGACATTCTAAATCTATAATTTTGGTTCAGTGATGACTGACATGGAGCCAGTATTACGTGGAGGGAATTTTCTAAGGATAGGCATCAAGGATGCCATGAATTCCTTCAAACTGTACATGGAACGTTATCCATGTATATAGGAAAAAGTAATTTTCTTAAGGTTCTCAAATGGTATCGAGAATCTAAATAGGTTCAAGAATCATAGGTTTAACTGATTCTGTTTTTTACTCCTGTTTTAGAGATCATCCTAATAATAGACTTCTATACATAATTAACTACTTTGCTGTATTAAATCAAATTAGAAATAGACAAAAATACAGGAAAGGCTGCATTTTATCTATTGTTATTCATTATCTAGGCCTAAGTGACTTAGAAATTTAATTAACTGATTATTCTAGGAGAGCAACCTGCTTGATTGTGAAGCTGCAGTCTCTAGTCATGTTCCTAGTCACTGCATTGCAAATTGGCAATAAAATCAATTACTGAATACTATTGATTTTTCTCTATTAAATTTCTCTAAGCTGCCCAGTCTTTGATTTCTTGCTATCATCATTCTAGCTCAGGTTCTATTAACTCTTCCCTATGTTACAGCAGTTTCCAAATAACATTTTTGTCTTTCTTTTTCCTCATACTGTAGTTAAAGTAATACTTTTAAATGTCAGCTTACTGCTTAAAACTTTTAATATTTTCTCATCACTCTTAGTATAAATTCTAGACTTTTAAACACTACCCATTTTCCCTTGCAAGACTTGACCTCTTTTTTATTCTGCAGACTCCTATTCTGTGACATATTTACCCTTCAACTTTTCCATTCTAACAATCTTGAGTCTGTTGTGATGCCTCAAAATAGCCAAAACCCTTTAGAACTTCCCAGTTGTCTTAAATGCTGCTCTTCATTCTAGAACAGTGGTTCTCAAAGTATGAACCTCAGATCAGCAGCAGCATATTCTAGGGAACTTGACAGAAGTGCAAAATCTAGCTTACTTCTAAGACCTACTGGATCAGTGACCTGTTGTTTGTTTGTTTTTAACAAGTCCTCCCAGTGAGTCTGATGTGTGCTCAACTTGGAGAACTACTGTTAAATGAGCATTTGGTACCTTCTTTTGCCCTGGTAAATCCTACACAGTCAGCTCAGACCCTACTTCTTTGGAGAAATTTCTATTACTTTCTAGGTTTCTCAGTGAATCCCTATTTTCCACAGAGTTATTACTACCCATGTGTCAGTATGCCTGCAGATTTCCATACCCATGGAAAAATTCTGATTAAATGATTTGGAGGGAGAATAGAAACAGGAATATTGAAACACACTTAACATTCCTGGGTGATCCTGTTGATAACTCAAATTTATAATTACAGGTTAATTATATAGTTCTGCATTTTGAGGAGTGGCAGTGGTTGCCATTGCCATTAACAGGAATGTACTGAACATATAATTTTGTTACAAGTAAAATTTCAGTCTGTGTTAATCTGAATTTTTTTCTTTCATTCCTTTATAGTGAGTAATACACTATTTTTTAAAATATATTTGAAATGTATTATACATAGGGATAAGTATATATTTCATCAGTGTATACATTGATAAGATTTTCATAAACACAGCATGCACATGAAACCAACAACCAGGTCAAAAACCTGAACATTATTGGAGCACCTGAGTGGCTCAGTTGGGTAAGCATCTGACTCTTGATTTCAGCTCAGGTCATGATCTCAGGGTTCTGAGATTGAGCCCAGCATCAGGCTCTGAGCTCAGCAGGGATTCTGCTGGACATTATTTCCCTCTGCCCCTCCTCCTATGTGTGTTCTCTCTTTATCTCTCTAAAATAAATAAAACTTAAAAAAAACCTGAATATTACCAAGATTCCAGAAATCTCCCTTGTGCTTCCAGTGAATGACCACTATCCTGCCTTCCAACAGCTTAGTTTTGCTCATTTTTGTACTTTTATTAATAGACTCAAGCACTATTTTTTTACTTATTTGACATGAAAAAACACAGTAAACTCTTTGAACACTTCCAAATGACATTATATTAAATAAATAATCATGCAATTCTGTCTTCAGCCTGGCATTTTAGCAAAATATTTGGCAACTCCCAACTCTGCCACTGTTCTGGTTGAGGTTTTGGGTATCCCAGCAAATGCTTAGTTCTAAACGGGACTTCTGTCATGGTCTGTGCTCCTGAATCCACTGTTCTTGTTAGTGGCTTGCAAGGTAATAGCTGATCACCTACACTGATGTGACAAATGGCATCCTTGTCCATGCAAGTAAGCCCACTGGCGAATGGAGCCAATCAGAGTTTGAGTATTTGTTCCAGCCAAATTAAAATGCAAAAGATTATTAAGCATGTGGAATAACTGGATTTGAACCAAATATGAGGTATTCAGCAGTCTGGAAGAGTGTTAGTGTTTGTTGCTCTAATCCATTCTTAAGTGATAAGTGTGACATTTTGGTATGTAATGAAAACTGTTTCTTTGTCTAATTTCCTGTATTTCTCCCTAGTTGAAAGGACTGTGCATTGTCAGCTTTCATGATATCTGAGGTTAAGCATCTTATTTCTATGCCCTTCACAGAAGAAGGACGTCTGCCTCTGCTTAACCATGCTGAAAGTGAAGTACAGCCTCTCACCTTTACGGAGGGTAGACCCACTCTTATAGCTGACTGCTCTAACGGAGGCAGTTTTGGACCAGCAGAGCCAGGGTCCAAGTTCCATATCTGTGTGACTTTGGTCAAGTTGCATAAAACCCTATACATCTCAACTTCCCCATTTGATACAGTGCTATTCTACCCATAGGCGCTTTGGTAAGTATATTCCGATGTATAAACATAATGTCTTCTTAGAACAGCATCCAGGAGGTTATGAGCGTAATACAAATGGTAGCTTTTTGAGTTCTTGTGTTCTTTTTTTAAAGATTTTATTTATTTATTTGAGAGAGAGAATGAGATAGAGAGCATGAGAGGGGAGAGGGACAGAGGGAGAAGCAGACTCCCTGCTGAGCAGGGCGCCCGATGTGGGACTCAATCCTGGGACTCCAGGATCATGACCTGAGCTGAAGGTAGTCTCTTAACCAACTGAGCCACCCAGCCGCCCTTGAGTTCTTGTTCATAGCGTTTGGATATGAACAAATCAGTGAAGCAATCTCAGGAATGCTGTCATTGCCTCAATCATTTAGAAGCCTGACCTAGTATAGACCCATGACCAGTTGTGGGAGAAGCTCTGCTTCAGAGTCAAACATATGCCTTAGAAGGTTTTATGCTCTACAAATCCAAATGCAGAAACTACTATGTAAGTTCTGGACTTGTGCAGTATGTTTGCCCTACTCTCCTCCCCCAAATCCTGACTACTTCCTGTCTCTCTTAATACCTCTGCACTTGACTTCTTGAAGTCAGTACCCCACCTGCTTGTTTAGAAAAACAGTTCGCCTTTGCCTGCCCGGATTGACCTTTTTGGTCGGCTTTCAGCGCAGACTTAGTCTCTGTCATGTACCAAAACCTTTAAAGATCAGAAGATGCTATAACTGTCACTTGATCTCAAATTTGGAGTTCTTATAGCCATCTCTTGAGTTCTTATAAAAATAAAATGAAATAAAAACTTACATAAAAAACATCCATCTATAAAATAAGGATAATTACCTACAGTGTAGATTTTATAGAAATTAGGTGAGATTATGGATTTGAAACCTTAAATACAATATCTGGCAGAAAAGAAATGCTCAAGTATTGATAGCACTGTTTTATTATGAGGCAGCAAGATATAAGGCCCATATCACAGTAAGGGATAAGTAAGTAATCTCCACAGTACTTTACAGACTGGGATAAGAGTTCATTTTGGCCTACTTAGATAAAACAATGTAAGGAGAGAACATTGTAGGACCATGCACTATCACCAGGAAGTGTCCGTAGGCAGACTGAGCAATGGAACATGATCATTAAGTATTTTAATAGCAGATTCAGTGTCTGTGATAGAATATATAAACTGTCAGAACTTGCTCTCAGCATTGTTACAGTTGAAACATGAGGGTCTAGATAAGTAGAACATGTATTCCACTATAAGGAGCAGAACCAAGAGGTCCTGTAGTACACAGCATAGTGGTCTGTCTTCACCAGACTCTCACCTACCTGACCATACGATACAGACCTTGATTTACACATATCTGCTCCTATGTAAGTTCACATGGTCACACATAAATACAACCCGTGCGGGCATGCACATACACACACCATGCATGCACACACTACTTATATCCTTGGCCAAGCTAAGATCTATTCATCTAGGATAGTGGGCATTCTCTGACAGCAGATTTCAACATATTTTGACTGATCCACAGTAGGAATTGCATTTCACACAGGAAGTCTAACAGAGATGTGCAGGGGTGTGCGTGTGTGTGTGTGTGTGTGTGTGTGTGTGTGTGCATAGGATTAGGCAGACTATATTTAAATGTATCACCCACAGGAAAGATTGTTAAAGTTTCATAAATAGTACTTGCTCTTATTATGATATT
Organism: Zalophus californianus; assembly: GCF_009762305.2. Classification (NCBI taxonomy): domain Eukaryota; kingdom Metazoa; phylum Chordata; class Mammalia; order Carnivora; family Otariidae; genus Zalophus; species Zalophus californianus. The sequence continues at coordinate 47,767,929 of NC_045599.1, read as the reverse complement.
ATTTAATACATTAAAATGCGGCTTGTCATATCTGTATTCTCTTTATTTTTGTTTTATTTTTTTTAAATTCTGGTTTCAATCCACCACTTTTAGATTTCATAATCCACTAGTAGGTCTTGACCTGCAGTTTGGAAAATGTTTTAGAAGGTGGTTACTGAGTATTCAAGTGAATCTTGCATCAAAAATGTTGCTTTGTGTTATGTTCTATAAAACTACTTGGACCTCAGCCTTTAAAAAGCACATAGCCTTTTGACCAAACTCTGCATGTAACAAATTCAAGTATGCCCAAGGAGTAAAGTTTCTGCTTGCTGAAAGTGGGTCAGTTCTTTCCTCTACCCACTGTACCCTGTTTTCCAATAAATGCCTTATATGCTCAAAGTTTATTTTTTAGCTCAAAATAGATTGCTCAAGAATGACAGGTAAAATATTGAAACACATACTTTGAAATGCCTATGACTGCCAGCAACAGCATGAAAGTAATTTGCACATTTTCTGTAATGTAGCTTTGAGGCACCATCAGCTTTCATGTATGGAAAGTTTTCTTTTTTATTTTTTTTTGATTTTTAAGAACTTTTAAAATAAAACTGCTAAGTAGCTCTGTTTAGTCACACATTACTTTTCTTTCAGTCATCATTTGCTGCACCCCCCCAATTTCCTGGTCTATTTACTTGATCTGGCCAAATGATGACCTATACTTAACAACTTTCTACCTTTTAGTGAATTTCTTTAGGCACTCAAGTAGTTGGGGCCAAAGTTGTAAGTGTTGTAAGGAATTTTTAGTTTTGTGAGCTCTTTAAAGTGTGCCAATCTCAAAAAATCTTTTACTGACTAAAAACAAAAAAGTCAATTTTTCTTTCTTTTCTTTTATATTTTGTTTCCTACACTACTTTTTAATTTCTTCTGGTATATATGTTTGCATGTTGAATAAGGGAGAGTATGAATTGACCCTTCCCCCAACAAAAGTTGAACAATTTTCCTAACATAATAGATTTAATAATTCAATCTTTTCTAAATGATCAGTGATGTCTCCTTTATCACATATTAAGATTTTATTTACATTACAGTGTTATAAAGCTTTTCATCTCTTTTATCTCTATTTTTGCATGAATACTAAATCATGTTAATTACTGAAAATATGTTTCCATATTCGATAGGTAAGTGCCTTTCTGGTTCTCCATTTCCTTTATACTAATATTTGCAGGGAAAAAACCTTGGAATCAACCAATATTTCTTAATCGAATTCCTTATTTATCAGTAGAAATTGCCCCTGGCCACAATTTTATATTCCATTTGTTCTGGTAATAAAAATTGTCTCTAAATTATAGATAATAAAAACACATGCAGTGTATTCAGTACATTTATGATGTTTAATAATAAGCACCATGAATTCCAGGTTTATTACTTTGTGAGCAATTGGAAAATATTTTTTGAGCACATAAATAGGTTGACATCAGTATATTAATTGGTCAAAGTTCAGAAAGATAAGTTAAAGAGCATTATTGTGTATCTAGGGATAAATATTCGATTGGATCCTAAATAGATGGAAAAATATCTTTGTCAGCAAAAGATAGTCTCAAAGTAGATATTCAGTGGCAAAGAAATAAAACCTCAAGAAAAAAAAGGCTTTATCTGAAACGCTAATTATGTAGTTCAGTGCAGGGACAAATAATACTGTGGAAAAATTTGTGACGTCTGTATTAGACCATAGAATAACCTACAGTTAAGATTCATGGCATAAAGACCCGAAGGAGAAGAAGCAGAGGGGCACCTGTGTGGCTCAGTCGTTAAGCGTCTGCCTTCAGCTCAGGACTTGGGTCATGATCCCAGAATCCTGGGATCAAGCCCCCATCAGGCTCCCTGCTCCGCGGGAAGCCTGCTTCTCCCTCTCCCACTCCCCCTGCTTGTGTTCCCTCTCTCACTGTCTCTCCCTCTGTCAAATAAATAAAATCTTACCAAAAAAAAAAAAAAAAAAAGCAGCAGCAAAAGAGGGCACCTGGGTGGCTCAGTCAGTTAAGCGTCTGCCTTCGGCTCAGGTCATGATCCCAGGGTCCTGGGATCAAGGTCTGCATCAGGCTCCCTGCTCAGTGAGGAGCCTGCTTCACCCTCTCCCATTCCCCCTGCTTGTCTCCTTCTCTCTGTCAAATAAATAAATAAAATCTTTAAAAAAAGAGAGAGAGAGGAAAAGCAAAAAAAGAAAAAAAACCATTAGCAGAGATGTGTAGTGGCACAGGTTCCTTGAATATAAAGTTTCTCAATAGTGGAGCAGAAGATAGAAAGTGACAAAGGAGAGAGATTGAACTTCTCTGGTATCAGGGGAATCTAAAGATACAGAACTGCTGCACTGGTTCTTAACCATCTGTCTCTCATCCACGTATTCATTTTTTTCATATTTCATTTATATTTTCCTTTTATTAATATGACCTCCACTTCTTTTTTTTCTAGATTTACCTTTTTTTAATTATGTTCAGTTAGCCACTGTATAGTACATCATTAGTTTTTGATGTAGTGTTCAGTGATTCATTAGTTACATTTAACACCCACTTCCACTTTTCTTAACATGGAAATTTCACACTTTAGAAATACTGATTAAAAGTTCATGTAGAAGGTGTCAGTTTTGTTCTTTATGCTGCTTTTTAATAATTGTGATGAAATATACCTGACATGAAATTGATTATTTAAACCATTGGTAAGTGCACCGTTCAGTGACACTAGGTACATTCACCTTGTCATGGACACCATCACCACCATCCATTCCCAGAACTTTTTTTATCTCACAAAACTGAGCTCCATGCCCATTAATCAATAACTTCTCATTCCCCAGCCCCTGGCAACAACACTCTACTTTCTGTCTATAAATTTGACTAAGTTCCTCATAGCTGAAGAATCATACTTGCCCTCTTGTGACTGGCTTATTTCACCGAGCATAATACCATCAGGGCTGATCCATTTTGTTGCATGTGTCTGAATTTCCGCTGTTTTTAAAGAAAAATAATATTCCATTGTAATATATACTGTAGCCTGTTTATCTATCTGTTGACTCTCTCCCTATTCTTAACATATCTTTTTTTTTTTAACGTATCTTTTTGAAGGACACAAACTTACCACCCTTAGGGAGAACCATGTCTGTTTAGTTAAATGTTTTATTTCCAGTGTCTTGCCCAATGCTCAGAAGTAGATGTTCAATAAGTAACTTAAGTGATACAGGAATATAATAAATTTAAGCACAGGAGTATGTGAAGTCATATGTAGGGAAGAAATGAGCAAAGTTGTGAAGGGTGGGGGTTAATGGCCATTAGTGTACAGCAGTAAACACTTCCCTGAGGAGAAAGTTCCGTGGAAAAGCTGAGTTTGTTTTCATAAAGAGTCCTGGGTTTATAAGGTGTAGGATGTTAGTTCTTCCCTCTTTGTTTCCACAAGTCAAAACAAAAAGCTGTAGCATCACAGTATGATAGTGTGATTTGCAGTAGCTTGTAAGACCCACCCAACCTTTTATTAATTCCAGTAAATTAATGTTCATGCTGATGTATAAGCCTTAAAAAGGCCAATACACAAAACTGTAATTACTTTATTCAGATCACCTCAGAATTATTGTTAGTCCAAAGGGCGAAAAGTCAATAATTAAATACAGAAGAAATTGAGAAATAGATCACTGTCCCTTCACTCTGCCTGTTTTCATAGCCATAGAAAGAAACTTCTACAGTTTAACCGGCTTACCATGAAGAAAGTTTCCATAACCCAAAATGTTCTTATGAACATGCAAGAATCAATCTTAATTTCAAAGGGTCCAAAAGCACAAGTAAAACCAAGCAACTCCTTCAAATCGGATGCTTCATTTGGGACTCTAAAAACACTACTGCAATGAAATGTCTTTTCCAGCCATCAGAAATGTAAAGTATCAAGTTTTATAATAAAATGAAAGGTAATAATTTTCAACTAGTTTTCTCTACTTTCATATAAATGGTATCCTACAGTATGTAGCCTTCTCAGATTGGCTTTTTTTTTTTCACTTAGATATAAGCATGTAAAACTCACCTGTGTTGTTGTGTGGATTGACACCTCTTTGATTCTGAGCACCATGGTGTGCATGTACCACAGTTTATCCATTCACCTGTGGAGGGTCATCTGGGTTGCTTTCAGTTTTTGGCAATTATGAATAAAGTTGCTGTAAACCTATGCATATAGGTTTTTGTGTGGACATAAATTTTCACCACTTGAGTCAGTAACTAAGATTGTGTTTACTCTGTCACATGGTAAGTCCACGTTTTAATTTTGGAAGAAATTGCCAGTCTGTCAAAGCAACTAAACCTTTTTACATTCCCAATACCAATGGATAAATCTTTTATTGCTCTACATCCTCACCTGTGTTGGATATTGCTTGTTTTTCATTTTAAACACTATAATGATATCTTGTTGTTTTAATTTGCTTTTCCCTAATTAGAAATTATGTGGAGTGTGTTGTCATGTGCTCTTCTGACATTTGCATATCTTCTCTGGAGAGACATCTGTTCAGATTTTTGCCTACTTGTTATTGGATTATTTATTTTCTTACTGCTAGGTTTGAGAGTTCTTTGCATTTTCTGGGTGTAAGTCCTTGATCAGATATGTGATTTGCAAATATTTTCTCCCATCCTGAGATTGCTCTTTTCTTTCTCTTAATGGTGTTATTTGCAAAGCAAAATTTTTTTAAATTTAATAAAGTTCAAATTATTTTTTCTTTCATGAATTTTGCCCTTGCTATTTTATGTAACATCTCATCACCAAACCTAAGGTCATGCCTGTTTTCTGTTGTTTCCTTTGAGAAATTTTATACTTTTGCACTTTCATTTGAGTTAAATCGAGTTTTTGAGTTAAATTCTGAGTTGAATTTTATGTTAGGTGCAGAATGTGTGTTAAGGTTTATTTTTTGCATGTGTATGCTTTTGTTTCTTTTCCAAAAATAAGTTGGACATATTTTTATGAGTCTTCATGAACTTTCTGTTCAGTTCTATTTGTGTGTGTGTGTCCAATATCAGGTTACTTTAAATACTTAAATACTGTAGCATATATATATATATGCATATATACATATATGCATAAATATATATACATACATATATACATATTCTGTATTTTGTTCTTCATCCTTCTGATAGAAGTTTATCAATTGAATCAATCTTTTCAAATAACAAGTTTTTAGTTGCATTTATTTTCTTTATTTTATAATTTTACATTTTATGGATTTCCATTATCTTTATTATTTACTTCCTTTTTGTTAGCTTGCGATTTACTTTGTTTCTATTTTTCTGATGTATTAAGACAGACATTTAGATCACGGATTTGAGTTTTTATGTTTTGTAACATCAGCATTTAATGCTGTACATTTCCAACTAAGCCCTGTATTTTGTTAGATCCTACACATTTTGATATGCTTTATAATGCTTCTTATATAGTTCAAAGGTTTTAAATTAATTTCTTTTAAACCAATGGGTTTTTTAGAAGTGTGTTGCTTAATTTCCAAATGTTCAGCATTTTTCCATATATCTATCTGGTATTGATTTTATTTTCATTCCACTGTGACCAGAAAAAATGTTTTATGATTTCTGTTCCCCTACATCAGTTCTGTACCATAAAAGAAACTTCTCTAGTGCTCGACCAAATTTTCTGTGAATTCTAGGTGGGGGTTGGTGGAGGAAAAGCTGGTAACAGGATACGAACTTGACCTAATTTTGCTTTCCCAAGGGATTCACTATCTCTCACCAGTGTATACTCAGTTTCCACTCATTTGCCAATCACCTAGATGAACACTTTTACTGATCTGGCTGTTTCATAACCCAGCAAGCCAGTAATCATGTCTTATCACAGCCTGCAGACTCTTATCCCTTATTTTGCACAAGTCGAATACTCCCTAAGTCTTCAGCACTATGATGAAGGTCAAGAAAATTTGAGAACTTGCTATTCGTGTGACTTTTATACTCTTTACACATCATTCAGAGTTTGAAGGTTTTCTCTGTTTCCTAGGTTTGTTGAAAATAGAGTGGGTTTTTTTTTTTTCTCATTCTCCTATCACTTTGTATTTTTTCCAAAAGAATTAATGGATGATTCAGAATTAAGTTGTCTCTGTATTTCTCTAAGCTTGATTTTTCAGTGGAATTTTTAAAAAATTAAACAACCTTTTTTAAATGCAGGAAGTATTTTTCTATAATCTCTTAAAAATTTTTCACTTCAGTCGCATTCATATTACATTGTCCTCCTCATGCTTTTTCTTTTCCTCATGCTTGTAATGTTTTTCTGTATTGGCCTCATAAGAGCTTAGTTTGTTTGATTGCACTCCTTAAAGAACAATAGCATTGATGAAGTAGATAAGTCTCTTGTTAATGAATGAAAATTGATTCGTTACAAGTTAACTATGATGCAGTAATAATTATTAGAATTTAGTGTCGTTTCTCAGTTTTGTGACTTACAATTGGTCATGTCATTTGATGCTAAGATTTTTGTAAGATTTGAGGAAATGTCTATCACTTTCTTTCATACAGGAGATATAAGGTCTTAGGACCCTTAAAATTTTCTCGCTCAGTAATTAGTCTTAAATATACTTTCAATCAACAATATGCACTGACCTGTTTTTACCTCCATGCCTTTTCCAGAGAGTCATGAGTGTTATATTATGAAAACTAAGTTGTCTTTCATTAAACCATGTTCAATAAAATCATTTCTCCTCCTAACAAGTCATTATGAAAATGTTCAGAACTAAGAGAAATCAAAAAATTCATTGGAATGGAGCTGCTGCAAGCCATTTTGCACCCTCTCTTGTTTGTATAACACGTGAGGTTCTAAATTATGTCTTTTATTTTCCTTCATTTTGTGTCCTGTTTTCAAGGATTCTGATTTTTAAAAATCTTGATTCTTTCTGTTGTCATTTTTATTATCCATATTTCCTTATCAGTTTCAACTCTTTTCTCTTACCCTCATGATTCCTACCATCCGATTTTTAGCTTTGCTTCCTTTTTTGGATTTTACTTTAAAATATGGAAATTTTATTCAATTCATAAGTTCTGTTATGACAAAAAATCCTGGAAGACCATATACAGCTTTGGGACGCTTTAAATGTCAAGTTGGTTATAGGGAGAGCTATGTTTTTCAGAATCTCCTCTGTCTGGTTCAGCATTTTACATGGCCACGAGGGAAGGCAGGCAAAATTTGGGAGGAATAAATGAAATATTAGTCATTATTATCTGAGGTCATCATCTCTCAGAGTCGGTGAATGACACATAGCAAGGTGCAGGCAGATTCCAGTCTGTCCTTACTCTTCCAGACTCCAAGCCCAGCATTCCTTACGTGTGGTCCTGTTGGCCAACCCCAAGGCCACCACCTGATACTTCACTGGGTACTTAGAGCAACAATAATCACAAAGAACTAAAAATTTTTCCATCAGCCTCTAAATCACTGTCCTTAAGAATCCCACTCCAGCAGCTCCATGTGCCTCATTTTCAGATTTGCTCACCTGTGCCAACACTGGTAGGTGACATTTTTCTGATCTTCTAATATTTCTCTTGGACCTTTATTTTACCAGCACCTCCAACAATTAAGCAAATTCTAATTCCTATCATAAATTCCTTATTCCACAATATGCACAGTGGTTTCCCTTCCCTGATTAAATAATTACTGACATACAAAATGAACCAAAAATTATCACCCAAGAGCAGGCCAAATGTATTTTAAAATTGCTGCTCCACTATTTTGAGCTAATACTTTCATAATCAAATTCCTCTTACCCTATATACCTTGACTTATTGATAAACAGGCACAAATCTTTGCTTTTCACAGAACAAAGAGTCCTTTGTTAGTGGCACTTTCAGATGACATTTCATCAGGAGATTTCAGACTTCATCAGAAGGAAAGGAATCTAGTGTGCTAATATGCAATCCACATGTAGGGATGCAAAAAGCATGATACTCTGCATATAGGTACATGTACTTAGAGTACTTTTATGATTTGTGTTCTATAAACAGCAAAACATTAATAAATTCTATTTCACCTGGTTCTCAACAATAAAGAGGGGAAAAGTCTGATATATTTATACACTACGTAATTGAATATATTCCTGGTAAGGGAGAATGTCTATTGACTAACTTAATGGAATCTGAATCTTCTGTTTACAGGTGGATACAGCTAATCATTGGAAGAATTATACACATACTCATTTCTGGCTTTATATATCTCAAACATGATTTCTCTTTCTTGGTCCATGTACTTTTGGGACATGTGCTATAGCATACTTTTGTGTCCCTATGCTACCTCTAGCCCTGCACCTTTTCACCATGAATCTGCATGAGTCAGCATACTTGGCATTAGGAATATTCTTCACAACTATTCCAATACTGGCAAGACAATTGACTGCTTAAATAGGATATGGAAGTGACCACCAACCACTCTAGATATATGCCAGGAAGCCAAATGTAAAGTATTCCCAAATCAACAACTGTCTTCAGTGCTCTCAATGCTTAATAATGATTCTTAAATACTATTATATATTTATAGTATCTCTTACTGTTTATAGTTGATTTTATGATATCATGGGTTTAGTATCTAGTATTTCATTGCATTTAGTGATTTTTTTGTTTTGTTTAGCTTTTTTTATTTTCGTTTTGTTTTGTCTTAGGCCTCCTGTGCCTGCACTGAGGGAGAATCAAGTTTCATTATTATTCCTAGACTAGTGGAACAAAATTTCCCTGGCCCACTCTTTACCAATCCAGACTTCATGCTGGATTTCTGTTCTTGCTTCTTACATTTCACGGATGCCTGGCCTCCTCCCCCCTCCCTGGGTGAGTATCCCTCATTGCCAACACCCTGGCAACCAAGACCACCCACCACTACATCTATGACCACACTGTGGCAGCTGATTCAGTGTCATTTTTTAAGTGGCTGCTATGATTATTAACTCCTTCTAGTTTCTGACACCTGGTCACTTCTCTTTCTTTTCAGTGAGCTCAGCAAGATATTGAAAAGTATTTAAAATAATGAGTTTCTCTAGCCAACATTTCTATGAAACTGTACTGAAGGATTTCAGGGTACTCAGGCTGCTGTACTTGTAGAACCAACAGTCAATGAACCCCAGCTGAAAGATGTCCACATGCGCACTAATTGACTGGATATGCATAGTACTGTGCTGGATACTGCACCAGAATGGCACCTGGGAACTCAGTGCTTCCCAGAGTACTATGTACAAAAAAGACCTTCAATAAATGCATACTGAATCATGTTTATTGAAGATCATAGGAACAGTAAATTCGATGTCAGAGGCCAAGGTTAAGTACACTTGGGTGCATTTGGGCAAGTTCAACATATTAAGTGAATATATATCAGGAAGATATATCCTGGGAATTACACATTGAAAAGGTGAAACACATGATGATCTAGAACAGATGCCCCAAATTAGCCAACTGGATGTTCACACTCTAAGTCATTTCTTCCCGGCAGCAAAGAACTATTACCAAGTTTCACATAAAATAGGAAAAATGACTCCCACAACTCCCTGTGTTAGTGATTTTGCAAGAAAGGGACTTAGACTCTAAGTCATCAGAACAGAAAATGTCAGGTGCATAAATACTGTCACTCCAAATTCTACTGTAACTAAGAACCAAGTGTCTCTAAAAGTGTCTTCCTCTTTTTACAAAACAATAAAGATACCTTGGTTTTAATCTCTCAAGGCTATTTTGTAAATAGATAAACCAAATTAATCAAATTCAGGCAATACAGTACACATGCTTGTTGATTAGGATTTTTATTTTATTTATTTGAGAGAGAGAGAGAGCACAAGCAGGGGGAGGGACAGAGACAGAGGGACAAGCAGACACCATGCTGAGCAGGGAGCCCATCTCAGATCTCGATCCCAGAACCCTGAGATCATGACCTGAGCCAAAGTCAGACATTTAACCAACTGAGCCAGGCAGGTGCCCCCAAAACAATTTAAAAATGTATCAAAATGCCATTTTTAGTGGTGTACTACATTCAAGTCTCTCAAAATTGAGTATTGAGATCTTTTAATACAACACAAATGGACTTAGAAATCAAAATATGAAAAGACCAAAACCCACTTTAAAATTGGGAGGAAGGACATAAACTGATATTATGCACAAACAGATATAGGAAAAACCAGTAAGTGTATGGAAAGATACTAAGTATTTTTACAACTATGATAATTCAAATTTAAAGCTCAATGGGAGACACTATTTCTTACTCACTAGAACGATTAAAATCAAAGAAAAGCTCAGTAACACCAAATATTGGATAGTAGCAGCTAGAACCATCATACATTTTTGGTGGCAATGCAAAATGGTACAATCACTTTGAAGAAATATTTGCAGTTTCTTATGAAGTGAAACACACATCATCTAGCAATTCCAATCCCAAATAATTATCCCAAATAAATGAAAACATATCTACACAAAGACTTCTATAAAAATGTTCTAATAGGCTTGTTCATAATAAACTGAAAAATGGGAACAGTCCAAATGTCCGGCAATAAGTGAAGAGAAAGATATTTGGTATTTTCATACAATAGAATGTTAACCGGAACTAAAAGTGAACGGACTGTGGATACATTCAATACTATGACTGAATCTTACAAGAGATGTTAAACTGAGCAACAGAAGCTGGACATAAGAGAACACTTACTTTTAATTTCCAATTATATAAAGTTCTCTAATGGGTAAGATTGACCTTAGGTGTTGGAATCACCAGCAGCCCCTTTATGAAGGAAATAAGTGCAGGGAAAGTAGAAGGAGTAATCTTTCTGGGATGATGGAAATGTTCTGTTTTGGGGCACCTGTGTGGCTCAGATTGTTAAGCATCTGCCTTTGGCTCAGGTCATGATCGCAGGGTCCTGGGATTGAGCCCCGCATCGGGCTCCTGGCTCAGCAGGGAGCCTGCTTCTCCCTCTCCCTCCTCTACTGTCCCTCCTGCTTCTGCTCTCTTGATCTCTCTGTCAAATAAATAAAATCTTTAAAAAAAAAAAAAAGAAATGTTCTGTATCTTTGGGTGATGGTTACATGAGTGTATATGAGTGTCAAAAATGAATAAAGTGAACACTAAAAAACATGAAATTTTTTTTTTAGTAAAGAGAAGTTTATTAAGGGAAGATACAGAAAAAGTGCTCGAGAGTGAGAAGGGTTCCGACAGGGTTGCCCAAAATGTGATTTTTATTGTATGTAAATTACACTATCATAAAAAAATCTAAATGGACTACTTTCAGAAATTCAGAGTTCTGCACTACTGGAAGTCTTCAAGAGAAGACGAAGAGACATACACTAAGCAAATGGACTAGATGCATGGTTTTGTAACTTTAGAGAGCACTGGAATCATGTAGGTTGGTGGTTAAATCAGTCAAAATATGCCACCCCTAGAAACTCATTTAATAGGAATAGGATAAGACTCAGGTATCTTCACTTTTAATTGGCAAACACCTCAGGAAATTCTGAAAAAGACAGATGGATCACTGACCCCAACTTCAGAAGCTGTGAAGGGAAAGTTAGGAATAACTTCCAATCACAATTTTTAATATTTCTCATTCTGTTTTAAGAGGGAAATAATAATGAGAAATGTGGATTGATGTATTCTACAGAAGGACACATTTCAGTGTATTCCTGTAAAAATAAGCATATCTTATTATTTTCAATCTGGGAAATTTAAAATTTGTCTTTTGTTTCCCATAATTATTTGATCCATTTGTCAAAGTAATATAATCTTAATTCTCTTAACAATGAAGGAATCAATGCCAGTTTTTCAGGAAACAAATGAAAATTGAGTAAACCTATAGACTCCCTGAAGCTATACATTCTTAGTTAATTTACAAATGAGTGACTTCTACTACACACACACACACACATTTTATTTATGTTTTTATTTATGTATTTATTTTAAAATATTTATTTGAGAGAGAGAAAGAAAGAGCATGCATGCGCCAGCAGGGGGGGAGCAGAGGGGGAGGGAGGGGGGAAGAATCTCAAGCTGACCCCACACTGAGCACGGAGCTGGATGCAGTGCTCCTTCCCAGGACCCTGAGATCATGAGCTGAACCGAAACCAAGGGTTGGAAGCTTAACCAACTGAGCCACCCAGGCACCACCACACATACCCATTTTAATTTCCGTCAGGCTGTGTATTATTATCTCACGTTACTTACTCAAATTTCAGTACTATTCCCATGTAATTACAAAGCCAAAAGAAATGATTAAGGTTGAAAAGGATTGTTGAGGTATTACCTTTGCTGTTTGTGAACCTTACTACTATCTGTTTTATATACCTAATCCCAGAATACAGAGGAAAGGAAGGTTGACTACCAGGGAGGGAACCTGAGCTGAATGTTGAAGATGTGCTAACTGCTGCCAGTTGGACAAGGGCGAAAGTCATTCCCAGGAGTGGAAAGAATATGCAAAAAAGTGTGAGAGAAGGAAGACATCAGTCTTGCGATTATAGATTTGGTATGTTGGAAGAAGGTATGTTTTGGGGAGTGAAGATGGAAGTACGCTAAAGGATTTTAAGCAGTGAAACAATATGATAACATTTTGAGGTATAATAAATCCCATTCTTGTGGCACTGTGAAGAATAGATTAGAAGTATGGCAGATATGAGGCAGAGAGATTTATAGTTCCAGTGACAAATGATAAGGAGCTAAGCAGAGGCAGCCTCATGGAGGTTGAATAGAAGGAAAAAATTGCAAAGATTTTGAAGAGATTGAATATGAATAGTGAAGGATATGAAAGAATCCAAAATGATGCCTGCAGACAGAATGAATAGAAAGGTTCTTAAATGAAATGCAATAGCTGGTGTGCACAGATGGGGGAGAAAACAAAGACTGGCTTTATCATTTTTTAAAATTTATTTAAGATTGGTTTTAAACATACTAAATTTGAGACCACATTACCTTAGCCATCCAGATCCAGCAAGCTGCTAGAAATTGACACAAGAATTTAGGAATGAGGTCAACACTATCAACATAATGTTGTTTCTGGGAAAGGTTTTCTAATTTACAAAGGATGCCAATGTATTCGTAGGCGGGAGAGATGTGGTTTCTCTAATACAAGGAGAGGAGCAGCCCTAGCCCAGGAAAGGAGGCTGATGTATTCTCTAAGTTTATGGTAGTTATAGTCTCTTTTATTTGAATATTCATAGTTAGAAAGCTAATAGGATTTCTACAAGGGTGATATCTCAGCAAATGAAAATGCAGTTGACATTAAAACATTAATCCCAAAAAACCACAACCAACAGACTGAGAAAAAACAAAAATGAAATAAAGAGATTAAAAGACCTAAAGGTAACTTTTTTCAAAGGCCAAATAAAAGCAATGAAGTTCAAGACTGTGCAATACTCATGATTAAAACAACAACAACAACACTCAGCAAGCCAGGTCTCAAAATGAAGGATAGCTAGCAGTTGCAATCCGCCCGCCACCCCCCCAAAATGCATTCTTTGGCCAGATTGTGAAAAAAAATCTTGTCACGTATTTTAGCTATATGAAGTTTAGGACTTGTGTCTTAAAAACAATCTCTACATCTCCCCCCAAGATGGTTTTTAAATAATCCTATATCTTTCTCAGTGTATATTCTTTTTTATCCCTAAGAGAAAAAGCAGTATTTCAAGAATATTAGAATGAAATGCTTTTACTGTTTGATTCTTGTGAGGATCATATTTGAACCAAAGTTCTTTAGGGTAGTGAATTCAATAATTCATTTTCATGACAAAAGTGGCCAGAAAAAAAAACCTGGTGTGATAGGAATTTAACGGAATGAAATGTGGAGTAATATTTTCTTTTTAAAGCTTAGTGTAAACAAACTTCACACTGTGCTATTTGGTTTAGTTTTTATCTTTTCCAAACCCATTATTTCCAAAGAAACATTCAATGAGAGAGCAACAGTTAAACTGTAAACAAAATGTACAGTCTACTACAAACATGAGGAAAAATAATAGGCAGAAGTTATTGAGAAGTCACAGATCCTTGGCTTTGTGGTTTCATTTTCAGAATTATTCATTAAATGCTATTTGGCTGTTAATGTTTTCGGAATGTTATTATTTTAAAACCAATTAAATAAGCATCACTTTTTTTTTTCCAAGTAAAGAGGGTGATAATGTTTAAACCTTGGTGGTCAGTAATGACTTTTGTCTTAAGATTAAGGACATTTCAGTTAAAAATAATTGTTTTCTTGTTGGTGGGAATACAAACTGGTGCAGCCACTCTGGAAAACAGTACGAAGTCTCCTCAAAAAGTTAAAAATAGAACTACCCTCTGATCCAGCAATTACACTACTAAGTGTTTACCCCAAAGATACAGAAATACTGATTCAAAGGGATACATGCACCCCAATGTTTATAGCATTATCAACAAAAGCCAAACTATAGAAACAGCCCAAATGTCATATATATAATGGAATATTACTCAGCCATCAAAAAGAGTGAAATCTCGCCATTTGCAACAACGTGGATAGAGCTAGAGTATATTATGCTAAGCAAAATAAGTCAGTCAGAGATAGACAAATACCATATTATTTCACTCATATGTGGAATTTAAGAAGCAAAACAGACGGACATAGGGGAACAGAAAGAAAAATAAAATAAGATAGGGGCGCCTGGGTGGCTCAGTCATTAAGTGTCTGCCTTCTGCTCAGGTCATGATCCCAGAGTCCTGGGATCGAGCCCCGCATCAGGCTCCCTGCTCCGCAGGAAGCCTGCTTCTCCCTGTCCCACTCCCCCAGCTTGTGTTCCCTCTCTCGCCGTGTCTCTCTCTGTCAAATAAATAAATAAAATTAAAAAAAAAAGAAAAAGAAAATAAGATAAAAACAGAGAGAGAGGCAAACCATAAGAGACTCTTAAGCACAGAGAACAAACTGAGGGCTGATGGAGGGAGGTGGGAGGGGATGGGATAAATGGGTGATAGGTATTAAGGAGAGCGCTTGTTGTGATGAGTGCTGGGTGTTATATGTGAGTGATGAATCACTGAATTCTCCTGCTGAAACCAATATTGCCCTGTATGCTAACTAACTAGAACTTAAATAAAAACTTGAAGCAAAAAAAAAAAAAATTGCTAAGGAAAAGTCAACCCCCAAATGGATCATGCTTCACCAGTCAGCCAAGGGATGGGGCGCGGGGGGATGAATTATAAGCCTCGGAGTTTAGCAGCCTGAAGAAAAGCTGCTGACAAGCTTGACCACAAGGCTTCCAATGACACTGATAGACTACGTCGTGAACATCACATGGGGCTGCAGAGCCTCCGATCCTGCTGAATAACACAGGCAACGCTAGCTTCGAGATTTGCAGTCATTTCAGAATTACATCTGAAAATAAGCTTTAGAATTGTCAAAGAGGACAAAAGGGTACTGATAGCAAACAATTTTTGTGACAACTATTAATGTTCCATCATTAAAAAATAGTGAAAAAAAAAAAAAAACCCATTTTGGGCCCCAATGTCCTCCTTCTCTGACGTGCAGGTGTATTTGGCAACAGGGTTATGTTACTGATGTTTAGTTGTATGAATGAGGATTCCGTGCTGCTCACGTAGGAAATAATGGAACTTGAGCCTGCCTGCTAATTTTGGCTCTCCAAACACAGAAGATGGATTCTAAGGACACAATGTGAAGAAATATCCTACAGAAACCAAAGATAAAGCCCAGAAATATTAGCCCTTTTCCTAGTTCATCTATTTTCTGGCTTGCTAAGTAACTGAGAATCTTGTGAGCGTTCGTTTTCTCTGCTACAACAGCGCCATGATATGCACCTCACCGAAGCCTAGGCAATTTGCCAGGAAGTGTCGATTATAATGACCACCGGCACTCTCCAGTTCTCCATGACTTTAAATTGGTGGAATATTGCTTTGGAGATAGAACACAACCTGTAGTTTTCACCTTTCTGAACTTCAAAAGGTGGATAGTTCTGTTTTAGTCGGAGTAATGCTCACGAACTGCTCTAAAAAACAATCCCAAACTCTTAGTGGCTTAGTACAATATACACTGACTTTTCACTCACACCACAATCCAATGTGGACTAGTGGCTCTCCTTGGCATCCCCTCTTCAACAAGGGTAGCTCTGTCATCCTGGGGACCTTTGATTCCAATCACAAGAATGAGAAGGAGGAAGGGACAGGGAGGGAGAGGGTGATAGCACATGGGGTTACACAGGGCTGGAGTGGCATATACAGTTCTTCAGCATGACATCTGTTGACTAGACCATCCAGAGAATAATCACATGGCCCTGATCTCAATACAAGGGAGGCTGGTAAATACAGTCTGCTTGTGTTTCAAGAAAAATGAAAATGGCGTGAACATACAGCATTGTTTCTACCACTTTTCTTAAAAAAGTAAAACTCAATCTACAGTCCTTTAAATGCTTTTAATGCTGTATGAGACAGCTCAAGAAATTATGCACTTGGATACTAATGTAAATATGAAGTATATGCCGAGAGTCGAAATTCTCATTGCATAGCCATCATTGTTCCAGAAAAAGCTAGCCAAAGCAAGCAGAAATAATGGCACAAAAATGGAGTATACATAACAGTGGGAGAAGTGTTGGCAAAGGTGAATCTGCCAAGAAGTGACATTAATATAGTTGATGTGAACTCTGAATATTTATCTTCATATTTTCTTTCTTTAGTACACCATTTATCTTTAGCTTGATTATCATTAGATTGAGTGAAACAGTTTCTTTGCAGGAAGAAACTGACAAGTTGACAGCTTATCATTCTGTGTATATAGCGAACATGGGCCTTCTCTCTCTCTTTTACTTTTTTCACTTTTTCTGTTGTTCTTATATTTATTTTTGCCCCCAAATAACTATTCTTTTATCTTTTGTAACTATTTTGTATAATTCAGTATGAACTCCCATAATGCTGCCGTTAAATTTATTTACATATTCTCAGCTCATTTTACTTGATGTTCTTCTCTAACCCCTAGGACGGTGTACTGAATGGTGTTGAGTGAAACTAGCTCTTCAAAATCCCATTACACGGAACCATGGGGCACGGATAATTCACTAGTGACTTAGGAGAATGATTCCCTTTCCCTCTTAAACTTGGTAAAACCAAAGGTCAGCAATCATTTGATACTACCTTAAAAAAAAATCACAACAACAAAAAAATCAAGGAATAGATTGTTTGAAACTCATGAAAATTTTTCTCAAAGACTCAAATCCCTGGAATCAGAAATTAAACCTTTTTCATGTGAACTTAAATATTCCTGATGGTGGATGACAAAAAAGACATGGGAATCAAGTCAGAGACATCCCCATGCATTCTGAACAATCATCTCCTTATGGTCACGGAATAAAAGAGAATGAGAAACTTCAACACATCAACCAAATTTTGTCAAACCTATCACCTACTATTTAAACCTGAGTTAAAATTCATAATGCTTGGGAAAGTCATAAAATATTAAAGTTACAAGAAATAGAATTCTGTTATCTGATCCAGCATGTAAAGATCTTAGAAGCTGTCACGTCAGTACTCATGACAAGAAAAACAATCTGAACAAAATGAAAATCAACAACTTGTCTTAGATCCATCAGAGAAGTGAAGTCACAGGGCAAACCACTACCTCTAGAATTAGAGAAACAAGCAGCCAGTTGGAGAGAACAAGTCACTGGAGGGGAAGCCCAGGAGCACAAAGGACTGTGGGAACCAACACCAGGGTAGGGAAACCCCAACTATAATTAGAAGGTGCTGGAGGTTCAGGGTGGACAAGCTTGGGAAATTAAACCCCAGGACATGGCCCCCAACTGTAGGGATACCCCCCACCAACATTTTTTGATTTCACCTCTAGGAGTCCCACCATTTTCTCACATTGATAATCAGGAAAAAAAAAAAATCCTTTGTGATTTGGGCAGAGGGAGGAAAAAAAGAAGCCATTTGAAGTATTCCCAAAGCATTCTGTTCTTCCTATCAAGGCCTGCCCTTAAGAGAAACTGTTTTTATCACAGCCTAAGTGACTGGGGTTTTACTGGAGCCTAACCCATCCAGGGGAAGGGGAAGGCCCAATGTTAGCCCTTGCTAGTTTTGCACGTAGAAGAAAGTTAGTGACTATATAACATTAGCCACCTCTAGGCTTCCTGTCTCACCTATGGAAGTGGAGAGGTGTCAGGAAACACTTGGGAAAGTCAAATCTCTGGGTCACTGGCTCACTTAAAAACTGACACCTAATCATAGGACCATAGAATGTCATAGTTCAGGCTGCTCTAACAAAATACCTTAGACTGAATAGCTTATAAACAATAGAAATTTATTTCTTATAGTTCTAACAGCTAGGAAGTCTAAGATAAAAGTGTTGGCAGACTTGCTGTCTAGTGAGAACCCACTTCCTGGTTCACAGATGGCAGTTTCCTGTGTTCTCACATGGCTGAAGTGGTGAGAACACTCTCTGGCATCCCTTTTATAAGAGCACTAATATTCTTTTTTTTTAAGATTTTATTTATTTCTTTGAGAGAGAGAGAGCACAAGAGGGGGAAGCAGGAGAGGGAGAAGCAGACTCCCCACTGAGCAGGGAGCCTGATGCAGGACTTGATCCCGGGACTCCAGGATCATGACCTGAGCCAAAGGCAGTCGCTTAACCAACTGAGCCACCCAGGCGCCCAAGAGCACTAATAATCTTAACGACTCTACCCTCATGACCTAATCACATCCCAAAGCCCTCACTTCTTAATAACATCATGTTGGAGATTGGGATTTCAACATATAAATTTTGGTGAACACAAACATTCAATCCATAATAATAGGACAATAGAATGTTTTCTCTTCCCTCCCTCCAACATTACCACCACATCAGGAGGGCTCCTGTGTAATAACAGGGGGATACAACTGAAAGAACCAAACATCTCAGACCTTATTTGAAAAGTCTGTAGAGAAACTCAGAGACAGCAGGGAAGACACAACCAAGGACACCAGAAGAAATTTTAGCCTTTAACACTTAGAATTATAAAATAGTAAACAGAGACTAACTTATAACCAGATAACTGTAAACCTCACACAAATGACCTATTTACCTTAGTTTCCTTTATCTAGTACATCATGTCCAGCTTACCTACTTACTTACAAAGCATACTAAAAGATAAAAAACCCACTTTGAAGAAAAAGAGTCATTGTCAAAATTAGACTTATACGTGGCAGAAATGTTAAACTGTTTTTCTACAAGAAACCCTACTTAAATGTAAAAACAAAGACAGATTAAAACTCAGGTGATGGAGAAAGACAATACCATGCTAGCACTAATCAAAAAAAAAAGCGCAGTAGCTATATTGATTTCATACAAAGCAGACTTGAGAGCAAGGAAAATTATCAGGGATAAAGGGAATATTACCTAAAGATTGAAAAGGGCAATCCTCCAATAAGTCATAATAATCATTAATGTGTATGCACCTAACAACAAAGTATCAAAATTTGTAGGCAAAACCAATAAAGCTGCAGGGAGAAATAGATGAATCTACTATTTTAGTTGGAGACTTCAATACTCCTTTATCAGTAACTGATATGACAGTTGATGTCATATCTAAAAATTGTAACCAGATTTTCTTGAAACTAAGGAAATTTTATTACTACATTATGAAGCATAATAGCAAAGAATATTTCAATTGTGCTATAGTTAAGTACTAATGGAAACTAAAAAGATAATGATATAGTGACACATTTGATTTCTCTCCCAACAAATAATGGAGCAAATGAAAAATAATCTAGAGATTTTTTAAATAGCAAAAAAAATCTTCAAAGTAACTTAAAACAAGAAATTTCAACCACTAAGATTCTATTCTAGGGGTGCCTGGGTGGCTCAGTCAGTTAAGAGTCTGCCTTCAACTCAGGTCACGATCCCAAGGTCCTGGAATCGAGCCCCGCATTGGGCTCCCCAGTCAGCGAGGAGCCTGCTTCTCCCTCTCCCTCTGCTCCTCCCCGCTACTTATGCACTCTCTCAAATAAATAAATAATATTTTAAAAAAAGATTATACTTTAACTTAATAAGAGGGCTTCCACCTTGGCTTAGAAATTAATGATACTTTGATTTAAGAGAAAGAAATATACAAAGAGATTTTGTATTTTACATTATTATGATCTTTTCAAATGTCTTTTCCCAGCCACATTTTCAGGTTCAGGAAGAGAAAGAAACTGGTATTTGAGACATACAACACTTTATAAATAAATCCTCAAGAATCAATTCCAAGTATTTATCTGAATTTACTAAAAAAAATGTTTAACTTCCCCAGAAGAAGATTTAATTATTTTAAATGTTTTTCTAGTGTGTTTAAAAATTGTTGTCAGATGAAGAGTTGATCGAAAAGTAAACAGCCAAAAATAGAAGAATAAAAGCATTAGGCAGCTAAGTAAGAAAACATACTTATATTTTGGTATCTCGTGATGTTTATGGCATTTGCCAACTTTTAAAAGCTGTTAATTTGCTATGATTTGCTCTTTTAATCCCAGTATTAACTTTCTTGCCTAATTTTATGTTGTAATTGTTCTAGTCTTTTTTCTTAACTGAGTGCCTGTGGAACAACAAATACTACATGAAGGAAATAAAATTAGAGCTATGTTTTAAATCTGTTACATTTATGTGGAGAGATAGGATTTGATAGGCTTTCAATCTCTTTTTCTTCTTTTTTTAATCTAAAATAATTTCACTTCTCTCTGTTCTTTGCATGGTGAAGCACTGGCTATCCCCAACTCAAAAACTTACATAGTATTTGGATGAAGTTACCTTTTTTTTCCCAAGATACATTCAGGAAACATGGATATCTCTTTTCCTCAGCTCGGAGTTGGGTCCATCATTAGAATAGATATGTAGAGATACAAGTTGTAGTCTGCTACCTCTGAGTGCTAGATATTGAATAACATGGCATCCGTAGGTTCTTTCATGAATTTGTTATGTAGAACCCTTAAAAGCACAGGTAAGGTCCTCTCCCTTATTGAGGCCTGAATTACTTTTCCAGTGCTGCCCTAACAAAGTAATAAAACTAGGTGACTTAAACAGTAGAAACGTACTACCTCACAATTCTGGAGGTGAGGAGTGGGAGAACAAAATGTCGGCAGAGTTGCTTCCTCCTGAAATTTGTGAGAGAGAATTGTTCCATGCATCTCACCTTAATTCCTATGGTTTGCTTGACAAATTTTGTCCTTTTTTGGTTTGTAGAAACATCACCCTGATCTCTGCCTTCATCATCATATGGTGTTCTCCCCATGTGCATGCCTGTGTCCAAATTTCCCCCTTTTTATAAGAATACTAATCATTGTCCATTAAGGGCCTGTCCTACCCCAGTACGAGCTCATTTTAATTAAATGCGTCTGCATTGATTCTATTTCTGCAAAAGGTTACATTCTGTGGAACTGAGAGCTAAGACTTCAGTATATTAGGGTGGGGGCACAATTTAACCATAACAAAGTATGAGTATTACTTATGTAGCAGCAGAGAGCAAAGAAAAAAGAAAAACAATTGGACAAAATGACCTTTCATGCATGAAAGCTGGGAGTGTGGGAGACCTTCTTTTCTGAGGCCTGAGGTCCTTTAGTGCTTAGGTGAGTCAACGCAAGCTGAGGAACAACAAAAAATGGACACTTTATACTCAGTCAATTTTGGTGGGAGGGTGTTAGAAACCTATGGATTTGATTTAGATTATTTAAGAAATGAGACTCTGCTTGTACTCTAAATATCACAAAATGAAACATGCCGAAAATCGTAGCTTTGCATATGATTATTAAGGGACATGAAAGTTTAATATAGTGCATAAGTCATGGTTCATCCAGAGAAGTGAAATAACATGGGAGTGGATAAAACATTATATAAGTCCCTGGGTGATAGTTTGGGCAGAAACATTACAGGCATGGAAAGCATATCTATATCTGGAGTAAATGTCTCTTCCAATAAGAGCAAATTGCTGTTACTTCCATGGTGGAAGTGGTCCAATGTAATCAACCTGCCATCAGGTAGGTAGCTATTGACTTTAAGAAATGGTGTCAAATCAGTGCTGGTACCTGCTGCTAGCAATTTGGGCACTCAACAATGGCTATCATTCCTCATCAGGTAAGCCTTGATGATTGCAAGTCTTTGTTGCTGAGTCCATGCCTGACTTCCATCCCTTCCACATAGCCACTTTGTTCCTGAGCCTATTGGACACTGAGAGAGGCTAATACTGGAGTCCACAAAATAGATCATTCTAGTCACTTGATTATTTAGATCCAGCTCTGCCTATATCAACCTGTGGTAAACATTTGCATGGGACAGAAATAACTTCAATGTGTGTATTCAGGGAGGCCTACCCATATGCCTCCACCCCGGATCTCCTTGTCATCAGTTTTCCAACTGTGTTCTTTCAGATTCCCTGACCGTCAACCCAAATCATTGGCAAAAATCTATAAATCAACATAGATGCATACCCCTCTGGCCATCTCTCCTTCTATTTATTTATTTATTTATTTATTTATTTATTTATTTATTTATTTGGCCATCTCTCCTTTTAAACACAATGAAAAACCTCATGCACTACTTGAGGTTCTGTCTACTAGAAGGATCTCCCTGGACCACTGGCTTTCTGGGCTGTCCCAGCGTGGTGCTCTGCTGCTTCAGATGTTCACTTTTGTGCAGTGCCTCCATTTCATGCAGAGCTTCTGTAAGTCAGACCTGAATTTTTCTTCCTCGGTTAACTGATTGGAGGGAGCTTTCTATGAGTCCATGGGTGTGGCCTGAGAAAGAGAACGTAATATAGCAAGGTCATGGGAATTTAAGCCACTTCTTCACGCAAATTACTTATTCCCCAGTGAAATTATAAAAACTTTCAGGTCATTAATGTGGAGCTAAAGCTGGGAATTTGGAGGCCTGAGCTCATCATTTTCTTCCCTGATTTCTCCAACACCCACTCAAAGCATCCAACAAACACCATTATACTCTTTATTTTGACCCAAATATTCTAATATAGAAAATATTTATCCAGAGCCTCATCTGCTATAAGTATAGGTAAACTATACCCTTCTTTACCACTAGGAAAAAAGATCATTTTTTCTTTAAATCACATCAGATGGGAGCATTAACTCCAAAAAAAAATCCCTGAACCAATTCAGAGAAACCATCCTTAAGATTCTTTTTCCTAGAACCACTTCCAGTACCAAATTCTCTTATCAGTCAGGGCTCATCCAGGCAAGAAAATTTGGTAGGAGAGCTAGGTGACAGAGATGTAGATGAATATTAATATAAATATAGATAAATACAAATATCAGTAAAAGGATTTATTCAAAGGAGTTAATTTATGCAATTGTGGGCGCTAGATAAGCTAAACAAATCTGAAGTCTATAAATCAGGGGTCAGAAAGAAAAGATTATAATTCATCCAGAGCCCCAGGAACAATCTGAGGCTTGTTGTCCAGATAATAGCCCTTTTAAGTTAAAGTAAACTGATTAGAGGCTTTTAATCAAAACTTCAAAACTTCAAAATCCCTTCACAGAAGCCCCTACGTTAGTGTTTGATGGAATAACTGAAAGTGTGTATACATAACTGATGGTCTTGCCTCTCTTTCATTTCCCAACTCTGTTGGAGGGATATCCTCTGGAGCCCCCTACAACTGGAAACAAAGTAAAAAGGAATTTTGAGACTTCGTTCACTCTAGGTTGACACATCAAAAGTCATTACATATCACATAATAGGGTTATATTATTCTTGAGAAGAAAGATTATGATTTTTCTTTGTGCTTTTCTTTAGTATCCCGTTTTTGAAATATACACATAAATGCAAATTTCAAAAACTGGAAACTAGTTTTGAAATCAGTGTTAATAAAATGTAATGGGAAATCCCACAAACAAAAAACACACACAAATGGCCAAGAGACACTTAAAATAAATGTTCATTCTTACTATTAATTACAGAATTACAAAAGCACAAATAAAACTATAAATGCTGTTTTCATTTATAAAGAGAGTTCAAGAAAATATCTATTGTTGGAATTGATGAGGAAATAGTCACGTACTGCTTTTATCATAGAACCTTAGAAAGAGTATATACTATATAATATTTCTGGAAACGTGTATATGAATCAACACTCAGGGAAAATGAGATACTGTTCCTCTTTTAAGTGAAATCAGAAATCAACTTTTGGTATTACCTGAACAGAAACAATTGAAATATCCATAAAATTATAATAGTTACCTTTTTGAAAATGTTAGTTTTTTATCCATTTTTAAATTGTTAAAAAATGATATTGCTATGCTCCCTTTATTATTACACTTTCCTTAGGTGATATGTAGGAAAGAGTCCTACCATTAGCATAGGCTAAAAACAATTCACAGAAGTATCTTTTGAAAAATAATAGAAAATGAGTTTTCCTTTTTTTAAAAATTATTTATTTTTGATGTGGTGTTTCATGATTCATTGTTTTCGTATAACACCCAGTGCTCCACGCAGAATGTGCCCTCTTTAATACCCATCACCAGGCTAACCCATCCCCCCACCCCCCTCCCCTCTAGAACCCTCAGTTTGTTTCTCAGAGTCCATAGTCTCTCATGGTTTGTCTCCCCCTCCGATTTTGCCCCCTTCAAGAAAATGAGTTTTTCATTTCCTATGTTTGAAATATCTGGAAACAGATTCCTTTCATAGGAATTTAAAAATATTCTGATGTGAAACACAGAAAAAAACCACTAATACCTAAGAGATATGTATTAGATCAATAAAAATTAATAGCTTCCCGAATATGTGTACATGAATCCTGACTAGGATATTAAAAATATATAATTTAGGTACTCTTAAGATGAAGGCAATATTATCTTGGGCAAACTGGATTAAAAAAAACCAGAGGAAATAGAAAATACCAGTTTTCTAATCAAAAGTTTCTGTTACTTTTACATAATCATCCCCAAATTTAGTAGCTCACAACACTTCATTATTTCTCATGGTTCTTTGTATGGACTAGGATCAGCTGAGTAGTTCTTGCTTGAGGTCTCTCTTGTAGTTTCAGCAAGATATTTTTTTAGGCCTCAATCTTCTGAAGGTTCACATGGGATGGGTGTACAAAATGGTGCATTCATAAGGTAGGCAGTTGATGCTAGCTTTCAGCTGGGAGCTCACCTATGGCTGTCAACTGAAGTGCCTACACATGATGTTTTCATGTGACTTAGACTTTTCATACCAAGGTCAGATTTTGATAGAGTGCTCTGAAAAGGAATGTTTTTTAAAAAAAGAATGTTTTTAATCCATGTAAATGTATTATCCATCCAAATCACTAAGACAGCCCACATTGAAGGGAAGGGAATTAGGTTCCATGTCTTGATTAGAGGATGACACCGTCACAATTCAGAAGGATGTGGGGATGAGAGGTATTGTTTTGGTTATTGTCATAAAATACCATCCTCTGCACATCTTTTTTTTCCCCCTCAAAATCAAGTAATCACAATCAGCTTTGTGTGACATATTTTATATATTGTTTACCTCCATTTTTGAGTTCACTCAATACTAATCTAAGGCTATATTTTCCCATATAATTAATAGCAGACACTGGGGCTCCTACTTTAGGAGCTAAGTGTGTTATTTCTAGTTCTAAGCTTTTTAGAAACTATTTGAATTTTGTTCTTCATTCCATTCACTTTCTAACTGATTACTACAAAGAGGTGTGGGTGTCATTAGAATAATCCACTTGCTTACTAAATGACTTCTTATTTCACTGACACTTTGATTTACCAGAATCGTTAATAACAGATCCAAAATGGAATGACAGGAATCTAAATCAGGTGTTTAATCTATATTTCAAGTGGAATTTTACAAATCTCAACAGTTGAGAGCTTTGTTTTGGCAAATACTTCCTTAACAAATACCTCCTATAACTGTGTTGTTGTCCTTCCTGAGATGTCATTATTACTTAATTGCCCTGTGCTGAGGGACATGGAGAATGCCTGAGGGTGAGCAGAGGCAGAATGGCATGGTGGAACAACTCAAATTTTCTAGGGAGTTTAGTGACAAGACAGAGAACCTTCATAAATAATCAATGATAGGTTTTCATCTGCATAAGACACACAAATTGTAGGCATTTAAATTATGATTAAATGATTAAAATGTAGGCATTTATATTATTACCATTTTGGGGACTATCCTTTTACATCATTCTGTTATGCATGGAATGAAATAATTCATTATGGTTTTTACTACCAGCTAGTCTGTGAAAATATAGGGATAGTAGTTATTCAGTGATTCTGGATGTGACTAGATCTTAAATTTCTCAAAAAACAGATCAAAATATCAGAAAAATAGGCAATCAAGTAGAATGTTGATGGTTTTACTAATACTGAACGATGTCACTCTAGGAGTCCCCAACCCGTCAGACTTCAGAGTAACAAACTCAGGTGACATTTAACAACCCCTGAACTTTCATGTTTCCTCTTGTATCAGTCACTGAAGGTTTGTTGCCCTTTTATGTTTTCATGTTTGCGTCACAAAGATGACATATCATCCTATTAGTTTCCAACATGTCTAAGAATGTCAGTATCAGAGTAAAACAGAGGTGGAATAGCACTTGAAGATGATGTCTAGTTGTGAATTCAGAAAAGTGAAGAAGCAGAGGGGTTTTTGGTTTCTTCAGCCCCACTGTTGTTTGTTTGTTTACTTTTCTGCTCATCAAATCTTATTCCTTCATTTATTTTTCATTTCTGGTGTTAGACATGTTCTTTAGTACCTATGTAGACATTCTGAATACACACAAATTGTAGATACCAACTGGAGCAACCTAGTTTGTTGATACATGTGTTGTTTGTGTGGTAGGGAGGTGGTGAAGGAAGAGAAAATCAGTATTCCATTGTTTTTTTCTAGTCTTCTCGTCTCAAGAAAACTATAGCAGAGCTAGGGACAATCCAGAAAAGAGCTGTAACAAGGATAAAAGAGATGAAAAGAATCCACCTAAGGAAAGAGTAGGGGAGTGAAGAGCCATCATCAAAAATAATATTTGAAAGGGATATGATTGCTCTCAGCAAACTAAAGGTATTAAACAACAGAGTGAACATGTGCTCATTCAGGAAATATTAGAATATGAGAGGAAGAGTTTGATGACCTAACAATAATTTATCGTGCCAGATTTTACATTTCTTAAACTCCCACAGGCCCACATCAGGCTCTGTGAGTAGATCCTTTCAAACCCTTCTCTCAGTTGATACAAGGTGACAGAAAAGCACATCTGTCCATCCTTTTCATTGGGAGGGTAAGCATGCACAGAATATCGACATTTCTCTCCAGAGAATTCTTTCTTCATCTCTTAGTAATTTATTAATTTCTCCAGGTTAATGAAGAGCTGAAGTTCAAAAACCTGTTTTCACCAGTCTTTATTAAGTCCTAATCAGGTGGTCACATACCTTGCTTCCAAATGTGGGAAGAGCTGACACTTACTGTTTTGTGCTTAGCCTTTGAAGCTTCACCTGAAACAGGAGACAAAGATTAAGAGTTTGCCATCCCACTATATAAATACTGCTGTCTGTATTTTAATGATGATTAAGCTTGGGTTTAGCATTAAGATGACTTGTTTAAGGTCACACAGCAATTAGGGAAAGAGTTGGTATTCTATTCATGTCTGGTACTAAAACACATATTTAAGAAATTCATAATGTAGTGTTCCTGAGAAAAAGATTGAGTGGTAAAAGAAACTTCCTTCTCATTTGCTACTGTATTGCATATTTTCCATTTTGCATTGCCATGGCTCTTCCCCACTAATCTCTGGCCTGGTGGGTGCTTAAGGAAGTGACCGTAATGGAAAGTATCAGTCACCTTCACACCGTGCCAGAACCTTTGTCTCGGAGTTTTGGTTGGCTTTTTCCAATAACAGGCCCAGCAGAAAATGAGGGAGAACTGGAGTATATGAGTTAAACGTATTTCTTCCTCTGGCTCCCTCCCTGCTGGACCTATGACTTGGAAGTAATTACATTTCTCTTTAGAAACACACAACTCCTGTCTATTGACCTTCACATATGCTGAAGCCCTTTTGAGGATTCCAGTGACTGTGGCTTCCCCTTCCATTGTCAGATCTAGTCGTGATACTGACTGTTGCTAGACTCTGGGTGCTCTAGCATCCCTTGTTGGTTTCCCTGAATACTTTCAACAGCTTTGTAAACAGTGCTTTATTAGACTCCTCTGAACTACCCACTTGAGGATGCCATATGTTTCCTATGGGGACCTTGGACAGTACACCTCCCACATTGGTAGGCCAGTTTATTCCTGTTATATTTGTGCAAAGAAAAACACTGATTTTCTAATTCCCTGTTTAATGATTAGAACCAGGGGTAGAGGTGGTGGTTTAGGGATGAGGCAAACCTTACCGAGGCAAATGGAATTCCATAGAAGATGGGACAGAACAGTGATATTACATCTTGTCACCCTTAAGATGTTATATAGGGGACTTGCAAAACAGTAACATATATAGAAAAATATCATTCTTATATAACAAAATCCTCATCCTTCATAAGTACAATTGAACTTGCTAGTTAAAAATATATCACACTTAAAAAATAGGTATGTCACGATTTTCCAAATAAAACCATCTCTATTAAGTTTAAACATTCACATAACTTAGTCTTATCAGGATTCATTTATGCAGTCTCATTTGGGATCACTCAGTCTATTTAAATAAATTGTCTAGTTTTCTATTTTGCCACCCCACTCTTTGGTATGTGAGTATATAGCAGCCTCACTGTGTCACAATGCTAACCAGGATAAAAGAAGCCCTAGGCTCTGTAAAGATCCAGGCATAATAACTTGAGCAACTCCTGGAAGTTCAGAAGAGGTTGTAGAAAGAAGTGAGTAATTTAACAGCAGTGTTCTTTCCTGGTGGCAGCACACAAAGACATTTTGCCAATATATTCATTCAAAGCGTACTATAACTGTATGCCTATCTGAATAAACACATTTAATCTTATTAAGTCTGTCCATGATAACATACATATTAAAATAAATCATTTGTCTCTCAATAAAACAATGAAATAAGACTATGATTATTCATCTATTATTTTATAACACTGAATCTATTTTTTACCAGATTCTTTCCTTGACAAATTATATATCTGAATTCCTTAAGAAAATCTTTTACATGAATTTCAAGGAAACTTGTGGCAAGGCTATCCCAATATTAATCAGTATTTCATTCTTTATTAACTTGAAAAGAAATTTGTCAAGAAAAACTTAAGATTATTTTGAGCTTTTACTGATTTTCTTTTCCCTCTGGCCTTTGTGGAAAGGAACAGAGTATGATTAAGCTGTTTGAACACAATATGAAGTTGTAGTAAATAATGCCTCAACTTTGAATCTTACCACTAACCTCAGAGTTAAAGATCTATAAGAACTGCCTACTTACCAACCAGATGATAATTCAGAGTAACAAAAAAAAAGTTTAAAAATTTGTGTTTCTATATTTTTATATACATTCAACTGATCCAAAACATATCTACCTCCCCTCTCCCATATGTATATATGTATTTTTTGAGAGAGAAAATAATAAAGCATATGAGGTAACATGTAAACATTCTGAAACCTGGATAATTAGCATTCAGTTTGCATAAACTATTCTTGAAATACTTCTGTGAATTTTAAATTATATTAAAATTGAGTTTCCAAAATTTTAGTTTATATCCCTAAAATTATAAATTTTATTGAAGTACTGAGTAGTATATTTTTAGTATATGTGCTGCCGAAGCGAGCACTTGAGTAGTATATTTTTAATTAGTTTATTCTAAAGAGATTATTCAAGAAATACACTTCTTTAAAATTTATAGTCTTATTTCATTGCACTGATACAGTTGCACCTGTTTAGAGCTGATTTCTATTTTGATGAGTTTGAGCATCTGATGTGTATGGTTAGTGTCATTGATGTTTTGTAAATATGTTGAATAATAATCTTGTTTCCATGGCCATAGTCCTAGAGAGTAACTCCAGCACTAAAAAAACACCAGAAAATTAACTAGAACAAATTCCATGAGATTAAAAACTGAAGGTCTTACTTGTCTTTGTTGAGATCATACTTTATGCATAAATTTGTATTTTATTTAACTTTTGGTGCCATTTTTAATACACCAAAGACATTGTCTCATGTCGTTAAAAATGTTCTGTGAATGATAAAATAAATATGTGGATATATTACATGATAAAATATATTTTAAAAAACATCCTTCCATTTTTTCACTATTTGGTGGTTTTTGTCAATTTCTCTTTGAATTTCTGTATCTTGGATTTGTGAATTTTATGCTACTAATATTTGGTACCAAAAAAATCGTGGTATAATTTATAGTAAATGATGTCTTCTGTCTTAATAAGATGTTTCAGCTCATCTAAGTAGTCAACATTATGTAATATTCTAAATATACTTATTTTGAAGAACAGACCACTTTTGTCCATAAATAGTCTATAACAAATCATTATTCTTACATTTCTTGGATGTGGTACTATTTGATCAACAGATATTTTTTAAAACCATAGTGTGTTTTTCTCTAGTCTAGATGATACAGAGGAAGTACAGAACCTTAGAAAAGAGGGAATTTACTGTAAATTGGTAAAAAATTGAATGTGACCTAGTCTGCCAAAATGGAAAGAAATCAAAACTGGATTAAAGGTAATTCTGTATTTGAATTATAGGCCAAGTATATTGGTAGTTTTATGAAGTTACTGAATCTCTTTTAAACATTCTTACTACAAATACTGGTGCTTTTGCTATGTTGCATAATAGTAAATACTAGAGATAATAGGAGATAATACATTAAATATTTAGCTCAACGTCTGACATGTAAGAGGAATACTCTAAATAGTAACTATACTTGGTTAGGTACATACTAAATTATGAAAAACAAAAAGTTGTTATTACGGCATAAAACAACTTTAAATATTAACATTTTATTTTGTTTTATATGTAACAATATTTACATTTTCAACCCATTTTATATTAGGAATAAACAGAATTAATTAGTAATTTTTTGTATAAATCTTGTAAAAAATCATGATTACACAATAAGAAATTATTTACTTTACTTTTTTTAACCTTTGTATGTAAAAAAAAAAAAAAATAATGTTGTCAGTCTCCCTAACCTCCTTTTTAGACATACTGATAAATTATTCTGTTGAAATATCTATTGAGTTATCATTCTTGTTTTTCTTTATTTATTGCAAATGTATCAGAATCTGTTGAAATTTGCATATTCTCATTTGCCAAGGACTACTTTATTTGAATAATTCTCTAACATCATTTTTATAAACTTAATGAAATCTTGCAATTTTTCTGTAAAATTCATGATTTTTTTTTTCAAGAGATTTGCATTATGTTTTCTTAGTGAGAGACAGATAGAATCATTGACACTGTGTTAGGGGAATGACCTTACACAAAAAGGATATATAAGGGTACTCATTTGATAAGTGGCTAGTTCATTCATGAATATTTTCATGTTATACTTTTATTTTTTTTTCATAGGTAGGGGACTCATAAAGGGAGCCCACTATTCACAAAACAAAGTGCACTCTCTTGAACAAAGAAAATATAGCGGAGCATTTATACAGGAGACATCATTTATCCTGCTTATAAATTATAATCTTGATGGGCTTGTGGTTTAATGGACCACTTGCTGCAAATCTTTATCCCAAGTATTTTTTTTTTCCATATTGGAAACTGATTTGATTAATTTGACAAGAATATAGTACAATAAGAGCATTTCTCCAAAGAGAGCATTTTTCTACCTTAGGCGCCTGGAAAAAGACATTAGAAATCATCAAATTATGTGCTCCCCAGTGTGGGATGCATGCATATAAAGTACACATAAAGTAAGATTTTTGTAGACACTAAGCCCTGAGCAGATTATGATACACTGCAAAACATAATTTATTTTTTTAAAGATTTTATTTATTTGAGAGAGAGAGCGAGCATAAAGGGAGAATGAGAGGGAAAAACAGACTCCCCACAAGCAGAGAGCCAGATGCAGGGCTCAACCCCACGACCCTGAGATCATGACCGGAGCCAAAGGCAGATGCTTAATCCACTGAGCCATCCAGGCACCCCCAATACACTGCGAAACATCATTTAAAATAATGATAGAATATGGAAATTTCCTACGGCTGAACCTAATACTGTATAGCACAATGTTTAGTATTAAATAAACAGTGAAGACAATTTAAAAAAATAATTTAAAATAAAACAAGATTTACCCATAAAATACATGGAAAGAAGTCTACATTCTGTATGTTTTCCCACAATGAATATATATAAAAGCTTTTTCTATAATAACATGCTCAAATTCGGTAAAAATAGCTTTGTGCCTCTAAAATTTCTTTCTTGCGTTGCTCAAGATTGCATACACAAGATGCTTTTAGGCAGAATGAGCTGAATTTCGGTGGCACCTACACGTGCATATATTTCCATCAAATCACCTCATAAAAAAATTACTTGCTTTTCAACTGCCTCTCTATACTCTTGATTCCTTAAAACAAAACTTTATTTGTCCAAATATAACTTTAACATCTTTCTAACACCTCTCCTTTTCTAAAAAGAGAATACAGGCTTAAACTTGAAAGCTTTTGGCAATCAACACTACCGATGTAGAATATAATGACATTACTTTGTGTTTATTACTGTTTCTATCAATGATTATGAAGATTTCTTTTAAACTATATTTAAGTAAAACAGTGAATCTGGTCTTTAAAATTCTTCTACTTAAAAATTTAGTACTGAAATTTATAGTACTGAAATCAGGGAGACATTTAAAGAAGACTTCATTTTCTATAGATCAGGGATTGACAAGCTTTCTTCCATAAAGGGCCGGATAGTAAATATTTTAGGTTTTATGGGCCATAAAATCTCTGTGGTATCTACTCAGCTCTACCATGAAAGAGAGAAAGTACCCATAGACAGTATGTAAGTGACTGAGTGAAGTGGTTGTTCAAGAAATACAAAAACAGGCTAGATATGGGCTCGTAGTTTGTTGACCCTTGTTATAAATGACGGACTAGAGAGTCAGATATTTTAAGCTTCACCAGTGGGTTAGTGACAGACCCAGAACTCATATTCCCCCCCAAAAAGCACTTTATGTTATGATATGAGAAAATATCTTCTCCTAGGATTGTTCCATTTTAAAGAAATTTTACCAAGGGAGTGATTCATTTTTATTTTTCCCTCTATTTTTTTTGTAGTGGGGGGATTGTTTGGCTTCCAAGTTGTTACTCATATCGTATTATGAATAATATATGTCACTGATTTTTTGGTTCTCAGTCTGATAATCATCATGTATTGATAATAAATACAGACATGAAATAATAAATGTACAAATGCATATAGCAAATGCAGAGATGAAAACTGAAATTATTTGAATGATATATTTAACAGATTATATAGAAGGATGCTTTGCAAAGATTAACATAACAACATGTAATCTATACATATAAGGCACTTAAAATACTTATGTCTCTGAAAATGCCACTAGGGAACTGCATTTCCAATAACCTACCACTGGAATGGTAATTTAGCTTTTTTGCATAAAAGGTTAAGTTAGTCCTTAATTGGGGTCACAAGAAAGGGATTAATACCATATCAAATTTGGTTAATAATTTCCATTCAAATCCCATAATGACTTGACATGAGATTAAAGACTGAAAATAATTTCGATTTATTAGTTGCTGAAGGTGTAATATGATAGGAAACAAATTCGGTTCAATGACTCCTTTCCTCAACCAAAACTTTTCTACATGTTTAGCAGTGAGCTAATGACAAAGCCTTCCATTTCCACCTCTGAGGAGTTTAGGTGTCAACTTTAAAATAAGTATATGCTTTTTTATTATACCCCTTAATGAAAGTCTTGGTTGTTCCAAAAAAGGATGAATAAAGGGGTCTGCGTTCTCTTTATTGAAGTTAAGAAAATACACCTAACATATCTAAGAAGAGAAAGTATTTTTAATGAACATTAATGGCCATTGAGCTCTGACTTAAGGTACTACTGCCTTATTTGTTGTACCCTTTTCTTGATCCAATAGTAGTGTGTGAATCACTTTCCATATTCTAAATTCACTTAATACACTCACTCTTTGGTTTGTCTATAAAAAGATAATGACCAAAAAAATGATTCATCCCCCATATAGTGAGGTTTAGTTCAGCTTGTTTGAAACAATCAGTTGTAAGTTTAAGAAAACTCCCAAGATTTTTGCATATCTTTGGGAACCTCATCATACAGATCACAGATAGTGGACATAGTTCCATATTTATATTGACCTGTTTCCTAAATATTTATTAGTAAGTCTATAATTGTAACATGCTCTCCCACAGAAACATGTTATGATGAAAAATAGACAACTCCAAAAATTAACTTAACCCCAAGTATATTAGTACTATAAAAATAAAAAGTAACCACTATATACAATATATTTTCCTTTAAGAAGCTTTACCAAAGGAATGATTTGGCAAAGTCACTGGAAAAAAATGTGATTCCATTTCCAGTTATGTGCTCTGTCACAGCTACATAGAATAAAGAATACTCCAAGTAGTCTCAACACCTTGCTGTAGCAACAGCATGCCCTGTGCTAGCCAGATGGAGACGGAAGAAGATGCACTTCATAGTCCCAGAAATCTGTTTTATCCTGGCTCCTCCAGTGGCTGATTATGTCCCTTTGACAAAACTTTTTTTTAATCTCTGAACCTTGGCTTTCTAGTTTGTGAAGTGGAAATAATAACATCTAATTCACAGTAATACAGGAAGAATGAAATGAGATAGATGTTGAAAGCATTCGACAACTGCTCATCATATAATAGCTTTTTAAATTATTATCAACAGTGGGGGAGATGGGAGGACAGTATGTTTTCCAAAAGAGTAAATACCCATAATTTACTGTGAAATCTGTGACACTTTTGGTTATACAAAGGAGTGTTTAAACAATTCTACTAGACCTAAATAGGGACTGCCTTGAGTATATGAACACATATGGTCCCCTTACTTAATAATGGAAGAGTAGTTCAAATTCAAAGGCTCACAGAAGATAAAGGAAAGGAGCAAGCTCAAAGACCTGAACTCCGGCAGGGAATCAGCCACTCAAACCCCCAGGTTAACAGTGAAATAGAGCTTTGTTGGCAGAATCAGGCACAGATGGTATGAGTAAGTGCTCTGTGTATGCAGAAGACATTTTCACGGGGGCTCATGAGTACATTTTATTGTCTTGCCAAAATCAGGATATTTTCCACACATGAACATTTCATATATGAGCATCAGAAATGCTCTAAAACTTTTCTAAATACAAATATGTAATTTCATTCCATCATATACATTTAATAATTTTGCTTATCAATCTTGGTAAATATCTGTAGAATAAAGCCATTTCAAGATTTATTTTCATTTGGAAACTTCTCCTTTCCTCTTCCTTGTTCTCCCCACTCCTATTCTTTTTCTTTCTCCACTTTATTCGTGTGTGTGTGTGTGTGTGTGTGTGTATTTTGCCATAATTTGTATCAACTCTTTTTTCATAAGCACATTTTAACCACACAGTGTGTATATGGAAGCTTCTGGAGAACAAAACAAAGTCTACTCTATTAAAGTCAAGTAAACATTGAAAGTCATGATCTTTGCCTTGAGTTTTGTTTGTGAGCAACCCAACCTAAGGCAATAGTTGATGAACAGCATACATACCAAGAAAATCCCATTTCATATGTATATTATTTTCTAAATAGGTATTTCCACATTTTTTGATTCAAATTTTTGAGGTTTTTCAAAATGTCTGTCATGACCCACAAAATCAATTTAGAGGGCTGCTACCCTTTTTTTTTAAATAAAAGAGAATATACTAGAATAAAAAATATCAAAGTGTCATACAGAATAAAGGCATGTAAATGTTTTGATTCAATAACATGCATAAAGAGATACTTTTGCGTAGTAAATATCAATGTAAAATACATTTCTTCCTGTGGATAACAATTTTAAATAAACTCTAATGTACTTACAAGGTGACTGACAGATGGGATGTCTCACCTTTTTAAGATGCATTTCCTCCTCGGGTGCCGGGGTGGCTCAGTTGGTTAGGCGGCTGCCTCCGGCTCAGGTCATGATCCTGGAGTCCCGGGGCCGCATCGGGCTCCCCGCTCAGTGGGGAGTCTGCTTCTCCCTCTGACCCTCCCCCGTCTCATCTGCTCTCTCTCATTCTCTCTCTCTTTCAAATAAATAAATAAAATCTTTAAAAAAAAAAAGATGCATTTTCCTATTGAATAGACTTGAATGATTTGCATGTGAAATCTTCTTAACACTCTAAATAAATAGCATTAAGTGGATTCAAGGTCTTAGTAGATGTTTATTGAAAAAATGCACAGGCTGTTGTTAAATATACTGAATTATACAGGTGATGTTGATTTATTCATTTAGATGGTAGTGTTATTTTAGGAAATATAACTTGGGACTCTGAATTTTCCATTTGAGGATCTTTATTGAAGACATCCACTGAATAATTATTGAGTGGGTAGGAAGACTGGGATGCACTGAGATAGCTCAGAGATATTTGTGAAGGTGATGAATCTTACTTGAGTTTTTGAGGTCCCTTGATTTTCCTCCCTAAAGAACAAGGATGTATCATGTGAGGCAAATTCATTTGTTTCTCCATTCAAGAAATACTTAGGTCTTACCATGTATCAGTTTCATTCACTCAGCTTTACCATGTGTTAGTACCATCCTTGTTTCAGGATACAGAACACTGAGCAAGGCAAAAGATGTCTGATCTTCATAAAACTTATTTTTTTACCGTGGGTAAAGAGAGCTAATAAACATATCAACAAATAATTGAATAAACTTAAATAGACAAGCTCTAGGAAGAAACTCAAAAAGATATTGTGGGGCACCTGGGTGGCTCAGTCAGTTAAATGTCCAACTCATGATTTCGGCTTAGGTCATCCCAGGGTCCTGAAATCGAGGGCCGGCTTGGACTCTGCTCAGTGGGGATTCTACTTATCCCTCTCCCTCTGCTCCTCCCCTGGCTGGTGCCTGCTCTCTGTCTCTCAAATAAATAAAACCATTTTTAAAGAAAGTTTTCTTAAAGATATTGCAATAGAGGAACACTACATCAAAAACTAATGATGTGGGGTGCCTGGGTGGCTCAGTCGTTAAGTGTCTGCCTTCGGCTCAGGTCATGATCTCAGGGTCCTGGGATCGAGCCCTGCAACAGGCTCTCTGCTCAGTGGGGAGTCTGCTTCTCCCTCTCCCCACTCCCCCTGCTTGTGTTCCTTCTACCGCTGTGTCTCTCTCTGTCAAATAAATAAAATCTTTAAAAAAAACCCCAAAAACTAATGATGTAATGTATGGTGATTAACATAACATAATAATAAAAATAAAAAGATATTGCAATAGATAGTATATGCAGAGTGGGGTAGGAACTATTTCAGATAATTCTGTCAGGGTGAAGTCATTGTGGAAGCAGTATTGACTTGAGCTCTGAATAATAAGGGACCAGTTTTGCAAAGATTTAGGGCATGAGTGGCAAGAGTCCTGAGGCGGAAAAGAGTTTGTCAGGTTCCAAGGTAAAGGCAATGTATCTGGAGCTAGTTGTATGAAGAAGAGAGTGGTACAAGTTGAGAAAGGAAAAGAAGTCAGGTTCTAGATCAATCAGGGTGTTTTAAAGGCAATATAATGAGTTTCGATTTTGTTCGCATATATTTGTAAGCTACTGAAGCATTGCAAGGAAATAATATGAGCACTTTTCCATTTTAAAGATTACTACTGTATCTGTTGTGTGAATATTGGGCTGTAGAAAAATAGACATGGACTCTGGAGAAACATTAATTTAAAACAAAATATTTTAGAGGGAGGGGGAGAGCATGAGTGGGGGAGAAGGGGCAGAGAGAGAGGGAGAGAGAAAATCTCAAGGAGACTCCCTGCTGAGTGCAAAGCCAACATGGGGTTTGATCTTGGGACCCAAGATCATGACCTGATCCAAAATCATGAGTCAGAGACTTAATTGACTCAGCCACCCAGATGCCCCAGAATCTGAAGAAACATTTAGATGGTGTGTCAGTACTTTTTGTCATAGAGGTGATAGATTATGGTATCACTAGATAAATGAGATAGAATATTAATAACCATTTCATTAAAAAATTTATGATGCACCCTTCTGTGCCTGACAATACACTAAATAGTTTACCTACATTGTCTCCATCAAAACTTAAACCACCTCTGTGAAAAAGATGCAAAAATTAACTTCAATTTACAAGTAAAGAAAACTAGTTTAAAAGAGTTTGAGTAGTTGTCCAAGGTTCTTACAAATATGCACAGTTGAATGGTTGACATCAGGTCATTGTTATGCTTTCTCCTTGAGACATGGAAAATCAAGAGGACCAGCCACAATACAAAAACAAAGATAGAAGGCTAAGATGTATTTGACTATCAAGACAAGGATATGAAAGATATGAGTTAGCAAATTAGAGAGTGAAGAATAATCCCAGATTATTTTATGTTTAGAGAAAGAACACCAAAGTGTTCTATTTAAAATATTAGATCATATTGGGTGCCTGGATGGCTCAGTCGTTAAGCATCTGCCTTCGGCTCAGGTCATATCCCGGGGTCCTGGGATCGAGCCCCACATCGGGCTCCCTGCTCTGCGGGAAGCCTGCTTCTCCCTCTCCCACTCCCCCTGCTTGTGTTCCCTCTCTCGCTGTGTCTCCCTCTGTCAAATAAATAAATAAAAATCTTTAAAAAAATATTAGATCATATTACTCTTCTGCTCAGAATCCTCAATGGCTTCCCAATCTAGCAACATAAAATTCTACAAAGATTTACTTAATTTGACCCTCCACTGCCTTTCAGATTTCATCTCCTAACAAAGTGTTAGGAGTCCTTTGCCTTTCCCATTCCTGTTACACTAATTTCCTTGAACTTATCAGTCCTGCACAGTTCCATCCAGGGCTTTTGCATCTCCTATCCCTCTGAGGGAATAGTAGAAATAGTATACTGCTATTTCTGGAAAGCTCTTCTAAACGTCTGTCTGATTCTTCATTTTATTATGATCTGTACTCAGAAAGACATCCCTGACACTTCCCCTTCTCCCAACTGACTTAGAGTTCTCTCTTTTCATCTCTCTGTATCTAGTTAACCTGCTCTGTTTTCCCTCAGTGACATATATACATTTATGCAAGTGCTTGTGGTCTTTGTCACCCATAGATCACCACTAGAATATAATCTCAATGAAAACATACTTTCTGTTTTGCTCATTGCTGTTTTCTGTTGCCTAGAACAGTTCTAGGCACATGGCAGATACTCAGTAAATACGTTTGAAGAGATGAATAAATAAATGAATCATCTGATGGGTAACCAATCCTTCTGGCATAGAGCAGTGGTTTACCAGATTGAGCCCCCATGGAGACATAGGAATGCCAATCTAATTGTAGGATTTCCTTCTCCATTTCCTTCTCTTGTCTCTTTAATTTGGTTGAGACTCTGTTGGAGAACCTTACTCCATTCCCTATACAATTGTATTGATCTTAGTTCCTCACCTTGGTCTTGTCACCCCTATTTTCATTTTTTACTCTTCTTTTATGCAAGTTAGGTAGATTTATCTACCTAGAATTTATCTACCTAGATTTACCCTGCCAATTGTTTATCTCTGGAATTATTGCGTTTAAACACACTGTTGGATGAGGTTTTATTACTATACTTCTACTTAATAACTGAGCCTCTAAATCCATCCTTAAGTTCCTCCCCCCCAATATGGGCTGCAGGAAAGCCGTCCGAAACCAATAAACCATCACTATCAGAATGACACATTACATTGAACTGTATTTTTATTCTTCATAGAAGTTGATGCTGAAAACCTGTGTTTATTTTTGTAGTCACCATAAGAGAAAAAAATAAATAAATAAACCACTTAAAGACAGGTAGGGAAAGAGATGTTTGGAACCCCTACTCTGTGGAGAGAAAACCCAAGGTAGAAAAGCATTTCAAAGATGATTTGGGCATACTGACCTATGTTTTTAAAACAAATTCATATACAAAAAGACTTCTATATTTTGGAGGTGAAGCCTATAGAATTATTGCAAAAGCTTTTAACTATTACTAAAGATCTGTACACAGTGAATGTTTTAAGTGAATGAGTTATAAGTAAAGATATGCTACAGAAATCAAATGTGCAATAACATGCACAAAAATAACATGATTTTTTTCTGTTTTTCACTTATTCAACAAATATCTAGTGGCCATGTATTAAGAATTTATATAATTTTATTGACCTAAATTCCATTGTATTTTTTTAAGATACAGTGATAAACCAACCCTATATTGCTCACTGTCTTAGTTTGCTGGGACTGTGGTAACAAAATACGAGAGACTGGATGACTTGAACAACAGATATTTATTTCTTCACAATTCTGGAGTCTGGAAGTCTGATCAGGGTGCCAGTATTATCTGTCTCTAGTGAGGCCTCTCTTCCTGGCTTGTAGGCAGCCACCATCTCACCACGTGCTCATGGGACCTCTTCTCTATGATAGTGCCAAGAGAGTAAGTCGGTTCTCCAGGGGTTCTTGTTATAAAACACTAAGCCTATTGTATGCGAGCTGAATCCTTATGACCTCATTTCATCTTAAATAACCTCCTTATAGGCCCAAACTCCAGATAGAGTCACATTGGGGAATAGGGTTTAAACATATGAATTTGGGGGTGGGGGGTGTTTACAATTCAGTTTGTAACACTCACAAAATGAAAGTCATGAGTATTAATTTATATAAGTAAGGTAAAACCTGAACTAGTACCTGTCTCTATATTCCTGTAAATAAAATAACTTAGTCCTTTTGTGCTATTTTTATTTGCATGAAGAACCAGTTTAAAGCTTCATTTTTGCTCTCCATCATTTCATATCCTGTATTTAACATTTTAGTTCAACAAACAGTAACCTAAGACTACCTTTATCAGAATCACGTTCAGAGCTGGTTAAAATTTTGATTCTTTTATTTTACCTAGATCCAGAATTAAAATCTATGAGCAGAAAACCCTGTCCTTGGGATTTTAAATAAGACTCTGATGAGCAGAAAACTTTAAGAACCACTTACTAGATGGGAACTGCATGATTAATCAAAATAGGAAAGCAGCTTGCATGCTAAAGCAGAGTTAGCATTTTCCATAAAGTTTGCAGCATTTCAGTAGCTCATTGAATCCGTCCTGGGGACAAACATCATTATCCCCTTTAAACTAGGTCCTCTAAGGGAGTGTGCTCTTTACGTCACTTTTGGTAAAGGAGTGGTATTACTGATAATGGGAAATTAAACCTGTCAACCATGAATATGCTCATACCTTCAAGCCCACACCTGTCTCATTCTCTCATCTAACAAATGTATGTGTATAAGTGTCTATCAAACGAACCAGATGCTCTTCCATAGAAACTTGAAAATAATTATGAGGAGCCATGAACACCTGCGCTCAATACTTTGCTGTCAGAGTTTCAAGAACTAAGATTGTGTCTAATGGATTTGAGCATCAAGACTTTTTAAGGTGAATTTGGTGAAAGATGGCTTCTTTCTCTGCTTTAAGTTTGGCAGCTGTCAGAGATGTTATAAAGATCTGTGCTCAAAAATGAAAGGTTTCTCAACTCAGCCATTTTTAATAAACTACTCCATCTTTAGGCCAGTTACAATATTTGATTTGCTTTTCCTATCTCTCTCTCTCTTTTTTAAAAGATTTTATTTATTTATTTGACAGAGAGAGCACAAGCAGGTGGAGTGGCAGGCAGAGGGAGAGGGAAAAGCAGGCTCCCTGAGAAGCAGGGAGCCTGATGCGGGGCTCGATTCCAGGACCCTGGGATCATGACCTGAGCTGAAGGCAGTCGCTTAACCAACTGAGCCACCCAGGTGCCCTTTTCCTATCTCTCAAAGGCCTACCTCTTTAAAGCTTGTATAAATTATGAGAAACAAATAAGTAAAAAAAAATGTGGATATCTAACAATGAAACAGTGGAGTTTTGGGGTGTAGAAGAAGGAGCCCATTGAAGCTGTAACACTATTGGGTTAGGATTAGTGCAGTTGAGAGCCTCCTGTGAACACCATGGTGCATAAAAGGCTTGTACAAATAGTTGAAGGTTTTATACATAGAGGGAAGATGAAAGGCATGGGCCATGGTGTAAGCAGCATGAGAACATGTGTTAATTAAGAATCTTATTATTATGGACATTTTAACAATATGATATATATGTATATTATACATATATATATTATATATTATACATATATAATACTATTAATAATTCATGAAAATGGGATATCTCTCCATTTATTTCTATTTTCCTCAGTTTCTTTCATCATTGTCTTATAGTTTTCAGTGTACATATTTTTCATTTCATTAACTTGATTCCTAAGTATTTTATTGTTTTAAATGCTATTATAAATGGGATTTTTTAAAATTTCCTTTTGATACTTCACTGTTAGTCTATAGAAGCACAACTGATTTTGAATGCTGATTTTGTATCCTGAAACTTTATTGAATTCATTTATTCTAACAGTTTTTAATGGAGTCTTAAGATTTTTCGCTATATAAGCTTATGTCATCTGCAACCTGAGGGCATTTTACTTCTTCCTTTCCAATTTGGATACCTTTTATTTCTTTTTCTGGCCTAATTTCTCTGGCTTGGCCTTCCAGTACTATGTTAAATAGAAGTGCAGAAAATGGGCATCCATGTCTTGCTTCTGATCATAGAGGAAGAACTTTCAAATTTTTTCTAATGAGTGTGACATTAGCTTTGATCTTGGCATATATAGCCTTCACTATGTTGAGGCTTATTTCTTCTGTAACAAGTTTGTTGAGAGTTTTTTATCATGAAAGTGTTGAATTGAGTGTCAGATGTTATTGAGATGGTCATATGGTTTTTATCTTTCATTCTATTAATGTGTATGAGATTAATTGATTTGCATATGTTGAAGCATCCATTAAGAAACATCCCATGTAGAAATCCACCTTGATTATGGTGTATGATACTTTTGATGTGCTTTTGAATTATCTTTGCTAGCATTTTGTTAAGGATTTTTAAATTTACATTCATCAGGAGTATTGGCCTATAGTTTTCTTTCCTTTTAATAAATATATACCATCCAAAGCAATCTATAGACTCCATTCAATCCCTATCAAAATTCCATTGGCATTTTTTACAGAAATAGAAAAAAAAATCCTAAAATATGTATAGAACCACCAAAGATGCCAACTAGCCCAAATAACCTTTGGAAAGAAGAACAAAGCTGGAGGCATCACATTTCCTGATTTCAAACTATATTACAAAGTTATAGTAATCCAAACAGTTTAATACTGGCATAAAACAGACACACAGACCAATGGACTGTAATACAGAGCCTAGACATAAACTCATGCATATGTTTGAACGCGCAATGGGGAAAAGGGTAGAATCTTCAACACATTGTGTTAGGAAAACTATCTACATGCAAAAAAAAAAAAAAGTGAAATTGGACCCCTATTT
This sequence comes from Zalophus californianus, assembly GCF_009762305.2. Classification (NCBI taxonomy): domain Eukaryota; kingdom Metazoa; phylum Chordata; class Mammalia; order Carnivora; family Otariidae; genus Zalophus; species Zalophus californianus. The sequence continues at coordinate 47,724,552 of NC_045599.1, read as the reverse complement.
ATACTTCTGAAAAGTTAACTCAAAATAGAATGAAAACTTAAATTTAAGACCTGAAACCATTAACTCCTAGAAGAAAACGGAAAAAGCTCCTTGACATTGAGCTTAGTAATGATTTTTTTTGGATAAGACATGAAAAGCAAAGGCAACAAAGGAAAAATCAACCTGTGGGACCACATGAATACTAAAAAGTTTCCACACAGCAAAGGAAAACATCAATGGAATGAAAAGGCAACCTCTGTAATGGGAAAAAATATTTGCAATCCATATATCAGATAAGAGGTTAATATCCAAAATATATAAGGAACTTATGCAACTCAATAGCAAACAAAGACACAGAAAATAATCCTATTTAAAGATGGGCAATGTACCTGAACAGACATTTTTCCAGAGAAGACATGCAGATGGCCAATAGGTACATGAAAAAGAAATAACAAGTGTTGGTGAGAATGTGGAGATGAGAGAATCCTCATGCACTGTGGGTGAGTGTGAATTTGCAGCCACTATGGAAAACAGTATGGATTTTCCCCATCAAATTAACAGGTGAACTACCATGTGATCTGGCAGTTCCACTTCTGGTTTTTATTTGAAGAAAAGAAAAACACTAACTCAAAAAGATAGCGGTATACTCCTTCCCATGTTCACTGAAGCATTATTCATAATAGTCAAGATATGAAAGTAGTCTGTCCATCAACAGATGAAGAAAATGTGTGTACACACACACACACACACACACACACACACACACACACACACACACTAGAATATTACCCAGCAATAAAAAAGAATAACATCTTGTCATTTGCAAAAATGTGGATGAACTTTGAGGGTGTATGCTAAGTAAAATGTAGCAGCTTGTGGTGTCCAGAGGTGAGTGGTAGGTGGTGGGCAAAATGGGTAAAAGAAGTCAAAAAGTACAAACCTCGCTTTTAAAATGAGTCACAGGGACATAATATATAGCACGGTGACTGTAGTTAATAACACTGTACTGCATATTTCAAAGTTGCTGAAAGTAAATCTTAAAAGTTCTCATCACCAGAAAAAAAAATTGTAACTATGTATAATGATGGATATTAATGAAATTTACTGTAGTGATCATTTCACAATTTATACAAATACTGAATCATTATGTTGTACATGTGAAACTAATGTGTTTCAATTATATTTTAATTTAAAAAACTTATTTTTTCATCTTTACTGAATTGTATATATTTAAAGTGTTCAGTGTGATAATTTGACATATTTATAATTTGTGAAATGATCACCACAATCAAGTTATTTAATACATTCATCATCCCAAATATTTACCTTTATTGTGTGTGTGGTGAAATCACTTAAGATCTACTCTCTTAGCAAATTTCGAGTATACAACACAGTGCTACTAACCATATTCACCATGGTGTACATTAGATTTCCAGAGTTTATTCATCTTACAATTGAAGGTACACTTTGACCAACATTTGCCCATTCCCTCCCACCCCAAGCCCTTATAATTCTATTTTCTGCTTCTGTGAGTTCAACTTTTTTTTCTTTCTCTCTTTTCTTAAGGTTCCACATGAAAAGGATACCATGCAGTTTTGTCTTTTAACTTAGCATGCTTATTTCACTTAGCATAATGCCCTCCATTTCCATCCATGTTGTCACAAATGGAAGGATTTCCTTGTTTTTAAGGCTGGATAATATTACATTGTACAAATATGCCACATTTTCTTTTTCTTTTTTTTAAATTTTTTATTGTTATGTTAATCACCATACATTACATCATTAGTTTTGGATGTAGTGTTCCATGATTCATTCTTTGTGCATAACACCCAGTGCTCCATGCAGAACATGACCTCTTTAATACCCATTACCAGGCTAACCCATCCCCCGGCCCCCCTCCCCTCCAGAACCCTCAGTTTGTTTTTCAAAGTCCATCATCTCTCATGGTTGGTCTCCCCTCCGATTTCCTCCCCTGCATTCTTCCCCTCCTGCTATCTTCTTCTTTTTTTTTTTCTTAACATATATTACATTATTTGTTTCAGAGGTACGGATCTGTGATTCAACAGTCTTGCACAATTCACAGCACTCGCCATAGCACATACCCTCCCCAATGTCTATCACCCAGCCACCCCATCCCTCCCAGCCCCCCACCACTCCAGCAACACTCAGTTTGTTTCCCGAAATTACGAATTCCTCATATCAGTGAGGTCATATGATACATGTCTTTCTTTGATTGACTTATTTCACTCAGCATAACACCCTCCAGTTCCATCCACGTCATTGCAAATGGCAAGATCTCATTCCTTTTGTTGGCTGCATAATATTCCATTGTGTATATCCATTTCTTTATCCATTCATCTGTCAATGGACACCTTGGCTCTTTCCACAGTTTGGCTATTGTGGACATTGCTATAAACATTGGGGTGCATGTACCCCTTCGGATCCCTACATTTGTATCTTTGTGGTAAATACCCAGTAGTGCAATTGCTGGATCGTATGGTAGCTCTATTTTCAACTGTTTGAGGAACCTCCATACTATTTTCCAGAGTGGCTGCACCAGCTTGCATTCCCACCAACAGTGTAGGAGGGTTCCCCTTTCTCCACATCCCCGCCAACATCTGTCGTTTCCTGACTTGTTCATTTTAGCCATTCTGACTGGTGTGAGGTGGTATCTCATTGAGGTTTTGATTTGGATTTCCCTGATGCCGAGCGATGTTGAGCATTTTTTCGTGTGTCTGTTGGCCATTTGGATGTCTTCTTTGGAAAAATGTCTGTTCATGTCTTCTGCCCATTTCTTCATTGGATTATTTGCTCTTCGGGTGTTGACTTTGATAAGTTCTTTATAGATTTTGGATAATTGCCCTTTATCTGATATGTCATTTGCAAATATTTTCTCCCATTCTGTCAGTTGTCTTTTGGTTTTGTGGACTGTTTCTTTTGCTGTGCAAAAGCTTTTTATCTTGATGAAATCCCAATAGTTCATTTTTGCCCTGGCTTCCCTTGCCTTTGGCGAAGTTTCTAGGAAGAAGTTGCTGCGGCTGAGGTCAAAGAGGTTGCTGCCTGTGTTCTCCTTTAGGATTTGGATGGACTCCTGTCTCACGTTTAGGTCTTTCAACCATTTGGAGTCTATTTGTGTGTGTGGTGTAAGGAAATGGTCCAGTTTCATTCTTCTGCATGTGGCTGTCCGATTTTCCCAACACCATTTCTTGAAGAGACTGTCTTTTTTCCATTGGACATTCTCTCCTGCTTTGTCAAAGATGAGTTGACCAGAGAGTTGAGGGTCCATTTCTGGGCTCTCTATTCTGTTCCATTGATCTATGTGTCTGTTTTTGTGCCAGTACCATACTGTCTTGAGGATGACAGCTTTGTAATAGAGGTGGGAGTCCGGAATTGTGATGCCTCCAGCTTTGCTTTTCTTTTTCTACATTCCTCTGGCTATTCGGGGTCTCTTTGCTTCCATACAAATTTTAGGATTATTTGTTCCATTTCTTTGAAAAAAGTGGAAGGTATTTTGATGGGGATTGCCTTGAATATGTAGATTGCTCTAGGTAGCATTCACATCTTCACAATGTTTGTTCTTCCAATCCATGAGCATGGAACGTTTTTCCCTTTCTTTGTGTCTTCCTCAATTTCTTTCATGAGTATTTTATAGTTTTCTGAGTACAGATCCTTTGCCTCTTTGGTTAGATTTATTCCTAAGTATCTTATGGTTTTGGGTGCAATTGTGAATGGGATCGACTCCTTGATTTGTCTCTCTTCTGTCTTGTTGTTGGTGTATAGGAATGCCACTGATTTCTGTGCACTGATTTTATATCCTGCCACTTTACTGAAGTCCCATATGAGTTCTAGCAGTTTGGGGGTGGAGTCTTTTGGGTTTTCCACATACAGTATCATATCATCTGCAAAGAGTGAGAGTTTGACTTCCTCTTTGCCGATTTGGATGCTTTGATTTCTTTTTGTTGTCTGATTGCTGTGGCTAGGACTTCTAATACTATGTTGAATAGCAGTGGTGAGAGTGGACATCCCTGCCGCGTTCCTGACCTTAGGGGGAAAGCTCTCAGCTTTTCCCCATTGAGAATGATATTCTCTGTAGGTTTTGCATAGATGGCTTTTATGATATTGAGGAATGTACCCCCTATCCCTATACTCTGAAGAGTTTTGATCAAGAAAGGATGCTGTACTTTGTCAAATGCTTTTTCTGCATCTATTGAGAGGATCATATGGGTCTTCATTTCTAAGAAATTTTTTTTCTAAATAGTTTCTTGAATTCATTTCTAAGAAATAGTTCTGTTTTCATTATAGATCACAATTAAAGAGGCATATTGTACACTTTAGGAAACCACTGATTTTTTTCAAAGAGGGACAAATAATAAGCCAATAGCAGTTGTAAAAGGTGAATAAAAATAATTAATTTAAAAAAGTATAAAAAGAGTGAAAGAAGAAATGGAATAAATAGAAAGTAGCTAGCAAAATGGCACATTTGAAGCAGACCATATCAATAATTACACTAAGGAAAAACTGTAAATATGCCAATTAAAAGACACATTTTCACATGTAATAAAAAGGTAAAACACAATTGAGTCCTCTATAAGAAACATACTTATAAATATAATCACGCACATAGGATAAAAGTAGAAGAATGAAAAAGGATATGTTCCCAGTAGATGCTTACATTGTGTCAGTGGAGGTCCTGGTTCTTGGATTTCCCATGAAAGAGTTTCACAAGGATCCTCACTCTAGTAAAGGCAGCCAGAAGGGAAATAGCAAACACAGAGCAGTTTATTAAGGACAGTACACTTTCAAGATGGGAGAGTGGGCAGTCACACAGGTGACAACTTCACTGGGGTTAGGGGTGTCTTTTCTTTTTATGTTTACATTGGTTATGGGTCATAGCTAGGGAAGTCTCTGATTAAGGTTGTTTCCAATTATCTAAGGGACTCCTCCTGTGGATCAGGAGGAAGAGTTTTCAACATCCATGGTGGATGTTGAACTGTCATGGCCACCTTCCCCCTTGGAGAGAGGGAAGGGAGTTGAAACCACAGTGTAAATATAATAAAGCTACAGGTTATTCTAGAACACAGGCTGGGAAGGAGAGTGCATGCTCTGCACCTGCTGTTTTGGGTCTGATAGCCCCAGGAGGTGGGGAAACTTCAAAACTGCTGTTTACCACCACCCTGATGTCTAGCTCATATCCAGCTAACTACATACCATATCAGAGAATGCAAACAGTAATCCAACAAAAGCTAGAACGACTACATTGTTATTTTCAGACAAAATGGACTTCAGAACAAGAACATTATCTGAGACAGAGATATTCCATAAGAAAGGGGTTAATTTACTAGAAAGACCTAACATTTCTAAATATGTGTGCATGTTACAACAGAGCCTCAAAACATATGAACCCAAAAGTAATAAAACTAATAAAAATCCACAGTTTTAGATGGTGTTTCTCTAATTGATAGATGAGACAGAAAATCATTAAGCATATGGAAGACCTCAAAACTATCAGCAAGCTGACCCACCTGACATTTGGAAAAATGAACCACGCAAATGACATAACCCAAGGCAGAACTGTTGTTCTTGTCTCATCACTACTGTTGTTGATGTTTTTATTGTGTTTAGAAACAAACGAGGGTAAAATCACAGTCCTTGTATTTTTTCATCTGGAGAACATTAGGAAAGATTTTTCATATTCTTGGACTTTATTCTTGTCATTTGTGATGTGTGGATAATCAGACTTATTCTGCAGGACTCCCAATAATTAAGTAATAGAATGTATGTAAAGTGAGAAATAACAGCTCTGATAGCACAATCCCCTACATTTTTTTCTTTTCTCTTATGAAGAATAAATGTGCAGAAGCACATTTTGCAAAGTACTTCATCTTAATAAATAATGCTTTGCTTAAGAAATGTCAGTTTACCTTCTCTTTCTCTGTTGCATTAGTAATCCAAATGAATATTAAAGTGACAGAGGCTCTGAGGGAATATTCAAATTTATAGTCAAGAGGAGAGTAGCAGTAATTGGGAAGAAAAATTTTAATTAAAAAATCGGTAAAAATAGTATATGTTCATTGCAAAATTTAAGGAACAGAAGATGGTAGCTAAAAGTAATTTCCCTACTTTACCATTATGCCTCAGTCACACTAAAAATTTTTATTTCTTATGTAGATAATTTTATTTCTTTTTTTTTAAAGATTTTATTTATTTGAGAGATATAATGAGATAGAAAGCATGAGAGGGGGGAAGGTCAGAGGGAGAAGCAGACTCCCTGCTGAGCAGGGAGCCCAATGTGGGACTCGATCCCGGGACTCCAGGATCATGACCTGAGCCGAAGGCAGTTGCCTAACCAACTGAGCCACCCAGGCTCCCGATAATTTTATTTCTAATAGTTGGTAGCACTATATATAGTATCCTATAACTTAATGTTTTTCACTTAATATATTTAGAAAATATTTCTATGTAAACCTTCCTCATGCTTTTCCAGTGCTACAGAGTACTGACTAATATGAACGTATCATAAGGTTGCTACTCATTTACCTCATAATGAGCATTGAGGGCATTTTTAAAACTTTCTCGATTACAGAATTCTGGAATATACTTTCTTGTTTGCACACATTTTTTGCAGTAGTAAACTAATAATGACATTGTTAAAAGATAAACTGAGGCATATTAAAAATTTTTAAGTTTATTTGAGCAAAAATCAGTCCCAACTGGACAGTAACCCATGAGAAGTGGTTAGAAGCACCCCACTGACAAGACCTGGAGGGGAGGAGGAGAGACCTTTATAGAGAGAAAGTGGAAGCAAAGCAAGGAAATTATTGATTGGCTTTAGATATAAGTCTAGTTAGCTGTTTGTGATTGGTTGTCCTTAGGTTTCCTCTTTGGAAACTTGAGGCATTTACAGGCTTAGATTCTGTTTTGATACTTAGCATTAGAGACACTTCAGTTTAGTGGCTTTCCTGTTTAACAGAAAAATATAATTGCTGGGTAAACACAGATGAACATTTACATTCTTCAGTAGATATTAAGAATCTCATCAGTAGAAGTTTTGCCAATTTATATTCCACCAGCACTTTCCACCAGCACTTTCTGAGAGTAAAATTCCCCATACCCTTGCCAAAATAGATCAGTAGATATTTTACCTTTGCACATCTTTGTAAATTCATATTTCCCTCAGGAGTACAGTGGATCGGGCTTTTTCCCATAGGTTAATTGGCATCAGCATTTTCTTTCCTGTTTGTCCACCGAGAAACAGAATTACTGAACATGTTGTCCTTGACATGTTGAGGTTTTTAATATGTTCAGAAAAATTATGGTTTTTTTAATACTATGATTGGTAATTTTCTCAGATTGTTGTCATTTTGTCAGTTTTTTTCCCCTCCCTATGTCATCACTGTTTTCTTCTTGAATTTTCAGTGTTGTATCATATTAGGAAAGCTTCTACACCCAGCAATTATAAAAGCAAAATTCTCACATGTTTTCTTCTAATGATACAAGCACACCTACCCTGGAGGCTAGGACCTGTTATTTTTATTCCCAGTTGCCATATGCCCACCTAAAATTTGGCAATTACTTTATTAAAGGAAGAAAAGAATGGTCACCTGGTACAAACAGTATATGAACATTTTATGTATATATGTACATACATATATACACACACACACACATCAATAGATACATTTGTATCATATCTATATATAGATATCATACATTCATACTGATACATGTTTTGTGGTGAGACCCTTCTGTGATTTAAGACAGATTACAGAAGAAAAACAGAAGTTGAATAATATGTATACCTTATATATACATGGTATATACTCAGGAAAATTGAACAAAATACCCTGAAATGGCCCAAGTCATCATCTTAAATACTATCTTCAGCTAAAGACAGAAGAAAACGTTGGGGGATGATGAGGTTACTTATGAAAGGTTATCAGGAAAAATATAGTAAGGTGGTTATGTGAATTCGGGCATGTTTTTTATTGATCAGACTTTCTTGTGATTTAGAGTCATCCTTTTCTTCCAGGTACAGAGAGAGAAATATGCTTCAAAATGGAAATTTCCCTTATAAATGTAAATGTATACAAAATTTTACAAAAGTGTAAATACTGTTGTGTTTTCAGAGTTTCTCTCCTGTGTCCCCTTTTTCTCAAAAATAATCAGCTCGAAAGAATTCTTATGCCAAAGAGGCATATTTTGAGATGGCATATTTTGCTATCTTTCATATGATATATCCATATCATACATATTTTAGATATACAAATCTATATATCATAAATATGTAAGCATATTATTAAACTTCACAAATATAACAGGATTTTTTTTTCTTTTGATGATCTATTCACAGAAGGGCCTCAGATAACATCATTTGGGACCCCAAAGTCTTAATAAATTCGTGAGTCTAGCAAGCTTGGGATGGGCCACACATTGGAAATGAAACATAGATTCTCAGGAGTTGCAAATCAGAGTTGAAAAAAGAGTTTGCTTAAAATAGGATAGAGGATGAAGGTATGTGTAAATGAAAGAATTTCTCTCCCTTCCTGTGGTTCTGAAGTTTGCTTTCACAAACAGGTTAATGTGGCTCTTCAAATGTTGGTGCCAAAACGAGATTATCTGTTTCCCAAACTTTAAACCACAGGGAGCAGCTTTGATTGAAGGGGTGCCTTGCATGGTGGAAAGCACAATATAAAAGTTAATGAGCTGAGGGGGTGTTTTTCTGGCAAGAACCACCTCTGAAACCACTGACTGTGTGAACCAAAGCAACAATTTAAATCTTGTAATCTGGGAAATGCCATGCTGAACTGTGCTACATTTGATAGGATATGAAAACTTGAGCTCAAAAACAAACTAGCTCCTCTCCCTCAGAGCCCTTTTTGGTATATGTTTCTGTCACTTGGAAATAAGATAATAATCCCTCCCTTGGTTTAAAATAGTTTTCCTTTATGAGTTTTAGTGAAATAAAACAGAGGCTTTTAGACACACTGCAACTCCTTACAAGCTCACAGGGAGATTGGCGAGTGGGAGGAAGAAATTATAGAAAACTAATTTGTAAAATATCCTGTGAGTAGTTAGCCCTAAAGTCCCATTAATATTTTCACTCTGACATTCTTTCACTTCTAATGGCCTTAGAATGTACCTTATATCCAAAAAGATGAAAAATATTTAACAGCATCAGTAACCTGGAAGTCCCCCAGATCATTCTAATGCATATATGTCAGGAGTTCATTAGCTTAAATAACATGTTGCTCCTTTGGGATGATGCAGCTAACATTAGGAGAAACTGGGATTTCAGCCTTTGTTCTGACCCATTTAATTCTACAGTGTGCATATGTGTTTCATGTGAAAAAGCATCCTGAAAGATCTGTGACTCTAGAGAGAAAGAAGCTCTACAGAGGGAAGGAGCCAGCAGGACTTTGCATCCATTGTCTGTTCTACTAAGTCTCTAAGTGTACCATTCCCCTTCCTCTTTTACTTCTGTTAAAATCAAGCTTTTCCTGGGGCGCCTGGGTGGCTCAGTCGATGAAGCGTCTGACTTCAGCTCAGGTCATGATCTGAGGGTACTGGGATTGAGCCCAGTGTCAGGCTCCTTGCTCAACATGGAGTCTGCTTGTCCCTCTGCCCCTTCCCCTGCTCGCACTGTCTCTCTGCCCGTCTCTCTCATAAATAAAATCTTTTTAAAAATCAAGTTTTTCGACACCAGTTATCAGGTCCATACTCTGTTTTCTCCCTCCTCCAAACACCTCTCCATACCAGTTTGCAATGCTTACCTAATGAAACACTAGTTTCAAGTGTGTTTTGCAAAGAATTCTCAGGGGTGGAATGGCTGGACTTTTGATGTGGTTGGTTTCTTTCAGACTGTGTTTAATGAAGTGGTATAGGGTCATGAAGAGGAGTCCCTCTGTGTACAGCAACAGCCTCCATGTTTCTGATAAAGCCAGAACATCCATTTACAAACCCCCGTCTAATAGGTTGTGGAACCGAATAGACAGACCAGAGGTGGAGTGGAACCAGTGAGTCTAGAATATACTTCAGGACCGGTTGGCAGGATCTCTTGTATTTAACAGTATGTGAAATTAGGACTCCTCTAGCCACCGTAGGAAGGAACCCATCCACATTTATTTCCTTAAATCTATTCCTCATTATCCTTCTGCAATTTACCTTTTATTCTCATTGTTCTCCTGAGAATGCTGTACAGATCTAAGATTTTTCCAATGACCTCTTTTCTCCTATTATTCTTCTTTCTGGGTATTTTTTTTAAATCCTTGATCCTATTGCTGATGATTTTATCTCATTTGTCCTCTAAAAGAAAATCTTACTACTGTAATAATCTGCACGATGTTAAATTATACTCTCCTTACAAAAGTAGATTGTAAATTCCATAAGAGTAGGAACTGTCTTCAGTTCTGTCATAATCCCAGCACCTGGCACAGTGCTTGAAAACATTAATATTTGTTAATGAATTAATGAATGCATTTCATGTACTTGTTGGGATTAAAAGAGATGATGTGTAAATTTGCAAGTGTAAATTGCTATATAAATTTGGAGAGTTATTTTTGTGTAGTTCCAGGATGACACATCCATTTCATCTTTGGGCCAGATCTTAAACATTGGCAATGAGGTCCTAGAACACTGAATCCTTATCTGACTCAGTGGGAAAGAAGCCATGATACATGTAGGAGGTCTCTGGGGTAGAAGATCAGGGAGGCGACAGAATTTATATGACTTACACTTGAATCCCTGCATTCTGTGTATGAAATTTATCTAGCTCTTCCAAGTTGGGCTTATAGAAGATGAAAAATAGAAAGCAGAGTCCCATTTACTTCTCATCTAAGGTCTCCATAAGGTAAACCAATGGGGATTAAAAGTAGCTTGGTAACAATTTTTCAGCCCCAGAATGCCAATACGCAAGATTCATTAGATAAAGAAATAGCAATTTGGTGCTTTTTATTTGTGTATTTATGTTAAGCATCCTTTTTGATAAAAACTAGCTAAAATTCTGTTTAGGATGTATAGAATGGTATGATCAGTCATGATTATAATATTTAACAGATTTCATTTCAGTGATTCAATTGAGGGGAGAAATTTGTTAAGCATTGTTCTGTTATGCCTTATTCTCATATATGAAAACCTTTAAAATTATTTTTAAACATAATTCAAAAGTGCCCAGATGATGTTTATTAATTTTGGCATTTTTTTTTCTAAAGGACTTGGAAAAGTTTCATCCAGATTTCAGTGAATACCACATTTTATCTGAAGCTAGGGAACACAAGACAAGGAGAAATCTAAATCAAAGAGTTTTTTTTTTTTAATTAAAGCAGTTCTCAAGTGCAGCTAACAAATTGGATTAACCAGCAAAAATGAACACAGTGTCTTTAACAGCTTGAACTTGTATGAAGAATATGATTGGTTTCTATCTATAACTTGGAATGCATTCTAAAAATTTTACTTTACGTCATAAAATGCAAAAAACAAAACTGAAATAAGATATTTCAGAAATGTAATTTGCCTGATCCCCTCTGTTGCTTTTATGGTTTCTTTTGAATTTATAATTGCATAAAGTAGATTATCGATGATAGAGTTTGAAACACATAAGCTGTTAAATCCTAAAAGCTACAGAGTTGTAGAGTTTAGATTACACCATCTGAGAATAGTGAGAATTCTAAAGGTGTAGAAATATACATTTGCTGACAGCTGAATAAGGGTGCATTCACATGCAGTGCTTGATTTTATATTTAAATAATGATTTATACCTTCTCTTAGTCCAAGAAGGAGAAATGTCTTTCAAACGCCTCCTATATGCAGGATGTTTTACTGCATAGTATAGTTTAATTATTAAAAGAACTAAGATACTCTTATTTCCATTTTTTTAATTTAAATTCAATTAGCCAACATATAGTACATCATTAGTTTCAGATAGAGTGTTCAATAATTCATCAGTTGTGTATAATGCATATGAGACCCAGAGATATTAAGTGATTTGTTCAGTGTTTGAGGAAAGAAGTTCTTTCCTTCATCTCAAATTCTGGTAAAGGAGATTCCTCTCTCACCTTATGTGAAGAGAGCATGTAGAGTAAAAATGTGTAATCTATAGGTTCCCTGACTTTACTGTATGTTGGACCCATTTGGGAATCTTGGAAAAATACTGATCCCTGCATCCCACCTCCAGAAATTCTGATTTAATTAGACCAGGGTGTACCCAAATGCCAGAATTCTGGACATCAGAATCTTTAAAGGTAAACAAAGCAAACTGTAAAGGGAAACCTTCAAGACTGAAGATAAGGGGTCATTCATAAAAGTCATCCACAGAAAAAGAATTGAAAATACTGAACACTGGGTATTGACAGATTATTTGGTATATGTGAAAGAGAAAGACTGAGAAGTCAGCCTAGACTACCTCTGGCATAATTAACTGAGTTTCAGGATTGTATGGTATAGGTTGGGATGTCATTATGGTACCTGTTATGAGGGAATTTTCTGTAGTTGGATCCCTAACAGAAGATAAGTGGCAAGAATTGTGAAGAGGTGTCATATTGGAAACTCCATCAAGCTCAGCCTCAGATTACATTTCAGATTTAGGATAGGGGGATGTCTAGGTGTATTTATCTTCTCAAAGGGGTGAAGGTGTGGGATGTTTGTTTGAACAGTGACTCACACATCATCAGATATGGAACGCAACAGAATTTAGACAACTTTCTTCAGAATATATAAGATTAGTATCCAGCTCCAAAAGAGAAGGGACAACAATGTAGACCATGTGATCCTTTGAAATGCTGGCCCTACATGTTACAGGGAAGGACTTTGAGCAAGTTAGAGAGCAGGTTAAATGTTTATAATTCAGCTGAGCTTTCTTGAAAGGAGTAAGGAAACAATAGGGGAAAACAACCCCACAGCCAACAGCTGTAAGCATATCATGTGACAGAAATGAATTTCCATGCTGGCTACTGAAGTATCTCAAATTACTCAAAGCCTTGAAAATTCACATTTCTTAGAAAAGTCAGTGTTTTGGGAGAATTACTTGACATAGGGTATATTAATCTTCTCTGGATATCTGAAAGCAAGGACAGGGTTTGAAGCATCAGCAGTTCTTGACACAGAGTAGGAGCTCAAATATTTTTTGAAATGTTTATTTTCAAGATACTATATCTATAAAAATGCCTAGGCTTTTTGAACTTAGAATTGTGTGGGGCGGGGAAAAAAAAACAGGCAAGAGATGAATTGTGATTGTCTAACCATTCACATTTTATGTTTGCCACACTATGGAATAAGACTTATAGAGAGTTTATAGTTAGTGAAGAGTATTAACACATACAAAAGAATAAATATTGTTTACTTGCATTATGATGAAATTTCTTTTCCTCCTCATGACAGAGCCATGGGTCTTTCTTCAAAACCTGTATATATGTTACTTCTTGTCTGATTATGGATGCCTAGTCCATTTACTTCTTCACTGATCTACTCTTTAACGAACATTGGCTTCTGAATGGATATTAATTTTTTTGAGATTTTATTTATTTCACAGAGAGAGAGAGCACAAGTAGGTAGAGAGGCAGGCAGAGGGAGAGGGAGAAGCAGGCTCTCCACGACACGGGGCTTGATTCCAGGACCCCGGGATCATGACCTGGGCTGAAGACAGACACTTAACCGATGGAGACACCCAGGCACTCTTGAATATTAATTTTATATCAACTGAGCTAAAATTGTAGAGAATCTAATCTCTCTGCTTAAAATTACTCACATATCAGGCTTCAAGACAAAATTATAACAATTATATTGATAAAGCTTAGAGGCTAAGACAGCCTTTAACCGACTACTAACCTATCCACAGTACCTGGAAATTATTGGCGAAATTTTTAAGTTACTAAGATTTAAAGGAATTTGTTGTACCTCAAAGTGTTCTCAATGGAATGCCTGTCTCCAGAAATGACTTTGCTTCCTACAGTGACTCAAATTCAGATGATTTAAAAATACCATCTAGCTTTCAAATCTCCTCTGTATCTGTGGGAGAGATTCAGGTTTCCTCCCATTTGGGGAGGGCTTAAGTGTAATTTTATTTAGAATAGTATTTTCCTAAAAATAAAACTATTCATACATCCTAATTTCCTACATTCCATATCAAACACCCACTTCACTCTGCCCCCACCGGTTGTTGGCAGGTTGGGGGAGCTGTAATTTAACCATTTCAAACTTACTTTCACATAGAGTATACTTAACTAACTGAAGTTTCTTTAAAAGTTTTAATCAAGGGCGCCTGGGTGGTTCAGATGGTTAAGCAACTGCCTTCGGCTCAGGTCATGATCCCAGGGTCCTGGGATCAAGTCTCACCTCAGGCTCCCTGCTCTCCCTCTGCTGCTCCCCCTGCTTGTGCTCTTTTGCTCTGTCAAATAAATAAATAAAATCTTTTTAAAAAAAGTTTTAATCAAATTGACTCTTCAATTAACTTAATAACTTGTCTGTGGCTTGAGCATTTCCACCAGAATACTGAAGTAGTTTAGGGATACAGAAACAGAACCAAGAAGAATATGTATACACTTGGGGAAACGTGATACATTTCATGTAGGGCGAGACTTTCATATTCTTATTTAACCAAACTCAAAAGACATTTACTCTGTTGTACACTAAGTAGCTTTGCTCTTTTAATTGCAAATATCTCAGTTATTTCATAATAGATATCAACTCTTAGCTAATTAAAACCTGGAAAACCTTCATGAGCCCAAGCACTCCAGAGCAGTTTATTAGCCCTAAGGCTAACAATCGCCACATCTTTACTGCTCATCTCAACTAAGATTTCTCATTCAGTAGCAAATAATGGAAGAAATGGCCAGTTACCGAAAAACAACTGGATTATTCCCTGTGTAATTAATTACCTCACCCACATAATTATTCCTACCAAATAACAACTAAAGAAATGTTCATAGGCGTCATCCGTGGCCCAGACACTTAGCATTGAGAGAAGAAATGCAGAGAATCTGAAATTTCCTTCTGGATGCTAATTAATCTGTATTAGTGGCAAACTTTACAAGTGTTGATACTCAATAGCCTAAAATTAGCATAATTCCTTCTTTGGCCCACCTGTACTATGGCAGGTGTGACAATGACCCAAAAGCTAAAATCAGTATAGCAAAGGATAAATGGGAGACTTGATTAATTTTCAAATTGGGTAAAAAGTCTTAAAATAACTGAAAAGGAATAACCTTAGGATAGTTTCCCTAGGTTAACTTGACGAACTGCCTAATCTAACTGGCAATATTTTCTTTTAGGACGTATTAGAATATAGAGGTCATAAGTATAGAAGAATTAAAGCTTAAACATTGACATGCTATTTGCTTCAAACATCAACTTCTAAAAATCTTTTATAAATTAACAGTTAATAATAGTTAATGATCACAAAAATCTGACTATAAGGATACACATTTAATTGTTAATAGCAAAAATTTGGAAACAATGCAAATGTTCAAAAATGGCCAGTTGAGAAAATAAAAGATGCTCCTTCCATATAAGTGAACACTGTATGGGTATTAAAAGTAATGAAATGATGGATAGATATGTAGATATTAAAATATTTATGATAAATTATTTCTAAGAAAAACTGGCACTTTGTCCTGCTGCCATTACAAGCATGTGCACATTATATTCTATAATCAGGAGGTGAGGGGAAAGCACTTTAAACTTTGAGATAAGCCAAAAATAAAAGCAAATGGAAAAAAGCAGACTGATCCCATCTAGTTCTAAACTCCAACATAAAAGATATGTTAAGGCTTTCTTGTTACTGACCCCCCAAAAAAATGTTTGCAAAGCTGATGCCTGTATATATCTGAAAAACTTTCAGTTATAATAATCTTGGGAGAAAATTGCTATTTTTCCATCATGAATAAAATTAAACTCAGGAAATTTGACATATGTTTCCTATAAATAACTGTTATATTTTATGTTATTGATTCAGTCTTGATAAATCCTGGCCTCTCTTGTAAACCTTTATTCTAAATTTTACTTCTTTCTAAATGTTTTGTCGCTGAGACTTTTTTTGACAGTCATTAAATATAAAAAAAATCTAGTGCAAAACCATCAGAATATTTAACTGGTTTATTGGGTAGACAGAACTCAGTAGGTTAGGTACTAGTTTCCTATTTCTACTATAACAAATCACCACAGATTAAGTGCCTTAAAACAGGATAAATTTTGAAGGTAAGAAGTCCTAAAAATAGAGTGTCAGCAAGGTTGTGTTCCTTCTGGAGGGTATGGGAGAGAATCTGTTTCCTTATGTTTTTCAACTTCAAGAGTCCATCTGCATTCATGGCTTCATGACCTCAAATCACTCTCACCTCTGCCTCTATCCTTATATCTCTGTATCTGTCTTCCTTTTATAAGGACCCCTTAACATTGACCTGAACAATCCAGGATATTCTCCCATCTCAAGTACCTTAAAAATAATCACATCAGCAATGTTCCTTTTGCCATGTAAGATAACACATTTGCAGATTCCAGGGTTTGGGATGTGAGCAACATGATTCTGTTGAGATCTCAAAATCCACCCTCGGGTCCTTAAATATTTATGTCCATATCACACATAAAATACATTCACAACATTCCAAGACCCTTTAGAACCTCAACCCCTTCCAGCATCCACTCAAGTCCAAATTTTATCAATACTGGCTCAAAATACCAATACTCTAGACCAGGTAGGAATTAGTCCTGGGTATAATAGATCCTGGGGCAAAATTCCTCAGCATTTGTGGACTTGGAAAATTAGAAACCATCTATCTAGTTCTGAAATATTGTGATGGGATAAGCATAGGATAGCAGTTACAGACATTCCCATCCAAAAAGTGTGAAAGTGGAAAGAAAACTGGAATCACTTATCCCAAGCAATTCTGGAACCTACCTGGACAAACATTGGATTTTAAGATCTAAAAGTCATCCTTTTTTGTTCTCACTGCCATCTTCTGGGCTCAGGACTCCCATCTTTGGGCTGAGGACTTCACCCTAGGACTTCTTCCTTCTCAGGACCATTAGCACGTATTTGAAGTGGAGCAGTGTGGTCACCCTGTTTCCTGTCTGTAGAACGTTGGAGGTCTGGTAGCCTTCTGGCAGTTTGCCTTCTCTCTGTCTTTTTCAGTCCCAAATGGGTAGTATT
The DNA here is from genome assembly GCF_009762305.2 of Zalophus californianus. Classification (NCBI taxonomy): domain Eukaryota; kingdom Metazoa; phylum Chordata; class Mammalia; order Carnivora; family Otariidae; genus Zalophus; species Zalophus californianus. The sequence goes on along the minus strand of NC_045599.1, from coordinate 47,707,439 downwards.
TCTGCTCATATAAAATTCTCAAGAATTTTCTGGGTCTCCTTTGGATGTCCTGAGATTCACTCCATTAGACAAGAGGCCCACCCCTCCACCGCCATATGATTCCAGGATAATCCTACTGCTGTTCCAGGTTTCTGCTTAGGTAACTGTGGAGGGAATCTGTGAGTCACATCCTAATCTCATCAGAGAGCCCTCTGTGCAACTGAACGCTGATATTGCATGCCTTTAGAGGCACTAGCAAAAGGCTGTCCCATCACACTCTTGGCTTTCTTGCCAAAGTACACTTTCCTGACAGTGACTCTAATTTTACCGTTTTTTTACAATCTAGAGAGGCTGGGGAGTGCCCCAAACATCAAGCTCTGGTTCCTTTTTGCTAAATAGTTCTTCCCTCTATGTATTTCTTTCTTCTTGCATTTTGCTAGAAGCAGCAAGAAGAAACAAGTCCTCTCTTTCCAACTACTTAGATATTGCTTCTGCCAAATATGCAAGCTCATCCCTTAAAAGTTCTGCTTTTGCAGAACCATAGAACACAATTCCACTAAGCTTTCTGTGTCTTATATAACAAGGATCCCCTTTCCTCAAGTTTTTGATATAGTTCCTTATTTCCTTCTGAACACTTGACAGCACCTTTCACATTCATATTTCTACTAACAATCTGTTTATGATGATTCAATTATTTCTTATAATAATATAGCTTTTTAAATCTAATTTTTAAACCAGATTTCTCCCTTCTGAGTCCTTACTGGCAGACTTGTTGACACCCATGTTTCTGCTAACTGTTCAAGGCAGTTGAGGGTTTTTCTGTCACTCTTCTCAAAATTCTTCCAGTATTTGCCCATTATCCAAAGTCACTTGCACATTTTTAGGTATTTATTATAGTAGCATTCCACAATCAGCACTGGACATAAACTTTCTATTGCTGCTGTAACCGTTTCTATAAAATTTGTCCTAAAACAAGACAGAATTCTTACCTTCTAGAGGCCAGCTCTAAAATTAGGGTATCAACAGGGTTGGTGATTATCCTATGTTGAACCAACCTTGCATTCCTAGGGTATATCACAATTGATCACAGTGTGTGATCTTTGTTGTTGTTGTTGTTTTTTGTACTTATGTATTTGGTTAGTTTTTTTTTTTTTTTGAGGATTTTTGTGTCTTTGTTCATGCAAGATCTTAGGTTTTTGTTTTTTAAGAATTTATTTATTTATTTATTTATTTATTTATTATTTGATTTAGTGCAAGTTGGGGTGGGGGGAGAGAATCTCAAGCAGACTCTATGCTAAGTGCAGTGCTGGACACAGGGTTCGATCTCCTGACCATGAGATCATGACCTAAGCCAAATTCAAGAGTCAGAGGCTTATCAGACTGAGCCTCCTAGGCACCCCTGTAGTTTTCTAAGGAATTTGATATTGGTATTACTGCCTCATGGAATGAGTTGGAAAGTGTTTTCTCCTCTTCTATTTTTTCTGAAGTCTTTTTTGAATGATGGATGTTAAGTCTTTAAATATTTGATTATTTGACAGTGATGCCCTCTGGTTCTAGATTTTCCTTTGATGGAAATTTTTATAACTAATTTAATCATCCCTTTATTATAGTTCTATTCTGATTTTGTACCTCATCATAAATAAATTTTTGTAGTTCAAGTCCTATAGTATTTGCTTATTTTCATTTCTTCTGAGGTCAAAATTAATGTCCTCTTTTTCATTCTTGATTTTAATATTTTGAGTCCTTGATATCTACCTTCCAGTTGCTAATCTTAAAAATTCCTTGTGATATGGACCTGTATGGAAAGCTTGTCCTACCTTTGTGTGTGGATTCATGCCCTGTGTTCCGCCTCATCTTTGGTTAGTAACATTTGTCCTTTCCTTACCCAGACTAATCTTCTCATTTCAGATTTTGGGAAGGGGCTGGCCAGCCACATCGGTGTTTGTCATTCCTTTGAAAACTCAACTTTTTTGTTGCCTCTGACCTCACATCCTGTCATCTAGATTTCCTCCAGTGCCACTGGGATCTCTGGGGGCAGAACAAGTTTGGTTCTGCCATGTCACATGTGCACATGCCTCTGAGCATTCATCATGAGAAATTCAAAGCGCTCTTTCTGTGGTGCAGTTACCCAAATAGTGACTTTGGCCTCAAAGAAAGGGGATCTTCGTATCTCTTCCCTTTTCAGTATCTACTTTATCACCAATGAAAATCAAAAAGAACATTTAGAGCTCCCTCAGTTCTGGAGTTGTCTGATCAGAAGGCTCTAGCCGTGTTGTAGCCCAAGTTTATCTTTCAATTACGACCTTCCTGTCAGCATTCTCTTCTTAGCTGAGCATGTCTTCTCACCTGATTACTAAGAAAGATTTAACTCTCATGTAGTCCTCAGATTCCTAGCTTATGGGAACTTTATGTCCTTTCTTTATTCTTTGAGTATAAAGTCTTCTTAGGGTCTAGGCTACTAGAAAATAAGTTCCTAATTTGCAGTCTGAACCTCTTCCCTGGCCATTTGGAGAGCATACATTTGTACTTTCATCTGTTGCTTCTGATACCTGAGCTTCTGTTAATGAAGCATTGAGCCAATTGGCATACATAAGCACATCCATCATCCATCTTTGCTGTCATCATCACCATCAGTCATTCACCCTTGTTGGCCTCTTAGTCTATGGCAGGGCACTGGATACTTCCCAGAAGTAACATCAACACCAGAAAGCCCCACCCCATTAGATGACATGGAGAGCAAAGCTGAGTTGGACAGTGAGAATGGAATGATTTTTAACTTCAGTGACTCTACCTTTCTGCTTCCTTTATGTGATGTTCTCAGGGAAAAGTAAAAGAAAATCAGCAAACTCCTTTCATATCTAGAGCTCATGGCTCTATATCACATGCTATTAAACTTTATGCCAGGAAGAAGTGTGCTTTCTGCAAATGTGTCAAGTGTATTTTCTAAAGCACAAATCCAACATTATTAACAACCAGGAACTTAGTGTGAATCCCACTCTGCACAGATGGGAGATTAACATAGCTCAGCAAAATTTTGAATTTGACAGCTTTTTGGGGTGCAGATTAATTTAAAAAATACCTTATTTGACATAAGTCAGAATATTACATTCCAAGCCCTTGCGAGTCAATGTGCCTGAGGGATCAATATGACTGGTGACATGCAACTTAGAAATCACACCAAAAATATCAAGACTTTAACTGTGTGCTAGCAAGTGTTAGGCCTTCTCCAAAGGCATGTGTGCTGCCTCTCCCCCCAGAGTACTCCCCTTGCTGACACTGCCTAGGCAGAACTGGATGTATGGTTAAGTAACTTTGAGAATTCCTAGACTTACACAGTCATTCAAGTGTTAAAGGAGTGGCAACATTAACCCACATTTTGAGGAGACAGCTATAGCTCACAGAGACTAGTAGAGGACAGAGACAGTATTTAGGTCAACAAACATGCAAAACATAATGCCAAATGGCAAGCAGGGTATGGAATTAATAAACAAGGGTCTGAGAAGCAAACATTGGGGTTATATGAGTTAGGGTAGCCAGAGTGCCTCTTGGATCAGGACATTTAGGCAAAGGGCAAGAGGATTACAGGTGGAAGAGAAGTATGTGCATCCTTTGGGAATATTCCACGAGAGGGAAATGACTACCAAAGATCACATAAAAACTGTCCACAAATGCATAAAGCAAAATTGGAATTTTTAAAATTGATGTTGAGGCTTTTCTTTTACTTGCCTACCTAACTCACTGGGAACTACAACCTATGAAGCAGTTTCAAGAATTAATATTATACAATTAAGAATGGGAAGACAGCTTTGGTGTTTTTGAAAGAATACAGGACTTAGGGTGAAATTCGGGTTTTCTATTTACCTGTATCAAGTAATATGTTGATGCTACCAACTAATACATGTAAATAATGACAAATTACTTTGTCTCTGCATCTTGGTATCTTTAACTATAAAGCAAGGCAATTACATAATGAAATGAGATAATAATTGTAAAATACTTTATAAATTATGAAGTCTTCACCTAAGGTGATACTACTGCTTTTTTTTAAATAATAGGTAGTAAAAGCCTAAAATATTCAGTTTTGCCCAACTCCAATACCAACATGTAGTGTCAGCTCTGGCCATTGCGCACAGGAAGAATATTAGTGACAATACAGTGATGACTTAATTAACAAGCTCTGGTTCACAACTTCTCTGTAGGGAACTAGTCACTCGTCCTTTACTTCTCTTTAAAGAGCTAACTGGGATACTAATATCTACTGGCATTCTATCTTTGTTGGAAAGTTTTGCCTTAGTCATTAAAACATAAGAGAGAAATTGTGTTGGTAAATTAGGTGACATTTGAACAAAGTATCTTTCTCCGTTATATTCATCAATAATGATGATCTCTGCAGTATCAAAAAAAATCTTAAGTTTAAGGATGTGGGATTTTTCATTGCTGCCAGTGATATCATAGGAAGGCAATGTCTGCAGACCAGCGTCCAAGTCCTCAGTTAGATAGTGCACATAGGAGGTTTCCATATGGAGTTAACCCTTTTATGGCTCCAGCCTTTATAATCTTTACGCTTTTCCTGCAGAAAAGCTTATCATTAAGAAGGAATTGAAACTCACTCACACTGGTGTGTCAATGTCTGATGAGTTATCTTTGGTTGAAAGTCTACAAATTGGGGTTCTTGTCCTGGTTTGAGATGACTTACCAAGTTCCTTGGCCCTCGGAACACCTCTTTCTTCACATACAAAATAAAGGAATTGGCCGTCACAGTTGATTCCCAAACTTGCATGTAAAAAATATCTAGAGAATTTTTGGATGAATATGAATTGAACTAAAAGGGTAGATATACTTCCAATTACCACCTCATTCCTTCTCAAGTTAATCACACCAAGCCAACTCGAGTGTTAGAGCCAATTAACATTTGCCTATACTAATTCCCACCCTTCTCTTCTCTTGACACCAATTTCTTTAATGCCGAACCTTTGTCTGTTTCATTGTCACTTTCTGCCCTGAACTGCACTGACATAAGTGATTGGCAGGAGAGATCTTATGTCAACAACCTGGACTCTATTAACAATTTACAACAAAAATCAGCTTTGCTTCTTCATCATTTCTTACTGGCAGGCTGCAGAGTCTTGTCCTGACCTCTTGTGGGCTCCAGGGCTGTTGTCATTGTTGTAAAGACATCTTTTATTTAAGGAACAGAAGCAATGTTTCCTGTTTGCTTTTAAAGGCCTCTGATATGACAGTGGTTTTGTGGCAACCAGTCTGCCTCAATGCATGATTTGGAGCCCAATCTTGCTCATCCCCACCCCAAGGCAACCAAATGTTGTTATTAAGTGTATGAGTGTCTTTATTTAATCCCAGTCTCTTTCCTTTGGACTGTGATTTTGAACAGGTCAGATACCATTTTAGGAAGTTAATAACACAATTTAATAAGCAAATCTGAGAAGGTAATGATAGAATGTACCTCATCCATGATTATAAAGACTTAATCTATGACAGATCTTTAGAAGAGTTCCTGACCTACACTCAAAGTTCATAAAATGCTAATAACAACATATGAAATGCTTTTCTTGTGTGATCCTTCATTTGGTCGGCTAAAGATAGTTTGTTTCAAGAAAATGGAACTGAGGAGTTAGGCCACTTACTTTACGAGGTACTCAGTTGTGGCTTACTATTTTTAACAGTCTTATTGTGGTATAAATGACATACATTTCACTGCACACATGTAAAGGGTAAAATTTCATGAATTTAATCTACATCCACACCTGTAAGCCTGTCACTATAATCAAGAAGATACACATATCCATTTTTGGATATGTTTTGTCATGCTATTTTGTAATACAGCTATTCCTCTCTGCCACCACCTCTCATAGTTCTCTAACAACTACTATGCTTACACTCATGACTGTTTGCATGTTCTAGAATTTTATGAAATTGAATAATATAATGTGTATTTTTTATCTGTTTTCTTTCATTGACCACTTCTTTGTGGGGACACATGCTTTCCTTTCTCTTGGTTAAATAAATGCTTTAGAATAAACATGTTGTATGGTAGATGTATATTTAACTTTGAAGGAAGAGACAAACTTTTCCAAAGTTGTACAGTTTTACATTTCCATCAACAGTACTTGAGATTTTCAGTTGCTCCATGTCCCTGTCAACACTTGGTATGGTTAGCCATTAATAATGAGTGTATACATGAGATACCACCTCACACCAGTCAGAATGGCTAAAATTAACAAGTCAGGAAATGACAGGTGTTGGCGAGGATGCAGAGAATGAGGAACCCTCCTACACTGTTGGTGGGAATGCAAGCTGGGACAGCCACTCTGGAAAACAGTATGGAGGTTCCTCAAAAAGTTGAAAATAATACTACCATAGGACCCAGCAATTGCACTATTGGGTATTTACCCCAAAGATACAAATGTAGTGATCTGAAGGGGCACCTGCACCCCAATGTTTATGTCCACAATAGCCAAACTATGGAAAGAGCCCAGATGTCCTTTGGCAGATGAATGGATAAAGAAGATGTGGTATATATGTACGATGGAAAACTACTCAGCTACAAAAAAAAAAAAAAAAAAAAATATCTTGCCATTTGCAACAACATGGATAGAACTAGAAGGTATTATGCTAAGTGAAATAAGTCAGTCAGAGAAAGACAATTATCACAGGATCGCACTCATATGTGGAATTTAAAAAACAAAAGAGTTGAACATAGGGGAAGGGAAGGAAAAATAAAATTAGACCAAATCAGAGAGGGAGACAAACCATGAGACTCTTAATCATAAGAAACTGAGTGTTGCTGGAGGGAAGGGGGGTGAGGGGATGGGGTAAATGGGTGATGGACATTAAGGAGGGTACGTGATGTAATAAACACTGGGTATTATATAAGACTGATGAATCACTGACCTCTACCTCTGAAACTAATAATATACTATATGTTAATTAATTAAATTTAAATAAAAAATGAGCGTGTACCACGATCTCCCTTTGGTTTAATTTGCATTTCCCTGATGACTAATGAATTTGAGCATCTTTTCATGTGCTTATTGGCCATCTGTATGCCTCCTTTGGTAATATGTTAAAATATTTTGCAGATTCCATTGTTTTTCTCCTTACTGACTTTTGACAGTCTTTAATATAATATCATATAAGCACTTCATCAGATATGGGCTTTGCAAATATTTTCCTTAGCTTGTATCTTGCCCTTTCATTTTCAAAAATGTTGTATTTAGAGGAGAAACTATTTCAAAGTAAAAAGAAGTATTCTTTTATATAGTTGATCACTTTGGTTTCCTATTTAGGAAATACTTTTCCAAACCAAATGGTCAACAAGGATTTCTCCTAGTTTTTCTTCTGTATGTTTTATAGTTTGTCCCCTTTACATTTATTATCCATTTGAGTAAATTTTTATATACAATTTCAGGTAAAGTTGACAGTTTTTTGTTTTGTTTTTCTGCATTTTGTTCCACAACCATTTATTTTAAAAAATATCCCTTCCCATTGAATTCTCTTAGAAATTTCATAGAAAATAAATTGACCATATATATATGGGTCTATTTCAAAACTCTACTGTTCCGTTAATCCATGTGTCTATCTTTTTAAAAAATGTGTATTTCTTTATGCCAAATATGACAATGTGTATTTGTAACTTTATGTTAAGTCTTAAAATCAGAGTTGCATAAGTCCTCCAACTTTGTTTTTCCATATCAACATTTTGGGTAATTGGGTTCTGCATTTCTTGAATGTTAGAATAAGAATATCAATCTCTATAGAAAGAAAATCCTGGTATGCTGGTATTTTGTTTAAGATTGTTCCTAATCTAGGGATCAATTTGGGGAGAATTGGTGGAATAATAGTCTTTCAATTCATAAACAGTATATGTTTCATTTTATTCACTCGCTTAATTTCACTTAAGAGTGTTCTGTGGTTTTCTGCATATATTTCTTGAAATTTTTAAATTTATCCCTAATCACTTCGTATTTGATATAGTCATAGCCTATATTTTATTTCCTTCTTTCATTGCTATAGAAATACAATTGATTTTTGTATATTTCCTTTAATCTTGCAAACATTCTAGATTTACTTCTTAGTTTTATAGATTTTTTTTATACTAGCTAAGATTTTCTACATAGGCTATTATGTCATCTGTAATATATGTTTTATATTTCCTTTTCCATTCTGTGTATCTTTTTCTTTGTTTCTCTTTTTCTTGTTCTTTCTTTCCTCTTCTCTCTCTGTCTTCTTCCCTCTGTCTCCTTCTTTGCTTCCTTTATTTGTAGTTTTTATTTTATTGCACTGGGTAAGTACTTTCGGTACAATCTAGTAGAGTAGAAGTGGTGACAACAGTTATTCTTGTTTATTCCCTAACATCAGGGGGAAAACATACATTCTTTCACCATTAAGGGTGATGTTATTTGGATGCTTCTATAGATGTCCTTTACTGCATTGATCAAGTTCACTTCTATTCCTAGTGCCTTGAGAGTTTTCATCATGAACGTATGCTAGATTTTGTCAAATGTTTTTTTTTCTGAATCAATTAAGATAGTCATGTTTTTTTTTAACCTCTTAATATGGTGATATATATAAAATTTTAAATGTTAAACAAAACTTAACTTTAGGATAAATCCCACTTGATCAGGACGTAGTATTTTTAGTACACTGCTGGATTCGACTTGCTAAAATTTTAAGAATATTTTTATCTTAACTCACAAACAGATGAAGTTCTATACTTCTATATTTTTTCTGTTTTTTTATCAGGATAATACTGGTATCATATTATCATTTCTTTAATAGATGTAAGGCTATTTATATTTTACTAGTTGGTGTCTTTCAAGGAATTTGTCCATTTCATTTAAATTGTTCAATTTTGGGGCACCTGGGTGGCTCAGTCGTTAAGCGTCTGCCTTCGGCTCAGGTCATGATCCCAGGGTCCTGGGATCGAGCCCCGCATCGGGCTCCCTGCTCTGCAGGAAGCCTGCGTCTCCCTCTCCCACTCCCCCTGCTTGTGTTCCCTCTCTCACTGTGTCTCTCTGTCAAATAAATAAATAAAATCTTTTTAAAAAAAATAAAGTGTTCAATTTTATTGGGAAAGTTTTTCATAAAATCCCCTCATTATCAATTTAAAGTCTGTAAAATCTGTAGTGATTATTCTTTTTATTTCTAACACTGGTATTGTTTCTTTTTTTCCTGATCAGTCTGCCTACAGGTTTGTCAATTTTTATAGATTCTTCCAGAGAAATAGCTTTGATTTTCTTGATCTCTTCTATTTTTTTTTCTATTTTCCATGGCCTTGTTTTCTATTGTTTGGGATTAATTTAGTATTCTTTCATATTCTTTCTACATGCCTTAAATTTAATTTGTGTTTTTTTTCCCTTTGTTTTTTGGTTCTTTAATTGGAAGCTGAGGTCATTCCTTTTAAGCCTGTCTACTTATGTAATAGAAGAACTTAGCAAAATTCCCCTCTAAACATTCCTATAGGGGCGACTGGGTGGCTCAGTTGGTTAAGCATCTGCCTTCAGCTCAGGTCATGATCTCAGGGTCTTGGGATTGAGCCCTATGTTGGGCTCATTGCTCCAGCAGGGAGTTTGCTTCTCCCTCTTCCTCTGCCCTTTCCCCTGCTTGTGTGCTCTCTCTCTCAAATAAATAAATGAAAATCTTTAAAAAAATAAAATAAACATTCCTATAGCTGCACACCATAAATTTTGGTATTTAATGTTTTCATTTTTTTCAGCTCAAAATACTGCCTATTTACTTTCTGATTCCTTTTTTGATCTGTAATTATTAAGATATATTTTACTTGTCTTTTCAAATATTTTAGATCTTCCAATTTTTTGTTACTGATATTTGATTTCCATTATAATAAGAAAATATATTTGACATATTTGAATCCTTTATACAGAATAATTTTATGACTGTGTGTATGGTCTATATAGGTGAATATTCCATGTGCACTTGAAAAGAACGCATTTTTTGCTGTTATTTGGTTGAGCGCTCTAGGGCAGTTTGGTTGAGAGTGTTGATCACATATGCTATACTTTGTACCATTATTTAGAATGGGGTGTTAAAATTTGTATCTATAATTGTGAATTTATCTCTCATTGAAGTTCTCTTCTCTTTTTTTTCTTAAGATTTTATTTATTTATTTGACAGAGAGAGACACAGTGAGAGAGAGAACACAAGCAGGGCGACTGGGAGAGGGAGAAGCAGGCTTTCCGCTGAGCAGGGAGCCAGATGTTGGGCTCGATCCCAGGACTCTGGGATCATGACCTGAGCGGAAGGCAGACGCTTAACGACTGAGCCACCCAGGCGCCCCTCTCATTGAAGTTCTATCAGGATTTGATTCATGTACTTAGAAGCACTTGGCATTAGCCCCATAAACATTAAGAACTGTTATGTTCTCCCAATAAATTGGTAACTTTATTATGAAATTACCTTCTTTATCCCTGATACCATTCATTACTATGAAATGTACTGTGTCTTACATAAAACAGTTAAACTTAACTCTCTTTTAACAGTTAGCTTGGCATATCTTTTTCCATGCTTAACCTCTGTTTGTATCTTTATATGTAACTGATGTCTTACAGACAGTTAATTGGATCTTGCTTTTATATCTAATTTGACATCTGTCTTTTAATTGGGAAGTATTAAAAATTGCATTTAATATGATTAATTGTATGATTATGTTGAAGTCAATCACACTGGTATTTGTTTTATATTTTCATGTTTTAGTTAATTCTTTTTTTCCTTGTCTGCTTTTAGATTGTCTTTATGATTCTGAATTCTTCTTGAAACATATTTTTGGAGGGTATAGCATTCTAGTTTCATAGTTTTTTTTTTTTTCTTTCTGTACTTTAAAGACATTGGTGAGTGATCCTGATTTGCATTCTTCATTTTCCTGGCCATATATACCTTTTTCTTCTGGTTGTTATTTTGTTTCTTTTTCTTCTTCTTTCTCCAAATTTTTATTTAAATTCCGGTTAGTTAACATACAGTGTAATATTAGTTTCAGGAATAGAATTTTGGGATTCATCACTCACATATAACACCCAGTGCTCATCACAACAAGTGCCCTCTTTAATACCTATCACCCATTTAGCCCATCCCCCATCCACCTCCCTCCATCAACCCTCTTTGTTCTCTACAGTTCAGAGTCTGTTTTCTGCTTTGCCTCTCTTTCCTTTCCCCTATGCTCATCTGTTTTGTTTCTTATAGTCCACATATCGGTGAAATCATATGGTATTTGTCTTTCTCTGACTTATTTCACTTAGTGTAATACTCTAACCCTATCCATGTTGTTGCAAATGGCAAAATTTCTTTCTTTTTGATGGCTGAATAATATTCCTGTGTGGGGGGTGTAGGTGTGTGGGTGGGTGGTTGTGGGTGTGTGTATACCACATCTTCTTTATCCATTCTTCAGTCAGTGGACATTTGGGCTTTTTCCATAATTTGGCTAATGTCAGTAAAGCTGCTGTGAACATCAGGATGTATGTATTCTTTCGAGTCAGCGTTTTGTATCCTTTGGGTAAATACCTAGTACTGCAATTGCTGGATCATTGGGTAGTTCTATTTTTAACGTTTTGAGAAACATTCCCTAGTGTTCTCCAGAGTGGCTGCACCAGCTTGCATTCCCACAAACAGTGTAAGAGCGTTCCCCTTTCTCTGCATCCTCACCAACAACTGTTTTTTCTTGTGTTGTTGATTTTAGCCTTTCTGACTGGTGTGAGGTGATACCTCAGTGTAGTTCTGATGATGAGTGATGTGGAGGTGTCTATTAGCTATCTATATATCTTCTTTGGCAAAATATACATAGGATGGATTTCTAAAGGAGCAAAAATGGAAACAGATGGACAAGTTAGGGAGCTGTGCACCAGTCCAGGTAAGAGATCATGATGAGTTACCTTGATGGTAAATAGTCTAAAGATCTGTTTTGGAGACACAGCCCATAAAACGTATAGATGAATTTGATATGAAGGAAGGTTAGGTTAGTTTGAGGTAAAGGGATGAATTTAGGAAGATTTCCAGGTCTTTGGCTTGAACAATTAGATACATGGTGAAATTTGTTACTGAAATGAGGACTATGAGGTTTAGGAGGAAGGTAGCAATTCCATGTTTTGGTATAAGTTTGGCCATGTTCTCTTTCCAAGTGGAAATGTCAAGTAGGTTGTCAAATATGTTTAGACCTCAGGGAAAAAGTCAGGAGTGGAAATAAAACATTTTTCGTTTGACATTTATAATTGCACTTGTTTTTATCTGGTGACATTATTCTATCTGAGAACTATTTAGCCTGCTTCACTAAGGACTCCAGTTACCTTTCTGTTGGTACCTTCAGTCTTCCAGGCTACTGCTGAATACAGGCAGGGGTGGAATGCCCTCTGCCGGATAACTGACAAGGTTTAGCACACTGGGGTATAGACATGGTAACATAGGGATTAGGTACTTCTCAAACAGATTACAAGAGGGACATCCATAGGAACATAAATGATGAATTGAGCTAGCTGTTAAGGAAAAACCTGGAGTAGCTGGGGACTGATACAAAATGAAGAATTTATGTTGGATAATAAAAATGCTGCTCAGTTTTAGCCTAATTTTACAGGTAGAATGCAGGCCCAATTTTGAGAGAGATGATTAAAATCCATACTATTATGTAGATCTATAAATATAATAAATAATCAGATTTACCAACACAATTTGAGTTAAAATTATGCAATATAAAATAAGGCTGTCGATAAAATTGGCAGGTTGTAGCAATGTAGATATCCTGGTTGAGACACTTTTCTATTGTTTCTGCAAGATGTGACTTTTGGGGGAAACTGGGTTAAAGGTATATAGGCCCTCTCCATCTTATTTCACAGAACTGCATATGAATCTATAATTAGCTCAAAATAAAGAGTTTAACTTTAAAAATGAATCAATTTTTCTGTCCGTTAAATCAGGGCCCATTAGTTTACAACTTTTATCTCTTTTTTAAGATTTGTTTACTTATTTGAGAGAGAGAGAGAACATGAACATGTGGGGGGAGGGGCAAAGGGAGAGGGAGAGAGAAACTCAAGCCGACTCCCTGATGGGCACAGAGCCTGACTTGGGACCTGAGATCATGACCTGAGCTGAAACCAAGAGTTGAAAGCTTAACTGACTGTGCCACCCTGACACCCCACAACTTTTAAGGAAAGAAGAGGTATAAAGTGGTGCAATTTAAAAAGGTGGCCCTTAAAATCCTACTGTAGAAAGTAATGGAGTATTGTTCATTGGCCTGATTAATAACCTAAATCTTAGGCACATCTATAATGAGAAAGGGAGCCCCTGCCCCTTGTGCATAAGCATTAAAGTTGACTCCACTTCCTGGAAGAGTAGTCAAGAAAGCAAAATATGGGCAATTTATGGGGGGATTCAGAGATGTTGTAACACCAAAATCTGATGAATTATGTACTACTTTCTGGTTCTTACCTGCTGATCTTTGACACGATTCCTTATATCAAAGGAAGCTTAGTAATCTAGAGGGAGTGGATGTGTTCCCTTTTTGTATGCCTTATTTATTGACTACCTAATGCAATGGGAAAACATGGCTAACTGAGTACTCTTCTACAGATGAGGCAATTGACAAATAGACCACAGAGCTTGAGAAAACACACATACACATTCATTTTATGGTATTTTACTCATCAATAGGTGTTGTCCCTGTATTTAACTTAGAGAACATTTGAGGAAGTGAAGAAAAATAATAAGCTATTATCTATCATATTGCAGGTTTTACAATCAGTACCAAAAAGAGATCTATTATTCGGGAGGAATTCAGTTTGTTGATTAAGGAATGCATCCTATTGCCCTTAAAAAATTCTGTGCTACACAATGATCAGATGGCTCAAACTCCTCCCCACTCCCCAGTTCAATGATCAGGCCCTTTGACACGATTAGTGAAAGATGGGAGACAGTAGAAAAGGAACAATGGTTTGCTGAGGAATTAGTCAACAGGTTTTTGTAACAGAAGCTAACGTATTAGAACATTTTGTCTGAAACTGCCATGCTCAACAGCACGTCTCCTATCCCAGAATCACCATACACAAATACTGGGATTTGGGGTTGATAATTAATCACACCTGTCTCTTCTCCATAATTTGATATGGGGTCCATGGAGAAGTAAATATGTGTAACAGACACATGGAAACCAAAATATCACCGTTACTACTGATAAGGCTAAACTACAGATTTGATTTTAGATACATTTTCCCCAGTCTTGTTATCATAATTCTATATTGGAGGGCAAATTTGGGTCTGCACAGTTGAAACATGGAACCAGAAATGCTTATACCAGTCATCACCCAGTGATAGACAGAGATAAAGACGGGATGAGGGGGAAGAGAGGAGAAGAGAGAGAGAAAGAGATCTAATCCAGGACTTGAAAGACAAGATATAAAATGAACAATCCATCTTGGAATCCTCCACTTAAACAGTCATATATTAAATTAGTCCCTATATCATGATCCAGATGAGAATAGGGGATGTAACCAGGACTCCCTCAGATTTTCCTTCTCCATACCCATCTCTTATTTTGCTCTGTTTACTGATTGGAAAGTGTTCTAATAGATTCCTTTGGCTTATCTGTATTCTACCTTCCTGAGGTACCTTCAGCCTAAATTGTGGTTGCAATGCAGCCTTGGATCTCAGGATCCTGGGTTAATGTTTCAAGTTCAATTGCAGCTAACACTTCTCTCCAGTTCTGACCCATAGGCCAGATAATGTATCAGTTGCACTCCATCAGATGACATCACTACAGTGTCCGTTTCTCACCAGAAAAAAAGGTTATCTATCCCAGCACTAAAGATTACCTAGAGACTTGAGCTAATAATTTACCATTAGGGGAATTCTTATTTTGTCAGCACTGTAGTATGTTCACGGACAAAAATGAACATTAGTGGTCATTCATAGGTTGAGGCTTACAGGCATGCGTAAACTTCAACTTCAGCACCCAAGTCAGGCAGCTTCTCTGGGATCTTCCATTATTATGGTGATGTCAGTGGACCGAGGTCCTCTCTGACCAGTTCAATCATGTTTTAAAAACCCAAAGAGTGCTGACTTACATTCTTAGTTTATAAAACACCTTTTTTAAAATTATTATGTTAATCACCATACATTACATCATTATTTTTGATGTAGTGTTCCACGATTCATTGTTTGTGCATAACACCCAGTGCTCCATGCAGAACGTGCCCTCTTTAATACCCATCACCAGGCTAACCCATACCCCCACCCCCCTCCCCTCTAGAACCCTCAGTTTGTTTCTCGGAGTCCATCGTCTCTCATGGTTCATCTCCCCCCTCCGATTTCCCCCCCTTCATTCTTCCCCTCCTGCTATCTTCTTCTTTTTTTTTTTTTAACATATAATGTATTATTTGTTTCAGAGGTACAGGTCTGTGATTCAAGAGAACACCTTTTAATGTTAAACAAGAAAAGACTCCAGCCTCCATACCCCAGACTCTTGCTAACCATAAGCATGGCAAGCAGCAGCTTGCATCTTAAGGGTGACTTGGGGATGGAAATCTCTGCCAGTGGGAGCTGGCTTTAGCAATCATGTGGGTCCCTGAAGGAGGGGGTTTCTGGCTTCTCCCTTTTGCTCCATGCTGTGCTGTTTTCTATGTTTGTGGAATTCCCTAGGCACCTGCATCCCCTTTCTCATCTTCTAGGGATATCCTCCTGCCTGCTCAGGTGAATGTCACACTGTGCCCAGAATCGTAACCAGGAGTCTTCAGAGTGATCAAAAAAGATTACAGAATAATCATAATAAATGATGAAATCTGTTTTTAAAAAAAGATTAAATGACATATATTTAACACAGCACCCTCTCTCTCCTTCGAATTATGCAAATAATTCCCCTGAAATCAGTGTGCGAAGACTGTGAGTAGCACTGAAATAAAAACTCGACTTACCTACCAATAGTCAACTTCTCTTTCCCAGCCCAAGATGAAGCACACATCCTCTTGTTATATGGCCAACTTTATTTGATTTGTTTCCAGTTGGTCTAATAAAGTAGACTTTGTCTCTGTGCTCAGTTCTGAGGCTCAAATTCACCTCTACATTACCTCTAAGTGCTATTCTTCCCTTAACTGGATGTAAATATACCCACTAGCATGTAGGTAAGCCCATCCAAATTCGCCCACGGTGGTTCCCACTCTTACTGCCAGAAGGAATAAAATAAAGAACCTGTTAGCTTCCCCCCAGTTATCCTTTATTTGCATTTCATTTTTTTTTCTCCCTCTGGCTTAGAAGAGAAGATCTTTTAGAAACCACCTCCATGAAATTTACTGGATTACTTGAGGAAGGAATAGAGCAAAGGGGAATATACTTAAAAGAAATTTCTAGCTGATTAGGAAAAAAATAAAGAACAAATTCTGTTCCTCTGCTCTTTTAACACTTCGGTATCTTTCTGAAATTACCCTGTCATGTTTCTTTGAGAAGGGAATTTTTACTTTTACCTACTGAGTGTAACCATGATTTTTCCTTCAAGTTACCATATGTTATATACATCAGTGCTAAAAACTCCCAGTGTCCCTAGTACATTTACATTGTTTCCAAAGTGGTTTTTAGATTGCTTTTGAACAATATAGTCCCTAGCATTTACAGCCACCTTTTCAAAGCTGTATTCGAAATCAAGTTTAGAAACACCCACTTATTGCCATCAGGAGTTTTTTTCTTGGCCAAACACCAATATGCATGTTTCAAAGACTACTCCCTTAGCAGAGAGTTTAATTATGAAGCTGTCAGTATTATTTCTGAACATCTCTTTTATTCCTGTTGTGTGTTCAAATCATTTTGACTATAGGAACATGCAAATTTTATTTCCAGTGAATTCAGAGCATAGACACTTAGGCCTTTAAAAACTTGGAGAATAATAGTGAATACATTAACTGCTCTATAACATGTAATTCTATATACACAAATCCATTTCTTTGGTCTTGCATCAAAACCTGGCAAGAAGCAAATGTCAGTAGAGGAAGACTGCTTTCTTTTTTTTTTTTTTTTTTGAGTGGTATATCTATTATTTATACAGTGACAGTGTCAAAGAGTTCTTGCCAAGTAACATAAATGCTTTATTTTAACTGAAGGGGAACACTGTGCCTGTTTAATAACTCGATAGATTAATGAAAACAAAAACCCACAAATTAATGTGCTGAATCCTCTAGAGTTTTCATTTTCAAAGACAGAGAATGACAGATTGGGAAAAATGTCTAAAGCAAAATCCGTAGTAATGAAAGAATAGTTACTAAAGAAGAGCACCCTGACTTTTCCATCCACTTTAAAAATAATACCATGTGAAGTTTGCAAGGCAAAATGCTCCTAATACCATGTCTGTTTGTTTGTTTTCCCCCATTTGGCTTCTCAGTGTGTTGTGACGTAATACCAGGGACACAGAGACTAGTTTGATTTTTCAGAATCTTAGGCAATTTTACTGGGCTCATGTTATTTATATAGATTTAGCTATCATGAAAATAGGTTATATTGAATTTAACCTTCAAGCTAAGTGAATGTGGTTTGTTGTTTGCATTTGCTCTTCCCTCTGCCTATAATACAACTCACTCAGACCTTTGCATGGCTGGCTCTTTGTCATCATTCAGGTCTTTGCTTGAATGATACTTAGTCAAAAAAAGTAGAGCGTGCATGCATGAACACACTGTATACATTTCATTGTCTTGATTTATTTTCTACTCTGCATCTGTCTCTATCTGAAAATTATCTCTATCTGGAATTGTGTGATATTTAGTTATCTGTTTATTGCTTGTTGTTTTCCCATTGTTTCTTCCATTTCATGGGTCTTTTCACTATGTCCCTGAAAATCATACACTCATTGCTTCTTAGTAGTATTGAATAAAATAGATTAACAAGAAGAACCACATAAGGCAGTATCAGTTCAAATCCATTTAACTTTGGGGGAAAAAAACACTGTTACATTCCTAGCTTATAGAAAATGTCACCGAGGGAATAAGTTGAAAAGCTTTCTGTTTTACATGAGACAGGCATCATAACTATTTTCCCAAATATGATTTTAGAATGAGTTGTCTATTTTACGTCAGTTCTCATTTCTTCAGAAATGGCCAAACTATCAAGTGACCTTGCAATGACTGGCCACACAGTTTCTGGTTATGATGTTGTCACAGAACTTGTCAAGTCTCAGCACATACCTGACAGCCTTTTTCACCCTGTGCATAAATCCAGGCTTTACCTGGGGGAACTTAGGTTTATAGAAGTATATGTGGAAAACAGTGACCAGAGGAGTTACAGACCTATCTGAAACCTTCTGTAGCTATAGAGTTCAAACAGGAAATAGAAGCTTTCTAAAAGAACTAATATTGGGCAGATGAGATTCTTCTTTGTATCCATGAGCTGTCCACTAGTTTTTGTGATTAGGTTCATAAAAGTCAGTGACATTGGAGAGTTTTCAAGACAATTTTCCCTCCCATCTGATGAGTAAGAGGGTCTTCACTAAGGTAGAGATGTCAGGATTGCACCAAAGGATTCTTAAGTCTGCTTGGATTCTAGATTATCAAAGCATGTACCCAAATAGAAGTAGCTATAATTTCAACCTCTTGCTGGTGTGTTGTAGGAACTCAATAAGGAAGTATTACCAAACTGAGTTCTTTCTCCCTGAAAAGACAGGGAAATGTTTATGCTGAAAAGGCATTAATATTCAGAGAGCGAATTAGTGGCAGGGCTAATTCCTAAGAAGCTATCAGCTTATATCACCAGTTCCAGGTATTTCTATCATTTGTAACCATGCTGTGCTTGAGTACATAGTCACCTTTCAATGAATAACATTAAAGACAAAATGGATACCACGTTTCGAAGTTGCAGACATTAATAAAAATACTAATTACTACCTAAACTAAATACGCTACTGACCTACATTTATCTAAAAGCCACAATTATCTTTTCTTGGATTTCACATCTCTTCATGCTTGAAGCTACCATTTGACACTTTGAGGTCATCTGTTTTGGGAGTAGCTGATAAAGGATAAAAATTGATAAAGCAAGAGATTTTGGCCTATAAGTGAAAATAGGATTTCTGGTTCTTGCCTGGCATTTTCACTAATGCTAGGAATAGTTATCAATAATGCAATACAGTACCTTATTATTACTCTTAATCTTTTAGCATTGAGAAAAGGCAACCATTTTAGTTGGTGCAGTTACAGAGGACATTTCTTGCTTCATAGTCTACTGTTGAGCCAAGCTTTCTGCTCCATTAGGAGTTGACAGGGGTGAAGTATTTACCTTTTCTTCTCTGGATGATGGTTCAAAGAAGTAATCATATTGGACTCTTAGAGGCCACATGTGATTATTTTAGGGCCTGTGACTGGAGTTTCCAGGTAGTGGTATATCACATGTCCGTTTTCCCTGCATGAACGGACTTCTGTAATTTTTGAAAGTACTTTTACTTTAGTACACATTTTCTACCTTTTTGCCCTATGTAATTGAAAGCATTTCCGTTTTGGTTTGCCATTCAAAATTGAACTCTCGAAAAATGCAACCGGAAATTATAATAATGTAATTCTCTTTTAATGTAGGAACTGACGTGATAATTTTAATAATAACAATATTGCAAGAAACTCTCATGCAAAGAGAAAGAAAGTTTATAAACTCATAAAAATTAGCCCAGTTCACATCAAGTAAATGTTTTTCCCAATTATATGTGCTTTTACTAAAAGTCAATTATTCTTCTCTTGATACCTTAAATATCCTATTTTTCAGTGGGATAAGCTAACTTCATATACGATAAGAACAAAATAAGTTTCAGACCCAGAGTTGGCAAAACTTCTGCAAGCCCTGAACCTAAACTGGTGATTGCTTAAACTAGGTATATCACGGCTCTCTGCTCCTCCCCATTCGACAGACAGCCGCGAATTCTGGTGCAGTGCCAGCCGCGACCCTGAGACACGATGGTGAAGGTCGGAGTGAACGGATTTGGCCGTATTGGGCGCCTGGTCACCAGGGCTGCTTTTAACTCTGGCAAAGTGGATATTGTCGCCATCAATGATCCCTTCACTGACCTCAACTACATGGTCTACATGTTCCAGTATGATTCCACCCATGGCAAATTCCACGGTACAGTCAAGGCTGAGAACGGGAAGCTTGTCATCAATGGAAAGTCCATCTCCATCTTCCAGGAGCGAGATCCCGCCAACATCAAGTGGGGTGATGCTGGTGCTGAGTATGTTGTGGAGTCCACTGGGGTCTTCACCACCATGGAGAAGGCTGGGGCCCACTTGAAGGGCGGGGCCAAGAGGGTCATCATCTCTGCTCCCTCTGCCGACGCCCCCATGTTCGTGATGGGTGTGAACCACGGGAAGTATGACAACTCCCTCAAGATTGTCAGCAATGCCTCCTGCACAACCAACTGCTTGGCTCCTCTGGCCAAGGTCATCCATGACAACTTCGGCATCGTGGAGGGACTCATGACCACCGTCCATGCCATCACTGCCCCCCAGAAGACCGTGGACGGTCCCTCTGGGAAGCTGTGGCGCAAGGGCCGAGGGGCTGCCCAGAACATCATCCCTGCTTCCACTGGTGCTACCAAGGCTGTGGGCAAGGTCATCCCTGAGCTGAACGGGAAGCTCACTGGCATGGCCTTCCGTGTCCCCACCCCCAACGTGTCTGTCGTGGATCTGACCTGCCGCCTGGAGAAAGCTGCCAAATATGACGACATCAAGAAGGTGGTGAAGCAGGCTTCAGAGGGCCCCCTCAAGGGCATCCTGGGGTACACTGAGGACCAGGTCGTCTCCTGCGACTTCAACAGTGACACCCACTCCTCCACCTTCGATGCCGGGGCTGGCATTGCTCTCAACGACCACTTTGTCCAGCTCATTTCCTGGTATGACAATGAATTCGGCTACAGCAACCGGGTGGTGGACCTTATGGTCCACATGGCCTCCAAGGAGTAAGAGCCCCCTGGACCACCAGCCCCAGCGAGAGCAAGAGGAAGAGAGAGGCCCTCAGCTGCTGGGGAGTCCCTGCCCCAACTTATCCCGCAAAACACTGAGAATCTCCCGACCTCCACCGTTTCCATCCCAGACCCCCTGAAGAAGGGGAGGGGCTTGGGGAGCCCTACCTTGTCATGTACCATCAATAAAGTATACTGTACCCAGCCAAAAAAAAAAAAAAAAAAACTAGGTATATCACATATAGTGATGTTGTTCAATTGTTAAGGTCGATAAAACCTATTTCTAAAATCTTGATGCAAGAACCAATTCAGTCTTAATACCATGCTTTCAGTTCCTCTAGATGATGGGACTACAAAATGATAGATTTTGTGTGCAGTTTGCCAAGGTAAAACTTTCTAATTTTGACAAATTTTCTTGCAGAAACCAGGTAAAGCAAATGCTTTTCAATAACCGTAGCTAGGGAAGCACCAAAGGGAAAACACACTCATTTTTTAAAACTAGTCAATAAACATAGAAAGACAAGCATATGGATGGAGAATAAAAATTAATAATTTTAAAAACACAAAACAAATCTTAATCAATTCTCCTTCCCCCAGATGACCAGATAAAATACAATTGAATTAAAAGAGGAAATTCTAAGAGATTTTGAATGACTTATCAACCTTAGAAGATAACACTTAATGTCTGCACATGTGGGGGCCTCTACAGTTAGTTACAGTTTGCTGGACCTGGAACAGCAAGTTTTTTTACTTTCTTCTTTAAATTTTTTTATTGTTATGTTAATCACCATACATTACATCATTAATTTTGGATGTAGTGTTCCATGATTCATCGTTTGTGCATAACACCCAGTGCTCCACGCAGAACGTGCCCTCTTTAATACCCATCACCAGGCTAACACATGCCCCCACCCCCCTCCCCTCTAGAACCCTCAGTTTGTTTTTCAGAGTCCATCGTCTCTCATGGTTCATCTCCCCCTCGGATTTCCGTCCCCCTTCATTCTTCCCCTCCTGCTATCTTCTAATTCTTTTTTTTTTTTCCTAACATATAATGTATTATTTGTTTCAGAGGTACAGGTCTGTGATTTATCAGTCTTGCACAATTCACAGCGCTCACCATAGCACACACCCTCCCCAATATCTATCACCCAGTCACCCCATCCCTCCCACCCCACCCCCACTCCAGCAACCCTCAGTTTATTTCCTGAGATTAAGAATTCCTCATATCAGTGAGGTCATATGATATATGTCTTTCTCTGATTGATTTATTTCACTCAGCATAACACCTTCCAGTTCCATCCACGTCGTTGCAAATGGCAAGATCTCATTCCTTTTGATGGCAAGCAGCGTCCCTTTTAAGAAGGGGTCTGGAACATGCATATGTCCCTTCCACTCACATTCCTTGCCTGGAACTTGATCTAATGTCTGTAATGAGCTTAAAAGAAAAAAAAAGTAGAAAATACTGTTTCTCATGAAATAGCTATGGATCCAGGGACGCCTGGGTGGCTCAGTCGGTTAAGTGTCTGCCTTCGGCTCAGGTCATGATCCCAGGGTCCTGGGATGGAGTCCCACATCGGGCTCCTTGCTGAGCAAGGAGCCTGCTTCTCCCTCTGCCTGCTTCTGTCTCTCTCTCTCTCTGATAAATAAATAAAATCTTAAAAAAAAGAAAGAAATAGCTATGGATCCAGTTATAATTCTGGAAATCCTTTTTATAATGCAATGACAGAATGGAAATTGTGAAGCAGTGACCGTCTTGTCATAGAGGATGTGGAGGCTGCATTTTCAAAAGATGGTCTATATTTCATCCCATGTGCTCTTGTCAGTGTCTCTTTGCCACTCCCACATCCAAAAATAGAATTAAAAGCTTATCTGACTTCTGGGATATGTGAACAGTAGAAGGTAACAGAAGGGACTTTCTGAGACATCTGAGGCTGTCATAAGAACCTTTACAGATTCTTCCTAGGTCTCCTGGAACACTCATTTTTGGGACCATCCTTGAGGAACTAAGCCATCTTGCTGCAAGAAATATGATTTCACTCATATGTGGAATTTAAGAAATAGAAGAACATAGGGGAAGGGAAGGAAAAATAAAACAAGATAAAAACAGAGAGGGAGGCAAATAGGAAACAAACTGAGGGTTGCTGGAGGGGAGGTGGGCAGGGGGTTGGGGTAACTGGGTGATGGGCATTAAGGAGGGCACTTGATGTAATGAGCACTGGGTGTTATATACAAATGATGAATCTCTAAATTCTACCCCTAAAACTAATAATACAGTATATGTTACCTAAATTGAATTCAAATAAAGAATTAAAAAAAAAGGCCAAGGCGCATAGAGAAGGCATGTGTAAGTTCTTGAGTCAACAAGCCCACCTAGGTGCGTAGAGAACAGTAATCATCAATCATCAGTCACATTAGTGACCCATTTTGGATATGCAGACCATTTAAGCTTTTGGATAGCTCCAGTTGCGGTGTCCCTCTGACTACAACTGCATGAGAGTCCCTAAGACAGACCACCCAGGTGTGCCAGTCAACCACAGAACCATGAAAAATAATAATAAAGTGTTTTAAACTTCTATTATTGAAAAATAATAAATTGTTTTAAACTTAACATTATGTGATAAGATGATAAATATTTATTATGGACACTGAATGAAATCTCTGTCTTTGTTTCTCTCTGAGTTGAATAAGTGTTATGCTGGCAAAAGATTCTCCCTTCCTTTGCTTTACTTTTCATATTAAAAATTATTATTTGACCATATGCTGGGCTGGAGCCACTTCAGTGTCCTTGCCTGAAATACCTTTCCTCCATTTTAGTCTAGATCTTAGTCATTGTTAAAATTTAAGTACCCCCAGGAGAGAAACTTTTTAGATGCTATCAACCATTTTTTTTTTTTTTTAAAGATTTTTTTTATTTATTTGAGAGAGAGAGAACGAGAGAAAGCACGAGAGGGAAGAGGGTCAGAGGGAGAAGCCGACTCCCCGCCGAGCAGGGAGCCCGATGTGGGACTCGATCCCGGGACTCCAGGATCATGACCTGAGCCGAAGGCAGTCGCTTAACCAACTGAGCCACCCAGGTGCCCGCTATCAACCATTTTTACCTTAACTGGAATGAAGTGTTTGAGAGTATGTGTTGAAAACAGGTAGGGGACAGAAGAGATTTCAGGCTTTACATTTTTAAGCAAAGCATAAAATGAGACAGCAACATCTAATGGGCAAAGGACTGGGAGAAATCAAATGTAAAATTCACTTAGCTCCTAAGTTTGTGTACGTTCTGTCCTATATTCAATAGCCACTTAAAGAGAAACAAAAATCCTAGGACATAATAAGAATCAACAAATTATTTTATTGTAAGTCTTAGAGAATTTTGTGTATCCATCATGTGTTTATTCTTTATTTGGAATTATTCTATGTGTATCTAATCTTGTTGGGTGCCCAGAGTGACTGATAAAAAATAAGATAGGCAGTAATAAGTGATTACTCCTTCCTACTGGTTTAGGTTCCAGAGCTTGGTGATTCAGAGACTGAATTATCTCATTGGTTGCACTTCCTTATCATTAATATACCAGTTATTTTCCAGAAACCCTATGGCTAGAGCATTCTTCCTAAGTTGACTAAAGATCATTTTTCCATGAATCTTAAAAAGAAAATCAAATGAAAATAATTATCTGTAAATTATACATAGATATTTAATTATCCATATACTTAAATGACCCATGCTAGAATTAGTTTTGCCTTCAGGGATATAATAAAATGGGTAGTGGTACCTTTACTTATCAATACATACATCAGGAGAAAAGTCTGTTATCGTCATCTTTGAGATGTCAGAATTAAACTATCTTTTGGAGATACTTATGAATGCAGAAGTCGAGATATATTTATTTTCATCAGCAAATGTCTATGGCTTATTTCCCTGGGTTTGTGCCACTGAACATATGTGAACTACTTAGGAAAGTAAAATATGACATAGAGAAGAGTTGTTTCTCCATAAAAAAGCACATAAAAATAATGCTTTATTGTATATTATATATAGTACATATCATATATTATACATAGCACAGTATGCATATGAACAACATGTATATCCCTGTGTTGCTGAGATTTATTAATGTGAATTCCTGAAACCGGAGAAGTCGACAGCCTACTGCTTGTTGCTTCTTTCTTCCCTCCCTCTCACTTTTCATACTGTGGAATTTGTCAACATGAACCTCTCTAGGGACGAAATTATAGCTAGAGAGTGCCTTGGGACCTGGAGAGAAGGAAAACCAGCACACCGTATTAGTGTCTTGTTGAAGGTCAGTAGACCTAACATTTTCTCTGCTCTCTGTATCAAGGCATCAGGTTCTTGTGACATGTTTAATTATACAAGGAAAGAGGAGAACCGACCTAGTTCTCTACATATACAATTTTTCCCAAAGTCTACAAGTTATAACTCTTAAAATACGGTATTTTGATTTTGAAATTGATTGCTAGAAAAAGTTATGGCCCTGATAAAAATATCATTACAAAGCCCAACTATTCTAGAATGGTTGCACCTACCCACTGAGTCTGTTAACTCCCTTAGCACTGCGTTCATGTGCCTATAGCCGATCACTCAAACGCCAGTGACTGAAATGTGATGGGGAGCAATTTTTCTCACTTGACAAGTTCAGAGGTAACCATTCCAGAGCTGGTAGGTTGGCTCCTGGAAATGCCATAGGGACTTAGCATCAGCCACTTTACTGAGTGGTTCCATTCTCATGTTCACAAAATTGTTTTTCTACAATATATCATAGTCACATACCAGGAATAAAAAAAGAAGGCCCAGTGGAAGTCAAAGGTCAATGAGTGATTTGTCCCTTTTTATGAGGAAAACAGTACTCTTCTGTAAAGCTCTAGCCAATGGAACACTTTTTATATTATTCTGGTCAGAATTAGTCACAAAACTACTGGTAATCTGTAAAGTCTGGAAAATTAAATGTGAAGGTGAATACCGTGCATCCCTAAACAACGCAGGGATTTCCTTCAGTGGTAATGAAGCGGGGGGATGCGTGTGAGTCGCAAAAGCAATGCCTGTTCCAATCCTGGATGTCCTTAGTTGCTGTGAAATTAAAACTTTCCCAGGGAATAAATAAAGGGGACTTTAAAGTTTTTAAAGCACTGTTGAGAACTTTGCTCCGACAGGGCGACAGGGAAAACCCTTGGGTGGCAAAGGTGATCAATCATGGAAAAAGAGCTGGACAGGTCAATAAATGCAACACTGGCAAGCCGGCTTTGATGTATGAGGGAGTAACAGAGTCTAACTTCCTGCAATGCTGCGCTAGGTGCCCTGATGGAAAGCAAATGCATCATCCAATCGACTCCTTCAATTGGAATTACCATACCTAACTGGTGCGGCCACTTTTCATTACTGATGACAGTCAAGAAATGCTGAGATGGGTCTGTAGTCGGTGATGTGAGTGCCCTCAGAGCAAAAGATACAACCTCGATTTTTCCAATCTTACCGTTATTCATAGAATAATTTGAGTGAACCAGCAATCATTAGCTACGATAATTGGTTCTGCTCTCCTGCCCTAGGTTATCACCTTTACAGTAATTGTGATCGGATAGCAGGGATCTATGAATACACTGTTTATTTCCCATGTAAAAGACAAAAAAAAAAAAAAAAAAAAAATGAAGGGAAGGACAAATGCCTCAACTAAAGCACCAGAGGAAGCAATTTACCACAGGAATAGGGCAAAGGGACTGATTTTCTCTCCAAGACCCTTCTTGGGATATATGTTTTTTAAGATTTTATTTATTTGTTTGTTTATTTATTTAAGAAGGTAAGTGGGGGGAGGGGCAGAGGGAGAAGGAGAGGCAGAAACTTTGAAGCAAACTCTGCACTGAGCACGGAGCCCAACACAGGGCTCAATCCCATGACCCTGAGATCATGACCTGAGTGGAAACCAAGAGTCAGACACAGCTGACTGAGCCACCCAGGTGCCCCATCTTTCAATATTAATAGGCTCCTTTTTCTATAAAATGGTGTGCAAATTCAAAATTTTTCTTTTTTCATATTTGTGAATCTTTTTGTAGTGTCATTCAAAGCTACTGCTTTTTTTTTTTTTTAACTTCTCAGTTAGTACAGCATAGTTAGATAGCTTCAGCAGAAACTGGGTCGTGTCCAAAATACTGCAGTCAGTCAATATTACAGAATAACCATCCCCTCTTTTTAATCACTGTTTGAAAATGGTGACAGAAATAAAAGGAAATCTAAGGATACTCTCTTCCAATTCTTTGGTTCCTTTCCCCACCCTGTAGAATGGCCTAGGCTCTTCTACTTGGATCAGTCTGCTTTAACAAAGTGCCACAAACTGGTAGTTTGAACAACAGAAGTTTACTGTCTCACAGTTCTGGAGGCTGGAAGTCAGAAATCAGGGCGTCCACAGAATTGGTTCCTTCTGAGTGCTGTGAGGTAGGGATCCGTTCCAGGCCTCTCTCCCGGGCTTGCGGATGTGTCTTCTCCTGTGTCTCTTCCTGTCATCTACCTTGCATGTATGCCTATCTCTGTGCCCAAATGTCCCCTTTCTGTAAGGACAACAGTCATAGCTCACCGTACTCCAGTATGACCTCATCCTAGCTAATTAATTACATCTGCCCCAACCCTCGTTACAAACAGGGTCACATTATAAATACGGGAGGCTGGGAGTTCAACACAGGTATCTGGAGGGGGACACAATTTAATACATAACCCATTCTTAGAAACTTTTGAGTTTTATTTTTTGAGCTTCTTTGACAGCTCTCACTTCCCCATAAGTGGCAAGCTTCTTGAAAGTGTAATTAATTACTAGTTCTATTAAGTTTACCCACTGATGTTTATACACACTTATCCCCTTTACCCTGTTTACCTTTGCAGCAATACTCTGAGGTAGTAGACGGTGAATGGTGTCACACCTTCTGTGAACAGGTGAACTAATAAAGCTTCAGAGATTTTGTGATTAGACTAAAACCATTGGGAAAATGGCTAAGTCAAGACTTAGATCCATATTTTCTGACTGCCCAGTTCCAAGATATTTTCAATACAATCATTCTGCCTCCACTCCCTTTCCATTCGTGCACACCCTGATTGAAGTTCTAACAAACAACTTTTTGGGCTTTTCCTATCTTAATTTTTGGTTCACATATTTTTTCAAGATGTTTGGTTTATAAAAACAATGTCATAAAAAAAATGAAAGTTAATGGAGGTTAAAAAAAAAATCTTAGGTAAAATTTGAATCAGCCCACGTAACCTATTTTTAGGCCAGAGAGGATTAAGATAAATTGCTTGCCGTCCAACCTCCTCACTTCGTTGACTCTTCCTGGCCACCTGAGACAAATAACTTTTAATTTTATGGTCTATTAGAGGAAATGCCTTAAAACTTATCTGTGTACATTTTAAATCCTTATTAAAATTAAACCATTGTGACCTCATTCCTTTGATAGGAAAATATGTGGTATATTTTTTCTAAGTATCCAATAAAGCATGGTCCACCTAATATACTACTCTTCAAAAATCATTTACATAGGATAGGAGATAATGAAGTGACTTAGTTTAAGAAAATCAGTAATGTCTCTAAAGTTTAAAAAAAAAAAGTTTATTTGTATTCTTGGAGAGAAGGTAGCCTCTGCAAACCTTCAAACGCACCAGTAAATATTACAATTGAGCGTTGACAATGCAGATGTCAATCTGGCCCTAAACTTTAAGGAGTAGTGATTAGGAAGGTGTGGAAGGGGTGAGGGAGGACAGCCCAAGCAAAGGTTATCTTTGATTAACTCATTTTGCAAATCAGTTTTTAATCTACACTTTAGGCCAAGGACATATCTTCAAAGATGATACTATGATGGCAGAAACTCTTTTTATTTTTACTATTGTATTCCCAGTATCTAGCAAAGTACCTTGGACATAGCATTTGTTTGTTTAAAAATATTTATTGAATGAACAAATGAATATGAATGCTATAAAAAATCTTCTAAACATGAGGTTAAAGAAAGGCAACTTTTACATAAAGTGCCATTAAAATAACAAATTCAGCCTATTTTTCCAACTGTTTCGAGTTTTGCTTAAACATTTTACTCATTTATCTAGCCATCCATGCCATCAGTAATTCTTTCGTTCACCTGAAATAAATTTGACCTTCTCATATAAACCAGGTGCTGGATTATTACAGAAAGTATTAACTTAGAAAGTGATCGTATACATAAAGCATGTTAACATATGTAGTACAATACATGTGCTATATGATGGATGTGCATATATATCCATATGTGTATTTGTGTGTGATATGACACATGCACACGTATATTACAATGACAGTAGAAAGTACTGAGAGAGACTAACATGGTGCTACTGGAGATAAACAGAGCAGAAAAAAAACTTCCAACTGGAAGCATCTGTCAAGGAGCCTCATGCTGTTTTCACTCTCTTGATTCTTATTTAAATAGTGCTACAGATTCAAATGGATGATCAGGTCAGTGTGAAAAATGCTGTTCCATTGAGGCCTTTGCCTTTCTCCTTGGACAAGGTGGTGGTGGGGGGCAGGGGGTGGGGGGGGATCAGAAAACTGATCTGCTCCAGAGACATTAGCTGTAAAGCTTTAGGCATTCCTTGACCAATGTAGCATTGAAAAGAATAAATAAGTCTGAAAAAGATCTATCTTTGCTACCATATTCTCTACCCATTTCCAGAAGTATTCTGTGTGTGTGTGTGTGTGTGTGTGTGTGTGTGTGTGTGTGTATATATATATATATATATATATATATAAAACACCTTGGTTAAATTTGTTTCTCATTTTTTTTTGTTTTTGGTTTGTACAAACCCACACAAATACTTATTATGTATATTGTCATATAATTAATATAAAATAATTATATATCCTTTAAGTGAATTTATATACCTTAATACCAATAAAATGTTCAGATCAAAATAAACCGAACATTCAAAAAGGCCCTGTTTGGATATAACATTATAACAAGCAACACTCAGAAAAGTTAAAAGGCACAATTATTACAACTTTAACGTCCATCAAACAGCATTTTTTCAAGCATTATCTCCGCTGACCTTCACAAAAGCTTTGTCGAGACATTGTCATTGACCTGTATTACAGATGAGGAAATAAGGCTGTGAGGGGTAAGATGGTGTCCCCAAGATCACCCAGCTGAATCCAGGTCTCCAGTCTATGTATTTCAGACTACACTCTGATTCTCCCATTCTTGAATGAAAGGCCCATAGCCCGCTGAAGGACTTGATGAGTCTTCTTTAGGGGATGAAGTGATCTGAAAAAGAAAATCTTTCTTCAGAGCTAACAAGCGTTTACACACATCCAAAGTGTTTTTGTTTTAGTTTTCCTAATTCCTAAACAAGGAATCCTCTTTTCCTCACTCTCTACGTTATATTCAATAGCCATTTGTTTTGGCCACTATATATCTATATGTCGATGTAGATATCCTCAATCCAATCACTTCACTGCATGTCTTATGGGACTTCCATCTTATGGCACTTAGCAGTCTCTTGCCTGGCTTCCTGTCTCCGTCTCCCTGTTTTCACTCTGGTGCCCGTTTCTTTTAAGATCAAATACATGGAGTTAAATTTATTAAAAAAAAAATCCATAACCCTAATTTCTCTAAGCAAATTATTTTAATGCTTTCCTTTTGGAGAAGCCATTTATTTGGTTTATAACACATAGGATATTTTCAAAACACTGAAGTCATGCATATTCGTATTTAATATGAACAGGAGTAAAGGAGCTGATGTATCCTCCAGATATCAAAGTGTTAATATGTCCCCAAGAAACATCAAGTTTTATAATTAGATCCCCTTGTGTATGCTTAAAATTTTATAACTGTGATGCTATGGCCTAGGTAATTAGGCCGAAAGTGTATGATTTAATTTTACTCTGTAATTTTGATGAACAGATTTGCAGGACAACTCAAGATGGAGTGTGAGGTACTAGACCAATATCATTCCTATGGTTTTCTTATTCCTGGAGTTGCTACTGAGTGAAAAGGAAGGAAAAGGAGGTTTGCACTGCACTTACTTGAAGCTGCTGTGTAGGCACCGACCAATTCTTGAACACCATTGCTTTCCTGCACATTAAACAAGCAGTGTTCTCTTTAGGGAGACCATCAATCAGTTACCTCAATCCGGTAAATTTCAGCAGTCTCTGGGTCACCAGTTACAAGTAGCCGGGAAATAAAAAATGAGTCTGTATATTATTCTCCATCTCTTCTTCCAGGTATTTCTCCACACTCTACGTGTTTGATAGGGGAAAGGAGAGTTTGTTGACTCCTGTATCATTTCTAGTTTGGAGGTCTTTAGGCTGAAGTTTTGTTGAGACTCTTAACAATAGTCAGACACATCTCAGGATGTGAAGAAACCAAGGGGGAGAGAGAGAAAGAGGATTTGGTATTGGTCAATGAATTCAGTTTGTGGTAAATTTGAATTCCATTTCATACAATTGTCCTAGCCATTAATTGTCATCAAGAAACGGGAAAATATTTTAGTTTGTAAGAGATATCGAACCTCATAGACTCTGAAATAATCTGCGTAAGAAACCTAGGAGACATGAGGGGCGCCTGGGAGGCTCAGGTCATGATCCCAGGGTCCTGGGATCGAGCCCCGCATCGGGCTCCCTGCTCCGCGGGAAGCCTGCTTCTCCCTTTCCCACTCCCCCTGCTCGTGTTCCCTCTCTCGCTGTGTCTCTCTGTGTGTCAAATAAATAAATAACATCTTTAAAAAAAAAAAAAGAGGGAAGGGAAGGGGGAAGGGAGGGGAAGGGAAGGGGGAAGGGAAGGGGGAAGGAAGGGAAGGGAAACTAGTTAGCCCTTGAAATGTGATTGAGAGATTACAAACCTTGACAAAATCCATGAGAAACTAATGGCAAGCAGCTAAATCAACAGTGCTGTTTTTTCAGAAAACAGTTTTGGGGAACACTGACATTTGAAATGTGTTAGAGCTGCTTGCAATAATTATTACCAGTCATATCTAGAGAACCAGTACCTCAGATTGTGAAGAGGTAAAGCATTTTCTTCCCACTGTAAGTAGAAAAGAGTTGAGTAAAGAAACAATATCTATTATTAACAAATGTTGCTCAGCAACTATCAGAAAAATAAATAATAATTTTTCCCCACAGCATCAAAGTGAATTTTTTTGGTTCACATAAAGAATAACATTTCAAGAGATATACAAGTGTCAGAGACTGAAAATATATGTTGCCTCCTATAAATCAGTACCCAGAAGCTGAGGAATAATTCCAAGCTAAGATACCTGTGTCTATTACTAAATATTTAAATGCTTCTTAAATCCAAAATTGGGGTGTGAACCAGCAGGTCTCCACTCAGAAAAGCCTCAGAAGAATTTGAGTTTGATTTACTTTGAGTTTGGGTATTTTTCTACCTAACTGAAAGTGATGTTTTGTTGAGATAAATTACTGGAAGTTTCTCTTTGATATTAAAGTTACAATGAGAGTCTACTGATGACCTTACAGTAACCAAATATTAAATTCATTTAATTCTCAGGGCCATACCCCAAATACTTCCAAAGAAAATGCAGCCTTCTTTTGACCCTAAATATGCCCAGAACAAAATCAGACAAGAAGCTGGGGGAAGGATCACCTTAGAATTCTTCCAAAGTCTACAGCTACCAATCTTGTCTTCCTATGAGTTTATAAAGAAGGTTAAGGAAATTTATGGCAAAGTACAACTTCAACTCCCATATTCCAGTCTTTTGTGATGAACCAACTGAAAGAAAAATGATGATGCTTAAGTTTGATTTTTATTTCCCTCATGTTTGAAATATGTGTTCTTAGACTGGCTATTGAAACCTGACATTCCTCAATTTCTCCTTAGTTTATTTCTTAGTCTAGGTTCTGGGTAAAATAAAAACAAACCAAAAAACCTCTGAGATGAGGATTTCTGTGCAAGTGATTTATTAAGGAAGTGCTCCCAACAATAAACAGTAAGGGCTAGTGGAAGGAGGACTAAGAAGTGGAAAAAGCCAAGGCTTGATTATAGAAAGAGTCCTAGCATCACTCTGACCCACAGAGAGCTCCAGAGTAGAAATTATGCCTCAGTTTGTCCTGACTCAAGTAAGGAGTGGGGTTGGACTCCCTGCCCTGGTCATTGACTCTGAGCCATCCCAGGAAAGACCTTCCAACAATCCCAACAACTGGCTTTCAATGCAGGGAAAGTAGCTCCTATAGCCCTGTGGCAGCCTCCAAAGTCATAGGTACAGGCTGTTAAAGCCAGGGAAGCACAGAAGCTGAGGAAATATGGGTTATTTAACAATAAACATGCTATTAAGAAGAAAACACTGTAGATTCTAGTACCAGTAAATACAGCTTACTAGTAATTAGTCCTAGGGGGTGAATCACTCTATCTCATTCAATTTTTTTTTCATTTTAATGTAAAAAATTAATAGTATACTCTTGCCTTGCATTCTTATAAATATTGTACAATACTTTGTAAAAATAAAGTCCTATCCGCATGCAAGATATTCTGTTATTTTAAGGAGATATTCTTTTATTACTGAAGAGATGTTTTGCAAAAACTCTTTCCTGTAGTTCATATGCCTGACAGCTTTGTTCTTTCTGCAAGAAAGCTAAGTAAGAATCCTTGAACATAGCTGTTCTCTGATAGTAATGTTGTATGTAGTCCTAACTTTAATGTTTAAATAACCTAAGATGACTAAATGTACATTCCTCACTAACACCAAGAGTCAGGGTTTAGTGATTTATCAGTTAAAAATCAAGTCAAAAGACCTCCGGTGATGGGTATCAAGGAAGGCACGCGTTGTGATGAGTACTGGGTGTTATATGCAACTAATGAATCAGTGAACACTACATCATAAACTTATGATGTACTATATGCTGACTGACTGGACATAATAAAAAAATAAAAAAATATAAAGACCTCTAAGGCATTTCTGTTTCTATCTCAGTGTCTGGAAATTCCTTAGGTATTTTGAACTGTGGATTTCATATGTGAAATTTCTCTAGTCAAATTTAACATTTATAATAGCTCAAAATAGACCATACTGATCAATATTGACTAAAGGAATATCTTCTAAGGCAAATGTTTCCTGAAATGTTCTGGTAGAAAGTTCATGGCAACAAGAACTGAATGCTATAGAATATTCACAGATCCATTTAGAAATGCCATTCTCTGCTTAAGATGTGAACGTTCACGCCCATGAATGCATTCCCAGTTTAAGAGCATAGAATGTCAATTCTGCAATACGTAGTGCCACTTGAAGCAAGGATACATTTTACAGTCCATTAAAATAGTCACATGTTGTGAAGGCTGTTTCCATTATGTAGAGCCTAATGGTCTTACTTTTTACATAACTACATGGGGATTGGAAAGAAAATCCCATTCACAGGGTGTTTTAGGCAACATCTCTGAATAGTGCCATATTTTCAACTCCATTCAAAAGGATCAAAACTTTTTGGAGTTTTGGCTGTGTTGGCTCCACCGGTATTATTGGAAGCTGTGTTGGGAACATACAGTGTGACAAAAGCCAGTTAAAAAGGAACAAACATTATCATGGTCATCTTTGCCAATGGCATTCATGCTATTAGGAAGTCTTAGCTGCAAACAATTGTGGACTTTAGTAAAAGTTTAATTTGCTCCATTGGATTCTGGTTTTATCTCTATCTAAAACTAGAAATAAAGTTTTGTCCCTAATAGATGCAAAGGAACCTGAAAAATTTAGCCATCTATGATTCAAAAAAGTTACCTTGGGTCTTTTTTCTCCTTCTTCTGTAGAAGAAGAGCAATATGATCTGATTAATGTTTCATACAACTTTGGCTGCTACGTAGAAAGTAAGAATTACTCGACCTTGGAATCTCTGTTTATGCTCCTAAAATTGCTTTTGGTCCCAACCTTTGCCTTTCAAAATCCCCCAAGGTTAAATTCAAATGTTACCTCTTTAAGTCTTTCCAAATTTCTTATGGCATTTACTCGTTTCTCATGTATTTTACTTCTCTATATTATGAACTGTTCCTCTCTTTCTTGCTATTAACCTTCCCTGAGGAAGAAACTTCCATATACTGTGTCCTTTTGTATCCCTATCCTTGGTGTACTTTGTGCACAAATGTTCAGTAAATGCCTTTGTAGAATAGAATTAAAAATACTTGTACTGGTGATACTTTGTCAAAGAACTTTGTGAGTTCTAACATGGAATATTTAGGTGAGATTCTAAAGTCACTTCATACGCTGGAACTAAGATCCACCCTTATTCATGATACCAAGTCTACATATTTTTTGAAGTCCTTGTTGGGGGCACCTGTTGATCTTCCCTAATTTAAAAAAAAAAAAAAAAAAAAAAAAAGCTTACCAAAAAGAAACCCAAACAGCCTTTATCTTCTAAGTTAAAGCCTCTCCTTTCAGAATTTCTGTTGCTCTTGAGATTTTTGCCAGTGATACCTACAGATAATCTTTTTAAGTGTTCCAGTTGTAAGGAGGATATTCACTGTTTTCTTGCTATAAGATGCTTTCTATACGCTTATGAAAGATTTTGGGATGCCCATCTTCCTTCACACTAACCAACTTTTACATTTTCCATTGTACCCTATTTTCTTTTAACTTTTATTTTTGTAGGTGTGCCTCTTTCTTCCTGGCACACCACCATCCATATAACCTTCTTTTTGTAGATGACCCCCATTGGTTTTTCATGACTTAGCTGATGTACCTCTTCTTCACTCCAGAAGCTTACCTTTTGGGCACCATCCCAATTTACTGCACCTAACCTGTGGTCTTAATCCAATGCCATTGTACTGTAATTGTCCAGGTACTTGACTATCTTATTTCTGGATCTTATTTCTATAAGCTGCTTGAAAGCAGCATTTTATATGTATTGCTAGAACCTAGCAAAGATGCCTGAATATTCATAGGCATTTATTTTTATGAGTAGTGTTCAAGAATGCTTTTCTTTGAAACAAGAGCAGTAACAAAAAAAAATCCCTTTTTGTTATTCTTAGAAATAAGACATCTATGCTAAGACAATGTCTCTTCATTTGTAATGATCACCCCCTTTTTCTAAAGACAATACTGACATTAAACCCATCAGCTGGAGATTCCTGCCTGTGTGTATGAACACTTTTGTATACATTCCTGTCAGGAAAAAGCAACACGTGATTCAAATGTCTAATGGCATCTATCTTGCCAGGTGTTGATTTTGTTGTATCCACTTTAAAGTTTTGGTAGGTTTACTAAATTGTACAAGTAATTTTATACCCAAATCATGGCATGTTGATATGGTGGTTATTAGTGTTGGTATGAGTTATCTGATCATAAAATTCTTTTCATAAGCAAATATAGTTATTTCAGATGAGAAATCACTGTGATCCACACTGCATGAAGAAAATTTAGGAACTGTTCACATAAGTACAGGCTCTAAGGTGAATTTGCTGATCTACTTAATTCTGTCACGTACATGATTAATATAGCCAATGCAAAGCTACTCCAGTTTATCACAGGCATCTATACCTATGGTTTTACAGAAAGTGATTAAGAAGCACTGATAAAGAATCCATATTAATTTTCTGGGCCATTAATGGGAATTTTGACTTATAGCAGAGTCCTTTACAAAATTATTCCAACTGCTTCTAGGTCTTTTTCAAAGCCTATGGCACTTAAGTCCCAGATCTATATTAGTTACTATGGAC
This sequence comes from Zalophus californianus, assembly GCF_009762305.2. Taxonomy (NCBI): domain Eukaryota; kingdom Metazoa; phylum Chordata; class Mammalia; order Carnivora; family Otariidae; genus Zalophus; species Zalophus californianus. The sequence goes on along the minus strand of NC_045599.1, from coordinate 47,670,874 downwards.
ACGGAGATCTCTAGACACCATTACTTATTTTTTTTTGGATTTTTTTTATTATGTTAATCACCATACATTACATCATTAGTTTTTGATGTAGTGTTTCATGATTCATTGTTTGCCTATAACACCCAGTGCTCCATTCAGTACCATTACTTTAATGTGAAGTCTTAATATAAGGTTGAACTGAAGCCTTACGGTTGTTGCGTTATTGCACTGTCAAAGATATTGTCTGGATGGAAGAATAACACCGATTAAGAAGAATGCTCTCATTACTGAACAAACACTGGAATGACCAAATTGGAATGCCCCTAGGCAAAAAAGGCAATCAATGTAGTCTAACAAGCTTCCTGGCAATCAAACCATGCAAGTAGCTCTTGAAAGTTGACTGTATTCCGTTGTCTAATCCCAGTTATTTTCCTGGATTGTAGTTTTTGCAGTTTCCCTAATATACATCCCTGGTGTACCCAAAACTATGCATTTTTATGACATTGATTTCTTCTGTACTCATAAACATGTTACTTTGCCCATTCATGCTTTGCCTCAATATGCACCTCTGATTTAAGAATGTGGTCTATTTACCTAAAGCTTCCCTTAGTGCTTAGAAAATGTTCCTATGTGTACAAATGTTAGCCAAAAGGAAAACTGTTTTAAGTCAATTATTCTGTGCTTGATAGATCACCAAACCAAGAATAATCTTGATGTGTATAAAAGAAGCATGAAAAAGTTTGCTACATGAAGGTATGTTAGGGGTATAGTGGGATACATCATCTTTAAAGTAAAAAATAAAAGCAATTCTCCAAATAAGTGTCATCATCAATTTAGCTTAAGAAACAAAACTATGAACTCACAAAGGACATCTCAAAGGATAGGTAATAAGACCATAAGTAAAAAAACTCATTTTAATTCCTTCAAACATTTTTCAGAATATTTTTCAATAATTTGAAAATTCAAATCCAATGGGTGTATTTCTTAACAAAAATCTTTTTTTTTTTTTTTTTGGATGATTACATCTGGAAAAGTGGATGATCTGGGATATGAGATAATAGTTTCTAATAAAAATAGTGTGGTAATTTGGTTCTGTTGTGTTAATGTAGTACTCAGAAGCACAAAATAAATAGAAGTATTTCTGTGAATTTCCTTAGTTTTATTCAAGAGTTCAATGCAAAAACTCAGGAGGCCTAGGAAGAAGCATTATATATAAGGCCTCAGAAAATGAAGCTTCAAGCTCTCAAGTGAAAAGCAAACATTAAAAAAAATACTTTTTTTATAATAACTATTTTTTAAGAGTAAAGGAGGTTTTTGTTTTGTTTTTATTTTTACTGAATGAAAACCCTAATTGAAGACATACTGGATTATTGCCAAGCAATCACCAGCCTGCTCTCCTCGGCAGAGACCTTCCATTAAACAGTGAATAAGTGTGAAGCAAATCTAGCCCATTTCCAACAAATCTCTCTTTGAAGGATATTTTTTGGGGAAAAAAAAAAAGTATCTGAAGTAAATGACTATAAGATAGAAGCCTGAAAAAAATAAGACCAAGATCTACAGTTACCTAAATGATGTGCCTACCAGTCTAGAGATTGAATGTAAATTGAAGGAATGTTGTTCATATTTCTAAATATGATGCTTATAAATATGACAAGGAAATTATACAGAAGAATATTATAATAAAGCAAATACATTTTTTTCTTCTTTTGTAGTGTCTTTACCTGGTTTTGGTATCAGGGTAATGCTGCCCTCCTATGAATTTGGAAGCTTTCCTTCCTCTTGTTATTTTTGGAATAATTTGAGAATAGGTGTTAACTCTTCTTTAAATATTTGATTTAAATATTTAAAGATTTAAATCAAAGATTTATTAAATACAAAGATTTGTATTTATTAAATACAAAGATTTCACTTGTAAAGCCATCTGATCTTATGCTTTCATTTGTTGAGAGTTTTTAAATTACTGATTCCATTTCATTGCTAATAATCAGTCTGTTCAAATTTTCCATTTCTTCCTGATTCAGTTTTGGAAGGTTATATGTTTCTAGGAATTTATCCATTTCTTCTAGGTTGTCCAATTTGATGGCATATAGTTTTTCATAATATTCTCTTATATATATATTTTTTTTATTTCTGTGGTATCGGTTGTTCTTTTCCTCCTTCATTTTGGATTTTATTTGAGTTCTCTTTTTTCTTTCAGCCTTTCTCTTTTTTTCTTTTATTGATGAGTCTGGCTTAAGATTTATCATTTTTGTCGATTTTTTTTTTAAAGATTTTATTTATGTATTTGACAGAGAGAGACACAGTGAGAGAGGGACACAAGCAGGGGGAGTGGGAGAGAGAGAAGCAGGCCTCCTGATGAGCAGGGATCCCAATGTGGGGATCGATCCCAGGACCCCAGGATCATGATCCGAGCCGAAGGCAGACGCTCAACGACTGAGCCACCTAGGCGCCCCTCGTTTTTGTTGATATTTTTAAAGAACCGGCTCCTGGTTTTATCGATCTGTTCTGTTGGGGGTTTTTCAGTCTCTATTTGATTTATTTCTGCTCTAATCTTTATTATTTCCTTCCTTCTACTGGCTTTGGGCTTTGTTCTTATTTTTCTAACTCCTTTAGGTGTAAGATTGTTTGCGTTTTTTTCTTGTTTCTTGAGGTAGGCCTGTATTGCTATCGTCTTCCCTCTTAGGAAATCTGCTGCTGCATCCCAAAGATTTGGGACCATTGTGTTTTCATTTGTCTCCTTGTATTTTTTTTATTTCCTTTTTGATGCCCTGGTTGACCCCCTAATTGTTTAGTAGCATGTTCTTTACCCTCCTTCTGTTTGTGTTATGTCCAGACATGTTCTTTGATTGATTTCTAGTTTTTTCACTGTTGTATTTTTGAATTGATTAAGATTTGTTTTGCTTGTTTGTTTTTATGGCCTAACATGTGATCTATTCTGGTAACTGTTCCATATGAACTTGAAAAGAATGTGTTTGCTACTGTTTTAGGATGCAATGTTGAACATATCTGTTAGATCTGTCTGGTCCAGTGTGTCATTCAAAACCATGGTTTCCTTATTAATTTTTGGTCTGGATGATCTATGCATTGAAGTAAGTGGGGTATTAAAATCCCCTACTATTACTGTATCACTACCATTTTTTTCTTTATGTCCATTAATAGTTGCTTTATTTGGGTGCCCCCATGTTGGGTGCATATATACCTGAAATTGTTATATCTTCTGGTTGGATTGTTCCCTTTATGATTGTGTAGTGGCCTCTTCGTCTCTTGTCACAGTCTTTGTTTTACAGTCTATATTGTCTAAGTATTGCTAGCCTCGGCGTTTTTTTCACTTCCATATGCATGGTAAATGCTTTTCCATCCCTTCACTTTCAGTCTGCATGTGTCTTTGGATCTGAAGTGAGTCTTTTGTAGGCAACATATAGATGGGTTTTGCTTTCTGATCCATTCAGTCACTTCATGTCTTCTGATTGGAGCATTAGTCCATTTACATTCAAAGTAAGATAGGTATGTACTTGTTGCCATTTTGTTACTATGGTTGTTTTATTGTTTGAAACCTATATTTGATACAAATATAAAAAAGAAATATTCATGAAAATTTTTAAAAGTTGCTGCTATCAAGAGAAGTAGTTCTAAAATACTATAGTGAGAGCAAGAGAAAAGCAAATCCTATCAGTTTAGGATACAAATTAAAGCATATATCCTATAACCAGAAAGAAATCCAATGCAGTGACTGAAACTGAGGTCTACAGATGCTTCTTGAAGATGGCCTTACTGTTGTGTGTTAGTGCTTTAGGCATTATTCAAGGTGCTAGTTGGAGTTAGGCAGACATGTAATAAATACTGATCACTTTACCAAATGTGAGCGGTATTGGCTTCATAGTCATCTAATCCAGTGACAAAGGTACTATTATTAACCCCCTTTTACAGATGAGGAAGGGAGGCTGAGTGAACTGCTCAAAGTCACAGAGTGGTAGTGGTAAAGGCAGGCTTCTAATACGGTGTAATACATTACTTGTGCTCTTAACCACTATCTAATTCACTCATGGCAAGGGAGGGGGAATTTGAATGTGGAAGACTCTGTGATATAATTGGGCCACCAAACAAAATGAGATACAAACTTAAGAGAAAAATTGAAGTAATTTTGAGGGTTTTTTTCTCTAAATTTTTGTGACATATTGCATATTATCAGCAGCTTTTAGATTTTTAAAATTAAAATTAAGTGGATCCTCATTGTATAAAGCAAACATAAATAAATGCACATATAAACATAAATAAAAACTGGAGCTGTCTACTTGAGGTAGTAAGTACAGAACATGAATACTACACCAAAATCTGTCCCCTAGACCCTGGCAGCTTCCCAAGATACCTCAGTAGAACCCTGGGATTCTGCAAAACACAACTGGAAACTCTCCAGCAATTGGACTGTCGTACTTGAAAAAGATCTTCAAGGTAATTCAACCATAGTTTGTTCATTCAGTTTGCCTCACACATCCTAGGTGCCTAGTGTTTATTAAATAAAACAATGTGAAGGATGGTATTGGAGAACAAGCCAAATACTAGGAGTTTCCTCAGCAAAGAGGTAATAGGGCACATAAGCTTGGCCCAGGAAGAAAGAGTCAACAAAGGGAAAGGAAATCATGAGTTACAGTATGGTGTTTTTCCCAAGATGAGAGGTAGTCCTCCATTTCCACAAGGGTATAATAGGATGATAATCTCCTAAAACTTGCAGGGTAACACTATAATGATTAGAATAGTGCATATAAAGTGTGCACCAGCACCCAGCACAAGGGAGATATCAGTAAAAGGTACCTGCTATTTTCATCATCATTACTGCTGGCATTTATTTCATAAAAATACAATGATCTAAGCCCAAAATGTATAGTGGTTTTGCTCAGTTTTCTGTGATGAGTGACCAACTGTTACTTTTCTATTTTTGTGTTCCATTGCTTTTAAGATGAATGTAAGAATTCGATTGGATTTCTCCAGGAGGGCATGGACAAAAAGCAAGCACCAAATGTATTAAACTAGAATCAATTTGACATGGGTTATCTCCCTTTGAGTTAAGAATACATTTTTATCATTGTGCTCAGAGAAATAATCGGTTAGTGAAATCTCTGATAACTCTGGTTGAAAAAAAAAATGAGCTTCTTAGGAGAAGAAATGAAATGCTGCCCCAGATAGAAAAGGATATGAGTTGTCTAGAATAGTCCCTGGAGGTGCTCATATATAGCAAAGAGTGTTGCCGGAGCCTATCTGCCACAGGGATTACAGCATGGCAGGGCATGGCTAGCAAACTGGTAGGATGGGCTAGCAAGGGTACATTTGCACCAAGGATTGGGGAGTTTCCTAGGGGAGAAGTCATTCTCAGAAAAGAGGTAATAGGGCACATAAGCTTGGCCCAGTAAGAAAGAGTCAACAAAGGGAAAGGAAATCATGAGTTACAGTATGGTGTTTTTCCCAAGATGAGTCTTTTGGCCTAATTCCAAATGAATTCATCTCCATCTAATAAAGAGGGAAAGGAACAATACTGAAATGCTGGTAAAACCTTTGCTACTGAAATTTCTATAAAATCTAGGTATCCTAAGAATACTTACTTATTTGTCTAGGTATCATAAGAATATTTACATAGTAATTAAAATATTCAAAATAATAGGTAAACAACTTACAACAGGCAAAACCATTCTCTTCATTTTTACAAAAATACATGATGGCTGTTTTTCACTAAAGCATTCACACATTTTTGGCATCTCTAGAGCCCCCACAAAACATTGAAGGAAGTAAATACTTGGTGGTGGCCAGTGGAAGCTGACTGGAATGGAAGAAGCTAAAATACCAGATGCTGTGTAATAGCTAATAAGATTGGGTTGTAAGGATGAGGGATATTCCCTGAAGAATCCAGGAAGCTATGTAGAAAAAGGACATTTTTGAGGGGCAAAAGAGTGTTAACAGTAGGGCAAGTGCCAGCAAAACATGGATTACGTGAATGGCTAGATGCTCCAGATATAGAAATAAACTTCGTGGATAGAGTTTACTCCTCCGAGGTTCTCCTGTTTTGGGATCCAGGGTGTTCTAGATACTTCTTAGAGCTGAGCTGGAACAAGGTTGGATTTTGGCAGTTGTGCCAATTGTGGTTCCATAGTGGGGAAAACTGCTTTCTTCAGGATGAGGACAACATTCCCTTTTCTTGTAGGTAAAATGTGAGTAGAGCCTTCTAGAACTGCCAGAATGTGCTTTCATCAGCTGCATTAAAAAAAATATAGGCAGAGCTGATTGATACCTTCTTTTGATTCACAAGATCTGCTTCATTTGCCAAAAAAAAAAAAAAAAAAAAGAATGCGGTGAAGATGAAAATGTGCTCTCAGCTTTCCCACCAAAGGAAATATAAGTCACTGGCCCCCAGTGACTTCTCTGAAATCCACCAATGAGTTAGTGCTAAGGCCATGCTTTTGACAGGCTGCTTCCAGACGGTAACTGAGCTCCGCAGGTACACTAAGGAAGATACTCCTGAGAGATAAAGGATTAGGGTTAACGGGAAAACTGGCTTAAAGACTCCTTATCAACTTTGCCAAAATTATTTTAGAACTGTGCTCTAGTCTTAATGCCTTTCCTGCTCCACCTTTCTTCTTCCCTTTCTCCCACACAGGAGTGAATCTGCCTCATGGTTTCATGGCACTTATTGTTTTATTGAGATATAATTAAGACACCTTACTGTATAAGGTATATAGAAATAATGATTTGACTTATATATATTATGAAATGATCATTGCAATAAGTTTACTGACCTCCATCATTTCCTATAAGTAAAAGAAAGCAAAAAAAAAAAATCCTTATTGGAAACTCTCAGGATTTAGTCTCTTAACTTTTTCATACCTAGATCATGTTAAGTACAGCCATCATACCTACTTATTTATATTTTAACTGGAGGTTTATACACTTTGGCCACCTTTCTCTGATTTGCCTCCCCCATCCCATGCCTGTGGTAATGCCAAATACAATCTCTTTTTCTAGGAGTTTTTGGTTTTTTTGATTCTACATAAAAGAGAGATCACACAATATTTGTCTTTCTCTGACATTTCACTTACCATAATGCTGTCAGGGTCCATCCATGTTATCACAAATGGCAGGATCTCCTTGTTTTTTTTTTTTAATAGTTGAGTAATACTGCATTGTATATACACCACAATTTCTTTATTCATCCATCTATTGATAGAAGCTTAAGTTGTTTCCGTGTCTTGGTTATTGTCGGTAATGCTGCTCTGACCATGGCGAAGCAGATACACTTTCTTAGTGTTTTCATTTCCTTTGGATATATAACTTGAAGTAGAAGCACTGGATCATACAGTAATTTGACTTTTCATTTTTTGAAAATCCTCTATACTTTTTTTCATAGTGACTGCACCAATTTAAAGTCCTACCAGAAGTGTATGAGTTTATTTTCTCCACCTCCTCAACAGCTTTTGTTCTCTTCCATGTATATATGTATGTATGTGTATATAAGATATATGTATATTTAATTGAGGTATAGTTCATATATTAGTTTCAGGAATACAACATAGAGAATAGACAATAACATACATTATGAAATATGTTCATCATGGTAAGTGTATAGTTAACATGTTACCATACATTTATTGAAAGAATATTTACTATATTCCCTGTGCTATACATTACATCCCCATGATTTACATATTTGGTAATTGGAATTTTGACTCCATGCTGAGCGTAGAACCTGACATCCCACAACCGTGTCATCCTAACCTGAGCCAAAACCAAGAGTCCGAACCACCCGGGCACCCCTGTCTTCTTCAAATTCCTTCATCATTGTCTTACAGTCTTTAATTTCCTTGGTTAAATTTATTTCCAGTTTGATTCCTTGTGATGCAATTGTAAATAAGAATTTTTCTTAATTTCTCAGTTTATTATAGTATATAAAAACAATACATTTCTGTATATTAATTTTATATTTTGCAATTTTACTGAGTTCATTTACTGGTTCTAATAGTTATTTGGTGGAGCCTTTAGGGGTTTTCTATAATGTCATCTGCTAATACCATTTAACTTCTTCCTTACTGATTTGATGCCTTTCCTTTCTTCTTCTTTTCTGATTGGTGGACCTATGATTTCCAATACTAATCTGAATAAAATAGCAAGAATGAACATTCTTGTCTTGTTCCAGATTTTACAGGCAAAGCTATTAGATTTTTACCATCGACTATGATGTTAAACATGGGCTTTCGGCTTTTGTTATATTGAGGTATGTTCCTTCTAAATCCACTTTGCTGAACGTTTTTATCGTGGATGGATGTTGAATTTTGTCAGATGATTTCTCTGCATCTATTGAGATGACCATATGGTTGTTTTTTGTTGTTGCTTTGTGGTGGTGTTTTATTAACATATAATGTATTGTTTCAGGGGTACAGGTCTGTGATTCATCAGTCCTACACAATTCACAGCGCTCACCATAGCACATACCCTCCCCAATGTCCGTCACCCAGCTACCCCATCCCTCCCACTCCCCTCCACTCCAGCAACCATATGGTTTTTATCCTTCATTTTGTAAATGTGATGAATCATGTTGATAGATTTGTTAATACTGAACCATCCTTTGCTGGAATAAATTCCACTTGATTATGGTGAATTATTCTTTTACTGTATTGCATTTGGTTTGCTATTATTTTAAGGATTTTTACATGTATCTTCATCAGGGAATTGGCTTGTAGTTTTTTCATTTGTTTTTGTTTCTGTTTTGTAGTATTTTTTCTGGTTTTTTTAAAGATTTTATTTATTTATTTGACAGAGAGCACAAGCAGGGGGAGCAGCAGGCAGAGGGAGAAGCAGGCTCCCCACTGAGCAGGGAGACTGATGAGGGACTTGATCCCAGGACCCTGGGACCATGACCTGGGTTGAAGGCAACCGCTTAACTGACTGAGCCACCCAGGCACCCTGTTTTTTGTTGTTGTTTGTTTGTTTGTTTTTAATCAAGGTAATACTGGCTTCATAGAATGACTTTGGAAGCTTTCCTTCCTCTTCTATTTTTTGGAATAGTTTGAGAAGAATATGTATTAACTCTTCTTTTTTTAGTGGTGATGAACTCCTTTACTTCTCCTTTAATGCTGAATGACCATATTGCAGGGTAGAGTATTCTTGGTTGTATGATTTTTCTTTTCAGCACTGTGAATATATCATGCCACTTTCTTATGGCCTGCCAAGTTTCAGCTGAAGAATCAGCTGATAGTTAAGATTTTCTTTTTTATTTTTGACATTTTAATTATTATGTTTCTTTGTATGGACGTTTTTGCGTTCTTCTTATTTGGGGCTCTCTCTTTCCTAGACCTGAATGTCTGTTTCCTTCCCCAAGTTAGGGAAGTTTATAGCTGCTATTTCTTTAAATAAGGTTTCTGTGCCTTTCTCTGTCCTCTCCTCTGGGACCCTTACAACACAAATGTTAGTATGCTTGATACTGTCCCAGAAGTCTATTAACCTATTACCTTTTTTTTTCTGTTCAGTATGAGTGATTTCCACTCCCCTATCTCCTGTCTTCTAGCTTGCTGATCCATTCTTCTGCTTTCTCTAATCTGCTGTTGTTTTCCTGTAGTGTATTTTTTATTTCATTTATTTTATTTTTCGGCTGTGATATTTTCTCTTTTTTGAAATTCTCCCTGAGTTAATGCATTCTTCTTCAATTTTCAATAAGCATTCTTATGGTGATAACTTTTAACTCTTTTTCAGTAGATTGATTCATTTCATTTAGATCTTTTTCTCAGGTTTTGTCTTCTACTTTTGTTTGGAATATGTTTCTCTGTCTCCTTATTCTGTCTTATCCTCTGTGTTTGTTTCTTTGCATTAAGTAGGCCAGCTACATCTCTAGATTTTGAAAGTAGTGGTTTTCTGTAGAAGGCCTCCTGTGTGGCCCAGGAGCACAGTGCCCCCTGGTCATGAGCACTAGATGCTCTGAGAGTGTCCCCTGTGTGGGCTACATGCACCCTCCTGTAGTGAATGATCTGTGACTACTGTGGGTGCACTTATGGGTGGGGCTGGCCCCCACCCTGGTTGTCTGCAGTGATCAGTTTCAACTATTGTAGGTGCAATGGTGGGCAGAACTATATGCATTTTTTTATCATGGCCATTGTAATGGGTATGAGGTGATATGTGATAGTATTTTTAATTTGCATTTCCCTGATGATTACTGTTACTGAGCATCTTTTCATGTCCATGTTGGCCTTTTGCAAATCATCTTTGGAAAAATGTATATTCAGGTCTTTTGCCCCTTTAGATTGCCTAATTAGATCATTTGTTGTTTGTTTTTTTTTTTATTTGCATGAACTTTTTATATATTTTAAATATTAACCCCCTATCAGATATATAGTTTGCAAATATATTTTCCCACTCTGTAGATTGCCTTTTCACTTTGTTGATAATTTCTTTTGCTATGCGGGAGCTTTTTAGTTTGAGGTAGTCTCACTGTTTTTTGTTTTGTTGCAAGGTGCCACATCCAAAATATCATTGGCAAGACCCACAGCAAAGAACATTTTTCCTTTTCCCTTTTAGGAGTTTCAGGGTCTCAGGTCTTATGTTTAAGTCATTTCAAGTTAATTTTTGTTAGTGGCATAAAATGGGGATCTAGTTTTATTCTTTTACATGTGAATACCTAATTTTCTTAGCACCATTTATTAAAGACTGTCTTTTCTCCGTTGAACTATATTGGCCCTGTAATTAAATACTAATAGTATATGCTTGGGCTTACTTCTGGGCTCTTAATTCTGTTCCATTGATTTATTTGCCTGTTTTTATAGCAGAACCACACTGTTTTAATAGACTATGCCTTGATAGTATGGCTTAAAATCAAGTGGTTTGATTTCTCATGCTTTTTTCTTCTTGTGAGAATCACTTTGGCTATTCCAGGTTGCTATGGTTCCATTTTATTTTAGGACTGTTTTTTACTCCTATAAAAATTGCTATTAAAATCTTGATAGAGATTGCATTGAATCTATAGTGTGTAATAATATAGATATTTTAACAACACTAATTCTTCCAATCCATAAACAGAGAATACTATTCATTTATTTATGTCTTTTTCTCTCAGCAATATCTTGAAGTCTCCAGAGTAGTGATCTTTCACTTCTTTGGTTAAGTTTGTTAGTAAGGATTGTATAGGTTTATTTATGCTATTGTAAATGGGATCATTTTATTTCATTTTCATGTATTTCATTGTTAGTGTATAGAAACACTACTTTTTTTCATGATAATTTTGTTTCCTGCAACTTCACTGAATTTGTTGAGATACAACAGTTTTTAGGTGTACACTTTAGTATTTTTTTTTTTTTTTATTCATTTGAGAGACATACAGAGAGCACAAGTAGAGGGAGAGGGAGAAGTAGACTCCCTGCTGAGCTGGGAGCAGGACATGGGGCTCGATCCCAGGACCTGGAGATCATGACCTGAGCCAAAGGCAGATGCTTAACCATCTGAGCCACCCAGGTGCCCCAGCCTTTAGTTATTTCTATTTATAAAACCATATCTTCATATAGTGACAGTTTTACTTCTTCATGTACAATTCTAATGCTTTTTATTTCTTTTTCCTTTCTGACTGCTCTACAAGGATTTCCAGTAGTTTATTGAATAGGAGTGGTAAGAGTAGGCACCCTTGTCTTGTTTTTGACCTTTTTTAATTGAAGGGTAGTTGCCATATAGTGTTATACCAGTTTCAGGTGTACAACACAGTGATTCAACAACTCTGTATGTTAAGCTGTGCTCACCACAGTGTATCATACAATACTATAATTATACTATTAACTATATTTGCTATGCTGTATGTTTCATCTCTGTGACTTATACATTCCATACTGGAAGCCTGTGTCTCCTATTCCCCTTGACCCGTTTTGCTCATTCCCCTCCACCCTTTCTTCTGGAAACCATCAGCTTGACTCTGTATTTCAGGGTCTGTTCCTTTCTCTTGGTTTGTTCTGGATTTCACATATAAGTGAAATATTATGGTATCTGTCTTTATCCTATTTCACTTAGCATAAAGCCCACTAAGTCCAACCATGTTGTCATGAATGGCAAGATCTAATTCCCTTTTATGGCTGCATAATATTCCACTGTGTATTTATACTACCTTTCCTTTATCCACTCACTTCTCAAAGAACACTTAGATTGCACTCCCATCTTTTTGATTAGTGTTTTCTTTTTCTTTGGGTAAACATCCAGTAGTGAAATTTCTGGATTATGTGGTATTACTGTTTTTAATTTTTTGAAGAACCTATGTACTGTTTTCTACAGTGGTTGCACAATTTGACCTTCCCACCAACATTGCACGAAGGTCCCTTTTCTCCATACCCTCACCCATCTTGTTATTTCTTTCTGATATCAGCCATTCTGACTGGTGTGGGGTGGTATCTCACTGTGGTTTTGACTTGCATTTCCCTGTTGGATGAGTGATGGCGAGCATCTTTTCATGTGTCTGCTGGCCATCTGTAAGTCTTCCTTAGAAAAATGTCTATTAACATCCTCTGCTCATTTTAATTGGATAATTTGGTTTTTTCGTGTTTTTGTGTATTTTGAATATTAAGCCCTTATCAGATACGCACTTTGCAAATATCTTCTCTCATTCAATAGATCACCTTTAAATTTTGTGGCTGCTTTCCTTCACTGTGCAAAAGCTTTTTATTTTGGTGTAGTCCCATAATTTACTTTTGCTCTCGTTTCTCCTGACTGAGGAGACATATCTAGAAAAATGTTTCTAAAGCTGCTGTCCCACATCTCACTGCCTGTTTTTCTCTTAGGAGTTTTATGGTTTCAAGTCACAATGTGGCCTACATGTCAATATCCATGATGGATATGGATGCACAAATTCCAGTAAAATACTAGGAAGCCAAATCCAACAACATATTTTGAATTTATTTTTGTGTATGTTTTATTAAATTGAATTAGCCAACTATAGTACATCATTAGTTTTTAATGTAGTGTTCAGTGATTCATGAGTTGTGTATAAAACCCTGTGTTCATCAGGTCACATGCCCTCCTTAATGGCCATCACCCACTCCCTTCTGCAACCCTCAATTTATTTCCTAGAGTCCAGAGTCTCTCATGGTTTCTCTCCCTCTCTGACTTGTTCCCAGTTTTCCCTCCCTTCCCCTATGGTCCTCTGCACTATTCCTTATATTCCACATATTAGTAAAACCATATGATAATTGTCTTTCTCTGCTTGACTTATTTCACTTAGCATAATCCCCCCCAGTTCTATCCATGTCAATGCAAATGGTAGATATTCATCCTTTCTGATGGTTAATATTCCATTGTATATATGAACCACATCTTCTTTATCCAATCATCTGTTGAAGGACATCTCAGCTCCTTCCACAGTTTGGCTATGTGGATATTGCTCCTATGAACATTGGGGTGCATGTACCCCTTCTTTTCACTACATCTGTATCATTGGGGTAGACACCCAGTAGTGCAATTGCTGGGTTGTAGGGTAACTCTTTTTAACATCTTGAGGAACCCCCATACTGTTTTCCAGAGTGGCTGTACCAGCTTGCATTCCCACCAACAGTGTAGGAGGGTTACCCTTTCTCCACATCCTTGCCAACACTTGTTTCCTGTTCTTAATATTCGCCATTAACAAAATTAATGTTAGGTGTAAGATGGTATCTCATTGTGGTTTTGATTTGCACTTCCCTGATGGCAAATGATGTGGAGAATTTTTTCATCTGTCTGTTCATGTCTTCTGTCCATTTTTTGACTGGATTATTTGTTTTCTGGGTGTTCAGTTAGAGAAGTTCTTTATAGATCTTGGATACCAGCCCTTTATCTGTAGTGTCATTTGCAAATATCTACTCCCATTCCGTAGGTTGTCTTTTAGTTTTATTGACTGTTTCCTTTGCTGTGCAGAAGCTTTCTATCTTGATGAAGTCCCAAAAGTTCATTTTTGCTTTTGTTTCACTAACTTTTGGAAATGTATCTTGAAAGAAGTTGCTGTGGCCGATGTCGAAGAGGTTACTGCCTATGGTCTCCTCTAGGATTTTGATGGATTCCTGTTTCACACTGAGGTCTTTCATCCATTTTGAGTTTATCTTTGTGTATGGTGTTAGAGAATGGTCAAGTTTCATTCTTCTGCATGTGGCTGTCCAACTGTCCCAGCAGCATATATTGAAGACACTGTCTTTTTGCTCTGGGGGGCGGAGCAAGATGGCGGAGGAGTAGGAGACCTGGATTTTGTCTGGTCTCAGGAATCCAGCTGAATAGGGATCAAACCATTCTCAACACCTACGAACTCAACAGGAGACCGAAGAAGAGAGTAGCAACAACTCTCTGAACACAGAAGCGACCACTTCCTGGAAGGTAGGACATGCGGAGAAGTGAATCCAAGGTGATATTCAGGAGGATAGACAGCGGGGGAGGGGCCTCTGTCAGCCGCTTCTGGCAAGTGATAGAGCCGCGGAGCACAAAATCGGAACTTCTAGAAGTCAGCTCTGCTGAGGGACGTCGCTCCAGTTGCTAAGCGGGGGGTGGAACCCTCGCGGGACAGTGTGGTCTCAGGACCCTCGGGGTCAAGAAAGACCGGGGGTGCCTGAGTGCGGCAGAGCTCCCAGGTATCGGAGCGGGAAGCCGGCTGCAGAGACGGAGCCGAGGCGCAGGCTCTCAGCTCGGGGTGGCCATAAACTGTGATCCGCGGCACAGTCGGGCCACTGCTCCTCCAGCAGGGACCCAACAAGCGGCAGAGCCGGGGAGACTCCCCTTCCTCCCCTGGGAGGAGCGGCGCGGGAGGACACCGCAGGGATCTGCTGGGTTTGGAGACTCCACACGGGGTCAGGTGCCAGAGATAGAAACGCTCGGTCACAGGCTGGGTGAGCACGGAGTGCGGCCGGAGACCGGGGAGACAGGAATGATTGACTGCTTTTCTCTGGGGGCGCAATGAGGAGTGGTATCCCGAGTTCCCGGCTCCTCCAGGCAGAGATTAGGAGGCCACCATTTTCACTCTGGTCCTCCAAAGCTCTACCGAGAGCTTGCAGGGAACAAAAACTCCTGAGAGCAAACCCGAGCAGATTGCTTAGCCTGGACCGACAAGGACGGGGCAATTCCGCCTCCGGCAAAGACATTTGGAAACCACGGCAACAGGCCCCTCCCCCAGAAGATCAGCACAGCCAGCAAGCCAAGACCAAGTTTACCGATCAAGGAGAATGGGAGAACTCCAGCGCTAGGGGAATACTGCACATAGAATTCATGGCTTTTTTACCATGATTCATTGGTTTTTCAAAGTTAATCTTTTCAAAAGTTTTTTTTTAATTTTTCTTTTTCCCTTTTTCAACCGACATCTTATCCCTTTTAAAAAAATTTCTTTTATTTTTTTTTTTAGAGTCATATTTTATCCCTTCATAGTAGTTACCCTTATTTTTGGCATATATATATAAGTTGTTCTCTCTTTAAAATTTTGAGATACAGTTTCTTCTAACAGATCAAAATATACCCTAAATCACTAGTGTATGGCTTTGCTCTAGTCTCCTGCCTGATCACATTCTCCCTTTTTTTTCTTTTAAATCTTCCTTCCTTTTTCAAACAACTTCTAATCAATTCCTTTTATACAATCTTTTATACTTTCATCTTTACAGTCATCTTCCATCCTTCATTGTATCAACCCTTATTTTGTACATATATAAGTCTTTCTTCCTTTAAAATTTTAGGAGGCACTTTCTTCTAACAGAACAAAATACGCCCAAAATCCAGTGTGTGGCAATGATCTATGCACTAGTCTGATCATATTCTGTTTGTTTTGTTTTGTTCTGTTTTTGTTTGTTTTTATCTTTTTCTTTTTCTTTTTTTCCTCTTTCTTTTTTCTTTCTTTCCCTTTCTTTTCCCCTGGTCTCAGGTATTTTCTGATTGGTATAGAGTATATTTGCTGGGGACATTGTTAACCTGTTAGCATTTTGTTCTCGCATTCATCTAGTCTCCTCTGGACAAAATGACAAGACGAAAAAATCACCTCAGCAAAAAGAACAAGAGGTAGTAACGTCTGCTAGGGACCTACTCAATATGGATATTAGTACGATGTCAGACCTAGAGTTCAGAATCATGACTTTAAAGATACTAGCTGGGCTTGAAAAAACCATGGAAGTTATTAGAGAAACCCTTTCTGGAGAAATAAAATAACTAAAATCTAACCAAGTTGAAATCAAAAAGGCTATTAATGAGGTGCAATCAAAAATGGGGGCTCTAACTGCTAGGATAACTGAGGCAGAAGAGAGAATCAGTGATATAGAAGACCAAATGATGGAAAATAAAGAGGCTGAGAAAAAGAGAGAGAAAGAACTACAGGATCACGAGGGCAGAATTCGAGAGATAAGCGATACGATAAGACGAAACAACATTAGAATAATTGGGATCCCAGAAGAATAAGAAAGAGGGAGGGGGGCGGAAGGTATATTGGAGCAAATAATAGCAGAGAACTTCCCTAATGTGGGGAAGGAAACAGGCATCAAAATCCAGGAGGCACAGAGAACCCCTCTCAAAATCAAAAAAATAGGTCAACATCCCGACATCTAATAGTAAAACTTACGAGTCTCAGAGACAAAGAGAAAATCCTGAAAACAGCTCGGGAGAAGAGATATGTAACCTACAATGGCAGAAATATTAAATTGGCAACAAACCTATCCACAGAGACCTGGCAGGCCAGAAAGGACTGGCATGATATCTTCAGAGCACTAAACGAGAAAAATATGCAGCCAAGAATACTATAACCAGCTAGGCTGTCATTGAAAACAGAAGGAGAGACAAAAAGCTTCCAGGACAAACAAAAACTAAAGGAATTTGCAAACACAAAACCAGCCCTCCAAGAAATATTGAAAGGGGTCCTCTAAGCAAAGAGAGAGCCTAAAAGCAGCACAGAGCAGAAAGGAACACAGACAACATACAGTAACAGTCACCTTACAGGCAATACAATGGCACTAAATTCATACCTTTCAATAGTTACCCTGTAAGTAAATGCGCTCAATGCCCCAATCAAAAGACACAAGGTATCAGATTGGATAAAAAAACAAGACCTATCAATATGCTGTCTGCAAGGGACTCATTTTAGACGCAAAGACACCCCCACATTGAAAGTGAGGGGGTGGAAAACCATTTACCATGCTACTGGACACCAAAAGAAACCTGGGGTGGCAATCCTTGTATCAGACAAATTAGATTTTAAAACAAAGACTGTAATAAGAGATGAAGAAGGACACTATATCCTACTTAAAGGGTCTATCGAACAAGAAGATCTAACAATTGTAAATATCTATGCCCCTAACATGGGAGCAGCCAATTATATAAGGCAATTAATAACAAAAGCAAAGAAACACATTGACAACAATACAATAATAGTGGGGGACTTTAACACCCCCCCTGACTGAAATGGACAGATCATCAAAGCAAAAGATCAACAAGGAAATAAAGACTTTAAATGAAACACTGGACCAAATGGACTTCACAGACATATTCAGAACACTCCATCCCAAAGCAACGGAATACACATTCTTCTCTAGTGCCCATGGAACATTCTCCAGAATTGATCACATCCTAGGTCACAAATCAGGTCTCAATCGGTACCAAAAGATTGGGATCATTCCCTGCATATTTTCAGACCACAATGCTTTGAAACTAGAATTCAATCACAAGAGGAAAGTTGGAAAGAACTCAAATACATGGAGGCTAAAGAGCATCCTATGAAAGAATGAATGGGTCACCCAGGAAATTAAAGAAGAATTAAAAAAATTCATGGAAACCAATGAAAATGAAAACACAACTGTTCAAAATCTTTGGGATACAGCAAAGGCAGTCCTGAGAGGAAAGTATATAGCAATACAAGCCTTTCTCAAGAAACAAGAAAGGTCCCAAATACACAACCTAACCCTACACCTAAAGGAGCTGGAGAAAGAACAGCAAATAAAGCCTAAACCCAGCAGGAGAAGAGAAATCATAAAGATCAGAGCAGAAATCAATGAAATAGAAACCAAAAGAACAGTAGAACAGATCAACGAAACTAGGAGCTGGTTCTTTGAAAGAATTAACAAGATTGATAAACCCCTGGCCAGACTTATCAAAAAGAAAAGAGAAATGACCCAAATCAACAAAATCATGAATGAAAGAGGAGAGATCACAACCAACACCAAAGAAATACAAACAATTATAAGAACATATTATGAGCAACTCTATGCCAGGAAATTAGATAACCTGGAAGAAATGGATGCATTCCTAGAAATGTATCAACTACCAAAATTGAACCAGGAAGAAATAGAAAACCTGAACAGACCTATAACCACTAAGGAATTTGAAGCAGTCATCAAAAATCTCCCAAAAAACAAAAGCCCGGGGCCAGATGGCTTCCCAGGGGAATTCTACCAAACATTTAAAGAAGAATTAATACCTATTCTCCTGAAACTGTTCCAAAAAATAGAAATGGAAGGAAAACTTCCAAACTCATTTTATGTGGCCACCATTACCTTGATCCCAACACCAGACAAAGACCCCATCAAAAAGGAGAATTACAGACCAATATCCTTGATGAACGTGGATGCAAATATTCTCACCAAAATACTAGCCAATAGGATCCAACAGTACATTAAAAGGATGATTCACCATGACCAAGTGAGATTTATCCCTGGGCTGCAAGGTTGGTTCAACATCCGCAAATCAATCCACGTGATACAATACATTAACAAAGGAAAGAACAAGAATCATATGATCCTCTCAATAGATGCAGATAAAGCATTTGACAAAGTACAGCATCCTTTCTTGATCAAAACTCTTCAGAGTTTAGGGATAGAGGGTACATACCTCAATATCATAAAAGCCATCTATGAAAAACCTACAGCAAATATCATTCTCAATGGGGAAAAGCTGAGAGCTTTCCCCCTAAGGTCAGGAATGCGGCAGGGATGTCCATTCTCACCACTGCTATTCAACATAGTATTAGAAGTCCTAGCCACAGCAATCAGACAACAAAAAGAAATCAAAGGCATCCAAACCGGCAAAGAGGAAGTCAAACTCTCACTGTTTGCAGATGATATGATACTTTATGTGGAAAACCCAAAAGACTCCACCCCAAAACTGCTAGAACTCATACAGGAATTCAGTCAAGTAGCAGGATATAAAATCAATGCACAGAAATCAGTGGCATTCCTATACACCAACAACAAGACAGAAGAGAGACAAATCAAGGAGTCTATCTCATTTACAATTGCACCAAAAACCATAAGATACCTAGGAATAAATTTAACCAAGGAGACAAAGGATCTGTACTCAGAGAACTACAAAATACTCATGAAAGAAATTGAAGAAGACACAAAGAAATGGAAAAACGTTCCATGCTCATGGATTGGAAGAACAAACACTGTGAAGATCTCAATGCTACCTAGAGCAATCTACACATTCAATGCAATCCCCATCAAAATACCTTCCACTTTTCTCAAAGAAATGGAACAAATAATCCTAAAATTTGTATGGAACCAGAAGAGACCCCGAATAGCCAGAGGAATATTGAAAAAGAAAAGCAAAGCTGGCGGCATCACAATTCTGGACTTCCAGCTCTATTACAAAGCTGTCATCATCAAGACAGTACGGTACTGGCACAAAAACAGACACATCGATCAATGGAACAGAATAGAGAGCCCAGAAATGGACCCTCAACTCTCTGGTCAACTCATCTTTGACAAAGCAGGAAAGAATGTCCAATGGAAAAAAGACAGTCTCTTCAACAAATGGGGTTGGGAAAATTGGACAGCCACAGGCAGAAAAATGAAACTGGACCATTTCCTTACACCACACACACAAATAGACTCCAAATGGTTGAAAGACCTAAACATAAGACAGGAGTCCATCCAAATCCTAAAGGAGAACACAGGCAGCAACCTCTTCGACCTCAGCCACAGCAACTTCTTCCTAGAAACATCGCCAAAGGCAAGGGAAGCCAGGGCAAAAATGAACTATTGGGATTTCATGAAGATAAAAAGCTTTTGCACAGCAAAAGAAACAGTCCACAAAACCAAAAGACAACCGACAGAATGGGAGAAAATATTTGCAAATGACATATCAGATAAAGGGCTAGTATCCAAAATCTATATAGAACTTATCAAACTCAACACCCATAGAGCAAATAATCCAAACAAGAAATGGGCAGAAGACATGAACAGACATTTTTCCAAAGAAGACATCCAAATGCTTGGATGAAAAAGTGCTCAACATCGCTCGGCATCAGGGAAATCCAAATCCAAACCTCAATGAGATACCACCTCACACCAGTCAGAATGGCTAAAATTAACAAGTCAGGAAATGACAGATGTTGGCGGGGATGTGGAGAAAGGGGAACCCTCCTACACGGTTGGTGGGAATGCAAGCTGGTGCAACCACTCTTGAAAACAGTATGAAGGTTCCTCAAACAGTTGAAAATAGAGCTACCCTACGATCCAGCAATTGCACTACTGGGTATTTACCCCAAAGATACAAATGTAGGGATCCGAAGGGGTACGTGCACCCCAATGTTTATAGCAATGTCCACAATAGCCAAACTGTGGAAAGAGCCAAGATGTCCATCGACAGAGGAATGGATAAAGAAGAGGTGGTATATATACACAATGGAATATTATGCAGCCATCAAAAGGAATGAGATCTTGCCATTTGCAACGACGTGGATGGAACTGGAGGGTGTTATGCTGAGTGAAATAAGTCAATCAGAGAAAGACATGTATCATATGACCTCACTGATATGAGGAATTCTTAATCTCAGGAAACAAACGGAGGGTTGCTGGAGTGGTGGGGGGTGGGAGGGATGGGGTGGCTGGGTGATAGACATTGGGGAGGGTATGTGCTATGGTGAGCGCTGTGAATTTGCAAGACTGTTGAATCACAGATCTGTACCTCTGAAACAAATAATGCAATATATGTTAAGAAAAAAAAGAAGATAGCAGGGGAAGAATGAAGGGGAGTAAGTCGGAGGGGGAGACGAACCATGAGAGATGATGGACTCTGAAAAACAAACTGAGGGTTCTAGAGGGGAGGGGGACGGGGGGATGGGTTAGCCTGGTGATGGGTATTAAAGAGGGCACATTCTGCGTGGAGCACTGGGTGTCATGCACAAACAATGAATCATGGAACACTACCTCAATAGCTAATGATGTAATGCACGGTGATTAACATAACAATAAAAAATTTTTTAAAAAAGAGACTGTCTTTTTTCCATTGGATATTCTTTCCTGCTTTGTTAAAGATTAGTTGACCATAAATTTGAGGATCCACATCTGGGCTCTCTATTCTGTTCCATTGATCTACGTGTCTGTTTTTGTGCCAGTACCATGCTGTCTTGATCACAACTTTGTAATATAGCTTGAACTCAGGAATTGTGATGTCCCCAGCTTTGCTTTGCTTTTTCTACATTCCCCTGGCAATTCGGGGTCTTTTCTGGTTCCATACAAATTTTAGGATTGTTTGTTCCAGCTCTGTTAAAAATGTCAATGGTATTTTGATAGTGATTGCATTGAATGTGTAGATTGCTCTGGGCAGCATAGACATTTTAACAATGTTTATTCTTCCAATCCATGAGCATGGAATGCTTTTCCATCTGTGTCTTTTAATTTCTTTCATAAGTGTTCTATAGTTTCTAGAGTACAGACCCTTTACCTCTTTGTGTATGGTTTTAGAAGTGGTCCAGTTTTCCCAACACCACCTATTGAAGAAAATATCTTTTCCCCTGTGTATAATCTTGCCTCTTTTGTTGTAGATTAACTGAGCATATAAATGTGGGTTTACTCTAGAGCTTTGTATCCTGTTCCATTGATCTAGGTGTCCGTTATGCCAGCACCAGATTGTTTCAAGTAGTATAGCTTTGTAGAATTTTTTTTTTTTTAAACAGAGAGAGAGATAGCGAGAGAGGGTACACAAGCAGGGGGAGAGGGAGAAGCAGGGCTCCTGCTGAGCAGGGAGCCTGATGTGAGACTCGATCCCAGTACCCTGGGATCATGACCTGAGCCGAAGGCAGATGCTTAACGACTGAGCCAGCCACGTGCCCGCTTTGTAGAATATCTTGAAATCTGGGATTGTGATACCTGCAGCTTTGTTCTTCTTTTTCAAATTGCTTTAGCTTATCTGAACTTTGGTAGTTCCATACAAATTTTAGGATTATCCATTCTACTTCTGTGAAAAATAGTATTGGTTTACTGATAGGGATTGCACTGGATCTGTAGATGACTTTGGGTAATATGGACATTTTAACAATATTCTTTCAATGCATGGATGGAATATCTTTTCATGTTTGAATCATATTCAGTTTCTTGCATAAATAATTCTTTTATAGTTATCAGAAGACAGATCTTTCCTCCTTGGGTAACTATTTCTAGGTATTTTTATATTTTTGGTGCAATGGTAAAAGGAATTATTTCCTTAGTTTCTCTTTCTGCAATGTCATTATTGGTGCATTTTATTAGTGTCTTAGTCATTTTGGCTGGTATGAGGTGATATCTTATTATAGCTTTATTCTTTATTAATGCACTAATAAAAATGAAACAGATTTCTTAAGGGGAAAAAAAGAGAGGGAGAGAGAGAGACAAACCAAGAAACAGACTCTTAGCTATAGAGAACAAACTGAGGTTACCAGAGGGCAGGTGGGTGGGGAGATGGGCGAATGATGATGAGGATTAAGGAGTGCACTTGTTGTGATGAGCACTGGGTGATTAAAAACTTAAAAAAAAATGCAACAGATTTCTGTGCCTTAATTTTATACCCCACAAACTGACAGAATTCATTATTAGTTCTAATGGTTTTTGGTGGATATGGTATCATGTTCTCTGCAAAGAATAAAATTTTAACTTCGTCCTTACCAATTTGATACCTTTTATTTATTTTGTCTGATTGCTGTAGCTAGGACGTCCAATACTATGTTGAATACAATTGGTAAGAGTGGATATCCTTGTCTTGTCCTTAGACCTCACAGGAAAATCTTTCAGATTTTCACGACTGAGTGTGATATTAGCTGTGGCTTTGTTATATATGGCCTTTGTTATGTTGAAGTATGTGCCCTCTAAACCCATTTTGTTGAGATCATGGATGTTGAATTTTGATGTTTTTTTATCCTTTAATTTTTTTAATGTGATGTGTCACATTGATGGATGTGTGAGTACAGAGAACTGTTCTTCCCTAGAATAAATCCCACTTGATTTTGGAGAATGATTCTTTTAATGTATTGTTGAATGTGGTTTACTCATATTTTGTTGAGAATTTTTGTATGTCTGTTCATCAGGGATATTGGCTTGTCTTTTTTTTTTTTTGTAATGTCTTTATCTGGTTTTGTTTGATATCAGGGTAGTGCTGGTTTTGGTAATATGAATGTGGAAGGATTTTCTCTTTTTTTTCTTCTAAGTTGAGAAGAATGGATATTAACTCTTTAAATGTTTGTTGGGATTTTTTTTTTTGGTGGGGGGGCAGTTTTTTTTATTACTGGTTCAATTTTGTTACTAGTAATTAGTCTGTTCAGATCATCTATTTCTTCCTGATTCACTTTCAGAAGAATATATTTTTAAGTATTAATCCATTTCTTCTAGGTTGTCCAATGTGTTAGCATATAATTTTTCAGAGTAGTCTCTTATAATCATTTGTATTTTATGGTGTTGGATATTCTCTTTTCAGATATAATTTTATTAGAGTCTTCTCTCCTTTTTTCCTGGTGAGTCTGGGATAAAGGCTTATTAAAGTTGTTTACCTTTTGAAGGAACCATCTTTGGGTTTCATTGATTATTTCTATTCTTTTTAGTATCATATTTATTTTTACTGTGATGTTTATTAATTCATTGCTTCTAGTTCCTTTAAATGTATGGTTTGGTTGTTTGAGATTTTTGTGGTTTCTTAAAGTAGACCTGTATTGCTATACACTTCTTAGAACTGCTTACTGTATACCCAAAATTTGGGGCCATTTTGTTTCCATTTGTCTCCATGTCTCCAATTTTTTCATTGACTCGGTTATTTAGTAGCATGTCATTCAGCCTCTGTGTGTTTTTGTAGGGTTTTTTCTTGTAATTGATTTCTAGTTTAATGCTGCTGTGGTGAGAAATGATGCTTGTTAGGATTTCAATCCCCTAAAATTTATTTAAACTTGTTTTGTGGCCTAATATGTGATTTCTCCTGAGGAATGATCTGTGTGCACTTGAAAAGAATGTGTATCCTGCTGTTTTTTCATGTATGTATTTGTGAAGTTCATGTGGGCTAATGTTTCTTTCAAAGCCATTGTTTCCTTAATGATTTTCTGTCTGGATGATTTATCCCTTGATGGAAGTGGGATGCTATTCTATTACTGTCGACTTCTCCTTTTGTCTGCTAATACTTGCATTATATATTTAGGTGCTCCATTGTTGGGTACATAGATACTTATAACTGTTATATTCTCTTCTTGGCTAGACCTCCTTACCATGATATAATGCCTTTGTCTCAGAGTCTTTGGGTGCTCTGAGTGGTGTGGGAGCTGGTGGGACAACTGAAGCATGTGAGTTTTCTGGAACTGAAATGGCACAGGCCTGGAGGTGTTTGTGTGCTTTGTGCCTGTGTCATGTTGGTGAGATAGCTGGAGCTGTAGTGAGCACTGTTCAGGGAAGTCCCCTTCTGTGCCTCACTAGAGACGCCACGGTGAAATGGCTAGAGCTGGTATAGGCTAAGTGCCCAAAGCTTACTAATCCAGTGGGCTAGCTGGGATTCCCAGATGTTGCTTTATTCTGTGCTATCAAGATCTGGGGGCATTGGGGGGGGGGTGTGGTAAACTCTAGCAGTTGCTAGCCCCTCCAACCCCAAAGAGAGTTCTAGCTATTTCCCTGCTATTTAGCAACTTTCTACAGTCAGTTCCTTTATATTTTAGTTGCTCTTTCAAACCAGAGCCTTTTTGTCTGTGCCTCAGAGTAGATGAATCAGCTCATAGCTCCTAAGAATCCCTCCGCACTGCATTTTGCAGTGCACGGTGAGAGTATAAATCATGAAAAGTAATAATTTTTTTTTTTAAATACTCTTAACTGTATGACAGAGTAGTCCGGTGAGTACTTAGGTACTTACCCAAGAAAAATGCAAAAATATGTCCACACCAAGCCTGTAAGTCAATATTTATGACTGCTTTATCCATCATCACCTAAACTGGAAACAACCCACATGTACAGCAGCAGGTGAATGGATAATCATGGCACATCCACTCAAAGAAATAATACTTAGTGCTAAAAGGAGTGAATTTTTCTTATATAGAAGAAAAGGGATGTATCTTAAAAGCATGATGCTAAGTGGAAAAAGTCAGACACAGTATGATTCCATTTATGATATTCTGGGAAACGTGAAACTCTAGGGACAGATATCACATTAGTGGTTGCCAAGGGGTAGTGGGTGGGGAACACATTAGGTACAATGGCCTGCAGGGAAACTTTTGGAGGTGATGAAGTTGTTCTGTCTTAGGAGGTATAATATGACTTTACACATTTGTCAAAACTAACCAAATGATTTATTTTACTCTATATTAGTTATACCTCAGTAAACTTGAGGTAAAAACAGATATATGGGACCTATAAAATGACTAAATAAATCCTAAAATACCTGTACAACTTTTAGGTATGGCAAGTATGATTAAAGATGAAAATTAAGTCTAAATTAGCCACAAGATTCAGTGCAATTATAATCAAAATTTCTTTTAATTTCTCAAGTGATTTATAACATTTACATCATAGAGGTAAAGGGGTGACCTCCTTTAATCAAAGAGCAAGTCTTCCTATAAAGTTAAGGTGATTAAAATGCATGCTATTGGCTCAGGGAAAGATAGATCAATAGGAAAAAATAAAGCACTCAAGAGAATTTAGTCTTTGTGGGACTGTTATATATATTAGGGAAGGAAGCATATATACTATGTAGATGATATAGACCTAAACATGAGGGGAAAACTTTGTAATTTAAGACTAGTAGTATTCTAACATTTAGGCAGGGGAGGTTTTTTTCAAAAAGATATAAATCATAGAGTAAGATCAGTAATTCCAACTCTAACATTTATAACTTCAATAGTAGAACGAAACCATAATAATAAAGGAAACACAGTAGCCTAGAGAGTACAACCAACATGTATTACAGGCAGTAGAAAAACCCAAAATAATTCTGATCAGTTAGTAAGAATATGATAATCCAGGAGAAAATGGGCAAGGGATATGTACTGGCAACAGGAGAAAACACAATTAGGGAAGTAAGGATGAAAACAGAAACCACACTATTAGTAAAACACAAGTTATCATTTCAAACCCATTATGTTGACAAGAGTTATAATTTGAAATTTTAAGAGGATATGAGAATTGAAATTGATACCCAGCTGCTTTGGAGGGTATTATCTCTTAAGTTAAAAAGAAGCATATCCTACAACCTAACAGTTCCATTTCTTAGCATTCTCTTATGTATGTGTAAGAAATATGCACAGGGTCCCCAAAAGCATTATGTGTAATAGAGAGAAATTAACACAAATGTCTATCAATAAAGGGATGGAGAATTAAACCATAGTGCATATATCAATGTAATACTGTATAGTACCAAAATAAGTGAGAATCACTAGATCTAAATGTTTAACGGAGTAATTAAAAAAATATGTCAAGTAAGCAAAAGAATATACCATTACATACATTAAAATCATAGTAAGTAGAGTGGTATCTTTTCATGGATATATACTAGAAATTTTAAGTATACTGACTTTAACTATACTTAACTTTAACTATACTTAACTTTAACTATACTGACTTAACTATAAGTCAGTATACTAACTTAATAATGGTTTCACTTTGAGGGAAGGAGTAGAGAAAGATGGCTTGTGTATGGGGAACATAAGGAACTTCAGCTGTGTGCACACTATTTTATTTCTTTAAAAAAAATAAACCAGGCTCATAGACCCTAACCTGAACTGTGACTAGTAGAGACAATGTGTAATCATTTGTCATGTTACTTTATGCATGGTCCCAGTTCATAATTTAAAGGGATCATGCCAGGGTATGCAATGGGGCAAACCATAAAATAGTGGTCCTCACCTCATAATTATAGATTTACCATTTCATCTAAAAACAAGGTTGATAAATTTCCAAGCTGATTGCTATGCTGAGAACATTGAAATTCTCTTTGGAAAGGGACCACAAAAGAATATGTCAAATACCCTCTCTTCTGGGTTTCTTGGGGTCTTGGTTTAAAAGATCCTTTCAAGTACTTTCTCAAACTGTGAGGAAATTAGAAGATTACTTTACAAGAGTACTGGGGACTTTTAACTCCATTTCATTACTATCCCTAATTTATTTTATTTTATTCTTGGATTTTTACATGTAATACATTACTTTGAAGATAGTCATTATCCAGCTTTTGGATAATGACTGGCCCATGCAAAAAAAATCGAGAGTTACATATAAAGAATACAGGAAATATGATTATTATACTTTCAGTTTTTACAAATATAAGCCACTACATTACCACTCTACCTTCCCAAATGATAAAATTGTGATTGCTATGTATTTGCCATTTTCAATGTTTTTTATATGTCAGAATAAATCTTAATTCCACAAAAAATGTTTATAGATGACAGTAATAGTAATCCTCATGGCTGGTTCTGAGGACAAGGTAGACAGATCGTTGAGGGCTATGGTTCAGTGAAAAAGTTACAGTGATATGTATTCTGTAATGTTGCTTGTATGTCAGTATTTAAAATTGTAAATACAATTAAGTGAATGATAGTGCTATATTCATTTTACAATATATTCTTTTGAGACTGGTCATTGATCTTTTTCCTTGAGATTTGTCAAGAGAGAGGCATGAAAGCTGAGCCAGGATTATTTTTTAGTAAATAGTTCTGAGTCATTCTGCACAGAGTTGTAGGATAAGCCAAAATAGTTTTGAGACTATCTAAAAAAATGATTTTAGTTTAATATTAGTCACTTGTTCTAGCAGTTGAAAGCAAGGTCAATATCTATTGATAAACCTTTTACCTGGTGTATAAACATAAAGCAGCATACATTAGGATACTGTTTATATTCTCAGTTGTCTTGAAAGAAGAGTCTTTGAGAGAAGTACTGTAGAGACAGCCATGTCCTTCCATGCTATATCAATCTGTCCCCTCACAGGTCAGAAGTCAGATCTTGACCTTTTCACAATGACTGGAGGGAAAAGCATCCCCCAATGGGGACTATAATGAGGTCTTGTACTAGAGTTACACAAGGTTTCTGATCAGAAATACAGGACAAAGGAAAAAAAAATATTTTTCACAAATTCTAAATAGCTTTCCCCACAAAGCAGAGGGGATGGGAAAATGCACATCGTGGCTCTTAGTAGCTTCCTGTCACTCCTGTAGACAATTAGCCTAAAAACTCATTCCTAGTATAGACTTGCTATCAAGAACTATATACTCTCTTCATTTAGAGAAGCTTTAAAAATGAGATATTTTATTCTGCATCCATGAATACTGAATTATATTAATAAGGCTAAGGATGGTGAACATATTGGGTAAGCTTCAAAGCTTAATTAAATTTCTCAGTTATCTAGTAGATTTGAGCTTATGACGTCTGATTAGAACTAGGACAGTGGTTCCTTTTTAAATTTGATTGAATTATGCCTTCCAAGGTCCAAACTCAGGATTTTACTTGCATGTGTACATATTTTAGAATGCAGTTTCCACAAATTTTGCTTCTACATAACAGAGATGGACTATGAACAAATATGAAACTCTTAAATAGATCTTTACCCATGATACTTTTTTACAGTTTTTTTTTTTTTTTTTTTTTACTATGTGTTAAGAAATTTAAATGCCATGCCTAGTGACAAAGGACCGCTATCTCTAGCATGTGGAGGGTGGAGGAAGAAGGCAAGGTATTAACTGCTAGCTCCTTCCTATGTGTATTCTCCTGTTGGGTCAAAATTTGCCCCATTCACTCCCCCCCCCCCCCCCACATTTCTAGATTATGTTATCCAGCTCCTATTAAACAATTTACTGGGAATATTAGGCCAACTCTTAATCTCATGGTCCACATAGGCAGCCTGTAAGGAATATAAAATATGTACTAAGTGCTTAGTCTAGGCTGGAGACTTGTGTTCCCTTCAAATTCATATTCAAAATCTAATCCCCAATGTGATGGTATTTAGAGATGGGATCTTTGAGAAGTAGTGCCTCTCTGAGAAGATGGGGGGAGAGCTAGCAGGATAATCCAGGTCAACAGGGCAATATACAACCTATAAGAGGGTCCTCACCAGAACCCAACTATGCTGGCACCCTGATCTTGGACTTCTAGCCTCCACAACTGTAAGAAAGAAATTTCTGGTTTTTTTGTAAAACTCACCAAGTCTAGGGTGCTGTTATAGTAGCCCAAATTGACAAAATACTAGTTTTCCATTTGTTTAATTATACTTTTCAGAAATATACTAGCTGTTCTGCAGGTCAGCCAGTTTTTGAACCTTGTGCATGTTATAAGGAACCTTTAATTCCTCATTTAACAACCACTGCAGAAATTGTACATTTAGGGATAGAATGTCAAAGTAAATTAGTCCAGTAATGGTTATGTCCACTTGCTTCTTTAAAAAAAAAAATAATACATTTGTATTGAAGGTAATGGGGCTTGATCGAAAATGTACATGCTTAGGATCTCAAGAAGGCTAATTGATATCCCTTGCCATCTGAGTGAGGTTAGGAAGTTATTTACTGTTTGTGAGTTTCATTTGCCTTCTCCTTAAAAGAACAATGATACCTTTTAACAATAGTTCTCAAACTTGAGTTGCATCAGAATCAGGATCAGAATCACCTGGAGACCTTGTAAAATCACCAGTTGCTCTGTTCTGCCCCTAGAGAGTCTGGTTCAGTGGAATTCAAAAATTTGCATTTCTGCAAGTTTTCGGATAACGCTGTTGGAAACACTATCCCAGCCCTCCAGAATGAGATTTAAAATACAACTCACAAATTATAAATGGTTTCGTTTCTTTTATTTTCTGATCATTTCATAAGCTTTGAAAACCAAAAAAAAAAAAAAATTAAAAATTAAAATAACCTGAAATACTACCATGAATCTCCAACAAAGATAATTGGGTTTTTTCACTACTTCGTACCTTAACTAGCATTTCCACCTCTTCGTGTTGGTTCTATCTATTCCTCATGGAGGGATTATGCATCTATACCTGCGCCCTTTAAAATCCAACATAGTCTTCAATACTGAGCACAGCTTTTATCTCCCTTGTATTTCCTAGCATATCCTTGATAGAATTTATATTTCCTTTGTCTGTGTTCCTGAACCAAGTGGAAAAATGAAAACAAACAAAAGCCCTCAAAAATGACGGTTCCACACCCTCATCATATATTGCTATGTAAACAGGATGCATAGAGGTTGACCAAAGAACTAAAAGCTAATAATCTCATGACCATAATTTTGTTTCTATAAACTGCCGACAACCACTGGGCTTGTGACTATATCTGTTCACTTCACTTGTTGGACCGTCACTTTATCAAAATTATCCATTTGGGCAGGACGACATGTTTCATTGTATTTTCTGCCCACTTTGGGTATACATTGTGGTAGGTTAAGTGCAGCAGTTTCTTACTAACTTACAGCTCTGTTCAAAATCCATTCCCAAGACCACATGTAAAGAACAGAATTGTGTTTATACTCAAGGACTTATGTTTCATTGTCTCACTATGAACAACACATTTGTTTTTAATTGCTGGTAAGTTAAAGCAAAACTTAAAATTCCTGAAACATCATTTTGAGAAGATATGGGTAGAATTATTAATTTTTGATCAAGAAATAGAAAAGGAAAAAAGCATCACTATACTGATCCAGTTCATTATAGCCCCTTCTGAGAAGGGGCTATAATGTGTAAAAAATAGAAATTCTGAGACGTGGCTAAAACAGATTATGCTACCCAATTAGCAGGTACTATACACTGAAAGGATCACCAGTAAAAGTATAAACGCAGGCTTCCTAAATGCAGAATAGCTAAGGGGATTATTTGCTACTTTATTTTTCCATTGTTCACTCTTTCATGCTTTTATTATAGCAAAATGTGTATTACCATGTTAATATGCTCAACGTTAATTTCTAATGGTCTTAGGCTATTGAGTCATGAGAATTAGTACTAGAGTCCGATGTTTTTCTGGTATTTAAAAGTTTATACTGAACAAGCTATGAAAGTCTGTATATCCTTCAATCTAATAAATCTACCTCTAGGTTCTAGTTCAAGATGGTGACATAGGAAAATTTTAAACTCACCTCCTCCATGGACACCCCAAGTCTACAGCTATCTACGGAGCAATGTCCTCTGGCTTTGGGGGGGCGGATACACAGAAGCAGGTAGAAAAGGCTGAGACACAAGTTTGCTATAAACCCCAAGGCCAGCATGGGAAGCCACACAGGCATCCCAGCTTTTAAGACTGGCACATAAGAGAGAGTCTCCCAAAATGTCTGGCTTTGAAAATGAACAGGACACACATCCAGGACACCTGTGGGTTTCTGGTGAACTAAGTCATGGCCCTTAAAGTGCTTATATGCAGATTCACATATTCCAGCGCTCAGCACAGAAGCAGTCCTTTGAAAATCACCTATATTGTATATGCAAAAGACTCATTTAAGAATTTTAAGGCATTAGTCTGCCATACTGTACAGGGATGAAGGCTAGTCATCATCATCTTCCTGCTCTTCTGACTTGCTAAAGCCCATGGTGAAAGAGTTTTGAAAGAGCTACTACCCTCAGTGTACAGAAAGCAGTAAAATATGCAGGAACTCAGTCTTCTGTGAAGAGGCCTATGACCTTAACAGAGCTGTGATCTGAGGGACAGGCTTCTAATTAAACACACATCTAAGGGCTGACTATAAACTTCACAGAGGCCTTGCAAAGTGTATACAATCCTCACATTCTCCCACTGCCACTTACCTTGGCACCAGTATCTCTTGGAGGAAAGTTCTTTAATGTGTCTGGTGCCCTGGTTTTTGCAGCTGCCACCCAAGGAACACCCCCTGTTCACCTGGATCTGATGGCTATGGGCATATGTGTTACTAAGTCCCACTAGAGTGTAAACACCAGAGAGACGATTTTTGTAGGGTATCACCTCCAGGGCACTGCACAGACAGACTGAAACACATCGCCAACCTTTCTGTGAAAGAGGCCTAATGGCTTGTCCAGGAACTTTGGCTTTAGGAGCAATGGAGGTGCTCTCAGGGAACAGAACCCATGGATATCACATTTGCACTCTCTCTACTTCATTACAGTTTGGAGCTCCATTTTTGTAACCACTACCCTGTGGGTATTTCTAAACTGCTTATTTCTGGTGGCCAGTGGTGTTTCACTGTGGTCTTACAGGACTGGATATATTTACATTCCTTAAAAAGCTGCTTCCTGAGGGCCTGAATTCCAATCAAGCTGAATGTAGAAGCTAAGATCCCCACCCACCCTGCCTTTAGAACACTGACTAGTTTTGGCACACTCAAATCCTGGGAACTATTAAAAATAAAATTGACCATTTGGATATGCATAAAGGTTTGAAAGACAACCAAGAGCTGAGGCGGGGTTGAATAATCAGGTTAATCTCCTATTCAAGGCCCAGGGTTCAAGACTGGGAAAGAAGGCAGTTTCATCTAATGCACATAAAACCAACAATGAGTCAAGCAATGTGAATAGAGAGATATGTTCCAAATGAAACATTAGAAGAAAATAAAGATGCTCATCAAAGTTGGGAGAAGAATCAATGAACACAGTGAAAAGTTGAACAAAGAGATAAAAAACAGAGCCAACACGATGTCACAGAGCTCAGAAATACAATAACTGAACTGAAAAACACATTACAGGGGTTCAGTAGTAGAGTAGATGCAGAAGGCACAGAGAATTGCCCAGACTAGCATTCACACTGCAGGAGTTTCAGAAGAAGACAGAGAAATGGGCAGGAAACTTACTTTAAAAAAAAAATTGGCTGAAAACTTCCCTAAACTGAGGAAGAAATCAGATATCTATATCCAGGAAGCCCAGATAGTACCAAATAAGACAAAAAAAAAAAAAAAAACTTATACAAAGACCCATTATAATTAAAATATCAAAAGTTTAAGGCAAGGAGACCATCTTAAAAGGAAGAGAAAAACAACTTGCTACATACAAGGGAATCACCATAAGGTACAAGCAGATTTTTCAGAAGAAACTTTGTAGGCCAGAAGAGTGTGGCATGATATATTTAAAGTGCCCAGAGGAAATAATTCCCAAGAATATTCTACCCAGGAAAGTTATTCAGAAATTAAGGAGAAGACACAGTTTTTCAGACAAACAAAACCTAAGGGAGTTCATTACCACTACACCAGTCTTACAGTAAATATTAAAAGGACTTCTTTAAAGTGCATAGAAAGGGTGTTAATTAGTAACTAAAAAAAATTATTGAAGTATGAACCTCACTGGTAAAGGTAAATAATCAGTAAGAGTAGTGGATTTAATCACTTATAAAGTGTATAAAGATTAAAAAGAGAAAGTGATATGGGAAACAAAGGAAAAAGAAAAAATTAAATTTCCTTACTGCCTACAGCCCATTGACAAGTCCTTAAAACAGGCAGAGTGACCTTCCTCTGGGAGCTTAGCTGCCTCAAAGTTGACACTTTGCTAAGGGCAAAAGGCAATCTTAACATTATCCAGACCCCCAGGATCCTGTGAGTCTACTTTAAACATATGGAAATTCCTTTGGAAACTTCTTTTATCTCTATCCCCCAAGATATATGTTAGCAATCATCCTCCAAACATGTGCCTCCCCCCCCTCATATACATATGTAGAGAGAGATATATATCTATTTATTTATCTATTTATCTGTAGGGTCTCACGACTGATGGTTTACTAAAGAGTAATAAGTAACCTTTCCCTAAAAATAGCTATCCCCCTCAGGGTACTAGAAACCTCGTTTCCAAAATATCTTGGAGGTTTGTGCTATCTATAACCCCCTCCTACCTTGAAAGTACATAACTGCCCACTCCTCACAACCCCAGTACAGCTCTTTCTGCCCACAGTCCTGTCCCTGTGCTTTAATGAAACCACCTTTTTCGCACCAAAGACGTCTAAATAATTTGTTCTTGACCATTTACTCTGAGCCCCAACATTGCAACATCAGTTAGTAAAAAAAAAAAAGTTGTAAATTTGGATATAGAAGACAAAATGGGTGAGGGGCGACAAGAGTAAAAATATAAAGCCCTAAGTGAACACATTCTAAGCTATAACTTCAAATAGACTGTTACAAATTATTATATCTATGCCTTAGGATGACCACAAAGCAAAAACCTAGAGCAGATAGGCAAAAGAGAAAGGAATTGGAACATAGCATTCAACAAAGTCATAAAACCACAAAGGAAGAGGCAAAGAAACAGAGGATCTACAAAGCAGCCAGAAAACAGTGAAAGCACCAGAAATACATCCCTATAAATCATTACTTTAAAAAGGAAGGTTGAATGCATAATAATAATAATACTCCATATACTGCCTACAAGAAAATGACTGCAGACTGAAGGAAACACAAGACTAAAAGTCAAGGGATGGAAGAAGATATTCCACACAAACTGAAATGGAAAGAAAATTGGGGTAGCTATCCTTACCCAAAACAAAGACTGTAGGAGTAGACAAAGAAGGGCATTATATCACATTAAAGGGGTCAAAGGAGAATTTATAAATATTTATGTACTCCACATGGGAGCACCTAAGTATATAAAGTAAATATGAATAGACTTAAAGAAGAAATAGCATGTAATAATTGTTGGGGGTTTTAATATACTACTTACATCGATAAATGGATCATCCAGACAGAAAATCAATAGGAGACAATGGCTTTAAAAGATATGTGCAGAATATTCCACTTGAAAAGACCAGAACACATTCTTTCAAGTACCCAGTCATTCTCCAGTACAGTCAGTCATACGCTGGTCCACAAACCAAGTCTTACTAAAGTTAAGCAGGTCGAAATCATACCAAGCATCTTTTTTGACCATGATGGTATGAAACTAAAAGTCAATTATAAGAAGAAAATTAGAAAATAAACAAGTGGAAATTAAACAACATGGTAAACATGGTACTGAAGAACCAATGGGTCAACAAAGAAATAGAGTAAAAAAACAACACCTTGAGACAAATGAAAATCCAGCATACCAAAATTCATAGAATTCATCAAAAGCAGTTCTAAGAGGGAAGCTCATATCAACAAATTCCTACCTGAAAAAAATTTTTATCAAATATAACTTCCTAATTTTATACCTCAAGTAAGGGGAAAGAGAACAAATCTCAACATCAGAAGGAAGGCAGCAACAGAAACTGTAGCAGAAATAAATGAAATTAAAAAACAGAAAAGAGCTACAAAACCAACAGCTGGTTCTTTAACAGATAAAATCTATCAATGTTTAGGTAGAGTCGTCAAGAAAAAAAGAAGACTCAAATAAAATTAGAAATGAAAGAGGTATCACAACTGATACCATAGAAGTATGAGCATCCTAAAAGGCTACTACAAAGAATTCTATGGCAACAAATTGAACAACCTACAAGAAATAAAGCAATTCCTAAGAACTTGCTACATTCCAAAAAGCAGGAAAGAATAGAAAATCTGAACAAATTACTAGTATGGAGATTGAATCAGTAATCAATAACCTCCCAACAAACAGAAGTCCTAGACCAGATGGCCTCACTGGTGAATTCTACCAAACTTTTCAAAAACAGTTCATTCCAATCCTTCTAAAACTCTTTCAAGGATAGGAGAGGAGAGAACACTTCATCCATTTTATAACACCAGCTTTAGTATGATTCCAAAACTAGACAAGGATACTATGAGAAAAGAAAGTTACAGGCAAAGATCTCTGATAATCACAGATGCAAAAATTCTCCACAAAATATTTACAACATGAATTCAACAATGCACTATAAAGAACACACCTGGTGATCAGGTGTGATGTGTTCCAGGGATGTAAGGATGATTCAGCATCTTCAAATCAATCAATATGGTACATCCTATTAAGAAAAGGAAGTATAAAAACCATATGATTATCTCAGTAGACATGGAAAAAGCATTTGACAAAAATAAACATTTGTTTTTGATAAAAATTCTCAACAAAGTGGGCATAGAGTGAATGCACCTGAACATTTAAGACCATGATCAGAAGTCAAAAGCTAATATACTCAGCAGTGAACTTTTCCTCTAAGATCAGTAACAACACCGGGATGCCCAGTCTCACTACCTTTATTCAACAAAGCATTGGAAGTCCCAGCCACTGCAATTAGGTAAGAAAAAGATTTTAAAAGTCATTGAAATTGGAAAGGAAGAAGTAAACTTTCACTCTTAGCAAATGACATGATCCATTATATAAACCCTGAAGACTCCACCAAGAAACTCTTAGATTGAATAAATAAATTTAGTGAGGTTGTAGGATAAAAAGTCAAAATACAGAACTCTTGTGTTTCTACATATTTTTTAAAAACTATCAGAAAGGAAAATTAAGAAAAACAATCCTATTTATAATTGCACCAGAAAGAATAAAATACCTAGGATTTCAAAAAAATACCTAAGAATACTAAAACTAAAAACTGTAAGACACATTGATTAAAAAAATTAAAGACATTAATAAATGGAAAGATGTTCTATGCTTATGGATTGAAAGAATTAATGTTGTTAAAATATTCATACTATCTAAAGCCATCTACAGATTCAATGTAATCCCTATAAAAATTGTAACAATCCTAAAATTTGTATGGAACCACAGAAAATCTCAAATAGCCAAAGCAATTCTGAGAAAGAAAAACAAAGCTGGAGGCATCATGCTCCCTGATTTCAAACGATATTACAAAGGTATAGTCATCAAAACAGTAGGACATTAGCCTTAACACAGACACCTGAGTCAATAGAACAGAAGAGAAAGCCCACAAATAAACTGATGCTTATATGTTCAATTAATTTCTGGCAAAAATGCCAAGTATATACAATGAGGAAAGGACAGTCCCCTCAATAAATGGTGCTGGGAAAATTGGACAGCTACATGCAAAAGAATGAAACTGGAACACCATCTTATACCATACACAAAATTAACTAAAAATGGATAGATAATGAATGTAAGACCTGGAAGCATAAAACTTATAGAAGAAAACATAAGGCAATAGCCTCCCTAACATTAGTGATGATTTTTTTTTTTAATTTGATACCAGAAGCAAAGGCAACAAAAGCAAAAAAGAAATGGGACTACATCAATCTAAAAAGCTTCTAGAAGTACGGCAAAGGAAGCAAACAAAATGAAAAAGCCATCCACGGAATGAAAGAAAATACTTGTGAATTATCTGATAAGCAGTTATGCCAAAGTATATAAGGAACTCATACAACTTACAACAACAACAAAAAGATGTTCAGTGTCACTAATCATCAGGAAAATGTAAATTAAAATCACAATGAGGTATCACCTCACACCTATTAGAATCAACATTATCCAAAAGACAAGAAAGGATGTAGAGAAAAAGGAAACTTGTGCACCATCGGTGGGAGTGTAACTTGCTGTGGGCACACAGGATAGCCATTGCTTAATAAGTGAAAAACTGCCCTATGATCCATCAACTCCACTTCCAGGTATTCATCTAAAAACAACAAAAATATTAGCTTGAAATGATAAATGCCCTCCCATGTTAAATGCAGCATTATTTCCAGTGGCCAAAGGCATGGAAACACACTCAGTACCTACTGATGGACTGATGGATAAAGAAAGCATGAAATATACATATATAAAATGGAATTTTATTCAGCCCTAAAAAAGAATAAAATCTTTCCATGGGTGACAATATGGATGTATCATGAGGACAATATGCTAAGTGAACAAAGGCAGGGAAAGACAAATACCGTATGACCTCACTTCTATGTGTAATGTTTAAAACAAATACAAAGAAGAGATTGCTGGTTGCCAGAGATAGGGGTGAGTGAAATGGATGAAGGAGTCAAAAAGTAGAAACTTTCAGTTATAAAATAATTATGTCATGGGATTGTGATATACAACATGATGACTACCATTAAAAATACTGTATTGCCTAAGTGGAAGTTGCTCACAGAGTAGATGTTGAAAGTTCTTACCACAAAATATACAAATTCATTAAAAATGGAAGGTGACAGTAAGTAGATTTATTGTGGTCATTACTTTGTAAACTGTGAAGTGATCAACATAATAATCTGGTTAACATTTGTCACATTCTATACCTCCAGATTTTTTTTTCCTTGTGCTGAGAACTTTATATCAAATATCAAATTATATTGTACAGTGTCATATCAATTTTACTTTAATAAAGTAAATTCACTATTAGAAATTTATCCTGAGAACAAAGTCACTGATGTGCATATGGAAGTGCAAAACAACAACAAAAGGCTGTTAAGTAGAGTTGATTACAATAGTAGAAAAATATAAGTAATGTGTAAAATGTGAAGTGGTTAAATAATAACTTCAAAGTAAAAACTTTGTGATTAAAACTATTTCCTAAAATGTGTTCTATAAAATCCTGACCCTGTAATATGTGCATAGGCATTTCAGATTCTCATCCCAGTCGATAAATATATGTGGGGACTGCTCAAAATACTTTGTTATGAGCAACATGCCTCCTTCAATCTAGCTTGAACTCTTAAGAGTTCAGTCTGCCTTCAACCCTTAAGGGAATGTCGTGGCTGATATAATTAAGTTTAAAAGAAATCAAAATATTCAACAAGTTGTCAGCTCCATTATTCCGTAATTCTCTAAGCTCTTTTCTCCTCCACAGGTTGGTCTCATCTTTAAACTGATTTCCTCATGGTTACAGTTACTTGCAAATAGAATAAGCGTTACACCAGCATATGATGTGCATCATAGGCAATCACTAAGAGAGTGGGAAGACAGAAGTTTCACACTTTTACACAGCCCAGCAGTTGTAGTCCAATCACATGTGTCTTCATGATAAATAACTAGTCCTCAAGTAAGAGAATTTGACAGTGTTTATTGTTTAAAGTAGTGCTCCTTTGCATGCTCTGGTCTTACATATGCAGTAGAAATTCTGTGTACTTAACTCTCTTTTTATATGTTACCTTCTCCATAGAGCTGTATAAAAATGCCCAGTAGAGACAATGTCATACGCATGGGATGCATTATGTTCTGTGCAATATTATGCCCCTTGCCTTCTTCCTGTTACTTCACTTACCCTTGCTGACCCTCAACCAGATAGTGTACTTCAAATTTATGTTTCCTTGAATGAATAGTTTGTATCTGATACCTACCTCAGGGTGGGTGAGGGTTAAGAGGGGGATCCTTACAGAATTACAGGTCAGTCATCAGACCCAAATTGTCATTTATTTGGCTTTTCCATAAAATCTATATTAGGTACTCATACACTTTCATGAATATTTTACACAGACTTACTGCATATCTCAGACTTTGCAATTGGGCCATTAAAGGGAGATACTCATTTATCAGTGCTTACTGTTTTATGGTTAATAAAATATTCTCAGCAAGGTAT
Organism: Zalophus californianus; assembly: GCF_009762305.2. Classification (NCBI taxonomy): domain Eukaryota; kingdom Metazoa; phylum Chordata; class Mammalia; order Carnivora; family Otariidae; genus Zalophus; species Zalophus californianus. The sequence goes on along the minus strand of NC_045599.1, from coordinate 47,631,414 downwards.
CTTCCTTAAGTCTTAACTTTCCTTTAGCGTCCACCCAATCCTTGAAAACTACACACTAAAGGTAAAGTATTAAAACCTAAGTGTGGGCGGGGGGGCGGAGCAAGATGGCGGAGGAGTAGGAGACCTAGATTTCGTCTGGTCTCAGGAATTCAGCTGAATAGGGATCAAACCATTCTGAACACCTACGAACTCAACAAGAGATCGAAGAGGAGAGTAGCAACAACTCTCTGAACAGAGAAGCGACCACTTACTGGAAGGTAGGGCGTGCGGAGAAGTGAATCCGAGGCGATATTCGGGAGGATAGACGGCGGGGGAGGGGCCTCCGCCGGCCGCTTCTGGCAAGTGCTAGAGCCGCGGAGCACAAAATCGGACCTTTTAAAAGTTGGCTCGGCGGAGGGACGTCGCTGCAGTGGCTAAGCGGGGGGTGGAATCCTCCCGGGACAGTGTGGTCTCAGGACCCTTGGGATCACAGAGAGACCGGGGGTGCCTGCGTGCGCCAGAGCTCCCAGGTATCGGAGAGGGGAAGCCGGCTGCAGAGACGGAGCAGAGTCGCGGGCTCTGAGCTCTGGGTTGCCACAAACTGTGATCTGCGGCCCAGTCGGGGCACGGCTCCCCCAGCAGGGACCCAACAAGCAGCAGATCCGGGGAGACTCCCCTTCCTTCCCGGGGAGGAGCGGTGCGGGAACGCACTGCAGGGATCTGCTGGGTTTGGAGACTCCGAGCGGGGTCGGGTGCCAGAGATAGCAATGCTTGATCACAGGCCGGGTGAGCACGGAGTGAGGCCAGAGACCGGGGACACGGGAGTGACTGCTTTTCTCTGGGGGCGCACTGAGGAGTGGGGCCCCGAGTTCTCGGCTCCTCCGGGCGGAGACTGGGAGGCCGCCATTTTCGCCCTGGTCCTCCAAAGCTGTACCGAGAGCCTGCAGGGAACAAAAGCTTCTGAGAGCAAACTGGAGCAGCTTCCTTAGCCCGGACCGATAAGGGCGGGGCAATTCCGCCTCCGGCAAAGACATTTGGAAACCACAGCAACAGGCCCCTCCCCCAGAAGATCAGCACAAACAGCCAGCAAGCCAAGACCAAGTTGATCGATCAAGGAGAATAGGAGAACTCCAGCGCTAGGGGAATACTGCACATAGATTCATGGCTTCTTTTTTTTTTTTTTTTTTTTTTTACCATGATTCATTATTTCATCAAAGTTAATTTTTGTTGACTTTTTTTTATTTTTCTTTTTCCCTTTTTCAACCAACATCTTATAAATCCCTTTTTTAAAAAAAAAACATTTTTTTTTTCATTTTTAGAGTCATATTTTATCCCTTCATAGTAGTTATCCTTGTTTTTGGCATATATATATAAGTTGTTCTCTCTTTAAAATTTTGAGGTACAGTTTCTTCTAACAGATCAAAATATACCCTAAACCACTAGTGTATGGCTTTGTTCTAGTCTCCTGCCTGATCACATTCTCTCCCTTTTTCCTTTTTTTTTTTCCTTAAATCTTCTTTCTTTTTTCAAACAACTTATCTTACCAAGTCCTTTTATAAAATCTTTTATAATTTTCATCTTTACACTCATCTTCCATCCCTTCATTGTATCAACCCTTATTTTGTACATATATGTCTTTCTTCCTTTAAAATTTTAGGAGGCACTTTTTTCTAACAGACCAAAATACGCCCAAAATCTAGTGTGTGGCACTGATCTATGCACTAGCCTGATCATATTTGATCATATTCTGCCTTTTTTGAATTGTTTTGTTTTTGTTTTTATCTTTTTTTTTCTTTTTTTTTCTTTTTCTCTTTCTTTTTTCTTTCTTTCCCTTTCTTTTCCCCTGGTTTCAGGTCTTTTCTGATTTGTATACAGTATATTTGCTGGGGACGTTGTAAACCTGTTAGCCTTTTGTTCTCTCATTCATCTATTCTCCTCTGGACAAAATGACAAGACGAAAGAAATCACCTCAGCAAAAAGAACAAGAGGTAGTACCGTCAGCCAGGGACCTACTCAATACGGACATTAGTACGATGTCGGACCTAGAGTTCAGAATCATGACTTTAAAGATACTAGCTGGGCTTGAAAAAAGCGTGGAAGTTATTAGAGAAACCCTTTCTGGAGAAATAAAAGAACTAAAATCTAACCAAATCGAAATCAAAAAGGCTATTGATGAGGTGCAATCAAAAATGGGGGCACTAAATGCTAGGATAAATGAGGCAGAAGAGAGAATCAGCGATATAGAAGACCAAATGATGGAAAATAAAGAGGCTGAGAAAAAGAGAGAGAAACAACTACAGGATCACGAGGGCAGAATTCGAGAGATAAGTGATACGATAAGAAGAAACAACATTAGAATAATTGGGATCCCAGAAGAAGAAGAGAGAGAGAGAGGGGCAGAAGGTATATTGGAGCAAATTATAGCAGAGAACTTCCCTAATGTGAGGAAGGAAACAGGCATTAAAATCCAGGAGGCACAGAGAACCCCTCTCAAAATCAATAAAAATAGGTCAACACCCCGACATCTAATAGTAAAACTTACGAGTCTCAGAGACAAAGAGAAAATCCTGAAAGCAGCTCGGGAGAAGAGATATGTAACCTACAATGGTAGAAACATTAGATTGGCAACAGACCTATCCACAGAGACCTGGCAGGCCAGAAAGGACTGGCATGATATCTTCAGAGCACTAAACGAGAAAAATATGCAGCCAAGAATACTATATCCAGCTAGGCTATCATTGAAAATAGAAGGAGAAATAAAAAGCTTCCAGAACAAACAAAAACTAAAGGAATTTGCAAACACGAAACCAGCCCTCCAAGAAATATTGAGAGGGGTCCTCTAAGCAAAGAGAGAACCTAAAAGCAGCAAAGAGCAGAAACGAACACAGACAACAGACAGTTAACAGTCACCTTACAGGTAATACAATGGCAGTAAATTCATACCTTTCAATAGTTACCCTGAATGTAAATGGGCTCAATGCCCCAATCAAAAGACACAGGCTATCAGATTGGATTAAAAAACAAGACCCATCAATATGCTGTCTGCAAGAGACTCATTTTACACCCAAAGACACCCCCAGATTGAAAGTGAGGGGGTGGAAGACCATTTACCATGCTAATGGACACCAAAAGAAAGCTGGGGTGGCAATCCTTATATCAGACAAACTAGATTTTAAAACAAAGACTGTAATAAGAGATGAGGAAGGACACTATATCCTACTTAAAGGGTCTATCCAACAAGAAGATCTAACAATTGTAAATATCTATGCCCCGAACATGGGAGCGGCCAATTATATAAGGCAATTAATAACAAAAGCAAAGAAACACATTGACAACAATACAATAATAGTGGGGGACTTTAACACCCCCCTGACTGAAATGGACAGATCATCTAAGCAAAAGATCAACAAGGAAATAAAGACTTTAAATGACACACTGGACCAAATGGACTTCACAGACATATTCAGAACATTCCATCCCAAAGCAACGGAATACACATTCTTCTCTAGTGCCCATGGAACATTCTCCAGAATTGATCCCATCCTAGGTCACAAATCAGGTCTCAATCGGTACCAAAAGATTGGGATCATTCCCTGCATATTTTCAGACCACAATGCTTTGAAACTAGAACTCAACCACAAGAGGAAAGTCGGAAAGAACTCAAACACATGGAGGCTAAAGAGCATCCTACTAAAGAATGAATGGGTCAACCAAGAAATTAAAGAAGAATTAAAAAAATTCATGGAAACCAATGAAAATGAAAACACAACTGTTCAAAATCTTTGGGATACAGCAAAGGCAGTCCTGAGAGGAATGTCTATAGCAATACAAGCCTTTCTCAAGAAACAAGAAAGGTCTCAAATACACAACCTAACCCCACACCTAAAGGAGCTGGAGAAAGAACAGCAAATAAAGCCTAAACCCAGCAGGAGAAGAGAAATCATAAAGATCAGAGCAGAAATCAATGAAATAGAAACCAAAAGAACAGTAGAACAGATCAACGAAACTAGGAGCTGGTTCTTTGAAAGAATTAACAAGATTGATAAACCCCTGGCCAGACTGATCAAAAAGAAAAGAGAAATGACCCAAATCAACAAAATCATGAATGAAAGAGGAGAGATCACAAGCAACACCAAAGAAATACAAACAATTATAAGAACATATTATGAGCAACTCTATGCCAGCAAATTAGATAACCTGGAAGAAATGGGTGCATTCCTAGAGATGTATCAACTACCAAAATTGAACCAGGAAGAAATAGAAAACCTGAACAGACCTATAACCACTAAGGAAATTGAAACAGTCATCAAAAATCTCCCAAGAAACAAAAGCCCAGGGCCAGATGGCTTCCCAGGGGAATTCTATCAGACATTTCAAGAAGAATTAATACCTATTCTCCTGAAACTGTTCCAAAAAATAGAAATGGAAGGGAAACTTCCAAACTCATTTTATGAGGCCAGCATTACCTTGATCCCAAAACCAGACAAAGACCCCATCAAAAAAGAGAACTACAGACCAATATCCTTGATGAACATGGATGCAAAAATTCTCACTAAAATACTAGCCAATAGGATCCAACAGTACATTAAAAGGATTATTCACCACGACCAAGTGGGATTTATTCCTGGGCTGCAAGGCTGGTTCAACATCCGCAAATCAATCAACGTGATACATTACATTAACAAAAGAAAGAACAAGAATCATATGATCCTCTCAATAGATGCAGAAAAAGCATTTGACAAAGTACAACATCCTTTCTTGATCAAAACTCTTCAGAGTATAGGGATAGAGGGTACATACCTCAATATCATAAAAGCCATCTATGAAAAACCTACAGCGAATATCATTCTCAATGGGGAAAGGCTGAGAGCTTTTCCCCTAAGGTCAGGAACGCGGCAGGGATGTCCACTATCACCACTGCTATTCAACATAGTATTAGAAGTCCTAGCCACAGCAATCAGACAACAAAAAGAAATCAAAGGCATCCAAATCGGCAAAGAGGAAGTCAAACTCTCACTCTTTGCAGATGATATGATACTGTATGTGGAAAACCCAAAAGACTCCACCCCAAAACTGCTAGAACTCATACAGGAATTCAGTCAAGTAGCAGGATATAAAATCAATGCACAGAAATCAGTGGCATTCCTATACACCAACAACAAGACAGAAGAGAGACAAATCAAGGAGTCGATCCCATTTACAATTGCACCCAAAACCATTAGATACCTAGGAATAAATCTAACCAAAGAGGCAAAGGATCTGTACTCAGAAAAGTATAAAATACTCAGGAAAGAAATTGAAGAAGACACAAAGAAATGGAAAAACGTTCCATGCTCATGGATTGGGAGAATCAACATTGTGAAGATGTCAATGCTACCTAGAGCAATCTACACATTCAATGCAATCCCCATCAAAATACCTTCCACTTTTCTCAAAGAAATGGAACAAATAATCCTAAAATTTGTATGGAACCAGAAGAGACCCAGAATAGCCAGAGGAATACTGAAAAAGAAAAGCAAAGCTGGCAGCATCACAATTCCGGACTTCCAGCTCTATTACAAAGCTGTCATCATCAAGACAGTATGGTACTGGCACAAAAACAGACACATAGATCAATGGAACAGAATTGAGAGCCCAGAAATGGACCCTCAACTCTATGGTCAACTTATTTTTTGACAAAGCAGGAAAGAATGTCCAATGGCAAAAAGACAGTCTCTTCAACAAATGGTGTTGGGAAAATTGGACAGCCACATGCAGAAGAATGAAACTGGACCATTTCCTTACACCACACACAAAAATAGACTCCAAATGGTTGAAAGACCTAAACGTGAGACAGGAGTCCATCCAAATCCTAAAGGAGAACACAGGTAGCAACCTTTTCGACCTTAGCCGCAGCAACTTCTTCCTAGAAACATCGCCAAAGGCACGGGAAGCCAGGGCAAAAATGAACTATTGGGATTTCATCAAGATAAAAAGCTTCTGCACAGCAAAAGAAACAGTCCACAAAACCAAAAGACAACCAACAGAATGGGAGAAAATATTTGCAAAGGACATATCAGATAAAGGGCTAGTATCCAAAATCTATAAAGAACTTATCAAACTCAACACCCAAAGAACAAATAATCCAATCAAGAAATGGGCAGAAGACATGAACAGACATTTCTCCAAAGAAGACATCCAAATGGCCAACAGGCACATGAAAAAGTGCTCAACATCGCTCGGCATCAGGGAAATCCAAATCAAAACCTCAATGAGATACCACCTCACACCCGTCAGAATGGCTAAAATTAACAAGTCAGGGAACGACAGATGTTGGCGGGGATGTGGAGAAAGGGGAACCCTCCTACACTGTTGGTGGGAATGCAAGCTGGTGCAACCCCTCTGGAAAACAGTATGGAGGTTCCTCAAACAGTTGAAATTAGAGCTACCGTTCGATCCAGCAATTGCACTACTGGGTATTTACCACAAAGATACAAATGTAGGGACCCGAAGGGGTACGTGTACCCCAATGTTTATAGCAGCAATGTCCACAGTAGCCAAACTGTGGAAAGAGCCAAGATGCCCATCGACAGATGAATGGATAAAGAAGAGGTGGTATATATACACAATGGAATATTATGCAGCCATCAAAAGGAATGAGATCTTGCCATTTGCAACGACGTGGATGGAACTGGAGGGTGTTATGCTGAGTGAAATAAGTCAATCAGAGAAAGACATGTATCACATGACCTCACTGATATGAGGAATTCTTAATCTCAGGAAAGAAACTTAGTGTTACTGGAGTGGTTGGGGGTGGGAGGGATGTGGTGGCTGGGTGATAGATATTGGGGAGGGTATGTGCTACGGTGAGCGCTGTGAATTGTGCAAGACTGTTGAATCACAGATCTGTACTTCTGAAACAAATAACGCAACATATTTTAAGAAAAAAGAAAAAGAAGAAGATAACAGGAGAGGAAGAAAAGGGGAGTATGTCGGAGGGGGAGACGAACCATGAGAGATGATGGACCCTGAAAAACAAACTGAGGGTTCTAGAGGGGAGGGGGGTAGGGGGATGGGTTAGCCTGGTGATGGGTATTGAGGAGGGCACGTTCTGCATGGAGCACTGGGTGTTATGAACAAACAATGAATCATGGAACACTGCACCAAAAACTAATGATGTAATATATGGTGATTAACATAACAATAAAAAAATTAAAAAAAAAAAAACCCTAAGTGTGATGTTTTAAATAAGATGTAATATTATGGATAGCTGATGAGATACTTGGCCCTTAAAAATTAATTTTTGGATTAAGATATGTTCACTGTAAGAAATTATTTAAAAATTACAAAGGCATAATGGAGTTAATTGTATCATGATTAAATTAATCCTTCCTCTGTATTTGAATATGTAGGTAATTGCCGTTACTACTAAGGAATGAATGCATTAGTAAGAAAATGCTTACTGTCCACAGAAGCCTTGGGTACTTCAGCGTTTTTTTTGCTTGTTTGTTTGTTTTTTGAACCAATTACCTTCCCAAGTGGATATATTCATTTGTACTTCTAACAGTGTCTGTTTCATTGTAAATATATAACCCGTGAGAAGTATTCAACTGTCCTAAAATCTATTCAGTTTCAATACCCGAATACCATTGACTTCTGCCATTGTTTTGTCGGCTCTGCCCTCCGCATCCTGGCCCACGATCCCATCATCTCTCTTGACTTTTGCAGTGGATATGTGACTAGTTTCTCTGCTTCCCATTTGCTCCTCTCCAGTTCATCTTCCTTACTGTGCCTGCAATCATCTTTTTGAAACAAATGAAATTCTAACTTGACATTTTCCTGTTTGTAGCTCTTCAAAACCTTCCCATTACTCTTGCCATAATACTCTTAGTCTAAAGATGAAAACCTGAACATGCTGTTCCCTGCCTCTTCAGCCTCATTATGTTCTGCTTTTTCATCTCCCTTCCACTTATAACAGCTCTGCCTTCTTTCCACTCCTGGAATAACCTATGCTCTCTCCTACTTTAGGAAAGTGAGTATTATGTTCCATCTGCCTAATTTTCCTCCTCCTCCCCCAACCTCTTCATTCTTAAACCTTTCCCATATCAGCTCATTCATCATATCTTCACTCCCTAGCCTAAAAGCACCTTTATGATTTTTTCAAAATCTGTATCACAATTAATAATTACTAATTCATGAGATTATTTGGTTTTTCACACCAGACTAGAGCTCTTGGTCAGATCAGATCAGGGCTGTTTTTCTCACCTTTAAATCCTCAGCACTGGGAAGAGTACTTAGCACATGGCCGAGATCAATATTATTTGTTTATAGAAGAAAAGCTATTTATTTCTGGAATGAATGTATGAACCTGAATTTGCTATGAAACTTTGGAGACCTAGTAAGAGAGTGACTCCAGTTTATAAGGAATGCAAAGTGCATCAAAGAGAACATGTTTAAGTAGAATCATGTTTTCAAATTGGACTAAGCTAACTGAATAATGTAAGATGCTCTAATTGGCTTTGTGATTTTTGACAGGTTTTTTTGACCTCTTCACTCCTAAATGCTTCCTGTTTCTAATAAAAATGACACTGTCTCATTTGCCTATTTTCTGATATCAAAACTATGTATAACTTTTACCCTGAATTTGATTTAAACTATAATAAAATTATTGTTAACTTTAATACAATGTGTGGATTGTATTCTAGTATGAAAGGAAGGAATCAAGATAAATCTCAGCAGGATGAATTTTGACAGAACATTTCTCTCCTTTTTACTCATGAATAAGCCTCAGTTTAAGTTGCCAGAAATCTAGAAATATCACAAGCAAAACCACCACATTAACAAATAGTAGTAAGAGATTTTTGTGCATATGACATATGTCACAAACTGGGAGCTTTTAAAAATAAGGATATGAAGCTCAGGGGCATGAAATTACAGGAGGACATAAAATCAAAGTGAGGAAGCTGGTAACTTTACAGTGATTGGTTATTACAATGAGAATTTCCAGATGGGAAGGGATAGGTTTAAGGTGGTAAGTCATTTTCTAAAAATATAGGAGATAAATTTCTTTTATAATTGTCAGAGGCACTTATGTTCATAAAATAAGCTACGTTTAATTCTGCTAACATGGCTTAAATGGTTTTGTCTGCTCAGGATTTTCTCAAATCCAGCCTCCATTTTGTATTTAATTTTAACAGAGATATTTGTTTTATTGCAAGTTATGAACAAACTAATTCAATGGTAATGCATAATCCTGAGTTCTCTCCAGAGATTAGGGCTACATAAAGTAAATTATTAAAACAGCAAAGAGCTAGGAAGAGTTAGTGCTCTGAGCTTTGTTGTTGCTGCTTTTTAATAAAAAAAAAGTAAAATCCTAAAGATAAAGAACTTTTGAGTTCTTATTTGGGCAAAATTTCCTCTGTGAATAATCCCAGCTTTCTATAGCATAATTATTGGATCTTTTTTTTTTTTAGATAATCAGACTCTCCTACTTTATCTTCATTTCCATAAATAAGTAGGTATTATGACCATGATTTAAATCTATAACTCTAGCAGGGAAAGCAATTATGGCATGAGCAATGAGCACCAGTTGGGAATACAAACCGGTAATAAACCATATTTAGGGCTGAACATAATCTGAGCTTTGCATAATTTAGCCTAGCAAAATATTTAATAGACAGTTAAGTGTCAACTAGGGAAAATTCTCAGAACTATCTTTCAACCTAAAGTGTGGAAAAGCAGATCCACTGTGGTGCAATATTGCCATGATATACACTAAAATAAAATAAAGGGGGTGCAGCCGATGACAAACACCTGGAAGGTGGAGAAAGTAGTCCTTGAAAAAGTAGTACAAAACCGTCAGAATAAAGTGGTATCTAACTTAAGGAGCATGGTGAAATGAAGAAACCTTGTACTGAGATCATTCTGATTTCTCCAATAATAAAGTCCTTCAGATGGAATCCAAAAGGTTAAAATCCATGGTATAGCGAGCGATTTCTGAGCACAGTTCTTATTATACAGGGTGGGGGAAAGCCATCTACATTACTTAAGTTCAATACTGGTTTGTCTCTGCCAGGCACTTATCCTAACTCCTAGACTCCTGCAACCTGACACAGTTTTACAAGGTCCTTAATGAAGAAAAAAAAAAAAAAAGTTTACAGAAATCACAACCAATTTCAAATTAGTGATGGGGGTTGGGAAGGATGGGGTGGCTGGGTGATAGACATTGGGGAGGGTATGTGCTATGGTGAGTGCTGTGAATTGTGTAAGTCTGTTGAATCACAGATCTATACCTCTGAAACAAATGCTACATTATATGTTTAAAAAAAAGAAGAAGAAGATAGCAGGAAGGGAAAAATGAAGAGGGGGAAATCAGAGGGGGAGACGAACCATGAGAGACTATGGACTCTGAGAAACAAAGTGAGGGTTCTAGAAGGGAGGGGGGGAATGAGTTAGCCTGGTGATGGGTATTAAAGAAGGCACGTACTGAATGGAGCACTGGGTGTTATATGCAAACAATGAATCATGGAACACTACATCAAAAACTAATGATGTAATGTACAGTGATTAACATAACAAAATAAAAAAATGATTTAAAAAAAAAGAAAAACAAATTGAGCTTAAAATAAAGCATTTTTAGCAGAGAGTGGAGGACTTTTTCTACAAACATTCTGAACACAGAAAGAAAAAAAAAATAACCATGTGTTATATTCAAGTCAAAAGAAACTAAATGACCATGATGGAGACACAGGTTGTTCCTGACTTTGCTTCCCCTCAGAAGAGGAACAAACAACTGTTTGAAAACAAGACAACACTGAGAGAATCCTTGAATTCAGAGGTAAGGCTGAAACACTCCCCTGCACCTCAGAGACCAAGACAAACTATATTCAAGGGTAAGAGGAATGGCTGCATATTGACTGCATTGCACTTCACCCAAGCCCATACAGCACCAGGTAGAGAGATCTCCCCTGAACACCGTGCCTCCAGTGAAAAAAGAAAACCCAGGACTGACAACCAGACCCCCACTATCGTGGGTCATTTTGTGGGAGCCCCTACTCTGATCTCACACCATGGAGACCACACGGGAATCTGTGGGGCTTAACCAGTCAGAATCTCACTGTGACAGACAAAAGGGGAAGGACCTGCAATGACCAGCACACAGATTTGGTAAACCAAGTTCATACCTGTAGTGCCCAAGGAGTAATCCCAAACAGTAGTTTTGCTCATCTGCAGAAATAAGTGAGGGATGCACTCTGACCAGGGAACTTGGTAGGGTGTAGAACTGCCTGACTGAGATCCTTAAATGGGGAGTTTTGCCAGCACAGCCTGGTTTGCCCAGTGCCCATGCCCAGGCAAGGTACTGAGTCACAGGCCCACCAGCTGTGGAGAGTGACTCCCAGACTTATTTGACCAGAAGGCCTGGTAACAACTCCTGGATGCAGTGCAGCCCAGCAACACTTGAACCAAGATGTAGGGGGAGCTGATTGCCTCCAGAGCAAAGCTAGTAGCTGGAATAGTGGCTTCCAGGGTGCTATGCACAGGGAGAATAAATTCATAGGCCAAGCTGAGGGTACCTCTCAGCCCCTCTGAACTGGAGTTCCTGTTTGGGAAATTGACAAAAGCCCGAGGTAGCCCCTCCCCTTGCCACCCAGGCGAGGTACTGAGTCACCATGCAACTGGCTGGGGCTCTCATTAAGACAACACAGAGCTGTAAGAACTTCAGAGCTCTTTCCCCCACAGCATCAGAGCAGGGAATCTAATTGTAGCCCTGCTCTTAATTCAATTTAGCCTTCAGCCAATCTGACCAGGGACCCTAAAAAGATCACTTGGGAAGCTGTGAAGGTCATTCAATAGCCTTATCTGCAGTGGCACTAGAACAGAGAACATAGCTATGGCTTCCCCTGTCTACAGAGAAAAACCAATGGCTCACCTGCCAGGGAAATTCAGTGCACACAAAAGCCTAACTCAGGCCTTTGAAATGAGCTCTACAGGCCCTGGGTCTGGACTTGCAACCTTGTCAGGGCCTGGAAGCTATCCAAAGCCTCATCTGCTACTGAAGAGAGTACCCATTCCTAATGGTCTCTGACCACAGAGGAAAAGCTCTCAGTTTTTCCCCATTGAGGAGGATATAGCTATGGGTCTTTCATATATGGCCTTAATTATGTTGAGGTATGTTCCACTTATAGCTACTTTCTTGAGGGTTTTTATCAAGAATGCATGCTATATTTTGTCAAATGCTTTTTCTACATCTATTGAGAGGATCATAAGGTTCTCATCCTTTCTTTTATTGAAGTGGTGTATCATGTTTCTTTCATGTATCACATTTCTTTGCTGGTTATGGGTCTGTTCAAATTTTCTATTTCTTCCTATTTCAGTTTTGGTAATTTGTATGTTTCTAGGGGTTTGTCCATTTCTTCCAGATGGCCCAGTTTGTTGGCATATAAGAGCATCCATTCATGGTAACAAAAACTTTTAATACATCAGGCATATTACAAACATCTCAACATAATAGAAGCCATATATGACAAGTCTATAGCTAATATCACACTCAATAACGAAAAGTTGAAAGACCATGAAAAAGACTAGAGTGCCCATTCTGAGCACTTCTAGTCAACTTAGTACTGGAAGTTCTAAATAAAGCAATCAGGCAAGAAAAGTAAATAAAAAGTATCAGAATTGGAAACAAGTAAAATTGTCTATTTCATATGGTATGACTATTTCATATGGTATAGAGAGAAAATCATAAAGACTCAACCAAAATAAACTGTTAGATACAACCAATAAATTAAAGCTGAAATTACAAAATTAACGTAGAAAAATAAGTAGTGTTTCCATACACTAACAAATTTCTGGGGGAAAAAAAAGGAAATTTCTGGGGAAAAAAGGAATCTATGCCATTTACAATAGCATCAAAAATAAAATACTTAGGAATAAAACTAACCACAAAGGTGAAAGATCAGTACTCTGAAAACTAGAGGACACTGATGAAAGGAATCAAAGACAACATGAATGAATGGACAGATATCCCCTGTTCATGGAATTGAAGAATTTATATTGTTAAAATGTCCACACTACAAAAAGCCATCTATAGATTCGATGCATTCCCTATCGATATTCCAATGCCATTTTTATAGACAGAGGTAAAAACACTCCTAAAATTGATATGGAGCTACAAAAGATGCTGAATAGCCAAAGCAATCCTGGAAGAAGAAAGCATGAGGCAGCACACCTCCTGATTTCAAGCTCTACTCTAATCCTATTGACATGTCCAAGTCATCAAAACAGTATGACAGTAAAATAAACAAATAGATCAATGGAAAAGAATCAAGAGCCCAGAAAAACCCAAGCACATACACTCTACTTACATTAGACAAGAGTGCCAATAACACTCAAAGGAGAAAAAATTAATCTCTTTAAATAACCGTCCTGGGATAGCTTAATATTCCCATGTAAAAGAATAAAACTGGACACATATCATACACTACTCAAAATATTAACTTTAAATCAACTAACGACTTAAATGTGAGACTTGAAACCACAAAACTCCTACAAAAAATATAGGAATAAAGCTCCTTGACATGAGTCTTGATAATAATTTTTTGGATATGACACCTAATGCAGTAGGAAACAAACCACAAAGAAGGGGAAGTACATCAAACTAAAAAGCTTCCACAGAGCAAAAGGAACAATGAAGTGGAAAAAAAAATCTTTGCAAACCATATGTTTAGTAAGGTTATAATATCCAAAATATATTAAAATCTCATACATATTAATAACAACACACACACACACACACACCAAGAAATAATGGGCAAAGACCTTCATAGATATTTCTCCCAAGAATAGACCTGAAAGGAAGCAGGTACATGAAAAGAGGGTCAATACAGCCAGTAGGGAAATGCATATTACATTCACAATGAGGTATAACCTCATGCCTCTTAGAATGTTGATCATCAAAAGGATAATAGATAACTAATGCTGGCATGGATGTAGAAAAATGAGATTCCTTGTGCAATGTTGGTTGGATTGCAAATTGATATAGCCACTATGAGAACAATATGTAGAGTCCTCAAAAAATTAAAAATAGAATTACCATATGATCCAACAGTTCCAGTTTAGGGAATATATCCAAATGAAACAAACACTAACTTTAAAAGATATGTACACTGCCATGTTCAGAGCAGTATTATTTACAGGAGTCAAAACATGAAAACCACCTAAGAGTCCATTAGTATCATCCATGGATAAAGAAATTGTGGAGGGTGTGTATACACACACACACTTATATATTACGTATAGGGGTGTATATACACACATAAAACACATATGTATGTATACATACATATATACAAAAACACACACAGAATATGAGCCATAAAATATTAGGAAATACTACCATTTGTGACAGTATGGTTGGACCTGGGAAACATTAATCTAAGTGAAATAAGTGAGAGAAAGACAAAAACATGATTTTACTCAGACGTAGTATGTTAAAAATGAAACTCACAGAAAAATAGATCAAAGTTGTGGTTACCAGAGGCAGAAGGTGGAGGGAGGGTACAATGGATGAAGGTGATCATAGGTACAAACTTCCAGTTATAAGTAATAGGGTATGAAGTATAAAATGAATAATATAGCGTATACTGTGTATGATATATAAGTAGGTTATTAAGAGTTTAAATACTGGCTGGGTCCAAGATGGCAGAGTAGAAACATCGTGAACTCATTCCATCCCACAGATCCAACAAATACACAAATATATATGGAGTACTTTTCTCTGAAAAATACAAGAAAACTAGATGAACAGAATTTTCACAAAAAGAAAAAAAAAGGACAACATTAATGTGGGTAGGGGAGGCAGAGCAATTCCCAAAAAAGCCTTCCCTAGTCACAGCCATCTACAAATGAGAGGAATCTCAAAAATATGGAACTTTTCCCTAAATGAATGGTTTGTGCTCTATACCAAGTACTGCAACCCTTAGATCCTGTATGAAATGAGCTTCCTAAATGATGAACTTTGAAAATCACTGGAAATTTGTCCAGGAAAACCATATAACCTTAGAGGAATGGAGACTATGCCCTTAAAGGGCTCACAAACAGACTACAGACTAATTCATCCTGGAATGCAGTGCAAAAACATTTTGTAAAGCACCTAGACCCTATGTGAAGAAGATCCACTTATCTTAAAGCACCTGCCAGAGAGGCAGGTAACCCCTGGGATTTTTCTCTGGGAGCAAAGACACTGGCAGGCACCATATTTGCAACTTCATCAGACCTTGCTAATGTCTGTGCTGGTGCATGCCACTTGGAACTATCCCTCTAAACTATTAGAGCAAGTGCGCAGAGTCAGTTCAGACCCCCACCCAACCCTCACAGCACAAATGCATATCACAAGAGGATTGGGTGACAGCCAGACCACCTCGGTGCCCCATTAGAGCCATAAATCAGAACCAGGCTGAGTGGCAACTCTCCTTAATCCCACTTCACTGTTTGGCTGGGCAAAAGCCCTACCACCCTCCAACCATAGTACTGCACCAGGCCAGGTGCCAGCCCTGCCTACCCCATGTCTCAGTGAAGCCGCATGTCATGGCTGGCCAGACACCAGCCCTGCCCAGCCCTGCAATGCATATGTGGCCTCACTACAACAGACGGGCATGCTCAGCTCATACAGGATATGCCCTTTGACTGCCTAGCTCTGGTGGTCAGAGAGGACTGTGCTCTCGGGATCCATATGACATCTCCTACACAAGGCCACTCCTCCAAGACTAGGAGAGTTAGTTGATTTGCCTGATAACACAGAAACATACCCAGCGTGTTAGGGAAAATGGGAGACAGAGGACTTTGTTCCAAATGAAAGAACAAAACAAAACATCAGAAATAGATCTTAATGAAATGAAGATCAACAATCTACCTGATGAAGAATTCAAAGTAATGGTAATAAAGATAGTCTCTGAACTTGGGAGAAGAATGTATAAACACAGTTAGATCCTGAAGAAAGAGTTAGGGGTTTCACATAGAAGTTAAGAGGTGAGGACTACGAAAACTTAACTGAGCATTACTCTAGAAGGATTCAACAGTAGACTGGATGAAGACAAAGATCAGACCAGTGCTAGAAGACAAAGCAATAGACTTTATGCAGACAGAGCAACAAAAAGAAAAAAGAATTTTTAAAAATAAAGAAAACTTAAGGGACTTTTGGCACAATATCAGGTGAACCAACATTTGTATTATAAGACTCCCAGAAGAACAAGAGGCCAGAAAACTTGGTTGAAAAACTAATTGCTGAAAACTTATCTAGAGATGGAAACAAAAGTTCAACTCTGAGAAGCCCAGAGAATTCCAAGTAAGATAAAGCCAAAGAGATCTGCATGAAGACACTTTACAGTGGTAAAAGTTAAAGAGAAAATCTTAAAAGCAATAAGAGAAAAACAATTTATTACATACAAGGGAGTCCCCATAAGGGATCAACAGATTTTTTTAGCAGATATCTTGCAAGCCAGAACAAAGTGGCACAAAATACTCAAAGTGCTAAAAGAAAAAATTTCCAACCAAAAATTCTTTACCCCTAAAGGTTATCATTCAGAACTAAAGAAGAGAGTAAGAGTTTAAATATATGCAAAAGCTAAAGGAGTTTATCACCACTAAAACAGCCTTTCAGGAAATGTTCGAGAGATCTCTGGAAACTGCTAAGAAATGACACCAATTAATAACAAGAAACATACACAAGTAAAATTTCACTGGAAAAGATAAATGTATAATAAAGACAGTGGATCAATCTCTTTTAAAGAAGTATGAATGTTAAAAGGAAAAAATAAGAAAATTAACTAAAACTTCAATAATTGCCTAAGGGATAAATAAAAAAGATGTAAAATGTGAAATCAAAAATATAAAACTTGGGTGTAAAGAGAAAAAGTACAGAATTTTGGAATGTGTTCAAATTCAAGGGGTTATCAACTCAAAACAGACCATTATACACATAGGAAGTTTTGTGCTAAACTCATGTAAACCACAAAGCAAAATCTTATAGTAAATACACAAAGGAAAATGAAAAAGGAATCTAAACATATCACTAATGAGAGCCATCAAACCACAAGTAAATAGAGAAGGAGCAGATGAAATGAACAGAGAGTAATAACAGCTAAAAACCAACTAACAAAATGCCTAAGTACATACCTATTGATAATTATTTTAAATGTAAATAAAATTCTCCAATCAAAAGACACAGAATGGCTGAATGGCTTTAAAAAAAGACCTATCTACATGCTGCTTTTAAGACTCATTTCAGAAGGAAGGACACACACAGACCAAAAGTGAAGGGTTAGAGAAAGCTATTCCATGCAAATGGAACCAAAAAGAAAAACAAAATCCACTTTAAAAGACAGACTAATAAAGGCATAACATAATGATAAAGGGTGAATCTAACCAGGAGATGTAAAATTTATATATAATAAATATATATTATATTAACAAATTATATGTTATAAATTATATATATATACAACAAACACAGGAATGCCAAATGAATAAAGCAAACATTAACATACCCAAAAGAAGAAATTAACAGCAATATAATAATAGTAAGGGACTTTAACAGCCCACTTACATCAATAGACATATTATCTAAAAAGAAAATTCATAAGCAAACATTGGTCTTAACACATTAGACCAAATGAATTTAATAGGTATATAAAAACATTCCATCCAATAGCAACATAATATACATTCTTCTAAAGTGCACATGGAGCATTCCCCAGGATAGATCATATGTTAGACCACAATAAATCCAAGAAGATTGATATCATATGAAGCATCTTCTCTAACCACAATGATATGAATCTAGGTATCAGTAACAAGAAGAAAACTGGAAAGGATACAAAAATGTTCAGCGACATGTTACTGAACAACAAGGGGTCATCCAAGATATCAGTGAAAAAAATTTTAAAACCTGGAGAGTAATGTATATAGATAGAAAACATAAGAGTATTTGGGATGCAGCAAAAATAGTCTAAAAGGAAAGATCATAGCCATACAAGCCTTCCTCAAGAGACCAGAAAAATCTCAGTTTAGTACCTGAAGAACTAGAAAAAGAAGAAAAAGCCAAGGCCCAAGTTAGTAGAAGGAAGAAAATAGTAAAATCAGAGCAGAAGTAAAAATAGAGACTTAAAAGACAGTAG
The DNA here is from genome assembly GCF_009762305.2 of Zalophus californianus. Taxonomy (NCBI): domain Eukaryota; kingdom Metazoa; phylum Chordata; class Mammalia; order Carnivora; family Otariidae; genus Zalophus; species Zalophus californianus. The sequence continues at coordinate 47,613,283 of NC_045599.1, read as the reverse complement.
AGAAGATCAAGGAGAGGCACCAACTGGGTGGCTCAGTTGGTTAAGCATCTCCTTTCGGCTCAGGTCATGATCCTGGGGTCCTGGGATCGAGCCCCAAGTCAGGCTCCCTGCTCAACAGAGTCTGCCTCTCCCTCTGCCCCTCCCCTTCCCCCTGCTTGTGCTCTAGCTCTTGCTCTCAAATAAATAAAATCTTAAAAAAAAAAAAAAGAAAGAAAAGATCAATGAAACCAAGAGCTTCGGAAAGATCAAAATTGATAAACCTTTACCCAGATTCATCAAGAATAAAGGAAATTGGACTCAAAAAAATAAGATCAGAATAAAAAAGAAACAACAACCAATACCACAGAAATACAAAGGACTGTGAGACTACTATGAAAAATCATATGCCAACAAATTGGATAACTTAGAAGAAATGGATAAATTACTAGAAAAATATAGTCTTTCAAAACTGAATCAGGAAAAAATTGAAAATTTAAACCCAACAATTACTAGTAACAGAATTGAATGAAAGCACTCCCACAAACAAAAGTCCAGGATCAGATGGCTTCACACATTCATTCTACCCCACATTTAAAGAATAGTGAATACCTACTCTTTTTAAGCTATTCCAAAAAATAGAAGGAAAACTTTCAAACTGACTATAAGGCTAGCATTACCCTGACATCAAAACCAGACAAAGATACTACCAAAAACAAAAAACAAAAAAAAAAAAAAAACAAAGAAAACTACAAGACAATATATCTGATATTCAAGGATGCAAAAAATCCTCAACAAAGTATTAGAAAACTGCATTCAACAATACATTAATAGGATTATTCACCACAATCAAGTGGAATTTATTCCAGGGACGCAAGGATGGTTCAATATGCACCAATCATTGTGATAAGTCACATTAATTAAAGGAAGAATAAAAACCATATGATTTTCTAAATAGATGCAGTGAAAGCATTTGACAAAATTCAACATTCACTTCTGATAAAAACTCTTGACTAAGTGGATTTAGAGGGAATTTACCTCAACATTAACAAAGGTCATATATGACAAACCCACAGCTAACAACATACTCTGGAGGGAAAAACTAAAAGCTTTCTTCTAAGATCAGGAACGAGACAAGGATGTCCACTCTTGCCACTTTTATTCAACATAGGTACTGCAAGTTCTACTCATAGGAATCAAACAAAAAAGTAATGGAAGTCATCCAAATTGGTAAGGAGGAAATAAAACAGTATTTGGAGATGTCATGTTATTATATATAGAAAACTGTAAAGACTTCATCAAAAAATTCTTAAAATGAATAAACTCAGTAAATCTGTAGGATACAAAATTAAGAGAGAAATATCTTCTGTTTCTTTGTGCTAATGACAAAGCAGAAAGAAGAGCTCAGAAATCAATCTCATTTACAACTGCACCAAGAAGAATAAAATACATAGGAATACAGTTAACCAAAGAGGTGAAAGACCTGTATTTTGAAAGTTTTAAGACACTGATGAAAGAAACTGAAGAGAACTCAAACACATGGAAAGATATACTATGCTCAAAAGAGTGGAAGAATATTGTTAAAATGGCCGTACTACCCAAAACAATCTACAGATTCAATGCAATCCTTATCAAAATACCAATAGTAGTTTTCACAAAACTATAACAAGTAATTCTAAAGTTTGTATGGAACCACAAACGACCCTGAATAGCCAAAGCAATCTTGAGAAAGAAGAACAAGGCTGGACTTATCACAATCCCAGATTTCAAGATCTAATACAAAGCTATAATAGTTACAACATAATGGTGCTGGCACAAAAATAAACACATATATCAATGGAACAGGATAGAGAGAGTCCAGAAATAAACCCACACTTACATGGTCAATTACTATATGACAAAAGAGACAAAAATATACACTGGGGAAAATACAGTCTATTCAGTAAATGTTGGGAAAACTGGTCAGCTACATACAAAAGAATGAAACTGAACCACTTTCTTACACCATACACAGAAATAAACTCAAAATGGATTAAACACCTGAATGTGAGACCTGATACCACAAAAATCCTAAAAGAAAACACAGGTCGTAATCTCTAGGACAGTGACCTTAGCACTCTTTTTCTGGAAATGTCTCCCTTAGGCAAAGGAAACAAAAAATAAACTATTGGAGCTATACCAAAATAAAAGGCTTTTGCACAGCAAAAGATACCATAAACAAAACAAAACACCAACCTCATGAATGGGAGAAGGTATTTGTACATGGTATCAATAAGTGATTGTATACCCAAAAAGGGATTAATGTCCAAAATATATGAAGACTTTAAGTAATTCAACACCAAATAATAATATGATTAAAAATAAGACCTAAATAGACATTTTTCAAAAGAAGACATACAAATGTCCAACGGACGCATGAAAAGATGCTCAAAATCACTAATCATCAGGTAAATGCAAGTCAAAACCACCTCCCACCAGTTAGAATTACTATTACCAAAAAGACAAAAAGTAACAAGGGTTGGTGAGGATATAGAGAAAAAGGAACCTTCATGCACTGTTGGTCGGAATGTAAACTGGTGCAACCATTGTGCAAAACAGTATGGAGGTTCCTCAAAAAATTATAAATAGTAATATACAATCTAGTAATTACACTACTGGCTATTTATACCCCACAAAAAAAAGAGGAAACACTAAAGAGATACATGGATCCCTGATTTTATTGTAGCATTAATAGCATAACCAATATATGGAAGCAATTTAAGTGTATATTTATAGATGAATGAAGAATATGGATATAAATATACAATGTAATATTACTCAGCCATAAAAAGAATAATATCTTGCCATTTGTAACAACATGGATGGGCCTAGAGGGTATTCTACTAAGTGCAATAAATCAGACAGAGAAAGACAAATATCATATGATTAAACTTATATTGGAATCTAAAAAAAATCAGAAACACTATATTAGAATTTAAAAAAATCAGAAACAGTATCATAAATATATAGAACTAGCGGCTGTTAGAGGGCATGGTGGTGGGAAGGGCGATGGGTTAGAGTTAAAGGGGATTAAGTAGTACTAATTTCTAGTTCTAAAATAAGTTATAAAAAGGAAAAGTGTAGCACTAGAAGATAGTCCAACTATAGTCACATTTTATAGTGACAGAATGTAACTCCAGTACTCATGTATAGACTGTCAAATCATTGTTATACGCCTCAAACTAATATAGCATTGTACGTCAACTATACTTCAATAATAATTTTTTTAAAAATAGACACAGATTAATGGAACAAATTTGAGAGCCCACAATTAAACACATACATATATGGACAATTAATACAACAAAGTAGCCAAGAACATCCAGTGGAAAAAGGACAATCTCTTTAGTAAATGGTGTGGGAAAAACTGGACAGCCACATGCCAAAGAATAAAACTGTCCCACTCTCGGGGCGCCTGGGTGGCTCGGTTGGTTGAGCGACTGCCTTCGGCTCAGGTCATGATCCTGGAGTCCCGGGATCGAGTCCCACATCGGGCTCCATGCTCAGCAGGGAGTCTGCTTCTCCCTCTGACCCTCTTCCCTCTCATGCTGTCTATCTCTCATTCTCTCTCTCACAAATAAATAAATAAATAAAATCTTTAAAAAAAAACAAAACTGTCCCACTCTCCTACACCATACACCAAAATTAACTCAAAATGGATTAAAAATGTGAATCTGAAGCCTGAAACCATGAAATTTCCCTAAAGAAAACATAAGTTGGGAAGTCTTTTGACAATAATCTTACTGATATTTTTGTGGATCTAACCATAAAGGCAAGGAAAACAAAAGTAAAAAATAAATGAGATTCTATCAAACATGAAAGTCTCTGCACAGTAATATATATATATATATATATATTTATTTATATATATAGATATTTATCAGAACAAAAAGGCAACCTACTGAACTGGAAAAGATTTTTGCAAATCAGGTATCTGAAAAGGGACTAATATCTAAATATATAAAGAACTCACAAAACAGCAGGGAAAAAAATGAATGTAATTAAAAAATGGGCAGAGGATCTGAATAGATGAATGAATAGTAATAAACGGATAATGTAAGATGAATAGACCTTTGTCAAAAAAAGACATACAGTTAGCCAAAAGTCATAAAGATGTTCAATGCTGCTAATTAAATGCAAATGAAGACGAGAATGTGAGATATTGCTTCACACCTCTTAGAATGGCTATTATCAAAAAGAAATAATTATCAGACAAGATGTGGAGCAGATGGATCCCTTGTGCACTGCTGCTGGTAATATAAATTGGTGTAGCTACTGTGCAAAGTATGTAGCTTCCTCAAACAAAACTAAAAGTAGAAGTGCTTTATGATCCAGCTATTCCATTTCTGGGTATTTATCTGAGGAATACCAAAACACTGATTCAAAAAATGTGTGCACCCCTTTGTTCATTGCAGCAATCTCTCCAGTAACTAAGAAAGGGAAACAACCTAAATGCCCATCAATGGATGAATGGATAAAGACAATGTAGCCTGTATCTGTTTGTCCAGGCACACACATGCATATAATCGAATACTACTCAGCCATAAAAAAACAATGAAATTTTGCCATGTACAACATGTATAGACCTTGAAATTATTAGGTAAGTGAAATAAGTCAGATAGAGAAAGACAAATACTACATGATTTCACTCAGATGTGGAATCTAAAAAAATTATTTAAACAAAACAAGTGAACAAAACTCATAGGTACAGAGAACAGATTGCCAGTGATAATCCAAAGGGAAATAGGCTGGAGGGGTGGAAGAAATTAGTAAAGGGGTCAATTGTAAGGTAATTGATAAAAACTAGACTTTTAATGGCAATCACTTTGTTGTACACAGAGATGGGCAGTTATAATGTTGTGCCTTAAACTTACATGTTATATGCCCATTTTACCTCAATAATAAAAAGTAAATGTAAAAGGTCCCATTACAGGAAGATCTTTTTTTTATTTTATTTTTTATGTTATCAGCATGAGAAGATGGATGCTAGCTGAACCTACTTTGGTTATCATTTTATGATACAGATAAATCAAGCCATCATGCTATATGCCTTAAACTTATACAGTGCTACATGTCAATTATTCTTCAATAAAACTGGAAAAAAAGGAAAGATTTTTTATTTTTTTTAAAGATTTTATTTATTTATTTGAGAGAGAGAGAGAGAGAATGAGAGAGAGAGAGAGCACATGAGAAGGGGGAGGGTCAGAGGGAGAAGCAGACTCCCTGCCAAGCAGGGAGCCCGATACGGGACTCGATCCCAGGACTCCAGGATCATGACCTGAGCCGAAGGCAGTCGCTTAACCAACTGAGCCACCCAGGCGCCCGGGAAAGATTTTTAAAAAAACTTTTGATGGTTGTTTTCACCACAATTTAAATTAAGAATGTAGAATAAAAACCTTTATTTATATAGTAGAGATTGGAAATGCGTGCTTTAGCTTATGTTTATAGCTTTTGAAAATTAGTGGAGAAGGAGGAGGAAGCAGGCAAAGAGAAAAATATAGGCAAGTATGAATAATATTTTTTAATATGTGTCCGCAAACGCTAGAGCGGCCTTCATGTTCCATGGAAATCAGAATGTATATTATCATTGCCTTCTGAATTTCTTATTAGCTCTCTAGAAGTTAGATTTCTTCCCTTTGCCTAGGGTAAGCTTTTCTTCTCATTTTTCAGCCTCCAGAGATGTTTTAAAAATAAAGACATTCTTCCTGGATCCCCTGAGCATTTGCACCTGCATATATAAATGATTTTAAATTTTTGAAGTATGATTTCTCATCTCAGGCAACTTGAAGCTGCTTGTCATTTCTAATAAAGTCCCTTAAACTTTCAAAACTTCCGAGATGGATGTATGTCAGATCCTTGTAGGTTTAGTGCTGTTTATTTCTGTTTCCAGACAATTCTCTACTCTTTCTGAATATTAAGTTTCCCACCTAGAAAATCACTAAATTGATGTGGATGGTTTCCAGGATCCATCCTAGGTGTAATATTCAGTCTACCTCTAAACTGGCATTCAGAATCAGCTTTTTGATAGTTCTAAGCATCACTTCCACATACTTCAATTCGAGCAAAATTCATTTTTGATTGGATCAATCATAATACAAATAACCCATATTTTCCTTGTGAAATATGAAGTGAAAATATTTTTGAGAAAACACATGAACTGTTTTGCCTCTTGTCTGCTACTGCAGTATGAATGAAGGAATTTCTTCGGGGGCGTCTTGGAAGCACAGTCGTTCAGGAGCTACGGCCACCTACCTGAGTCTCCACTTTCCTAACTTTTCTCTACCTCTGACCAGTTTAGGTGACCCTTGCTGGAGCGTCACTGACCTTCAAGCCTCTTCATTAAGTAGCAAACAATATTTTCTGATTATTTTACCGAGATTTAACATAACGAATAAGACCTGCAATTAGCTGCCTGCAATTAGTTTATTTTATAAGGGTTTTTAAACAACTACCTCTAATACAAAGCAGTCATGATGTAAGAGAAAGAAAATGATTACAAGAACTTAGAGAAAAGACAGCTGACTGCACCTCAGATGTACATGGATATACCTAGGAGGTGTTAGGCAAAATGAAAACATTGGACTGAGAAAGATAGATAGCATATGATTTCACTCATATGTGGCATCTATAAAACAAAACATATCAATAAACAAGCAGCAGAATCAGACTTATAAATACAGAGAACTGACAGTTGCCAGAGTGGAGGAGTGTGTGACAACGCGCAAAATGGGCGAAGGGGAGTGTGAAAGACGGGCTTCCAAATATGGATTGAGTAAGTCATGTGAATAAAAGGCACAGCATAGGGAATATAGTCAACGATATTATAACTGGGATGTATGGTGACAGATGGTAGCTGCATTTGTGGTGAGCGGAGCATAACCTGTAGAGTCACTGAATCACTATGTTGTACCACTGTGACACTGTGTGTCAACCATGTTCAAAAAAATTGTTTCAATAAGACACTTCAAAAAGGAGGCTTTATTCTAGTTCAACTTTGAAGCAAGAGCTGGCTTTCTATCCATACAGTAATGGAGCCTTTCAGGAAAAGGAGGAAAAACAGCAAGAGCCAAGGCATGTTCCTCTTTTCCCTTCCAACCGAAGTGTGTTCTTGTCTCTGAAGCAGAACTGCAGATGACTGAGAGCATGCGGTTTCCCTCACTCAGGCAACAGCTATATTTGTTTTTTGGGGGGTATCTAATGCTTGCACAGCCCTGGGCTAGCCACTGAGAAATACAGCAGTTAAGAAGGGGAGGAGGTGGGGGGATGGGTTAGCCCGGTGGTGGGTATTAAGGAGGGCACGTATTGCACGGAGCACTGGGTGTTACAGGCGAACGATGAATTGTGGAACACTACATCAAAAACTAATGATGTAATGTATGGTGACTACCATAACATAATAAAATAAAACTAAAAAAAAAAAAAGGAAAGAAATAGCATTATCTCTGCCCTACTGGAGATAGGGAACAGGCACAGATTAAATGATCCTTTCCAGATCTCCACCAGCTCTCAGATATTCTGAAGCATTAATGTTCAAATTTCCTATTTCATTTTTGTAGAATTTACATATTTATTAAAGCTATATTGAAAACAGAAGGATGAGTCCCGTTTGAATAATGAAAGATTTTATTTTACATAATAATCAGATGTTATTTCTCTTGTAGAGCTGAGGAGGCTGTAGTCAACACTGAAGTTTGGTCCTCAAGTTTTTAATTCTATTTTTATCAGGCTATAAGGTAGAAATGTTTGAGAATCAGAGAACTACATGAAGTACTCCAACTGTCCATCTATGTTCTTTCCCCCTAGCTTTTAGATTTTTTTTTTAATCTTCCCTATAAGGGATATAACAGCTACTGCTTATTAGAGATTAGGGCACTTTGGTAAGATGGTGTTTACAAGATGCTGTATTAACAATGAACCAGAACAAAGGAGAGCAAGAGGACCCCGACACTACTGGTCATCGAAGCTAGAAAGAGCCTCCAAAACAGAACTGGCCCAGACATGAATGGGAAGGAAAATCTTCAAGGTACCCCCGAATATGTATAAAAATGTGTAGTTCACATCTAACCTCTTATCCTTTGCATGAGACACATGTCACTAATTAAACATGTTTTTCCTAACTGAACCTGAATTGCCATATTAATTATCACAATGGCAGTGCCATAAAACCATTTTTAAATAGCGTTAGTGAACAACTTAATACTTATCACAATCTGCAACCTTGCACAAATACTTCATTTTCCAGATGTAAAAACTGAAGATGAGAGAATATTCCTGATTGGTTGTCTAATTAATGTCCGGGCATGAATAATAACCTATGTTTTTGTCCAAGTCTTTTCAAGAAATAATTTATTCATCCAGTATTGTCGGGATACTTGCTATCTGCTAGACTAGGCACTAGATACAGAGTTAAACACATGAAAAAGCCATTATTAAAATTTCAATGGCTTTTTAAAAGTCTCTCAGGGGAATGGAATAACTTCAAGCTCTTCTGATTGAGCACTGAAAATATTTAATCCCCTAATAAAGTTATGAATTTAGACATCTCTAGGCAGTTCTGAAAAAATACATACCTTCTGAATGTTTTTAGAGGTGCTATAAAGCAGGGTGCCTGGGTGGCTCCATCGGTTGGGGATCTGATTTGATTTCCACTCAGGTCTTGATCTCAGGGCCCTGAGAGTGAGCCCCGCAAAAGACTCTGCTCAGCAGGGAGTCTGCTAGAGATTCTCTCTCCCCGTCTCCTGCTGCCCCTCCCCCATTCTCTGTCTCTCTAGTAAATAAATTTTTAAAAGAAGTGTTATAAAGGAACTATTAATTGATGTTTAAATTTTTTTTCGCTAGCCTGCTGAGTTTAAGGAGGTCAAATTTCAATAACACTGAAACACTGCTTTTATATATTGCATTGTCTGTACTCAAAGTACATTGAGCCTCCTGAGTAATTACTGACTGTACACTTCTGAAATTACCAAGGAACCAAAACTAAACTGGGACTCAAAAGAAAAAGGTGCTAATTTAATCTCTGCCACTAATTACCTATGTGCTGTTGGTCAAAAATTTAATCTGTCTGGAGCCTCAAAACTGTTAGTAAAAGGAAAAACATGGAAAAAAAATGATACTCAAAGTCATTTCTGATTTTAACAACTAAAAGCACAGTATAAATATTTTAAATATTTTTGTTGCACAGTTGTTCTATAGATTGTTTTTGTGTCTGAATTAGTTTATTTACAAGTAAAATCAGCAAATGTGTCTGAATGTCTAACATTTCAATAATGCAAATTAATCTTCTACAAACGAAAAATAAGGTTATTGAAATTAGAATCTCAACATATCTAACACTAACTTAGGCACAGCTGCATGAAAATAAAAATTAGACCCAAAGAAAATGTACAGACTGAAACACACAAATAAACAAAATTTGCAAAATTAGTTTTATTTTAAACTAATTCATGGATGTTTTCCGTAACTGTCTTTATTGTATACTAGGGTTTTATTGCTTTAACAATCGCAGGGTATTTTATCATGTTGATAGAAAATAATTTACTTGAGTGATTCTCTAGGTTTGTACACTTAAGTTTACTCATGGTATTCTACATTCAATATTGTGATATAGAGAGCTAAAAGCAGTCTGATTTGTTTTTCCAATGTGAAAAAAACACTTTTTCTTCTACATTTCATATTATCTGTTCTTTACTTTTTAATCTCAAGAGTTTTCACAGGCAGTAAGTAATCTTTTTTTTTTAAGTCATAGGTCATCTTGATGTTCAAATTGAGGTATTTTTCTATTTCAGCAAAGTTTTAATTAGTAGCATTATCATATGTAAATTCTCTTTCTGTTCACTCCTGGAACATCTCATTTGTTTATTTACAGCACCAATTCAGTCTTCTATATATATTATTCTGTGATCCCTTTCACTACATTCTAGATGCATCCCAAGCTTATCCACAACTATATAGACGTAATTTTCTGCAAAATCAAATTCTACTCCTGAAACTAATACTACACTATATGTTAACTAACTAGACTTTAAATAAAATCTTGAAAGAAAAAAAAATTTTAAATAAAACACAAATAGGATTTAAAAAAAAAAAAAGAAAAGAAAAGAAAATGTGGTATATATATATATGCAAGGGAACACTACCCAGCCATAAGAAAGAATGAAATCTTGCCATTTGCAACAACATGGTTGGAGCTAGAGAGTATTATGCTAAGTGAAATAAGTCAGTCAGAAAAAGAAAAATACCATATGATTTCATTCATATGTGGAATTTAAGAGACAAAACAAATGAGCAAAGGGAAAAAAAGAGAGAGAGAGAAAAGAGACAAACAGAAACAGACTCTTAAGTATAGAGAACAAACTGGTAGTTACCAGAGGGGAGGTGGGTGGGGGCCTGGATAAAATAGCTGAAGGGGAAAAAGAGTACACTTATCTACACTTATGATAAACACTGAGTAATGTATAGAATCGCTGGATCACTATATTGTACACCTGAAACTAACATAACACTGTATGTTAACTATATTGGAACTGTAATTTTTTAAAAACTTAATAAAAAAAGGAATTTTAAAAAATAATACTCTTTTCCTTTTCACAGACTCAGATTTTTTATTTTTCTGTAAATTCCTCTTAAACTTTCAAATTCCGCACTGCACTGCTGAATGCACTGCCAATTAAAATTATTTATAGGTGTGCAGCGTTATTAGTTTTTACAAATAGTAACGAGACTAGAATTGGTTTTCTTTAATATATAACAGCAATCATTTAGCATTTTAGTTCAAATGTAGGGAAGGTAAATAACCCTTATCCATGGAATTCAGATGCATACTGATTTTTGACTACTCCATTCAAAATCAATTTGTTGACAGCCGCTCAAGGTCTGAGGCTTAGCCCTACTTGCAAACTGACACACTGCAAATCCCAGCTTCCACAGATGCAGGCAGAAGATGCAGGATCCCTGGGTCTGGACAAAGCAGCACCACTCAGGGTATCAGCACTTTCAGCAGCTGTCTTAACCTCAATTCTTAGAGAATAATGTGAATAGGGCCAGGTGCTATGGACTGAATGTCTGTATCCCCTCAAAATCCAGATTTTGAAGCCTTAATCCCCATTGTGATGATATTTAGGGGTGGGGCCTTTGGGAAGTAATTCGGTTGAGATGACGACTGCGAATTGAACCCAGATTATGACATGAAATGCCCTTGCGAGAAGAGGAAGAGACCAGAGCTCTCTCTCTTGCCGGGTGAGGATAAAGCAAAAAGGCAGCTATTTGTGTGCCAGGAAGAGCGCCCTCAGCAGATACTGAATGTGCTGGCACCCTGATCTTGGAGCTCCCAGTGCCCAGAACTGTGAGAAATAAACGTCTAATATTTAAGCTACTCAGTCTGTGTTATTTTGTTATAGCAGCCCAAGCTGACCAAGACATCAGCAAGCAGAGTTTTGTTACAAGAGAGAAACCTCAAGCTTAGAAAACCTGATTCTTTCGTAATAGCACTTGATCTTTGTTCCAAAAGAGCATTATCTTTTCTTAATAATGAACTAACAAACCTCCGTTTGCTCTGGGAAAATACACTGTTTGTCTTCCAAGGCTATTTGCTGTACAAGCATCCTTTTGCGAAAGTTGCCGGGCACAAAGCAGTCAGTGCTTCTGCTTACAAGATGTATACAGAACTGAGAGGGACCTATGAACAGCTAGCTTCCAACTTAGAAATATATTTGGTTATGGGCAACAGAAAACCTGACGAATGATAACTCAAACTGGGCAAAGACATATTTTCCTCATTGCTCTTATAGAAAATGTTCAGGTCCAAGTAGTCCACTACCGGTTTGGCGACTCAGGGACACCATCCAAGCCCAAGCCAGCCTTTTTCTGCCTTTTGTTGGCTTTTATCAAGAAGCTTTCTGCCCCACGGTGGCAACATGGCTGTTAGAGTCTGCACATCATGTCCACGTTCAAGATAAAAAGAAGTTGTAAGGGACAGCACCTAAATCACACAAGCCAAGACTTCCCCTAAAGCCCTCAGCTTGTGCCCATTCACCGACTCTTTTTTTTTTTTTTTCATAGTTGCCATAACTGCAAAGCAGTTTGGGACAGCAGGTATATTTAGCTGGCAATTTTGTCTTAACTACTGTGCAATCGTCTTTCCTCTTTAAGGGCCCTTAGTGTGCTATTTTGCAAGTTCTGATCTCCAGTGCCTCCAAGAATCTCTCTGAGATCCTATGTGGTAACGCCACTGCTACAGTTTTCCTTGTCTTGCCAGGTACATATCTGCAGGCCCTGGTGCATCAGTTAAGAGGAACAAAGTCAACTGTTTCCCTCTCCATTACTGAGAACAGTACAGTGCTGTACCTGGGGTATTTGCAAGGTGGAAAATGACTCCTCATTTCACAAATATTGGAACAGGGACTAAAAGATTAAGTGATTTTCAAAATAAAAATCAATCATGGAAATAGACCTAACATTCCTAGGGGCAGAATTACAGTGCTGTGTTTCCTTCTGTTTCCATGGATACAGTACTCACTCTAAATTATCACTGATCTTTTCCCTAAAGAACCTCTTAAAACACTCAAGTTATATCTTCTTCGTGGATGTGTCTAAATCTTGACTGGACCATAGAAATAAATCTGAAAATATTCTCTGTATTTTTTTTTGTTTGTAGAGTTGAGTAGTTAATATTTTGTGCTATCAAGAATGATGAGGCATAATGGACAGATTTGCAGACCACCAGACTGAGGTGATATTTTTCATGTTGAAGCTTTATTTAGGTCCTGATGCATATGAAACCTAAAGTAAGAATTTAACTCTATTCTCAGTCTTTTCTACAATTATAAGATCTGTATGAAAATTCCTATAATTGAAAGATAACCCAGAAAAGACAGGTACTCTTTATGAACATATGTTTCTCAAATATATTGCATGTTACAATGCAGGGGTTCAGAGCAGAATTTTTGATGCATAGATCTGTGTTCGAGTTACCATTCTGGTAACTTCTCTGCTTTGTAACTTTGGCCAAGTTACTTAGCCTCTCAGACTGACCTGACTTTTGTGTTCTGCAAAATGATTATACAACAATGACTATCCTACAGGACTCTTTTAAGAATAAATTGAGATTATAGCCACAAAAATGAACATAGTTCCTGGTACTTAGTACATGTTTAATAAGTGCTGTCATTACAGCTCTCAAACGTCCTACTAGTAGCTCCAAATTGATTTTGGAAATACTGTATTCTATACACCTTGCTTAAATATTCTCAACATACATCACTTAAACACTAGATCTAGAGAGTACTGAAACCAGAAAGCTGTTTAAGTGGAGTAGCCGATTTGAGATTTGATGTGTCAGATAATTATGCCTGCTCTCCTCTGGATTCCAACAGAGCAGAAGTGAAGGAGTATGATGAAGATCAGTGTCCCTTTATTAGTGGATGTCCCATAAGTCCTGAATAACTGCTCAGCTCTACATTGGATTTAAAAAATATAGCTAGAACCTGAAAGTGGTTCCCTTGAGTCAGCACTTCCTTTTGACATGGTTAGCCACTTCTCCAATAAACCTAGTTCAATAAATGCCAGAATCACAAGAAAAAGGAAAGCAGCGGGAAAAGAAAGTGAGAAGCAGACAGGCAAAGGGAAAGAGAAGCAAAGATAGAGACATAGAGATTGAGGACGGATAATTCTGTTCAAATAGTCCCTATAAGACACTTTGGCAAAAACATGAGGAGGGGAGAGAAAGTGGTCTTTTTATACATAATTTAGCATTTTCCAAATGCTGTGGAAAACAAAATACTTGTGTTAACAACACACCTAGTAATAGCCTTAAAAACTATTCTGCAGAGTAATAGCTTTGGAGAGCACTAGTTATATATATGTAGGATCAAATGGAGACTTTTGCTACAGTGTATTAGTCAAGATTATTTTTTAAAACATCTCACCACGGAATCAATTTGGCACTGTCTTCTACTTTTCTTTTAGCACTTAATATGCTTTGAATTGCTTTATAGCTATGTGTGGGCTTATCTGCTAGACTTCTCTTCTTGAGGTAAGGAATTCTAAAATCACCTGCACTTGTCACCACTGGGTTGTAAAGAAAATACTGATGTAATAGTTTTAACTAATCTGTCATAAGCCAATTCACCTCTCAATGACACCAACATTTCCTCTGCCTAAGAAAAGAGTAACAGATGCTGGCCATCTACCTTGTGTTCTGAACAAACATTGAAGGTGGTTGTAGTTCATTTAAGTCAGATCATTTTCTAACAAGGGAATTTGCATGTACATGTTCGTCCTTAAACACTCAGGACCTTGCTTAATGCCAGGTTTATCACCAAAGAAAGAAAATAAAGCCACCTCAGTCTTTTGAGGGATCTTTGGAAGATAGGAACTCATTAAATTGAGAAATTCAGTGTACTCCTTTATCCAAGACACTTTTTTTCTCTTCCTAGAGGTGCTACCATGCTGCTCATCTATCAACCTGTTCCTTAATTCCAAAATTAAGAACGTGCTTAATTCTAGTTTTTAATTCCACAATTAATAATTTGTTAATGCTCCCTAATGATTCTAAAGTTCCTGAAGAAACTGTGATAATATCCCAGCTCCATAAGGACACCGTAAGACATGAAACAAACAAGAACACTCCAACACGCTGAATAAACTGAGAAATAGAACATGAAGTCTGCCTTCAAAAAATAACCCAGATACGAAAATCAGCTCTGACCCGACATACTCAGTGGGTCGGAACTCTCTTATCTTTGTGGGTGGGGAACCACGAGCACATGTGCCCAAGTAAGAACCAAAAGCTACCAACATTTTATAAAACAACATCCTGGTCTTTGTGTAAAAATTTTATCTTGTGGATTTATGGATGAGCGATATTACATGTACCTTTGGGGTTATGATATTCTGCGATGCATAATAATAAATGACTAACTAGTAAACTTTCAGTGTACTGTGATTCAGATTTAAACCCACAGCTGGTGGTCACAATTTGAATTTCACAATTGATTTACAATGTTTCAACACAACACTAATGTAGCTGGTGACAAATGAATTGCTTAATCAAACTGATCATTTAATATCCTCATCAATACAAGCAGTTGTTTGACTAGGGCTGCACATTTTTTTTCTTTCATTTTTAATGACCAGAGGGTCAATCTTTTTAGGATTTAGACAAGACTGATTCAGTAAAACCAACAAAAAAGTGTTATTAGGTGCTTCCTAGTGCCCTATTCATTCTTTCTTTGAATAGGTAATGTACAGCAGTGTCAATCCTCTACAAAACATCATTCTTCATGCAAAGGAATTAAGATTACACATTCTTAGCTCTGTCTGAAGAAAAAAGTTTACAGTATTGCATGCAACTCTATTATTTAACTTGAAAAGAAAAATGAAAGCCCCATACTGGATTATGACTATAAATAAGTATCAATAAATGCAATTATTTGTGAATAACCTTAGGATACCTTACAAACTGATTTTACCAATACCTTAGCAAACCGGAAATATTTGAGACAGCATCCACTTTCTGCTATGTAATTACCCCTGAGGTGATGGTGACAGGGATGGCGCATCCTCCAAAGGTGGGCACCTTGCACTGAAACAAATTACAGTGGAGCCCTTTCAGGACCAAAATTTATCTCCTTATCCTTCCATTTTATTTTTATATTTGCACAAGTTAACTTTAGGCTTCAATACCTACCTTTCTACTTGACTCCTCCAAACCCCATCCCAGCAAGGAGAGTTTTTATCTTTAATTACCTGTCCACCTCTCTTTTTACAAAATGGAGCCTACAGCTTAGCCAAACAGTAGTGCTATGTGCTTCTTGGTGATAAAATCCAATACCCTAGAGAGATGCAAGGGCTCTTATTCATGGGTTGGCAGAGCTGAAAACCAGATAATGCCCTTGGCCCTAAGATATCCCTGAACCCTAGGTGCCAGATTCAAAGTTTTCCACAGGCGCCCTGTTTTCCTTTCTGACTCCCACTGTGTAAGGCCCATATGGAGCGTGACCAACAGCTGTCTTCCTTCCATGTCAGGTATTTAGCCCTCAGGCCTGTGAGGGCATTGTCCAGCTTGTGCACACACAGACATATATGTACACACACACACACACACACACACACACACACACACACACACAAAATCCCACCGGTAGCTTATGGCTTTGTTCTACAAAATAATCATACTCCCTGCCAAAATTCCACTGTACAAAAGCATAGAAAAGTTCCAAGAGTTTGAGAAATCAGACTCAAATGTGGATCAAAAAGAAGCTATACACCACTTGAGATCTACTCTTTCAATCCCCTGTGTCTTACTGAGGCAGGATGGAGGGCACAAGGCGAAGAAGATAAAGTGAAAATTCTTAAGCTCTGTGTGCTTGCCACCAGAGTGGTATCAGAATGGTGTCAAAATAGGCACACAATGTTCCACTGTTTTTGACGGTACTGGTGTTTTCTATCACTGCAACACCTGGAATTTCTGAAGACACATCTAGCTCTTTGAATAATTCTGGTGACTTTATCCAATAAAAAAAAAAATAGGTGTATCTTATGACCTAACAAGTTCATGACTGAGATTCTAAGAACTTGGAAAAGAAGATCAAGATTTTTTCATTGTATTGAGAATGTCACTGATCCAAAATATCATTGCTCTCATGTATAATCAAGTTACTTCCAGTCTCTGTCCTTTTTTTTAATACAACTGTCTTAAAACACCAGGACTCTGAAAAGTCCATATATATGAAAATTCTATTTTAGAAGGTAAATTAATTAGCAACCATTGACTGACATTCATCAGATAGTCAAGAGAAAAAAAAATGACATACATAATTAAAAATCCTGCCTGATACTTAAACTATAGGTATAACTATGAGTCATATAAAGATGGAACTTTTTTCCTTTTTCTGCTTGCTGTGTGTTTTTGTGCCAGTTACTTTTATTATAAATGCAAGGAATGTTTTGACTACCAAAAGATCTATAGAGGCAATAAAGCTATGGAAAAACAAGCTGGATATTCTCATGCATCACCTACAAAGTTTTATGTTTAATTGCAGAATTTGTGCTTTGGTGATGATGGTAAGTAGGGAGAACACAGCTGGATTTTCACATCACAGGCTGAATTTTCAACTCTAGTAGAAGTTAGAAAAAAAATCAGCCTACGATTTAGAAACAGTGCAAGTGCAAAGTATATGTAATTAAGAAAAAAATAAATATGGAAATCCACAAGGTCATATTCCTCAGATTCTTATCACATTTCAACACACATACTTCCACAGAAACGACCTAGGATGTTGTAATGGTACTTCATTCAATATTTCATTTATTTAGTTGTTTCTCAAGTACTTGTGAGTCTAACATGCAGTAGGCCTAATCTACCATTTGAAGATACAATAAAGGGAAACAGGCACACCTCAGTTTCCCATGGTGCACACAGATAGAAGTATCAGTCAGGAAAAGTGTAGGAGGCTTGAGAGTTTATGACAGCAGAATCTAATCATAGATGTAAGGAAATTGTTCCCTGATGAATGTCATTTGGGCGAAAATCCAAATAACAAACAAAAATTCACTAAGTGAAGGTGCTGGTTGAAGACCGTGTGGCAGACATAGAGACAGCACGTGCAGTTCTCAAAGTATCAAATGTAAGAAGATGAATACTGTTGGGACAGATAAACTTAGAGAGAATGGAAAGAAATGACAAGATGCAGGTGACTAGGAACTTTTTAAGCATCGGGGTAAAGGGTGAGACTTTGGGTTTAAAAGAGGCTTTGCATGCAGGATGAAAAATGAATTGGAGAGTGCTTAACAAGAGTGGTTGCATGGACTTATTAGGGACCTTTTACAGTCTAGTTTTGAGCAGACAGTGGCTTGAAATTGCATTAGAGAGAAGGATACAGAGATAAGTCAAATTCTGATGGTAGAATTAGCAGGGTATGGAGATAAATATGATAGGGAGGCTTGCGAAGAAGAAAGAAAAGCAAAAGGATATAGAAAGAACATTCTCAGATTTCTTTAACTTGGGCAAATGGCTAATAATGTTCATTACTAAAATGGAGAATACTGCAGGAGGGAAGGTTCTGAGAAGATCACAAGTTTTGGACTCACTGCCTACTCAGAGGGAAGTCTGCTTCTCCCCCTGCTCACGCTTGAGAGCGCTCTTTCTCTCTCTGCCTCAAATAAATAAATAAAATCTTTTCTGAAAAAGGTTTCTGAGAAGGAAAAAGACATCAAATACTGTCACATGATGCCAAAGGGTTGAGTAAGCTGATCATTAAATATGGCTGTTAAATTTAATGGCAAAGAAGGACAAATTTTGTAGTTTTAGAGTTATTTACTTATTTGAGGGGGAGGAGAGTGGGGAGGGAGAGAATCTCAGCAGACTCCCCGCTGAGCACAGAGTCCCATGTAGGGGCTCAATCTCACGACCCTGAGATCATGACCTGAGCCGAAATCAAGAGCTGGATGTTTAACCAACTGAGCCACCCAGGAGCCCCCCAGTTTTGTAGTTTTAAGAATGCAAACCAAATGGCTGAGGAGTGAATGAAAACCGGAAAAAAAAAAAAGGAAAAAAAAGGAAACCATGAATACAGACTTCTTAGAGATGTGAGAATAGGAATGAGGGACATAACCTAAGATGAAATTAAGACTGATTGATATTTTTGTTGTTTTTAGTTTGGAAGGATAGGAGTTTACTGATGGGGGAAGCATAAATTACTGACTTCAGAAATTATTTTCCCAGAAGACACATGCTCCTCTTTTGACTTAAAACTCATTCTTTTTGAGAAAATGGATAATGTATTCACACAGTCTTTCCCTTTCAGAGAATTCATCATTAGAGAAATTTATAATCCAATGAAGTTAATTGATGTTAATTTTATAAAATTTCTGGCTGAATGTATACATAACAAATTAACTGTTTGGAAATTGATATAAATTGATTGCTAAGATATGACTGGTTTACTTAATTAAATGACAATTTGTATAATCTTAACAGAAAAAAAAAAACCACTTCTAACTTATTTTTAGTTAATATATCAATCCAGGTTGAACCAAAGAAGAGAAAAAAGTAGAAGAGATTTTGTATCCATACCTGTATTTGTTAATATAGATATGTTCTATCTATATTAAGAAGTTCATTAAAAGTAATTTGCTTACTCATATTTGCCTGGCTAAGCAAGTCTAAAATCCATAGAACGGGCAGCAGAAAGAGACGGTCCCAAGCAGTCTGGAACCCAAATGGCACAAACTGAAACTTTTTGTCCACACTTGAGCCTCTCTTTAGTCAGGTAAGACTTAAGATTACTTTTAAGATTTTCCAACTGAGTCACAGCCACCTAAGATAATTTCCCTGTTGAATTACTTTATCAATTGACTAGGGACTTGAATTGTATCTGCAAAATCCCTTCAGAGCAGCACCTATATCAGTGTTTGATTTAATAACTCAGAGTAGGAGAGTGACATCATCATCATTTCTAACTTTCTTCCCACTCAAGAGGAAAACAACTCATAACTAATCATGGGCAAGATATCACTGAGAGAATTGTAGGACACAAGAGTGAAGCTGAATTATCACCAAGACTAAATAAGACTGTAGTAGAAGAGCAAGAGAAACAGACACATGTTGACTACACCGTCCCTCCCCTAGGCAAGCACAACATCATTCAGAGTGGCTCCCCTGAGCCACCCAGCATTGTGGATAAACTCTGTAGGAGCCCTACTCGGGTCTCACCCCAAAGGGGCCACAGGAAAATCTAGGGGGGTTCAACCACTGGAAATCTAACTGTGGCAGAGGTGGAACGAGGGACTTCCACCAACCAGCACTGGGATCTTGGTGAACCAAGTTACTACCTAGAGAGCCCAAGTAGTTCTCCCAATCATGGCTTTGCTCATCTTGCAGCAACAAGTCAGAAGGCTCTGATTAGAGAATTCAGTGGTATGCACATCTGCCTGATTTGAGTCCCCAAATGAGGAGTTCTGCCAGGTGGGGAACCTGGTCTCCCCATGCCCAGGCAGGAGCCTGAGTCATACCTGCACCCACTACAGAATGTAGATCCCAGCCCCACTGGAAAGGAAGAGCTGGTAAAAACACCTAGAAGCTGCCTAACTCAGTATTTCTCAAATGGAGAGACAGGAAGGCAGAGTTCATTACCCCCAGAGTAAAACCAGTGGAACTGTTTGGCGAGAGAACTTAGGGCATGGGTTGGCTTCAGTCAAGAACACATAAAGCATTACTGACCTAGAAGCTGCTTCTCACACTACACTTAAGCAGGCAAACTAATCTGTAGCCCCACAACTTGCTAAATATAGCTTTCAGCCCACCTGACCAGGGGATTTCACTAAAGCACACAGTAAGCTACACAGCCGATCCAACAGCCATGTTTACAGGTGCACTTGAACAGAGAATGGGGAAAATTATTTCAAACCATATATTTAATAAGGATTTAATATTCAAATTATATAAAGAATTCATAGAAGTAACAAATGATCTAAAAATTGGGCAAAGGACATGAATAGACATTTTTTCTGAAGAATATACACAAAAAGCTAACATTCAATGGAAAGATGATCGCCCTTACTAGTCATTAGGGAACCAACAAAAGCACAATTAGGTATCACCTCATGACTGTTAGGCTGTCCAGTGTCAAAAAGACAGGAAATAATAAATGCTAGTGAGGAAGTGGAGAAAAGGGAACAACTGTATACCCTTGATGGGATTGTAAACTGGTCCAGCCACTGTGGAAAATTAAAAATTAAATTAAATTTAAAAATGTCAAAAAATTAAAAATGGAAGTACCACATGATCCAGCAACTCTACTTTTGGAAATATATCCAAGGGGAAAAAAAGACACTAACTCAAAAATATATCTGCACCCTCATGTACATAGTAGCATTATTTACAATAACTGTGACATAAAAACAACCTAAATGTCCACTGACAGATAAATAAGTTGTGGTATGTGTACATAATAGAGTATTATTTATCCGTAAAAACCAAGGAAATCCTGCCATTTGCTACCACGTGGGTGGGCTTCAGGGGTATTATACTAATTGAAATAAGTCAGACAGACAAATACTATATAATTTTATGTGGAATATAAAAAATAAAATTAAAAATCCCAACTCATAGAAAAATAGATGAAATTTGTGATTATTAGAGGCAGGAGTGGGCAAAGGGGAATTTTATGACTGTGTCAAAAAGCATAAACTTCCAGGTACAAGACAAATAAGTACTAAAAATATACAGCATGATTAATATGGTTTACAGTGCTGCAAGATATATATTAAAGTTGTTAAGAGAGTAAATCATCAGAGTTCTCATTACAAGACAAAAGTGTTTGTGTGGGGCTTTTTTCCCCTTGTTTTCTCTTCCTATTTATGAGATGATGGATACTACCTAAACTTACTGTGATAATCATTTCACAATATATGTAAGTCAAATCTTTTTTGCTGTACATATTAAATTTATATAGTGATATATGTCAATTAAATCTCAAAGAAACTGGGGAGAAAATAACTTGGAGAAGGTGTGTGTGTACTAGAAAAATGGGGACCACCTTACTTCCATCCTCCAGCTTTCATGAGGCACTACTCCTTTAACCCAGTCCAACCGGAAATCAGAATTGGTGAGATATTTTACATAAACAGCCACTCCAAATTTATCTTTATATCTGTGATCTTTATAGATCACAGATTTGAATAGCAAGTAGAGAATACTAAAAAAAAAAAAAAAAGCATCAAAACTGAGATCTATTTGGAAGTTAGACCACTTGAGCAGTAGAGCAACTATGGTGAACCAAACTAAGTAGAGATGTCAGTTTAGATAGTTTGAGGACATACAAACTAGAAATAAACTTTTCTAGTTCTTGTATTTTGAAATAAATCAGACAAACTGAGTGCAGCTTTATATTACACCACAAGCATGTTGGACTTCATCTGTGGTATATTATCTTTGGCTGCAACAAGTTACCTCAAAATTTAGTGAATCAAGACATCAGTAAATATAATCTAAGAATTGTTGGCATCACATGTGTAGGAATGGATTAACTGTATGCTCTGCCTAAGGTTTTTTCATGAGATTATGGTCAAGACGTTAAACAAGGCTGCATTCATCTGGAGGCTTGACTGGGGTTGGTGGACCTGTTCCCAAGATGGTTCATGCTGGCTGTTGGGAGAGTCCTCATTTCTTCACCACGTAGACCTCTATATGAAAGTATTTTAGTATAACATGGTGGCTCTCTCTCCTCAGAGCCAGTGATCCAAGGGAGAGCAAGGCAAAGCCATAATATCTGATATGACCCTGCCTAGTAAGGATACATGTCACTTCTGCAGTATTCTATTGTCACATAGGAAAGCTGTGATTGAAAGCTAAACAAAGCATGAATACCAAGAGGTAAGCATCACTGGGAGCCAAAAAGCTGACAGCCACACCTGGCATGCTATCTTCAACTTCCAAAGCTCTATCTTTCCATAGAGCAGCTATGAGCAAAACACAGACTAAATCCCACAATCAATCTGAAATGCCTATTTCAAAACTCTTTAAAGGCTTTTTGGTCTCCTTTTTCAAATAAGATATAGTCATGTGTATCGGTTTCCTAGGACTGCCATAACAAAATGCCACAGACAACAAAAATTTATTTTCTCACAGTTCCAGAGGTGAGAAGGCCAACACCAAGGTGCTGGCAAGATTTGGATTGCAAATGGCTAGCTTCTTGCTATGTTCTCACATGCACACCCCTCAGTCTGTGTGTTGTCTATGTCTTAATCTCCTCCTTGTATAAAGATTCCAGTCTTACAGGATTAAGGCCCACTCATATGACCTCATTTTACCTTAATTACCTTTAAAAGCTGTATAGCCAAACATAGTCACATTCTGAGGTACTGGGGGTTAGGGCTCCAATGTACGAATGGTGGGGTGCACAAGTCAATCCTTAACGTTGTGCTTCAGACTTAATGATTAAAAGAGTATACAACAAAATCCATTTATTCAAATTCTACAATTATTCGAGTGACAGGAAATGTCAAACATTTTCAAATCATTTATCTTTACACTTCATCAGGCCAAAACTATGAACTTTGTCTTTTATCACAGAGAACCAGTATTCCTCCCTTCAAAATGTATAATTCACGCACAAGTAAGGAATAAAGCAGCTCTTCTTGCTCCGCTATCACCTTTTCAATGAGGCCTATCTTCCCTCACCTTCTGCTACAACCAGTTTTTTACCTTGATCTATAGTTTCCTAGTACTTACTATAGCACTGTCTAATATATAATCTAGTTTATTGTGTCAATTGCTTGCTGCTTCCCAGTGGAATCTAAGCTCCATGGGAGCAAGGATTTTTGTCTGGCTCATGGTATGGTTCAATAACAGAATTTATCCTTACCCCACTAAACACGTTCTATTTCCCCTATTTCCATCTTTATTTGTGTCATTATATGGATCACAGCTCTTCTCAGCCTTATACAAGGAGAACTAAGGATAAACTTTCAGGAACATGAGGAAAGAACCCTCTAAGATGAAAAATTAACATGTCCATTTGTTTGCCCTTCATCGAGCTATTAGAGAAAGAAATTCAAAGTCTTTGAAAGAGAATTTATACTGAAATTACATAACATCACAAACAGTATCAGGTCCTTTACTGAATTTTCATATGAGCAATGTGTTTCTCACTTAAGAAATACATAGTCTGTAGGGAAGATATAAAAGAAAGACTATAATAGAAACATAAATTGATATGTTCCATAAGACATTTGCAAAGTAAGGAAGGAAACATGTCTGGTTGTGGAATTAAAGGAAGTCTTGCTAAAGAAGTTGACACATGAAATTGAAGGGGAAACTTTTTGATAAACTGAGATGGAGGCAGGCCTTGCAGGTGGCCTTAATTAAATCAGAAAAGCAGAGAGCCATGAACACTTGATTGTAGGGAACATTACCTATGTTCACTTGACTGAACTCAGAGTACATGTTGAGGCACAATAATAAAAAATGTTATGAGAAATACACATGAGTAAGGTCATAAAAATCCTGAATGGCCACAATCAACAGTGGGAATTTGGTCAATTAGCAATGAGATAACCATTCAAATTTTCCTGGTAAACAACTAACATGCTCAGAAAGTGCCTCGAGAAAGATTAATTTGGCAGTATTAAATTGATTTTGAAATTTTGAAAATTTTGAGATAATACTTCCTATGTAAGTCAAAACTCTTAAACTTGGCTAATTAACTTGTAAGAGTAAAGTATTTAAAGAAGAAAAGGGCTCTAAAACTATATATTTAGTGTATCTGTTTATCTCTACAGTGAAGGTAATAATAGTACTGAACTTCACAGACTGTAGTAAAGATTAAATGATTAAATCTACGTACAACACTATGCAAGTGCTATACCAAAGTTTTTATTGTTATTATCCATTTGACCCTGGACAAGTTATTTAATCTCTCTGTGCCTTGTTTTCCTTATTTATATGATGGGGATAATAATAGTAATCTATATTTTAAGGCTGCAATAAGTTAGTAGATATAAAACTCTTAATTTTCAAGTATATACCAGGTGATTAATAAAAGTTAGCTAATGCTATAATTACCATTATTCTCCATGTACACAAACATAATTGGGAAACATCAGGAAAATAAACTTCTGGCCCATTCATGCCAAACAGCCATTATTAACTTAATAATCAAGTAGATAAGACTTTGTGGCTAACCGACTGAATTTTCCCCAAATATCATGGTGTTTCCTCCCAAAGTACCTTATGACCTACATCAATTACTGATTTGGCTGTGTCAACACAGACATGCTTGACAGGCTAATGAGAGAAGAAATTTTCCAGGAAAAAAAAAAAAGAAATAAGGTGGTGTTTCTTAAATATTTGGGTAAAAGTTTAAGGACTTTTTTAGTTGGGGCAAAAGAGTCCAAATGGGGAGGAAATTTTCAGAAGAATTTTATTAATCCACAAATTAATCCACCTATAAATCTTAATTGCATGCTTGCTTTGTACAAGGTACTAACCTAGGTGCTCTGAAAAAGAAATTATAGATAAGGCTTCATTCTAATGTTTTTTTAAGATTTATTTATTTGAGAGCGCAAGAATGAGAGAGAGAGTACATGAGAGGGGAGAGTGTCAGAGGGAGAAGCAGGCTCCTCGCCAAGCAGGGAGCCCGATGCAGGACTTGATCCCAGGACTCCAGGATCATGACCTGAGCCAAAGGCAGTAGCTTAACCAACTGAGCCACCCAGGCGCCCAAGGCTTCATTCTAATTTAAAAACTGAAATATGTATCTAATATTGCATAACAAGTTACCACAAATTTAGCTTAAAACAACAGAAATGTTTCAGTTGTTCCTGGGCGTATTTTGTTCTATGTGTTAGAGGACACTACGTCCCAAAATTACAAGGAAAGTAAAGCTTGTACATATAAAAAGGTAAAACTGAATAGAGTGAAACAAAGTGAGGGTTACAGAAGGAGAGGGGGATGGGGTAACCGGGTGATGGGTGTTAAGGAAGGCACGTATTGTGATGAGCACTCAGTGTTACACGCAACTAATGAATCGTTGAACACTACATCAAAAACTAATGGTGTAGGACATATTGGCTAACTGAACATAATAAAAAAGTATCTTTAGTGAACAGCTTCCATTTACATTAAAGAAAACAGAATGGGGAAAAAAATCTCAGAAATGTATTATCTCATCTTTGTGGGTGAGGGGTTGGGGAGTAGTGCTGCTGGATTCTCCAGGGATTCACAAGGCAGAAATCAAGGTGTTGGATGGGCTGCTTTCTCATCTAGGGCTCAGGATTCTTCTTCCAAGCTCATTCAGGTTGTTGGCAGAATTCTGTTCCTGCGGTTAAGGGACTAAGGTCCCATTTTTTGCTGCCTATGGGCAGCGGATAATTGTTCTTAGAGCTTGCCCTTAGGTCCTAGCTACATGGTCCTCTCACAATGTAAGAGCTTGTTTTTCAAAGCTAGCAGGACAATCTCTCTCTAATCTGCTATGAAGGAGTTGTGTAACTTAGCATGATCACATGGGAACACATCACTGGCTCCACAAAACATAACTTAATCAAATTAATAGGTTTCACCCACATTCAGGGAGACCCATACAGGATGGGTCCACCAGGGGGTGCAATTCTTGAGGAAGGTCTTAGAATTCTACCACAATGTGTGAATGAAAAAGTATCTGAAATATAGGAAATTCAAACCTAAGGAGGAAAACCCTGGGAGCCAAGGCTGACAAGGGAGAAAATAGTTTGGGGGAAAATTTCTGAAGGGAAAACAAAAAAGGGCAACAGGTCTGAGCAAATCAGATACATGCTGGCAATACTTTCACCCACACCCCTGCTTTCTTCAATAGTTCTTCTATACTGGGAATTTTCAGACTCATGGCCCACTCACCAGTCTCTCTTTTGCTCTCTGGGAAATAGAGTAATGGGAACTTGCGTGGTATGTTAGTATCTTCAGAGCATTTTCTCAGAGTATGGCATTTTACATTTTCTTTTTAAGTAGGCTTCACACCCAGCATGGAGCCCAACAGAGGGCTTGAACTCAGGATCCTGATATCAAGACCTAGCTGAGAGCAAGAATCGGACACTTAACTGACTGAGCCACCCAGGTGGTCCTCATTTAACATTTTTTAATACCATTTCAACAATCAAGAACTTCCCATGTTCTCATTTCCATTCCCTCTTTCTCCCACCACAGTTCCTGACCCATATCAAACACAAACCTACTGAGCTCACCGAACCCAGAAACCACTGCCAGTCTTCAACTGAAACTCAAAAACAACAGAGGGCTCCTGGAATTGTTACTGGGCCGTACAACAACCCAGCTAGATCAGGCTGAGCGACCCTTAGCTTCTCTTCAAGTGAGCAAACTCCTCCAGCATGTGTTTTCATGAAATCTTTCAACACCATTCAGTGAACGAACCATGGAGTTGCTAAAAAATCCTAAGAAGACAATTGAAGCAGGGTATTTTCTATTGTTGGGCAAAGGCCTTGAGATTTTTTTAAGTGCCCAAAGCTCATTACATCACATTTACCAAGAGAAGGAGGGCTTTCTGAGCAAACATTATATGCCCACGATTGTGGAAATAGAACAAAATGAATGCTCTCCAAAAATTCTATTAAGGAGCTTGTCCTATACACATATACACCTACACATGTATGTGGGTGTAGGTGTGTGTGTACATGTGTATACAGGTGTGTGTGCACACAAGTTTCTGTATATATATTTTTGCTAAACCTTCTTATTTATACCCTTTGAAAAGGATAGTAGTACGTTGTGCTACCTAATCTTCTGAGTTTATTTGTCTTAAACACAGCAAACACAGCATGCAATTTTTTCAGATTATAAATAAACACAGCAAGTAACACAGGATGGAAATTCAAACATGCAGGTAAATATTAGATTCAAATGTCAGTCTATCCTAAATGAAAAAAGCATATTTTTTTTTCATTTTCTTATGGGAACATAAAATGTAACTAGTTTCAGTTTATTATTTGTGTATATGAATGCTAAGCCATTCTGTCAGGTGGTTTACAGATTAGGATACAAAATGAAGCAATAAAAACTAAAGACAGAGTTAGAGAAACACATTTTCATCTTATCTTGAAAAATGGTGAACATGGAATAACAAGAGCATGGGGATTCCTAGGTGAAGATATTTTTAAGAGAAAAACAGGAAAAAAATGAGAATTAGAAATGCTGTCTCACATTTTATTATCAATTTATTCTTTCCACAAATAGTTATTGAATACTATGTGACACCCCCTATACAAAGTGCTTTTCCTGTATTTTCTGAGTTTATTTAATCATTTCAATCAACTCAGGAGGTTGGCGCAATCAGTATCATTAGTTTAGGGATGAGAAAATCGAAGATTAGAGATGATCAATAAATTATGTAAGATCACCTAGCTAGTAAATTAGACAGCATGGTTTTGAACCCACAACAAAAGGGACTGAAAAACTTACAGTCGTGAGAGAAGACACTATAGAACAATCAATGAAAACAAATGGCAATGCTAGGAATAAACAGGAGTACCATGTGGAAAAGATTACTACTCAGAAATTAGGGCAGCAGGCAAATGTGCTATTACATTTTTGTCTTCTCAGAAATGTACTTCTCTGTTCTGAGTCATTTTTTACTATTCCTCACCCACTGACTGATTGTGATGAAAGCCTCAATTCTAGTACCCCCTTCCCTTGACTATAGCAATTTCTCCGGGGATGGTTTCTTGACCAACAGAGAGTCAATCCCAGCACTTAGCCAAGTTATTTTCTGACTATGATTGGCAGGAAAGCGTCTCCTTCCTCTTAGATCTCTACACTAGGAGAATGTGAATGTGGAATAGCCTGAGACCATGCCACTTTCCACACAAAGGAAGTTTGTATGCAGAAGAGGAGAATGAAGCCAACAGACAGAGAAAATACAGATGCGAAAGAAAGATTTGACAGCCTACAAATCCTTGGATTTAGTTGTCCCTGGGGCAAGTTTGACCCCTTCTTTATTACCAGATTAGTTACATAGGCCAATAAGCTTTCCTTTCTAACTTAAGCTAACTCACTTAGAGAAACCTAAAGAATACAAGTTGACCAAACAGGAGGTTTGGGTGATCTATAGATTTCTAAGGTTTCAAAGAACAATGCTAGTAAAAAAACAAACAAACAAACAAACAAAAAACAGCAAAAATGAAGAGGTGATTCTAGGAGACATCATGGACAGTTTCCAGAAACTTCAAAACAGGATAAATTTGACAGGATAGAGAACAGAGATTCCAAATCAAATGGAGGAGCAAGATCTTCTGACGGATTATACTGCGGTAGTACCAACTGATTGATTAAACTGTGGTAGATGCAAAGGTATCAACTGAATTTTGCTCTGTACCAAATACACACATTAACCCTCTGTGCAAAAAATACATTAACTTCCCTGGCTAAGTTATTGCAACAATTGGCCCCAACAACTCTCTAAATCAGTTGTATTTGTCTAATTTTTATAATTTCTCACAGATTCCTAAGACCACAATATTGTCAAGTCATTTTTATAAACCTGTTCTTTTCATCTTGTATGTTTCCTCTTTTAAGAGCTTCAAAGCAATGTCCAATTCTGTAACTTCTACCAAAACTTCTCTAAAGGTTTCCAGGTCTCCTCTTTACCAGACAGCACATCTCTTTGGGACTCAGAAAGTCCTACTTTGCATTGATATTTTTCTTGTTAGATATAAAACCAGATACAACTAAAAAATTGAAAAGGCATCTACATTCTGCCCTAAGCTCATATTTATTCATGAATAATCTATTAGCAAAAAATGAGTTCTAGTAATTACAGTCATCAGTAAAATAAGAATCTATCATTAATTAACACACAATTATGTGCTATGGACATGTAGTTAATTCTTGATAGATTCTTATTTCACTGGTGACTAATTACTATGGATTTATATATGGTTACATACAATATGTAAAGTGTGTTTGTATGTGCATGTATTTTCAGAAACATTTCAAATAGCATATAAACTAAAGCATATGGACAGAGACCAAAAGTCTGAGTATATTTATCGTACTAAAATTACTTGTACTTCATTCATTTCTCTTTATTTTATTTTAAAATTATAAATAAAAAATTCCCTTTGGATTAAAGGCAATTCTGTACTTTCAGGATATTCGGGTAGGTATGTCAGGCACCCCTGTATTCATTATGAGTCTCAGGTGAAGAATTCAGGCTTGGACTCTGTCACTTCCTAGTTACATGATCTAGGGCAAATTATTCGCTACATCTCTCACTTGTCTTCTCGATAAAGCTCATATAACTCCTTGCTCATTAAAAACTTGGTTAAGATTCACTAAGTCAATGCTTGGAAAGCCATTAAAAGACTCTGCAGCACATAGACTTCAATTAATGTATTATTAATCATATTTTATCACTATCATCACCATCGTCCTTCTCCAGGTCTCTAAGAAATACTGCAGAAGTAGCAGAGCCTTAACAAAAACTACTGGTTCCTTAACAAAGTGACTGCTTCAACAGATACCAAATTTAAATTCTAACGATGAGTAAGAATTGACAACATGTTTTCCTATGGAAAATGAGTTTTTAGGATGTGCAATACTTTATGACTACAAAGTACAAACATTCTGAGCTGAAAGATTCATGCAAATGTCTCTGAGCAGTGATGTACAGGTCTTCCCTGTAACCTGAATTACTATGGGTAAAAAAATAAAAAATAAAAAAATAACCCCAAAACTCCTATGGTGAAAAACTATGGAACTGCTTCTTCTTTCACACAGAAGCTCCATGAATTTTCTATTTGTAATTTGCTTTCATGTTATTATTGCGATTTTTGCAAAGAAGGAATTAAACTTTCAATAAACCCTTACTGAAACTGGCTCTCTAGGTCTCATTCTCAGTGGGCAATCAAAAAAGAAAATCTGGATTTGTGTGTGTCAAGGTGCCATTTAAGAACTGTCCATAACTTAATAGAAGTTAATAAAAAGATAAGCAAAGACCGTTTTCATTAAGAGTATGTCATTTGTTATCAGGATTAAGTTACATGCTTTCACTAATTGCAATTAGACTATGCCTGCTTACCTGAAGAGCAAATTTCTACTTTGTCATTTTCAATTTTTTGAAAAATAATTTTTCTTCATCTTTAGACAGTCTTGGGACTTTGTCTAATGACCAATCTCTTCTCTCCTTCAACCCAGAAAAATAGACACTGCTTGTTCTCTTTATACATTTTGAAAAAAAAAAAATTCTGAAACATTTTTATTTATTCCTTAACATTTTATCCAATCAGAAAAACAGGTATTTTCCTGAGAAAAAGTTACTATATATAAATTAAGAATTAAAAATTAAAATTTAGTATTCCTCGACTTTTCAGTGAATAATCAGCAACATTTTATGTATATCCTTGTACATGTCCACATATAAACATTTTTTCCAGGGGGCACCTGGGTGGATCAGATGGTTAAGCGTCTGCCTTCAGCTCAGGTCATGATCCTAGGGTCCTGGGATCGAGCCCCGCATCGGGCTCCCTGCTCAGCGGGGAGCCTGCTTCTCCCTCTCCCTCTACTGTTCTCCCTGCTTGTGCTCTCTCTCTCACTCTCTCTATCAAATAAATAAAATATTTAAAAAAACATTTTTTCAAGAAGACAATACTGTTCTTTTATATTCTGTCTTTTGAATTTAACAAATAGCATGAATATTTTCCCATTTCATACAATTTTTATTAAGACAATTTTTCTTAAAGTGTATCTTGTGAAATAGGACATGTTACTTGAAAAACAAAGATTCAAATTTCCCTGATGGCTAATGATGATGAACATTTTTTCATGTGTCTGTTAGCCATTTGTATGCCTTCTTTGGAGAAGTGTCTGTTCATGTCTTCTGCCCATTTTTTGACTGGATTATTTGTTTTTGGAGTGTTGAGTTTGAGAAGTTCTTTCTAGATCTTGGATACCAGCCCATTATCTGTAGTGTCATTTGCAAATATCTTCTCCCATTCTGTGGGGTGCTTCTTTGTTTTGTTGACTGTTTCCTTTGCTGTGCAGAAGCTTTTTATCTTGCTGAAGTCCCAAAAGTTCAATTTTGCTTTTGTTTCACTAGCCTTTGGAGATGTATCTTGAAATCAAAACCACATTGAGATACCACCTTACACAGTTAGAATGGCAAAAATTGACAAGGCAAGAAACAACAAATGTTGGAGAGGTTGTGGAGAAAGGGGAACCCTCTCACACTGTTGGTGGGAATGCAAGTTGGTATTGGAAATTTGGAAAACAATTTGGAAAATTGTTTTGGAATTTGGAAAACAGTGTGGAGGTGCCTCAAAAAAATTAAAAATAGAGCTACCCTATGACCCAGCAATTGCACTCCTGGGTATTTACCCCCAAAAACACAGATGTAGTGAAAAGAAGGGCCATATGCACCCCAATGTTCCTAGCAGCGATGTCCGCAATAGCCAAACTGTAGAAAGAGCCGAGATGCCCTTCAACAGACGAATGGATAAAGAAGATGTGGTCCATACATACAATGGAATATTACTCAGCCATCAGAAAGGATGAATACCCAACTTTTACATCAACATGGATGGGACTGGAGGGGATTATGCTAAGTGAAATAAGTCAAGCAGAGAAAGTCAATTACCACATGGTTTCACTTATTTGTGTAACATAAGGAACAGCATGGAGGACATTAGGAGAAGGAAGGGAAGAATGAAGGGGGGGAAATCGGAGGGGGAGATGAGCCATGAGAGACTATGGATAATGAATCATGGAACACTACATCAAAAACTAATGATGTATTGTATGGTGACTAACATAATAAAATAAAATTAAATAAATAAATAAATAAATAAATAAATAAATAAATAAATAAGTGGGCCTGTCACTCCTGTCCCCTCACACTTGGCGGGGAAAAAAAAAGATTCTCAGATTATGTTATTTGAAAAACAAAGATTCTGTACTCAAGTGCATTTGAGAGCTAAATGGGATTAGCCAGATTTATTTGTTATAGTGACTCTCTCTTTTCAAAGCTAATCTACATTATGATTCCCTAAATGGGAGATTTGTTTCCCAAACATGCTTGGTCATGCCACCCTCCACCTGCAATGTATCTCTTGGACAAGTGCTCTATGGATCATCTTCTAGGAAATGTTATTTTAAACAATGATTTAGTTAGAATGATCGTATAGCATTGTTTCATTTGTACAGACCATAATTTGGTTGTGTATTCCTTAACTACTAGACATTTTAATTGTTTCAAAGTACTTGCTATTATAAAAGAATAAATTTATTTTTCATATATCTTTAGTCTGTTCTGATTTTTTTTTCTTGAAGGTAAATAGCAAGAAGTGAAATTAATGAATAAATGGCAAGATGACCTTTTAAGCCTCTTGATCAAGAGAGGTACTTATCTTCTGTCTGCTATATCTGTATCAGCCTACATTTACACCAACAGAACTGAAAATCCTTATCGCTACCAGTATTTGCTGATACCAGGCATTATCAGTTTTTATATTTATTTATAAATAGGCCAATTAGGTAAATAGAATGAGAATGAGTCAAAAAGAAGTAAGTGAAACTATCTCTATTGGGGAATGACAAGACAATTTATCTAGAGAATTCCAAAGAAGCAGTAACAAATTATTTCAAACAATAAAAGAATTCGGTGAAATAGAAGGATAAAAAATATACATATGTAAGTGACTTTATATACAACAATAACCATAATGATAAAGTAAATCTATTTTAGTAACACAAAAGACTATATAGTAATAAATTTGACAGGAAATATGTAAAAATAAGGAAAATATAAAAACATTCCTAAAAGACTAAAATAGACTGGAACAAAATGAAAGACATCCCCTATTCTTGGGTAGGGCAACCCAACAAAATAAACATGTCAGTTGTTCCTAAATAATTTATAAAGTCAATGCAATCCCAATGAAAATACTAGCAAATTTTATAGAGTTAGAAAAGAGGGAGAGACGAACCGTGAGAGACTATGGACTCTGAGAAACAAACTGAGGGTTCTGGGGGCGGGGGAGGGATGGGTTAGCCTGGTGATGGGTATTAAAGAGGGCACGTACTGCGTGGAGCACTGGGTGTTATACAGAAACAAGGGATCGTGGATCACTACATCAAAAACTAATGATGTATTGTATGGTGACTAACATAACATAATAAAATTTTAAAAAAAAGAGTTAATTCTAAATTTCATGTGTAAAAACAAAGATACAGGAATAGCCATGAAAACACTAAAAAACTACAAAGATTTTTTTAGCACTACTATAAAGGCTCTAAAATTAAAAGTGTTGTACTAACATGTGAGTAGATAAATGAACCAAATGAATAAAAAAACCCAAAAGTAGAATTAAACTCATAAGTAAACTTAATACATGACAAAAGTAGCATTATAAAGCACTGGGAATAAAGATGAGATTTTTTTTTTTTAAGATTTTATTTATTTGACAGAGAGAGAGAGAGCACAAGCAGGGAGAGCGGCAGGTAGAGGAGAGAAGCAGGCTCCCCGCTGAGCAGAGAGCCCAATGCGGGGCTTTACCCCAAGACCCTGGGATCACGACCTGAGCCGAAGGCAGACGCTTAACCAACTGAGCCACCCAGGTGCCCCAAAGATGAGATTTTTCATAAATGGTGTTGGGAAAACTGGATAGACATTTGGAAAAATATAAAATTACATTATAGCTCACACTATACATAAGAACAAGCTCCAAATGGATTAGTGACCTAAATGTAAAACTTGAAACTGTATAGTTTCTAAAAGGAAATGTGGGTGAATTCCTCTTTAAATTTGGTATGGGGAAAAGCCTTCTAACTGTAACTCAAAACCTGAAATTCAATAAAGAGAGGATTATAGATTTGACTATGTAATATTTAATCTGCATGACAAAAACACCATAAGGTTCAGAAACAACCAACAAACTAGGAAAAAATATTTGCAAAATATAACAGAGAAAATCCAGTATCACCTATATATGAAGTACACTCACAAAATGAAGAACAAAGGACTTAAGAAAATGGGGAAAAACCATGGATAGACAATTCACACAAAAAGAAAAATATATACAAAATGCATCTTGAAATATATGAAAAATATTCAAATTCACTCATAATTACAAAAATACAGTTTAAGGCAACTCATTCTGATCTGTCAAGCTGGCAAAAGTTTCAAAAATACGATACTTTATGTCAGTGAGGCTATGAGAAAACAGACCTATTGTATATTGCTAATGAAAAGGCAAATTGGTACAACCCTGTCGACCAGAAATTTGGCATTGTCTAGTAAAATTATGTACTCATTTACCTTTTGGCTCAACATTCCACTTATGAGAAAAAATCCTGTAGATATACCTCCAAAAATACATATGCTCAAGGTTATTCATCATAGCATTGCTTATAATTGCAAAAAGAAATACTGGAAACAACGTGCATGCCCACATATATATGTAAGCACACAGTGGAGTGTTGTTCAGCTATATAAATAGAGAAGGAAGAATGTTATCAATAAACTGAAATGAAGTAATATCCAGACGTGTTCATCATGAAAAAAGCACAGCCTACGTGAATGTGTATAATATGCCACACTTCTGTACGAAAGGTGATATCAAAGTACACGTGTCTGTTCGTGTACCAAGGATTTGTACAAAAGAAATACAGGAAGCATAAACCAGAAACTAAAGAGATTGGTAATGTGCAGATGGCAGGTGGAAAAGGGGTGGAAAGAAGGAGAAAACAGAAACAGAGTAGTGGGGAAGAAGGAGGAGAGACTCTGCTCTGGGCATCTCCTTGTTTACCTCTGACTCTTAAAACCATAGTGACTGTTGACATACCCTTCACAGACTGTAAACTCAAATTATATAAAGAAGATACAAAAGGGAATACCAACATGAAGAAATAAATCTATTTTACAAATGAGTAACCTAACCAAACTTACATGGGGTGGAAAAAAGAATCTAACTGGGAAAACAGTATCTTGACTGAATACTGTAAGGTTAAACATGAAAAGAACTGTGCATAAATGGCCGTCATCTAATTAGTACAAGTGTTTCCCACAGAGATGTAAGTTAGCAATTCTGAAACTACTGCAGTTGAATAAGTAAATATATTATACATAATGAAAGCCAAGTTTCTCATTGTGGAGAAACATTATAAATCAGTTAAGGGGAATGTTTAAATACTGTGGTGTTAGAATGGAATCTGAGGTAGCCATATAAACTCATGTCTTTTAATATAGGTAGAGATGAATAGAAAGTATAGTTGTGTATGTTTGGATTAGTATAAATATATGTATTTTCTAGTCATGTCTGCTGAGAGGGCCTAGAAAAAAATGACCCCCAAGTATATGAGCACACCTACCGTCCAGATTTTGGATTCTAAACACTACTTTCAAGCAAAGGAAACAGCTCCTTGGAGAAGTTGTTGATGTCAGAGCTGGGGCGTGGAAAACACAAGAAGAGCACAAAACATCTTCACTGTGCCAAGAAGCAAGGAAATGCCCAAAGAAAGAGAAATGTACGTCAAAAGAATAAGAACCAGTCTGAAGATGCCCTGGTGATCAAAATGGCACATATCTGAGCAACAAGATACAGAGTATTGAATTTTAATCTACAGACTGAAATAAATATCTAAGAGTCCTCCCTGATATTAATTAAAAAATATAAAGAGAAGGGACAGCTGTTCCTTAAGGCCAAATTAATAAATGTAGAAAGCAGAAGAAAATAGAGCATCACCATAAACACCACAATAATAATTGTTGCAACCAAGACCCACAGTGAATGCTAAAATGAGGAAGGAAAAGTTTGAGAAGGAACAAGAGTTGCAAAACACCAAAATACCTCCTCCAAGATATGTTTTAATATTATAGGGACAGGTGGTAACTCTCCAATAGAGAAAGAAGTCAGATACCAACTAAACCAAGTGGTGCAAGTCAACATCACCTAGTAAGACACAGTGACATCATGAACCCCTGGATGCAATACAATTACAAATATATATCATTTTGTGATATTGTCAAAATGCATAACCTCATTCTAGTCACGAGAAAACATGAAGCAAACTCCAAATAAAGGACATTGTATGAAGCAAACTCCAAACAAAGGACATTGTACAAAATAACAGTGCTTTTCAGAAGTATTAAGGTCACAAAAAAATAGGAGACTGAGAAACTATTAAAATTAGAGGAGATTAAGAACTTGTAACTAAATGTGATATGCAATGCTAGATAGGATCTGAGAACAGAAAATTGTTATTAATATTTAAAAATTGGTGATATTTGAATAAAGTCTGAAGTTCCATTAATAATACTGCACCAATGTCACATTCCTGAGAATAGGCAAGTGGTTACGTGAGGTATTAACATTAGCGGTAGAAGGGTAAGTGGTATAAAGGAACTATTTGTATGATTCTTGCAATTTTTCTGTACACGTAAAATTATTTCAAATAAGATCTTTTAGAAATTCAGCTTCTTAAAAAAATTATATGATTGGGAGTCTCAAGAACCTTCCCAGATAAGCAAGTGCTTATGTGCTTTCTCTCCTTTCTTCAGATTCCTAGTTAGTTACTTTCCCTGTAATAGCTCAAAGATGAGTTCAAGAGAAATTTTGATTTTTGTCTCATTATTCAGTATTTATTTTAAGTATGGGAGAAATGCTTTCTCTAGCTTTCTACATGCTAAGCAGAAGCTGGAAATCTCAAATATTCTTTTTATTGTATAACTAAACTCCCAAGAAAATAAGGGAAATCACCAGGGGCTTAAAACAGAGAAAACAAAACAAAACAAAACAAAATCATGGATGTGGCACATTAAATATGGCTGTCATTGACTAGTAGATCAAAAAAATTGCAACCATCATTAATGTGCCACACACATAAATTAGGATCAGTGGGATGAACTACAGTAAATATTAACACAAACTTTACCTGGTAAGTTGTTGAAAGGTGAATGCTTGTATGTATGACCTGTAGAATATTTGAGGTCCTTATAAGATAGAGTTTAAAAAGCAGAGATTTTATCAAATCTGGGATTACTCCTATTTCCCAAGTAAGTGAACGGCTATTGCCTTGAGGTAGATAAGTTTAAGCATTGCTCTAAGTCGTGCCATGATTTTGGTCATTGACTTTTTTAGTTGCAAGAATAACTGGGTTTAGAAAATGGAACCCTTGTAAGTAATGAAGCTAAAAGATCCACGTAGAGAAAAACAAATGCAAATAAGAAGTAACGAGTGAGTGACGTGCTGACAATAAGGGTTTCAAAAAATATTCCTCCGGGGCTAAAATTTTGGAAAAACTCCATGATGGAAGGCTAGTGAGCCTCCAACATTATAAATTTATGGGTGAGTTTTAGAAATTTACAATGACAAAGAGAATTTTAGAGAATTCTCTAATTTAATTAGAGGATTAAAATCAGTGGACTTTTAATGAAATGCTTTGGTTTTAAAAGACAAAAAGTATATATTACATATATTCTGAAATATATATATAAAAACTCAAAAATTTACAAAGTATCAGTTTAGAGACTTCTTACCTAATATTGTAAAATGAAGAAAAGCCTATGATCATTGTATTAATAAATGTTAATACTAGACTGATGCTGAAAGATCAGACAGAACCATCACTTGGATATTTCAAAATGTACTCATCTAAACGACATAGAAAGAAATAGAGGTGCAAGCTTCCACAACCCTAAAATTCTCATCAGGATGGTCTGACCAATTTCAAGTGATAACATTTGATTAAGAGTAATGTAAAGCATTCAGGAAGCACAAATGCTCCCCTACAAACACAATATTATATCCCCAAGGCTAAAGAAGTTCTACATATAGAGTACTTTAGAGAGCACCTGATTTCGGCCAGTTACGTTTCAAGAGAAAACAGGATTACAGACTGTGTAGTGCATTCACTTACCCCCAGGCAGGAACACTCTAGGCTGACCTCCCTAGACTGACAAAGTCGGCCTTAAGTACATTCTTATTCTTATGCCTGCAGACCTATAACAAAGATCATCTACCCAGTTTTTGCAGAGAATAATGTTAATAGCTCTCAAATTAAGTATAAAACCCATCCTGCAGATGAATTAAGGCTTTTTTCATTTTTATTTCCCTTTTGACAAAATTAATTTTTAACAGCACCATTTATTTAACTTCAGTGCTAATCATTTAGTTCCACAGAATGCAACAGATTATAGAAGTATATGTTATTCTGTGCAAGGAACTAGTTTTTCGTTCACTATAAGAAAAATGTCTACATACAAATCTTTCTATAATTGTAAAATTCTCTTATATTAGTTTTGAGAAAAGAACTCTCCATTATAGTCTAAATGGATTTTATTAAAATGTATTTTTATCTAACAAAAAATAAAATGGCAACTGAGAACTTTAATCAAAATGAACTAGCATTTAGTTAGTTGCTTTATGGGAAATAAAAATAATATTTTGAAAAATAAATGAACTACTTAATTATTTTGGGTCAAAATTTATTGGAAACATTTTCCCTTCCAGAGGTGGTAAAAGTCTTCTTCATTAGATGTATTCTAAGCAGAGAATGTTTGCCTTCTTATAGAAGGATCTCCGGCTAAAGATTGTGAGACTTTCATATTGTGCACATGAAAGGGATTCCAGTTAAAGTTGGTCTACTTTGTATGCTACTATTGCATTATTTTAAAA
This sequence comes from Zalophus californianus, assembly GCF_009762305.2. NCBI lineage: Eukaryota > Metazoa > Chordata > Mammalia > Carnivora > Otariidae > Zalophus > Zalophus californianus. The sequence goes on along the minus strand of NC_045599.1, from coordinate 47,574,115 downwards.
ATTAGCAAACTCATTTCTGAAAGACAACCAGAAAAACTCCTACCCATATCAAAATCAGATTTTAAAGAATGACCTACATGCCAATTCCTTTTACTCACACTTGTGTCTTGCCAAACACACATATACCCCTACTGAATTCTGACACATGTACCCACACTCCCTCAAAAAAAAAAAAAGTACAATATTAGGAACAAAGGGACACAGCCTAAAATGTATATAAAAACATTTATTCCCTTTTTTCTTGACTTGGGTTCTAATATAGCACTCCTCTTCCTATCTGAGCTGACTTAAAAATGAGACAACAAAAAAGTCAAAATAAGACCAAGAAAAGTCAAAAGGAAGTCAAAATATATTATATATATAATAAATATAAAAATTTACTGACTACATACATATATGTATATAGTAAAGTGGACTTCTTTGTATTGAATTGCAGACCTAGAAAAATTTGCCTCACCAGTCAAGGTCCCTAAGCGGGTTTTTTCCAATGTACAGAGCTTCCACTTCCTTGGTTAAATGCAGGGAAACCAACAAGACATAGACCAATACTCAGGAGCAAAAAAACAATGGAGTTGTTATTGCTCCTAGAACTATAGGCAGGAAGAGAACAGGTGACTGCCAAAATATAGAAAGCGGTTGCCTATTGAAAGAACTACATCCAATAAGACCTCTGCTGAAGGGATCCACTGCAACCTAGCAAAGAGAAACTTAAAGAAATATTTTGATCTCATTCTCCTTCTTTCTGATCTATTGCCAAGTCTCTCCTTAGCCTGAACTCCACTGAAAGCCAGAGATCAAAAGTGCCTGTAGATGTAGTGCATTAGTTTTCCTGGGGTAGAAACCAGGACAAAGAAGGGTAAACAATGGATGTGAGGGAAGAAACAAAAGATTTCTGACACTGATATTCACAGACATTCCTGAATCAGAGTACGAGAGAATATGTTGTCTCTGCAGCCATCTTGTTTTTGAAATAAAGGATGAGAGCCTGGGCTATGCGAGCCTCTTTTCTTTTTCCAACATCACTAGTTATGTCATTCCTCCCTTCCAACCAGGAGAAAATGAGTGGGGGAATGGAAGTTAAAATGTTACTTGCATGGTGCTCCTTTCCCATGGAATAAACAATAATGAGAGAGGAGGAAGAATTCACCAAAAAACGTTCCTCCAATTTTTGTTCTCATAATCCATTTGGTTAACCATTAAGTTTTAGTCAACCAGAGATACATCTGCCTCACAACAAGATAGGTTATCAGCATGTAATAGGATAGTTCAGCACCACCCACACCCACACACACACACACACACACACACACACACACACACACACACACACACATTCATGATGCCACACCACTCATACCAATCATTGCGCCATGTGGATATTCTCCAGGAACCACTGTGAGACAATGTAGATTTTGCCCTTGGAAGGCACAAGACTTTAATTAAATGTCTTCTTGGACATGTTAACAATATTAATTGTTCCAGTCCATGAGCACACAATATCTTCCTATTTATTTTCGTCTTCCTCAAAGTCTTTCACAAAGTCTTGTCGTTTTCAATATACAGATCTTCCACTTCCTTGGTTAAATTTATTCCTAGGTATTTTATTCTTTTTGATGCAATCCAAGCCATTCTTACCTTGAGGCTAAAGATGTATTCACTATTTATATCCCTTCCCAATTATATCTAGTCATGTTGTCCAGTATTGTCCACAAGAGATGTAACAATGACATTAAATTTCAGCATTAATGTATTCAAGAAAAAATCCACCAAAATAGATTTACATTCAAATCTCCAGAGAGAAATTCAAGTCCAAAATTTAAATCCTCTTTTAAGTCAAACCTTAAGTATAATAAAGACTAAATGAATTATGATCCAAAAGCAAATTAACTCTCTTATAATTTTATAAATTAAAGTTCAAAATTATTCATCTCCAACTTCTTATGCCAGTCACATTTAAGAAAAGTTCTCAGTGTTCTTTGAGCAGCCACCAACCTGGCCTAACTCTTACTGGCATAGGTGTAGTTAATTCAAGTTCTCAACAACCGTACGGTTTTTAAACCAGACTTTCATGACCTAATGACATCAAGTACATAAAAACAGGATTATCAGAGCCCTAACCCCCATTCGCCCCATAAAAACAAAAACAAAACAAAACAAACGAACAAAAAACCTCCATTGTGAAGAGCAATTATTTCAGGCTAAATTACATCGTAAGTATTGCCAGTTCTAAGTATTGCCAGACTGTAACCAAGACTCAATGGATTTATCAATGAATCAGATCAGCAGAGAAAATCCTGATTCCACCTTCACCAAGATGCCAAAAAATCTGTGTCCCTTTTTCAGAATCCATGAAATGTAGCCATAAAGCCAACTGGGAGAAATTTACTGACAAGTTAATTTTGACACTATGCATTTAACATATTTGGAGAAAAAAAAAACTCACGCATACTCCATCTTTGGAGCATGGAATCTCAGACATTGCAGACTTTTCACTAAGTGCAGACATTTGCCAAAGTAGTGATTCCATGTTGAGTCTAATTTGAGGTGCCACTCTTCACAGACAATAGACTTAAAACTTAATTTCCATCTTGCCTTTGGGTCCTGTGAATTGTGTTGGGCTTTATTCTAGTGACAGACCCATAAGGCTTTTGAGTAGCTCTATGCCACAGTGGCTATTTCCATTGTCTCTGGCCTTGTAACTGTTAGGTCCTGACAAATTTGCTTCCCAGGGACATTCTCTCACTTGAATTTAATCAGCTAGATTTGAGCCAGCTTGAGATCCCATGTTTCAGGGGAAGACCGTGTCTTCTGGATCTGTAGAGCAAGTAACTCTATCCCACACAGTTCTTCCACCTTTCATCTCTAGGCCACAAGGGCAAATTAAGTTTAAAATAGCCAACTAGCACTGCCCATCTTGTACCAGCAAATTAAGACATCTACCTCTCTATATGAGACACAAGGAACCAAGAAATATTGAAATGTAAAAGCAGTAAATAACACTCTCTCTTAAGTACAAAGGGCCTATATACATACGGATGTATGTGAATCCATATGTATACGGATCAAAAGGAAGTCAAAATATATTATATATATAATAAATATAAAAATTTACTGACCACATACATATATGTATATAGTAAAGTGGACTTCTTTGTATTGAATTGCAGACCTAGAAAAATTTGCCTCACCAGTCAAGGTGAAGAGCTGATAGTTGTGCTTCAGCCAATCCTGCTGGGGAATAGGTTAAATTAATCTAATCTCCACCTTGTGCCTTTGCTGAGTCCCAAGCAAGCACAAGGTGATTTCTGAGGCTCCCCTGGGCTCATATCCAACTAAGGCTCCCACATCTCTTTGCTTTGTTGAGGCTTTCAGGGCCCCACATCCTTCCTGAGACATGAGGGACTAGAATACTCTGAGGCTATGAGCCTGAGTCATTCTCTTAGGTCTTTATGGTTACCTGTTGCCTGTAACTGATGGCAGTTTTGGTATACAGACAAGTGGCAGTTTTCCTCCTGTAAAGATATAGAATCTGTTTCCTTCTCTTGAATCTTGGCTGGCTGTTGACTAGTTTTGCTTTTTGGTTTTTGGTTTTATTTAGAGTCCACAGGCCTCAGTGAAGAGATCTACCCTTCTATACTTTTCTTATATGTGTGTATTTTTTCTTACATGGTATAGACTTAGATCAGAGAACTTCTTGGCCAGGAATACCTGCAAAGTACTTTATTTGGGCAAGAAAGTATGTTCTCCTGAGGGTGTTACTGATATTTATGACATCAGTTAGTCTATAAGATCTAACATACTGATCAACCTAGGCTGTCACTATTATAGCAAGAAGAAATAAAAAATAACTCCACAATGAAGAATAATCAGTAGTCTGAATTTAAAAAAAAAAAAAACACTGGGTATTCATAAAGATTTAATTAAAACCAAGGGAAGCTTGTTAACCTTCCAATTTGTAATTCAGTGAAAATTAAAAGATTTCTTAGACTGTTAAACAAAAAATTACCAGCTCAAAAATATCTAAAGAAATACTCATGAAATAATCACTGGCAGCTATTTTCATAGATCAGTAGGACATTTAAGCAGAAGCAATACAATTTAATGATAAAATATTCAGTTCACCAGGAATATATGGTAATTCTCAACTGATACACACATGGAACTTCAAAGACATCTCAAAATAAGTGAAAATGAAATCCACAAACTGTAAACTGTCTGTGCAATGTATACAACTAATTAAAAATACAGTCTGGGCAATGGCCAAGATGGTGGAAGAATAGGAGACCTTAGTTTTGCCCACTCTCACCACTGTCGTTCAACATAGTACTAGAAATCCTAGTTTCAGCAGACAACAAAAAGAAATAAAAGGCATCTGAATCAGCAAAGAAGAAGTCAAATTCTCACTCTTTGCAGATGATAGGATACTTTATGTGGAAAGCCCAAAAGACTCCACTCCAAAATTGCTAGAACTCATACAGGAATTCAGCAAAGTATCAGGATATAAAATTAATGTACAGAAATCAGTTGCATTCATATATACTAACAATGAGACCAAAGAAAGAGAAATTAAGGAGTCGATCCTATTTACAATTGCACCAAAACCATAAGATACCTAGAAATAAACCTAACCAAAGAGGGAAAGGATCTGTACTCAGAAAACTATAGAATACTCATGAAAGCAATTGAGGAAGACACACACAAAAAAATGGAAAAACATTCCATGCTCATGGATTGGAAGAATAAATATTGTTAAAATGTCTATATGGTGGTTAACTGAACATAATAAAAAAAAAGTCTATGCTACCTAGAGCAATCAATCCATTCAATGTAATCCCTATTAAAATAATACCAACCTTTTTCACAGAGCTGGAACAAATAATCCTAAACTTTTTATGGAACCAAAAAAGACCCTGAATAGCCAAAAGAATGTTGAAAAAGAAAACCAAAGGTGGTGGCATCACAATGCCGGACTTCATTACAAAGTTGTAGTCATCAAGACAGTATAGTACTGGCACAAAAACAGACACACAGATCAATGGAACAGAATGGAGAAACCAAAAATGGACCCTCAACTCTACGGTCAACTAATCTTCGACAAAGCAGGAAAGAACAACGAATGAAAAAAAGGCAGTCTTTTCAACAAACAGTGTTGAGAAAACTGGACAGCTACATGCAGAAGAATGCAATTGGCCCATTTTCTTACACCATACACAAAAATAGACTCAAAATGGATGAAAGACCTAAATGTGAAACAGGAAAACATCAAAATCCTAGAGGAGAACATAGGCAGAACCTCTTCGACCTTAGCCACAGCAACTTCTGGCTAGACATGTCTCCAAAGGCAAGGAAAGCAAAGGCAAAAATGAGCCAATAGGACTTCATCAAGATAAAAAGCTTTTGCACAGGAAAGAAAACTGTCAACAAAACCAAAAGACAACTAACCGAATGGGAGAAGATATTTGCAAATGTCTTATCAAATAAAGGGCTAGTATCCAAAATCTATAAAGAACTTATTGGCGCACCTGGGTGGCTCAGTCAGTTAAGTGTCTGCCTTCAGCTCAGGTGATGATCTCAGGGTCCTGGGATCGAGCCCCGTGTCAGGCTCTCCGCTCAGTGGGGAGTCTGCTTCTTCCTCTCTGCCTCCTCCTCCCCCTGCCTGTGCTCTCTCCCTCACTCTGTCAAATAAATAAAATCTTAAAAAAAAAAAACTTATCAAACTCAGCACCCAAAGAACAAATAATCCTATCAAGAAATGGGCAGCAGACATAAACAGACATTTCTCCAAAGAAGTCATACAAATGGCCAATAGACACGTGAAAAAAATGTTCAACATCACTTGGCATCAGGGAAATGCAAATCAAAACCTCAATGAGAGGGCGCCTGGGTGGCTCAGCTGGTTAAGCGACTGCCTTCGGCTCAGGTCATGATCCTGGAGTCCCAGGATCGAGTCCCGCATCTGGCTCCCTGCCACTCAGCGGGGAGTCTGCTTCTCCCTCTGACCCTCCCCCCTCTCATGTGCTCTCTCTCTCTCTCTCATTCTTGCTCTTTCAAATAAATAAATAAATAAAATCTTTAAAAAAAAAAAAAAACCTCAATGAGAGACCACCTCACACCAGTCAGAATGGCTAAAATTAACAAGCCAGGAAACAACAGATGTTGGCAGGGATGTGGAGAAAGGGGAACCCTCCTACGCTGTTGGTGGGAATGCAAGCTGGTGCAACCACTCTGGAAAACAGTATGCAGGTTCCTCAAGAAGCTGAAAATAGAGCTACGGTATTACAGCAATTACACTAGTAGGTATTTACCCCAAAGATACAAATGTAGTGATCCAAAGGTGCACCAGCATCTCAATGTTTATAGCAGCAATGTCCACAACAGCCAAACTATGGAACTAGCCCAGATGTCCTTCGACAGATGAATGGTTAAAGATGTGGTGTGTGTGGGCGTTCCATACAATGGAATACTACTCAGCCATCAAAAAAAAAAAAAATGAAATCTTGTCATTTGCAACAAGATGGATGGAACTTGAGGGTATTATGCTAAGTTAAATATGTCAATCTGAGAAAACAATTATATGATCTCACTGATATATGGAATTTAAGGAAAAAAAGAGGATCATAGGGGGAAGAGAGGAAAAAATAAAACAAAATGAAATCATAGAGGGAGACAAACCATAAGAGATGCTGAACTCTGGGAAACAAACTGAGGGTTGCTGGAGGGGAGGGGGGTGAAGGGATGGGGTAACTGGGTGATGGGCATCAAGGAGGACACAAGATGTGATGAGCACTGGGTATTATACGCAACTGATGAATTATTGAACTCTACATCTGAAACTAATGATGTACTATATGTTGGCTACTTGAACTTAAATTCAACAAAACTAGTTGAGCGAGAAATTTTACAAAAATAATGCATGTAAAAGTAGGGCTGAAAAACATGGAGAACTAGACAAACCGAGATTCTAGAAAAGGGAAAAACTTTCAGGAGTTATGAAATTGTCCCTGGGGATATTAGCCACTTTGGGATTTATGGTAAACACTGCAAATAAGTCCAAGTAGATAGCTGCTTTAGAGCATGGAGAAGTGTGCTGAGCTTTCTCCTGAAGGTTTGAAGGGGGAAAAATGCAGACTGTAGAGGTTTCCAACTCATGGCTATTTTCTTCCTTTTAGCTTTCCAAATATGAAATTTACACTGGGAAAGAAAATAGAGTCAGGTCAAATCTTTGAAAAGAGGTGTCTTTTGATGCACAGAGGAAAGGACCAGTCCAAGAATAACTTACAACTTTAAAAGGACTCGAGAACAACTTGTTTAAATTGAAAACCCAGAGCTAGGGGCTTAAAAACACGGAACTGAGGAGTGGTTAGTTGGCATCAGCTAGAGCTAGAGGTAGAGGTAGAGACTTAAGGCTCTCCAGGGCCCCCCCACTTAAACAAAGGGTTTAAGACCTTTTCACCATGGCTAATCCCTGGATAGTCAAAAGTTACAGGTTTAACGTTTGTATACACATATAGACTCTCTCTCTCAAAACATAAGCCAAATCACTAATCATGTGGGTTGACAAGTTAAAGAGACAAGTCAACAAAGAGAAAATGAAAAACAAAGAGAAAATAGGACACCTGTGTGGCTCAGTTGGTTGAGCGTCCAACTCATGATTTTGGCTCAGGTCATGATCTCATGGGTCATAGGACTGAGCCCTATATCGTGCTCCATGTTCATCAGGGAGTCTGCTTGGGTTTCTCTTCTTCTGCCCCTCCCCACTGCTCATACACATGCACGCTCTCTCTGAAGTAAATAAATAAATCTTTAAAACAAAAAAACAGAAATCACCATTGTTTCTTGGTACTGAGAAGACAAAGAGAAACCAGACTCTTGATTATAGGTGTTGAAACATCAAGCCCTTGTAATAGAAGTGAATGAGAAAACATGGATTAACAAGTCAACAGAAAATATTCTAAGTGAAGCACAGCAATGATTAAAAAAAAAATTTCTTCAGGACACAAGAAGGAAAACATGTAATGTACTTGCAATTAGACTCTTTAAAAATAGAGGACAGAGCGAACCCAAAGAAAAATATTTGAAGACATAATTAAACAAAAATTATCAAAAACTGATATTCATTAACATATTCAAGATGTTTAGTGTGATTCACATAGGATTAGTTTAAAAAGAAAATCACTGTAATAAAACTACTGAACAATCTAAAAAAAAAACTTGTCAAAGGAACCAGAGTAAGATTGTCACATAACTTTTGAAAAGAAACTATGGAAGACAGAATATATTGGAACGGTATATTTAAGGTATGTAAGAACAAAATTAACATCTACAAATTTACATGAAACAAAAATCCTCCAAAATGTAGGTGTAATAAAGGTTTTTGTCAGACAAGCAAATCGTGAGTAAATTAATTGCCAGCAGACCTTCTCTGAAAGAGATTCTAGGGTAAGTAGGCAAAAGGAAAATGAACCCAGAAGACACATGAAATACAAGAAAGTAATGAATAAAGTAGAGGGGGAATATATGAGTAAATATAGGTCAATATTGACTTTTTAAAGCAATCATGTATTTCTTAGAGTATAAAATAGAGGTGAGACTAAAATGAATGATAATAAGACAAAAACAGAAGAGTAAAAAAAGTTAAAAGGTACTAAAATTCCATCTGTGTCACAGATAGGATAAAAATAATAATTTATAATACATTTAAATTCATCAAATACCTATTAACCACTAAAAAGTGATAAGATACTTTAAAGCTAAACATTAATAGAGGGTAAATGGAATAATTAAATCTTCTGACTTCTTTATAGGACAGAAAGAGCTGAAAAAAGTATTGCTCCAAGTGTTACAACAATAAAAGCCAAATAATCTGTTCTATCAAAACATTTACTGAACTCATGGGACAGCTAAAAACACAGGATAACTAAGCTTTAAACTAAAAAAAGACAGGCACTTTCAAATAGAGATAGGACAGGAGTATTTGCTTCCCAGGGCAGCCTAAGGCTGAAAGTGGACTAGCATAGAGACCCCCTGGATACCACAAACACAGGAAATGTGCATCTAATCATAGGACCACCTCCATGGACATTACTGGGTGCTCACAAAAAAGACTGGGGGCAAGATGATGGACCAGATAAAGCACTATGTATAACTTTTTATATATCATATTTCTATACATTTATAAATATTTGGGGGGGGCCCAAACATTTTTACAAATGCATAAAAAGTTTCCTGCGAAGAATTGATAATTGTTTATTTTGGTTTTTCTCCCTTTTCACAAACTTTTCCCCCCTAAATCCAAAACATATTTCTGCAACTGTATTTATAGAATTATGCCACTTTTTCCCTAAGTTACCTGCAGGTCTTTTATTTTTTCATGGATATAGATGGTCCTGTTTAAACTCTGGCTGTGCATTTTATTCAAATTAACTCTAAATTTATAACCTGGTACCATTTGGTCCCAGCTATTTTTTTAGTACCTCCAGATAGCATTTGCTTTATTCCACATTTAGCATACAACAACTGCATTTTCCACTGCCCTCCCGAATATTTTTGAACTAAGAGAATAACTGAACTAATTCAAATTGTCTTTCAGTATTCTAGTCTTTATTTTTCAAATTATTGAATTTGGAAAGTTTCTACTTTCCTCTACTTTCTAATTCCTCTTTTATAATTGTCTTTAGGAAATAAAAGTATACTAAAATCATTTTTCCATATACAATTTTTTACATGTTTAGGAAGAAACAGACATGATTGCAAATTCATAATACTTTTTATACTTCCTTAATATTCTGCCAGCATAAGAGTTATCAGTAACAAAATGTTACATCCTTTATAATGATATATTGTTACCAATAAGAATGTTCTTTTAAACTATGACTGGACTCATGTTAATTTTAGATACTTTTAAAATCTTTATTTTATTTTTTATTTTTTTATTTATTAGGTTCAATTAGCCAACATATAGTACATCATTCGTTTTTGATGCAGTGTTCAACGATTCATTAGTTGTGTATATACCTCTAAGACAAATTACATTTTGTAAGTGATCTATCACTTTTTGTCTAAAAAATGTCAAACCTTGACAGGATAACAGCATCACGGGCTATCTCAGTATTGGTGTCAAGTACACATGGGTTACTTATCGATGTTGAAGAAATACTTAGTTCATACTTCAAAATTTTTATCTGAAAACTGGTAACAATAACTTATACTTTGAAACTAATGTTTAAAATACCGTTTGTCATTTAAGAAACAAAATCAAACATACTGGAAGGCTGAAAACACATGCCCATCCCCAAACTTGATAGCTTTCTTATGCATTCCTTAGTGCTTTATTAGTGAATATACATGGTTTTTGAAGCAAATGAGCATGGAAACACAGTCCATAATTTGCTATTTAACTCATTTGAATATGATTAAAGACCAAAAAATATCCAAGAAACTAACGAGGAAAACATAACACACACACACACACCCCACACACATATATTTATAAAAAATACACATGTCCTCCCACATATAATCCATGCTTTAAAAAATCAGACCAAATGTACAGGGTCTACCCCACACTTTTAACACATGATGATAGAGCCTAAGAGTCACCGGGCTAGCCTAGCATCACTGCAGCAGGGAGCTTCTCCGAGGACAAGAAGTGAAACAGCATTTGAAAGCAATATTTTGGAATCCACATTTTTCAAATGAATCACTAAAAATAGACTCTTTCCATACATTCCTCCCTTTTCTCTACCTCACAATAACCTCAGAGCCAATTATCTTCAGCTTTCTTTTGAAATACTTAAGCTGTCATAAAATGATGACAGAGTTGTACAGCAGATGACAAAGTCAACCAACCAGTAAGGTGGGGGGCGGGCAATGTGGACTCACTTGTTAGCAGGAATAAAAGCTCATCATAATATATTTACTATCAACATCTTTCTCTTATACTTACAGGAAAATTGGCTTTTCTAGTCCAAATTGTGCTTCATTGACATTCACTCAAACTGTTTATTTAACAATGTTTAAAAACATACACTTTAAATTTTTTTCAAATCCTGTACTTTTCACACAGAAAAGGTCTTATCATTTTCAATATGAAAGGGAAATTTAAGTAGGTTCCTGAAAGATGTTGGCCCAGAAAACAAAATCCTAAGAAGTCAAATAAGGAGAAATAAAACAATCCTAAAACAAGATCAATAAATGTCAAGACCCACACACATTCTCTGATGTTAATAAGGTGGCCACTACTGCTACCTTACATTCTATATAATATTTCAAAAGCTTTACCAACTCATTTATTATACTGATAGGTGACTGTAGTCACAAATAAAACAGAGTTTCTGAAAGGGTTGAGTTTTACTCTATAGCATGAGACACACCTAAAATAGTATTAAACTTCTCTTTAAGAAAAAAATCAAAGACTTCTGCCCAACCTCCCCTGCTTTTTCCTACCAGAGACTATGACTTTTTTAAAAGGAATGATTACCTGTTTCTCTGTAAATGACTTAGAAACTAGTTGAGGCTCTTTGGAATTACCCAATATGTGACCTTATTCAAACTTCTCACAGCACCTGCTCCCCACCTTTACAATTTGATGGAAATAAGTATATGGTACAGATTTGAAGTGAAAGCCTATTCAAGGTTATAAGAAAGTCAAAGAAATTTGGACTATAAAGATTGCTTTTTATTTTCCAATACCTTCTGCAGAAATCTCATAAAGAATTTTTTAAAAGTTTCAGTTGAAAACAAAGAAACCACTGTAGTCCTAAAATCAACTCTTGAGGAAATATAAATTGCTGTTTTTTTTCAGATGGACAAAGAAACTGAAAAAAATTTATGGTGGAAAAAGCTATGCATCATGGTGAATGAAATCTACCTACTGACAATCTGAAAAGAACATGTCAACTGTTTGTGTACAATGCCCAATTTTGTATAAAATAACTGAAAAGAATATGTATAAAATAACTGGGAAGATTTCTAGGGATTACACATAGATGTAAAAAAAATACTGCAACCAACAGAGTTTTAAATTTTTATTCTTTGTGTTGAGTAAAGAATAAATAGTTGTTGTAAGGGAATGTTATTTTTTTCTAAATACATTAAGAACAAAATGAATTTCTTTGGCTTCTTTGCCTCCTCAGCCAGGGTCAAATGACCTGTGAATATTTAATTTGTAAGTAATGAAATACGTTTCATGTTATAGTAATACAGAGAAAGAGCATGGACAATTTAGCAATCCAGTTTGGAATTTGATATTAATGAAATATGTCAAGGGGGCATTTATCATTAGCACCTGCAGGGCAGTTCCAATATCAAATAATGCCAACGGTAAAATGTTCATCGTAGAGTGTTAGTCCTAGCTGTGTTCATACAATGCAAACATACTTAGATTGAATGCAAATTACTATCAACACTCTGAATACTTCCAAACAAAAGAAAACAAGCACATACTTCAAAGAATGCATGCAAAGCCACTCTTCTCATTCTCAAAAGTATCTAAAAGTGCAAGCAAATACCCATTTTGTATGTGAAGATTTTCACATCATATAGACATGAAATTTGTTTTCAGTTTAGGAAAAAATCCACCAGGGTGGCCCCTGGGTGGCTCAGTCAGTTAAGCCTCTGACTCTTGATTTCAGCTCAGGTCATGATCTCAGGGTCCTTACATGGAGCCCCACCCCTGGCTCCTTGCTCAGCAGAGAGTCAGCTTGGGATTCTCTCTCTCCCTCTGCGCCTCCCTGCCCTGCTCATGGGCTCTCTCTCTCTCTAAAATAAATAAATCTTAAAAAAAAAAAAAATTCTGCCAGGGCAAATTTTCTCTTTGAAGGAGAGAAAAACAAAGGACAACTAGAGGAAATGGAAAAAGAAAACTTAGATATTAGGTGTACGGAAGGAAGTTAGGTAGGGGAAGTGGACATGATAAGGGCAAATGGAGAGGGATGAAGGTAATTAAGAGATTAAAGCAGGCTGTGCTTGGTCACGTGGCCGGCACAGGAGTCCAAGAAAGAGAGTGAAGGAGGGAAGCCCTTCTGTGGTTCAGAACAACAATGCTTTTGCTTCCACCACTATTCTATTCGCTAAAACAAGGCATAAGGCCAACCCTAATTCGGTGTAGAGAAACAGTCTCTACCTTTAAAGGGAGGAACTGCCAGGTACGTTAAGATGGGCATGTTTACAGGTAGGAGGGGAAAATTAGAACCATTTATGTGATTAATTTACCACAACGACTAATCAGAGAAATGAAATGTCAAACTTAATACGGTAAAGCTTAATTTCCTTATTCGTAGATTGAAAATAAATGTAAGTAAAATTTCTATTCTTTCCTTTCTGGATCCCTTGAAACCCCTGATAGGTTGCGACTTTAACAACAAGTATGCAATTCAGTTTATTCAAATTTAACAGAAAAAAAAAAAAACAAAGAACCCTGACTTTCAAATAAATAAAATTAGTAAGATAGTTTCCCAAAATATCTAATATTAGGAAAATAATCTTAGTAAAGTTTCTTTAAACCATATTTTTAAAGCATTAAGAACGACTTCCCACAGGCAACCCTCTCGGGTCCCCTCCCTCCTCGGGAGCTTTGTACCATCGTACTATCACTTAGCCATGCCTCAGTAAAGCTTGCTCTGCTGCCCACCAAAAAAAAAAAAAAAAAAAGAATGACTTCCCCACAATAAAAAATGAAGACAACATTCTCAGTTTTTCCCAACTTCCTTCCTATAGCGTTCTGTATCGGTGAGTTATTTTATACCTACCTTTTACAATGTTTATGTTTATAACTTTGACATTCTATTCTATAACCATAATATGCACAGTTGTTTGGTATAATTCCATATTTCAATGAAGTCTGTATTTACAACTAGGTCTTTAACCCAGGTGTCTCATTTCCTGACTTCTATTTAGATTCACTTCTCAATTTCTCTGAATTTTATCAGCAAATAGTTTGTTTTATCCCAAAAGGTGTATATGGATGATTTATTCCTTGAGTTCTTTCCTGATTAGAAAGCTATGTCTGCTGTCCTAGTTTCAAAACTGAATCCAGAGTGAGCATAATATTCTTAGGTCACAATTCTTCTCAGAAATATATTGGTATGGATTTATTAGCACTTGGCATTGAATATAGTTTGGTGAAAGCTGAGAACAGTCTGATTTAGTTGCTATAGGTTGCTCTTCAGCTAAGTGTCATTATCTTTTTCTTTACCATTTTGCATAGGTCATTACCATGGGGAAATTTCCAACGACTTTCTTCAGCATAGAAGCCTGCTCGCCCCACTTTAGATCCCGTAGAACTTACTGACTATGCACGTGCACTCCATTCTAAGCACTGATGTAGTCACAAAGTACCAGATAACAAGTACGGTGAGGATTTCATGTGAAATCTTCACATAAAATTCAAAAAAAAGATGGTTTAAGTATTTATAGGCATTACTGATTTATAGTTTTTGATGCAAATTTCTCTCTTCCTTTATTCCAAATACATACTTATTATCTGCTAAATAAATCACTGGGTATGTTTTTGGTCATTTTTTTTTTGTCACTATCTGTGTCATCTATCTAAATTAGCATACTGAATCTAGTTTACTTTAGCAACATGTCAAATGTAATGATAATACACTATACCTAAACACCCACTACCCAGAGTCCTGGGATCGAGCCCCACATCGGGCTCCCTGCTCAGCCAGGAAGCCTGCTTCTCCCTCTCCCACTCCCCCTGCTTGTGTTCCCTTCTTCACTGTATCTCTCTGTCAAATAAATACATAAAATCTTAAATAACAAAAAACCCACTACCTATATTGTATTTAACATGCTAGATTTACTTCCCAAGACTGATTCAAAGACTGCAGTTTTCAGATACCCTTCCATGAGAGCACCGGTTATATGACATTTCCTGCACAAGAATATGCTTACTGGTTTCTGTTTGAAATTTATGACAACCAACTTGAGAGCACTAAAATGCACATTTTTGGTAATATGGCCGACTTGGTAAAGAACAAAAACTATCATAACAGTCCTTTATTTTAGAAAATAAAAAGATATATAAGACATAAAAAGTAGTTTTAATTAAGTAAGGGAATAAAAGGGGCATAAATGACCAAAATCTGTAATTTCACAGAAGTAATAGAAAATTTGACCCTGCTATTTCCTGGGGGTATCTGTGGATCTACAGATACTTGGGTTTTAAAACACTCAACAGATGAATCAACAGGAAACAAAAACTGGGGTCTGAGAAGAGTGAGATACTACATTGGAGACACCTACACGAAGACAGGACCACAGAAGGGTGATATACTAGAAAAAAAAGCACCCAAGTCCTATCTCAGCTTTGTCTGTAGATGAAGAGCAGAGAAAAAGAAAAAATCCTCACCAAGAATTACTCCTCTTAAACACATACTCATACAGATTTGAGTTATAATTCAAACCCAAGTTGAAAATTTTAAATGTCCTGGGGTATCAGTGCCCCTGGAAAGACGGCAGAAATATATTTGAATAATGTCAGAACCAACTATTTTAAACATAAAACTCAAAGAATTGCCATGGTCAGCATTGCTGAAATCATTATCAGACAGTAAAAATATACACAGAAAGAAATGACAAAACATACTATCTTGAGCAAGAATATAAAGAAGCCACAAAAAATGGCTTCAGATATGTAAAGGCTACAGAAACTGAAATGATTACATAAATAAGAAAAGCTGAGGAATAGAACAACTATTGATGGAAATCCGATATAGGGTCTAACAGGCATTGCAGAATAGCAAGTAAAGGGTTAACTATTAAGAAGTGGAGTCAGGACAACTGGTAATACAGAGAGGAAAACAGAACATTGACATATCACACAGAAATCAATACCAAAGTAGTAAGCACTACATTGTTCAATATAAAACTTCCAAGTCTTGAAAAGATAATATAAAACAGTATTTATATATGACATAAGAACAAACCATAAGGAAGAAGAGTAAGATCAATCACATTAAAAATAAGGAATTCTCTTTATCAAAATGTATCATAAAGGGAGTTCTGTCTTAGGTCAAGAAGGAGGTCTCCCACTATAAACAATTAAAAAACTGAGAAATATACATTAATTCTTTTCAGACATTGAACAACGGATATTAGATAAGTGAAATCCCCGAAAGAAGGGAGAAAAATGAAGTCAGCGCCATTATCACCCAGTATTTTGGTCTATAAGCAATTTTTAGACCATGGCTCATGGACTGGAATACAAACGGAGCCTGGTAGTCTATCAGTGAGAAGATGAGACAGAGATGCCAAGGTGGTGGGAACCTAAGGAATACAGAATCAAAAGGAAGGAGCTACAGAAGGAAAAATGTCTATCAATCATGGAACCCTTGAGTCTTTGGCCAAATAAAAAGCTACGCATTTAGAGAGTGAAAGAACAGGTGAAGAACAGTTTCCAAGGAAAGAAAAATTTCTAGGGAACTTTATATCAAAAAATTTCAGGAGCTCACAAAAAGATGAGAATCATCCAAGATCACAGAGGCCATAATGAAGATACTTTGTTGAATACGTGGAGATTTAAGGAGTGATCCCACATGTTAACACATTAATTTGAGGAGTAAGTCAGACCTAGTGTAAGGCCTACAATATAGATGACCTTAAAAAGGCTTTAAAACAGGCCTTGAAAGAATGAAATTGCTGTGCCAGAATTGTAATTTCCCTCCAGGAAAAAGGCCAACAGTCTCTATGTGAATGTAATGCATCCCAGCAATCAATTGCATACTTCAAAATGTCTTGGATTAATAAAAAATTAACAGGCAAAAAAGAAAAATATGCACTGTATTTCCCAGAAAAAAAAACAACACACAATAAAAGGAGACCTAGGAAGCACAGAAATGATTAAATTATAAGAGAAGAAGGTTAAAATGGCTATGGTAAGACATGAACCACTAACACATTTAATGACATGAAAGAATCTCTAAATCATATGCTAAATGAGAGAAGCCACACACACATAAGACCGTGTACTGCATTATCTTGTGTATATGAAGTATCAGAAAATGCAAAACTGTACAAGCAGAGAACAGATCAGAGGTTGCTAAGGACTAGAGATGCAGATAGAGGATTATACTGAAAAGGGGCAGGAGGAAATTTCTGTGATGAAAAGGGTTTTGGTTGTGGTTGTTATTTGACTATTCCAAATTTATGAGAATGTTTCTTGATTGTTGTGGTAGTTACATGACTATGTATATTTGTAAAATGTATTGGGAAAAGGTAAAATTAATTATATATAAATTATATATACATTATATATTCTATATTTTAAAAGAAGGTATTATAACTATGTGAAAACGTAAATGGAAAATACAAATAAACTGAAAGGAAGTCAAGAAAATATCAAAAACAGAAAGTGCAATGAACCAAACTGATAAAGGTAGTAGAATGAATGATCAAGAAAATAAAAGATAACACTGCACCAAAAACTAATGATGTAATATATGGTGATTAACATAACAATAAAAAATTAAAAAAAAAAAAGAAGGGAGCTCAGATGTTCCTCAACGGCATTCCAGGTGCAGGGAACAGAGGAGCGCCCCTCTCTCCATAGATATATTCAGCCATGGGTGTTCCACGACACGCTGGGCCTGCAGATCCAAATGCTATAGCTCTTTCACAGCACTGTCTATGAAGTGATGCAAGATTTTTATATCTGTGTGATTCAATATGGTAGCCACTAGTCACAGGTGGTTATTAAGCAATTGATTACTTCCTTTCCACCCTCAGCTTGATAGAGAATTAATTGACATATAACATTGTGTAAGTTTAAGGTGTGCAATGTTTTGATTTGATACATGTATACATTACAAAATGATTGCTACAGTAAAGTTTGTTAACATATCCATCACCTCAAAAAAAAAAAAAAGAAAATAAAAGATAAAGCAATAGATACTGTCCAAAATGAAGCACAGAGAGAAAAACGATTGAAAAAAAAAATGACCTAAGAAATAATACTGAATTCTCTAACATATGCGTCATTACAGTCCTAGAAGGAAAGCGGAAAGGAAGGGGAACAGAAACACACATTTGAAAAAATAAGGGGACTTCTAGCATTTGCTTAGGCTGTAGACATCTGTCAAGAGCACTGGTTCAGCCTTAACAAACAAGATAAAGCCAAAAAGTGTATAAAAACATTCTCTTTCTTCAACCCATCAGAGCTGAAGTTGCACAGCAGCCAACTAGCCAAAAATATAAGGCAAGACAAGCAGCCCAAAGTGAGACAAGAGCACTTACTCATCTGGAGCAGAACACAAGGGTGACGTGCATCAGCATACAGCAGGTAAGCTGGCATCTTTAGCTGGGTACAAAAGGCCAAGTGTGAGTGAGCCTGAGTGCACAGACTCCGGGGTTCCACGGACATGCAGGAGTTGGCACCCCCCTCAGAGGTTCTTCTTTGCAGACTTTCACATGGCAATCATGAGAAAGACTGGGACAAGGTCCCAGTGAATGCAGGTAGGTCAAGTGGCCCTGTCCAGATCCTTCTCTCCTGTGGAACAAGAGCTGTAGGACTCTAAGGGAAGGCCAGCAAAGGCAGCCATCTCCAGGGCACAGGTGAAGGTCCACGGAAGCTAGGCAAAGAGAAGGCAGAAAATATCCTCTACCGCTGGGGGAAGGGCAGAAAGGTGTCCTGGGCCTGCAACATTAGACCTCTAGGCTGAGAAATGACTGTCAGAAGGACTGAACTCCTCAAAACATTAAGGGAATTTCTTCAGACAAAAGGAAAATTCCGTCTGATGAAAGCTTGAACCTACACTGGGGGTGAGCAAACATTTTCCTTAAAGAGTCAGTAAAAAGTATTTCAGCCTTTGCAGGCTGCTCAGATTCTGTTCCAAGTATTTGACTGTGCCATTGTAGCATGACCACAGGCACACACAATAAATGGCTATACTGCAATGAAACTTTATTTACAAAAACTCACAGCAGGCCATAGAATGCCAACGCCTATCTATGCAAAGGATTAAGCAGCATCAGAAATGGCAAATACACTGGTAAATAAAGTTTTTTTTCCTCATTTAACCCTGAAAGAAATAAAAGTATTACTTCCCTACAGCAACTTAAAGACATAAAAACTAATAAGCCTGACTGCAGAGATAAGGTAGAATCCTTAAAGAAAATTCATTAAAAAAAAAAAAAAGCCAAAAAGAAACAACAAAAACAGCAAACAGGAAACAAAAGAGAAAACAAATAGTAGGAGAATAAAAATAAATCCAATTATATCCTAAGTCTAGACACACCAATTAAAAGGCAGAGATTGACAGATTGGTTTAAAAAAGCAAGAACTAGGTATTTATGAGAGGTGCATTGTAAATATAAAAGCACAAGTGGGAAATGATTTAACATGCAAACAAGAATAGAAAAGCAGGAGTGGCTGAATTAGTATCTAACAAAATAGACAAGGTTAGGAATATTGCCAGAGATAAAGAGGGACCGCATCATTTCTGACAAGAAGTCTATGAACATTCTTAAAATTACTTAACAGTACTAGCTGCCTTTTAATATTTTCCTTTTTTTTTTTTTGTAACCAGCTTTTGACAATTTAATATGTGCCACTGTACGGTTTCATTTCTGAGATAAAGAGGGTTAATTTGTCAAGAAGACAGAGCAATCCTAAATGTGGGGACACACCTAAAAGCAGAGTGCCAAAATCTGTAAAGCAAAACCAACAGCTATCTCCATGAGATTTTTTTAAAGAATGTAGTAAATATACAGATAAAAAGCATCTAAGAGGTATATAAAACACAAGAAGCTAATAGTGATATAGAAGACTTGTAATAACACCATCAAACAAATTTAAGGAGTTGACCTAACAATTCACCTAACACCTGAAGAATACATGGGTTTTTTTAGATATACAGTTCAGTGGTTTCTGGTATATTAATAAAGCTGTCCAAGTATCACCACTACCTGACTCAGAACACTTCCAGCCTCCCCTCCAAAAAACCCTGTACCCTTGAGCAGTCACTCCTCATTCTTCCCTCCCCTTGTTCCTGGCAAGTTTATCTGCTTTTTGGCTCTACAGATTGGGCTATTTGGGACATTATATATCAATGGAATCTTCTAATATGTTACCTTCTGTCTGACTTCTCTTAGCATAATGTTTTTAAATTTCATCCTCATGCAACATTAATCAATACTCCCCTTTTTTATAATATATGTAATAACAATGTTCCATTGTATAGGTATAATTGGCTAAATAATGTTTCATTGCATGGGTATACCATGTTTGTGTTACCTAATAATCCATTAAGAGTTTTCTCAGTATGTTTACTTTATTGATTACTACTTTAATTTTATTGTCAAGTCAGAGAACCAAAGGAAATAAAGGGAAAAAAAGAGAAACAGGAGGGAAAAATAAAGATACTTAGTTGAGGTATCAATCTGCTTGATTTTTATTGCTTTCAAATTAAAGTCCTCTGCCTGGGTGGTGCAGTTGGATGACCCTTGTTTTTGGCTCAGGTCATGATCTCAGTGTCATAAGATCAAGCCCCACATCAGGCTCCACGCTCAGCATGGAGTCTGCTTGAGATTCTCTGTCCCTCTCCCTCTGCCCCTCCCGCTCATGCTCTAATAAATCTTTAAAAA
Source organism: Zalophus californianus (assembly GCF_009762305.2). Classification (NCBI taxonomy): domain Eukaryota; kingdom Metazoa; phylum Chordata; class Mammalia; order Carnivora; family Otariidae; genus Zalophus; species Zalophus californianus. The sequence continues at coordinate 47,553,526 of NC_045599.1, read as the reverse complement.
ATAAAAATTAAAAAATATAAATTAAAGTCCTCTAGGAAAGGCCTGGACCACCATTCTGCTTCATGGTATCCCATCAAATCTTAATTTAGAAAATGGTCTATCATATTCAAAATGTACACATTTCATTTATTTTTATTCATAATCTGTTCACTCTCCTTCAGATTACAATGAAGCTCAAGGGGAGACTTCAAATTTCTGAATGTTCTGAGAATAGTTTCTTAGGTAAAATGTCTTTAAGTGAAGACTGCATTACTTCCCTATAAAGCCGCTGTAACTGGAATTTGTATAAACTGGAAATATCTGTCATTTTACATGAATTTATTATAAGTTGAATGGTAACTGATTGGTGGAATTATCAAGGAAAAGCCTCTCTTCCCAATAATGTCATTTTCCCTGAATTTCCCATAAATGTCTAACAATCCCGTGGGTCATGCAATAGCTCTTGATTTCCATTTTCCTGAAGTGTTATACGAAGGATGCTTTGAATGAATTGGCATCCAGAATCTAATGAGGACACTGTTAAAGATACTATCTTTCAGACCTAAATTAAGTATCTTCAAAAGCTGAGTTACAGCAAAGTTCATTTTTCATGTATCTCACACTCTCGAATGAAAGAATATCATGTGGAATACCTCAAAGTGGAATTCTCCTCCTTGTTTACAATGTTATTCTTATTATAATGCCTCATTTATTTGTACCTTGCTAATTAAGAACATAAACACCTAAACAGAAATAAGTCCTATTTTACATTTGCTAAGCAAATGTTGCCTTCATTTTTCAAAAAGCATAGGCAAAATTATAAGGAAAAACATTTAAGATGCTTTAATGAAAAAGTGGTATTCAAGAATCTTCAGAACACCTACAAACATATGTTCAAGTACAGTTTTAAACTAAAAATAGCTTTTTGTTTAAAATATGACTCCCAAAAAACTCTTATACAATACTTTTTTCGTTCAATAAATATTTATTGAGCCTGGACTGTGTCTTCTTCTAGGTGTCTATGATGCATCTATTTATAAACTAGTGGGGGAGGGGAAAGGGTATAAACAGCATACATTTAAAAAAGTATCTTATTTAGATTTTAGATAGTAACAAATTCTTCTTTAAAAAAGATTTTATTTATTTGAGAGAGAGAATATGAACATGAGAGGGGGGAGGGTCAGAGGGAGAAGCAGCCTCCCTGCGGAGCAGGGAGCCCAATGCGGGACTCGATTCTGGGACTCCAGGATCATGACCTGAGCCGAAGGCACTTGCCCAACCAACTGAGCCACCCAGGTGTCCGGTAATAAGTCCTATGGGAAAAAGAAACAGAGCTGATTAAGGGACATCAGGTATGCTGGGCAGGCGATAGAGCAGTGTGGGCTACAATTGTGAATAGAGCGATTAGGAGAAGGTAAGCAGTCACATTTTTAAAAAATCTTCAAAGTAGGTAGGATCATGAGCCATTTGAATAGCTGGAGGAAAAACATGCCAGGCAAAGGGACAACTAAGTGCAAACGTCCTAAGGTGGTGTGTTTTGAGATGTCCCTAGTTCTGATAATAATCTTTGCTTTTCTACCAATCCTGCACCAAGGATCAAATCCTTGGGCCCTCCTTCTTTGCTTTCTTCTGTAATGAGTAACCACCCTTTCTGACTCCTGTACATTATATCCTCCTTGCCAGTTCTTTTTCTTAGCACTCTACACAGCCTACATAGATGGCTTCCACTGCCTCCTAAGCTCCTTGATCTCTCAACGTCACCGTTCAGATCATGAGTCTTCCTTACGATTGCAGTAAGTCTCTATTACCTGCTGGCTAAAAGCCAGATTTCTTAATATAAGGATTTCTACCTGTGCTCTCATTCATCTTTTTCTCCTGATGCCCCCACTCCCTCCCTCCAGGCCCAAACTAGACCACTAACTTTCCTTAAAGATTTCAGGCACCCACTCTTGACTTTTCTCATGCTCTTCACTCTTCCTAAAATGGCCATCACCATGGTGATGGGTATTGAGGAGGGCACGTTCTGCATGGAGCACTGGGTGTTATGAACAATGAATCATGGAACACTGCACCAAAAACTAATGATGTAATATATGGTGATTAACATAACAATAAAAAAATAAAAAAATAAAAAAAAATGGCCATCACCAGTCTGCCTCCTCTAAATGAAACCTCAACTCTTCTTAAAGGACCCATTCACTTATCACCTCACTTCTAAAATATTTTCTGATTTCTCCAACTGATGTGATGGCTCCCAGAACATCCAGAGCACTTTGCACCACTCTAATTCACGGATCATGCTCTGCTTTGTATTGTGGTTGTTCCTTTTACTATAATAGTCTTCTAATACTTAAAATCTCCCAAGTTAAGGCCCAATTTCTCACAGATTTTTATAGCATCTGCGGTATGCACCACAAATATACAATCAATATGGTGGGAAGAACATGTAACCAAATCTTCCAGGAAAAGGCAGCAACTGTACGGTTCACTGGGAATACACGTCATACTGATCAAGTTTCAAAAATCAGGTGTGAATGACTAGAAGTCTCTCTCCAGAAAGATGTATTAGCATAATAGAAATAAAAATTGACTCTGGTACTACTAACTTATCGGCATGCTAGTATTATTATAAAAGTTGTAAAATTTGTGGTACTAGTAACTGACAATCATGAATGATTATTATGTGCTTGGTACTGTGGTTAATACTTCCTTTGATTTACTTTATTTACTCTTCATGAAACCTCATCAAGTAGGTATTAGAATTATTCTCAATTTTCAGTTAAAGAAACAGAGGATATGGTTGGTTAAGTAATTTGCTGAACACTACATTTCCACAATATCAGATTTCTATCAGGAAAATAGAACACAAATTCTTCTCCATATATGAACTTATCTATAAATTTCATGCATTTATACTTCGGTTGCTGTTTTGGAAGCATTCCTGGCCCTGTGATGAGAAAAAAACCCTTCAGATTGGACAATCATGGAAGTCTAATCTCCTGGGTTTAAAACTGGCAGAGACTTTTGAGCCATATTTATCCTCTATAAATTAGTAGAAAAGTAAGCAGAGTAAGTTCATCTACTGATGATATAGCGTACCTCTGATAAACAAAACTAAACATAAATTACTACAAGAGAAGGCTGAATAAAATGGGAAATATGGTATCATAAAAACAAAGGTGTGTGCAAAGCCATAGGCTTTAGTGACAAGTGATTAGGGGAATTATTTTAATAGTTGGAATATCAAGAAGAGCATTTTTATGAGAAAAAAAAACAGAAAAATTAAAGATGACATGTTCACTCCATGGCAAAAGAAAACTTGGTCAGTTACTCCTTTATAGGTCAAAAAAAAAAAAAAAAAACCACCGAGTAACATCTCAATGATGACTTAGATGAACAAGTTTAAAGCATTTTAATTCATTTCATTGCTATTCTAAATCACTATAGCTCTATAAAGTTCTAGAAGCTCCTCAAAGTCAGGAACTGGGTTTCTAATGAAGAATTTTTGGCATCTATTCAAATAGCATATATGATGCTTTAAAAATAAGTAGGCCCTCTATTTTTTTTAAAGATTTTATTTATTAATTTGAGAGGGAGAGAGAAAGAGAACATGAGCAGGGGGAGGGGCAGAGGGAGAGGGAGAGAAAGAATCTTACATGGATGTTGACAACCCTGAGATCATGACCTGAGCCAAAATTAGGAATCAGACACTTAACTGACTGAGCCACTCAGGTGCCCCAATAATTTCTTATGAATAGTTTTTGCTTTAGGTTGCACCTGTAAGCAGTTTATGTTTATAGTTTGAGCCAACACTTGTGACCACGGTTTCACAAAAATTTCTTGAATCTGGCATTCATTTTCTCAAATAGAGTTTCCTGATGAATACATATAATAGGGCCTTTCACTCTAAGTGTCTATCACCATATTTATCAGCATACCTTAGTGCAAGTTTCCTTGTGCCAGCCCTAATTGGCACAGATAAAAAAATATATATATAGGACTTTTCTCTGTAGGTTATTTAGCAAATAGTGCATAGTCCAGAAGGCCCTGAATAAATATTTGCTCAAGAGTATAGAACATTTTACAAAGTAATGGTATCTGTAGAAAACCTCTAGCCCCCTGGGATAGAATAAGATTTCTATCTCTCTGTGGTCCATATCTATTTGCAATGAAGACATGTATATTGATCTGTCATGCAGTGAATCTCTCTCTCTGGCCACTATTGATTTTACTTTACCCAATTGACAAGGTTCACAGACTTGGTTTTAAATGGGTTGAGAGTGCATGGCCTGCCAAAGGATAACTATTTGTCAAAGGAACCTTGAAGCCACTGAGTGAAATTCATTCGCCAATAGCTTGTCACAGTCTACTAAATCTAGCAGAGTTGGATGAGTGAGGCAATGTTTTAACTGAACAAGGCCCTCATTCCCTCTTGCTATTTTAATGCTCCAACTTCAAGCCATCTACCTTATTCTTTTCAAGAGGCATCTTTGCCTATTTCATTTACTATGTGTAACAGACAGACGAAATACTCAAAAAATGGGGCCCCAATGATAATCATTAGGTCACCTTAGTGCTTCAGGAAATCTATGCGTCCCCTCCATGTTCCAATTTCTTCACCTACACAATGCATTCGGTAGCAACTGCTCTTGTCAAACCTGCCATTATTCTCACAGGGAAACGCTGGAGGTAAGAAAAGTGGATCCTATGGCCAAGCAGGCAGTCATTCTAGTGGTCCCCTTAAGAACAAAAAAGGAATCCTGCTATAGTCTCCTCTATTGTCACATTTGTGCACCTCCTCCCTATCCCAACATCTGCTAATATCTAAGAGCAAAAACAGGTAGGTGTACTGACTTTAAGGTCAGCGGAGTTACTTCCTGGATTACTGGTCAGAAGATCAGCCCTTCTGATGCTGGTCAGTTCCCTCTTACAGTCTCCTTTTCCAAGTGAACATTAGGGTGCCACTCTTAAACAGAAGGGTAAATCCAGCCCGTCTCTCTTATTTGTCTTGGCCGAAAGTATTACCACCTATCCAAGCACTAGTTTTTCTTCAAATATTTCTTCAAATATTGCCTTCCAACCACCTCCGCCCAAACCTAGCCTGATCCCCATATTCTGCCCTTTGTCCCACTGCAATTTCTCTTAAGTCTGTGACTTCTATTAAAATCATCTCTTATATCTATTTAGGCTTTTATTATTTCTTTCTAAAATTATTACAATAGCTAGGAATATAAAGGATTACTTCTACCTTCCATTACTGCCAGAATTATCTTTTAAAAACACTACATTGCTCACGTCATTTCCCTCCTTACAGGGCTCTGATGGCCTCACCAGTCACAAGATAAAATACAAAATCATCAGCATGTCAGACAAAGCCCTTCAACAGGTGGCAAGTCTTTCAGCTATAGTCTCATAACATCTGAAGTCTAGTTTCAGCATTACTCCCTACTATAGGTTATGGACCCCCATAACACAACTCTCAGGTAGGTTTTGAGAGAAAGTAATTATTAGGAAGTGGTCCCAGTAAGTACCACTAGAGAGGTATGGTAAAACTGAGAGAGTGAAGAGCTCACTCTGAGTGTGATCACTGTTGTGGGCTCAGATGTGCATGATTCCCTGAGACACTAAGTGACCATGCAGAATACACTTCTAAGTCCTTTCACCTCAAGGGTAAGGGTGCTAGGGTATGTGTCCTTTAACTTCCATCTGTTGAGGGACGCTCCTGCAGGCTGAGCACATGTCTGTGGCCAGAGAAGGTCCCCAGGCAGAGCTTAAATGATGGCAGTTAGGAGCCACCAGCATGAATATGGATAGATGCTGAAGGGACCCAGCCAGGACACCAACACTGTGTTACATTCACAGATGTGCAAATATGCTATGTTCCTTCCCACCTCCGCCCTGCTCTCCTGCTTCTGTTCATGTTGAATCCTGTTCTTTCCATCTCAAGTACCCTTATCCTATGTTTTCTTCCGGTAAAAAGTCCACATCACTCCCCATCACTGGAGATTTCACAAGTTCCAGGCTGGTCAGACTGTCTTAAGGGCTACCTAAGATCCTGTGCAAGCCTGTAGAACAGCAACTATACTACTGTAAATACGTTTTTATTTACATTGTTTTTATATTCCATATAAATCACTTGTGTCTGAGTAAGTAACAAGCATTTTCTCAAACAGTAATCTTCAGCATATAGATCCAGAGCATAGAGCTCTAAGGGCTCTTGGACAATATTCAGTTCGTTCCATCTTTCATCTCACAGAGGAAAACTGTCTTAGGTTGGGTTGCTTTATGACAAGACCATAGGCTGTGCACTCTAAACAACAGACATTTTTCCTCATAGTTCTGGAGGCTGGGAAGCACAAGATCAAGGTGCCTGCCAATTTGGTTCTTGGTAAGAGCTCTTCTTCTAGTTTGCAGAACGGCATCTTCTCTCCTATCCTCACATTACAGGCAAAGACACAATCTCTCTCCTATCTCTTAACAGGCCTTCTCATTGTTTGCAGTATGAATAGACTGCCCATTTTCCACATCTTTAAGTTCTAGTTACTTTTTCCTTATTAATTCCATTTTCTTTTTTTAAGACTTTACTTATGTATTTGATAGGGGGTGGCGGTGGTGCAGAAGAAGAGGGAAAGAATTATAAGCAGACTCGGGGCTGAACGTGGAGCCCAACCTGAGGCTCGATCTCATGACCCTGAAATCATGACCTGAGCTGAAATCAAGAGTCCGACACTTAACTGACTGAGTCACCCAGGCGCCCCAGTAATTTCATTTTCAAGTTATTTCTCTCTTCTCGATTTTTACTATAAGCAGTCGGGAAGAACCAAGTCATTTCAACACTTCACAGAGAAATCTCCTATCCAAATATCCAACTTCTTGTCTCCCAAGTTCTGTCTTTCACAAAACACTAGAACACAAACACAGTTCAGCCAGGTTCTTTGCCACTTTATAACAAGGATCACCTTTCCTCTACAGTCCAATTAAATGTTCCTTATTTCCTTCTGAGACCTCATTAGAATGTCCTTTACTGTCCATACTTCCACTAACATTTTGTACACAATTATTTATGTATTCTCCAGGAAGATGGAAATGTTCTCTGTGGCTCTCCTCTCCGCTTTCCTAGCTCTCACCAGAACTGCCTTTAAAACAGTCTCCGCCTCACAATCCCAGCTTCTTCTCGGATGTACCTGAGAATTCTCCCAGCTTCTGCCCATTACCCAGTTCCAAAACCACTTCCACATTTTTAAGTATCTGTTGCGGCAACACACTCCATCTTTTTAACATCTCTTTCTTAGTTTAGGTAACTATACAAATTACCATAAAATGAGTGGCTTAAACAAGAAGCATTTCTGTCACACAGTTCTGGAGGCAGGAAGCCTGAGAGCAGGGTGCCAGCAGGTTAAGTTGATAAAAGCGCTCTTTCTGGCTTACAGATGCCTGTCTTCTCGCTGTATCCTTATACGCCAGAAAAAGAGCTAGCGAGTTCTCTGGCCTCTTCCTATCAGGGCACAATTGTCATTGATGAGGGCTTCATCCTGATGACCTCATCACCTCCCGAAGCGCCACCTCCTAATACTGTTACACTGGGACTAGGATTGCAACATAGGATTTGAGAGAGCACAAACATACAGTCCATTGCACATGCCTACCCAAGTGCCTAGTAACCCCAATACTGACTCGCATCAGTAGCCCCACTATCCTCTGATGCACTTTCCAAATTACAGTGCATCTATTATTATGACTTGAGTATGTCATTTCTTGGCAAATAAAGAAGGTCCTTGAGATTTAATCTTTGTCTCATTTCCCTTATACCCCTATGGTACCTTAAAGTGTTATTTCCCGAATTCCTGGATAAATGAGTGCACAAGTCAATGAGTAACAATAAAAAGAAACAGGCACCATGTAACAGAGAATTACCTAATGTGAACTGAGCATGCTCTTACTTATTTCAGAGACAATAAACAATTTCCACACAAATCTAGTGTCCCTAATAAAAATACAGGTATACCCTTCAAAGGTATTTTTTTAATGATCTTTTAAGATTTTTCTGGATATTCTTATGCATTTTTCCTTCCTCCATTGGGGTAGCTATTCCCTGAAATAGAGTGTACTTAATATACTTCTTTCCTCACACTGGGGTCATATAAATACAGGGAAAACCAGTACCAGGCTAGTATCAAATATAGTTAAACTGTTTGCTTAAAATTTTTTAAAAATATTTTTACTATTGTAATACTGAGCCAAGGGTCTCTAACAATATTATATTTACTGATTCATTGTGCAATGAACCCGCAAAGATCACTGAGATGTAAGAAACACACAAGACTAAAGTGTTGTCTTTAGAAGAGCTATAAAGGAAAAAAAAATCCTGTCCTTTGATACAATAAGAAAACAGAAATGGCTATTTAATTCTGACAGTAGGAAATATCTGAGTAACACTTACTACTTTCCTCCATTTTTAGATTTTTTGAATCCTCACTGATAAATTCTTTTTAACTTAAAGAAATGACACTCACATATGCTTAATGAATGGAAAACTTTATTTTTGGAAATGAGAATTTTTAAGCATCACTTTATGTTGTGCATTATATTTTAGAAGAATTTTCTCGTCTCATCAATAATTATCATTTTTTCTCTGCTTTAAAAAAAGCAAAAATAGGCTTTCGAGGATTTTTTTGAGAATATTTTTGGTTTAGAATCCATTGTTTGTTTGAAAGGTGGGAAAAAACTGATGGAATCTACTTATGAAGCACAAATAGAAAATATTAAATTGCTAATGAGTGAGGGGGTGTTGACAAATGTGGCACTCTAGACAAAAAGGTTTTGAGGGATTTTTTGGTAATATTATGTTTTTGTGTGCTTAATTTATTGCTACAGAAGTGGAAAATGTGCATCAAAAACTGCACAATTTTGTGGAAATGGGGATAGCATGTAAATTTAAAAGTTTCCACTGGAGGTGAGTAGTAGCTGATCAAATCCAAACATATGATTGCATGCAGAACAATCAGTGATAAGATGAAAAATCAAAATTTTTAATATTTTTGTAATTTCCCTTAAAGATTAAATGTATCTAAAAGCACAGGACACCTTAGTTGCAACTTAGAAACTGTTGGATGTTGCTATAATTCTTTTAGACCAGGGTAACAGTATATCAAAGGGCATCTTCAGGGCCTACAGCAGTTTTAATAAACTATCCAAAGGAGGAATAATTTTTAGAAAACGTGCGTTATGGAGCCTAAGCCATTTCACAGGTAATATACAGCAGCTAGAGAAAAATATTAATAATCCAAAGGCCAGAAGCTTCTGGGAGTCTCTTTTGTTCAGGAAAGAATATATTCCACTGGTTGAATTTCTGGTATTTTACACTTATTTTCACTACAAATTCAACAGTCTTAGCAATTTCTGAAATCAAATTGGTATGTTAGTTTCACACCTCTGGTACAATGAAGAAATTTCATGCAAGGAAAAAAAATTCAACTCTCTTATTAAGAAGCACTGATGTAGATATATTATTAATGAATATAAATGTGATCTTTGGAAGTAATGTCCCGAAATGATTGATTTTGCAATCATTAACTGAGATTATCCCTGTGAATAAATTTCTTCCAAAGCATATAAAGCTTGCCTTCTCCAAATCTGCAACATTTCCATTTGTTGAAGAATGAAAAGTTTCGTAGTAGTATGAAAATTAGGAGGCAAAGTTTATAATGGTTATTTACTTGGGAGGATCTGGCCAGTAAAAAAAAAAAATTAAAATGTGCAGAGAAGTGGGGGGGAAATCAATGGTAATGACAGATTTTTCTCAACTTTATTTAAGACATGGGAAAATTCTTATTCTCCTGCTGTTGGAGCATCATCATCATTTGTGATAATTTGCAAAATATGGATGTGATTATTTCCCAACTTGTATCCATACCTCTTGCGATGTGATTTTGCAGATCCTTTCATCAAGAGGTTAATTTTTCCACCCCTAGCTCTCCAGCTGCATTGTGACTTGCCTGAGATATTTGGAAAACTACCTAGTGGCCAACTGTGCCATGTCAGTCCTGAGCCTAAGCCTTAAAAGGCCTGTACACCTCTGTATGACCTCTTGAAACTCCGAGCAGCTGATCTTTGTAAAAGCTGGGCGAGTCTCCTCAGTGACCAGAGACATTAGCATCTATTACTTGGGTCGGTCTGGACTGGGAAACAGCCAACCATCAGAAATGTGACTGAAGCCATACAAGAGCAACTGGCCCACAAAATGCAGATACACAAGAAATCCCAACCAAGACAAGCTGACACTGCCGAGGTCAACAGATCCATCTAGTCAATCCTCACTTGGGAACAAAATTAAATCATTGCACTTTTAAAGCCATTAACTTTGGAGCTACTTTGTTACAGTGTAAAAGAAAACTCATGTGTGATTTGACAACTTTAGAAAAATTAGGTAATAAGATGAATAATCGAATTTAAGATCTAACTGAATAAAATTAAGCAAAATATTTCAGTGAATTCATTTATGTTCTGCTCATTGATTCTGAACATAGATTTAAGGTATCTTGCTACAATAGAGTAGAAATTGTTATAAAAAGGCAAAGCCATATCTCCTTCTTGTTCTGAATATGTCTATGGATGGGCTAGGGGAGGAGCTAATACATAGGGAAAGGATACCTTGTCACTATAATGCCTTCCTTCTATTTCTAGGGACTGCTGGATAGGGGAATAGGAAAGGATGAAATCCCCAAGGTTCTATCTGTTCTCTGTGCTGCTGAAAGTTGAGATTCAAAGTAAAAGTTTCTTCTATACCCATACTTTGCAAGACTATGGAAACCAGGTACAGTCAGTACCGGGAAATAATAATAGGGCTTTGAAGTTTGTCAAATACTCTGATGGGGTTCAGAACATGCTACCCCAAAACACGGCGCCTTAGCATACTGAATATTTTAAGTTGAAAGAACAAGAAAAAATGGCAGAAGCATGAGTCACTCTGACCTTCCCCCATCCCTCAATGCCAAAGCAGGTCAAACAGATAAAGGGACACTGAGAAGAATCTGAGCCAACAGGCCTTGTGAAGTTTCCCCAGTTTACTACTCTTACCTCATACTCTTTAGGGCCCTATCATATTTCTCCATGACACTATATTCTTCATCAAATCTAGTATAAAACACTCAGGTCAGGTTTAATCAGTTCTGAGTCTTCATATCCTTAAGAAAGCTCCCACGCCTCATAAAAGTAGTATTAAAAAACATGTATGCTTTTCTCCTATTAACCTGTCTTTATCAGGTTACCTTTCAGATGTAGCCAGGGACCCTCACAGAGTCAAGGAAAACTTTTTTCCTTTTCTACAACTCCTTTTTAAGAAATCATTTCACTAGGGGCGCCTGGGTGGCTCAGTCAGTTAAGCATCTGCCTTCAGCTCAGGTCATGATCCCAGGGTCCTGGGGTCGAGCCCCACGTCGGGCTCCCTGCTCAGCGGGGAGCCTGCTTCTCCCTCTGCCTGCCGCTCCGCCTGCTTGTGCTCTGTCTATCAAATAAATAAAATAAAATCTTAAAAAAAAAAATCATTTCACTTAGTGCTCACTGCCAGCATTAGTCCAAGAGAGTCGTGGATGTTGAAGCTGAAGTTGGTCATAGCAGATGGAAGGGTCATGTAAACTCAGTGATCCGAGGAGACAATTTTGGAGGAAGCCCCAAATTCGGTTACTTGGGAAACCCCAGAGGCCCCTATCTTCCAAGAGAGGAGGCATTGGTTCCAACACTCAGTTTACATGAAAATTAAGGCTCAGGGCAGTGGAGTAGCTTAGTAAAAGTTCCTACATCATAAATTTCAGACACTACAGTCTCAGAACAATCTCTTATACTTCAAAACAAGATTTCTAAGAAAATAAACCTTCAAAATAAGTTTAGAGTATCTTTTTTGCCAACCTAATTCCATGGTTCTGATATAAAATCTCTTCTTAAAAACTGGAAAAAAATGTGGCTTTATTTTCCATCTATGTTGCATTGAAAACTAATATAGAAAATTGGTACCCTTGTTATATAGCTCCTCCAAAAAATTACAATCATCCTTAATTTTTCTGAGAGAAGTAACAGAAGGCACTGCTACTAGAATGTGTTGTTAACATCATTTTGTACAAATGCAGGAAATAGCCTCTCAAAATAGATTTTTTTTAATTTGCCAGCTCAACCTCTATGAGTCATAATGTTTCTCAAAACTGTGGCTTGCATTTTGCAAAATCCTCTGTAAAATAAAAAATGTTACTTGCCTTCCATATTCAATTAATGAATCCTTAAGTTGTAAATTACACTGTGAAATAAAAGAAAAAGAAAAGCAGGAGGTATGACTCTTTGTTATCGGATTAACATTATCTTCTTTAAGTTTTTTTTTTTGTGCTTAGCTTGTGTCATGATTAAAAAAAAACTATCACTGTCTTGATGTGAGATTGACAAAAACTGGATGGGCTCAATTTTTCTGGAAAATGGACATCTTAATATCTATGCCATACTGCCACAGTAACTAAATTTAGGGAACAAGAGTACTTCTTTGAGAATTGAGGTTACACTATTAAGTGTTGTTAAACAGTACCTAATTATTCACTAATAATATTCTAGCCGATGGAGACCAGGGAAAGTGACAGAAATTAACTCTATTGGTAAATACTGAAGATCCAAAATTTGTGTTTCTTATATTCTCCAGGAGTTTATAAGGAGATATTTATTGAGCACCTTTTAGAGTCAAGAAGCTACGCTAGTAGGGTTACATGGGAACCCAGGGGAAAGCAGACTTCTGAAGATAAAGGCACAATGAGAAGAAGCTGTAAACCTTAGACACACACAGAGTTAAGAGGCAGCTGAGACAGAATGTTCCAAGTGCCACTGAAGAGCTATCCAGATACAAAAAGTCTTTATTGTTGCATGACATAACTCCTTTTCTGTGTCTCTGGATTCAATGTGCTCCATATATTTCATGCATGTTTTCATAAGTAGTTGATGCTTAAAATACACTGACCAATTTTGAAATTTGTTACTTATGTCTGTAAAGAGTACATCTCCAGTGGGAATCATACCTCAGGATTTCACTTCCAAAATACACCACAGAACGCTGCTGAAGACGATGGACCTTACAGAAGAGTGGAAGAGATCAATAATACATATCAGTATGGGATATCTTTTTTTTTAAGATTTTATTTATTTATTCGAGAGAGAGAATGAGAGCATGAGAGGGGGGAGGGTCAGAGGGAGAAGCAGACTCCCTGCTCAGCAGGGAGCCCGATGCGGGACTCGATCCCGGGACTCCAGGATCATGACCCGAGCCGAAGGCAGTCGCTTAACCAACTGAGCCACCCAGGCGCCCCTGGGATATCTTATCTGTGTATTAGCCTCCCACATTTTCTAGAGACTGGTGGGGCAGGGAGAAAAGGAGGAGATTCCAAACTTCTGTATATTCCCTGTGCTGTTAGAAGTGGAAATCCACAGTAAATAACTTTTTGTATAGCCATTCTTTGCAAGACTATGGAAACCAAATATGACTGGCACAAAAAAGGATCTTGGCAAATCCTTTCTCCAAATAAAGCTAGACAAAATTGTTACAACCAATCATTTCCAAACTCTGGAAACCAACCCAAGCCTTAGAGCAAACAGAGAAGCACTTATTCAAGAAACACTGCTCAGTCTTTGGCAAAAACAGTGCCAGTTTATAGGCTTCTTGCTTGCAGCTTCTCTGATAACCCTGCCCGCAAGCCATGAGAACCAGCAGCTTCACTGCTAGAAGGGGGTCACTATGTTTGGGGCAGAAAGAAAAACACACTCAGACACATGATGATAAACAGTAGCAATCCTAGTAACAGATGGGAAAGGCCACGTGCTCAGCTGACCTGAGCTTGCAGCTCTGGCTGGGGGAGGTAATGGAATGACAGACTAGCCAGCTAGTCCCCGGGGAGAACTAATGGTTGGAAGAGATAGAATCTTAGTAAGCATCCACACATCCCTGGAGGTCTGGACAGCTATGCTCATGAGTAAGGCCGTGCACATGCATGGAAAAGACCAGACAGGGCGCTCACCATCCACGTATCCCTGACTGAACATGATGCCATGGACACATGCAGAGGACCCAATGGAAAGCAAAGCCTGAAATTGGAATGTTCTACAATCCACAGAGAGACTCACATACAGAGGGTGGAAGCGTTATTCGAGGTGTTTAAGGACAACCTCTATCGAATCGTTGGCTGAGTTATAATGAGACAGCAATGAACAGTAAGAAGCTGGGTTTATAATAAAAAAAAAAGTAAAAAAATTTTTGAGCAGACACATCAACAGATGTGCATCCTGAGAGGGGAAAAAAAAACTATACAGATTCAGTCCAAGCAAGTCACTGGACAGCAACAACAGGGAAAAAAAAAAAAAAAAGCCAGAGTTGCTCTATTATCTAAAATAATCATTTTTAACCAAAATTAGGAAAAACATGAAAATAAACATGTAAGTGTGGATACACATATTGAATTGAACAAAGGCTTTAAAGTTGCTTGTATAAATATATTCAAAAAAAGTAAGAAAACCATGCATGAAAAACTTCCTAAACATGTTACTGAGATACAGTTCATGTACTATATAGTTGACCCATATAAAATGTACAATTTGTAGGGGCATTAATAGATTCACAAAAAGGTGATCATCATCACAATCAATTTTAGAGCACTATTAGGTCTCAAAGAAATGCTGTACTATTTAGATATCACCCCCTATTCCCCACTCCATCCTCCAGTCCCAAGCAATGACTCATCTACTTTCTATCTCTTTAGATTTGCCTCTTCCAGATATTTCATATAAATGGAATGATATACTACCTGTTTTTTTGTGACTGGCTTGTTTCACTTAGCATAATATTTTAAAGGTTCATCTGTGTTTATCTTAGGAGAAAGCAGTTGTATCTCTTTATCCCATTATGGTTGAGTATTTTTTCATTGTACAGATATAACACATTATGTGTATCCATTTATTGGCTGATGCACATTTGGGTTAATGCCACCTTTCGGCTTTATGAATAATACTGCTACAAGCATTCATGGGCAAGTCTCTGTGTGTGTGTATATATATATATATATATTCCTCTCGGTTGCATACCTCAGAACGTAATTGTTTATATTTGAGGAACTCCCAGACCGCTTTCTAGAAGGGTTAATATTCCTCTCGGTTGCATACCTCAGAATGTAATTGTTTAAATTTGAGGAACTCCCAGACTGGTTTCGAGAAGGGCTGCACCACTTTACATTCACCCCAGTGGTTTGAAATAGTATCTCACTGTGGTTTTTATTTACATTTCCCTGATGGTTCATGATGTCAAGCATTTTTTTCATTTTCATGTCATCCCTTTGAATATTTTCTTTAGTAAAATGCCTGTTTAGACTCTTGGCCATTTTTTTTTTAATTACTGAGTAATATGGTATCTCCATATAGTCTACTGTAAGTACTTTATCAGATACATAATTTGCAATTATTCTCTTTTTTGGAATAGTTTAAGAAAAATAGGTATTACTCTTTGAATGTTTGAACAAACTCCTCTTTGAAACTGGGAAGCCATCTGCTCCTGGACTTTTGCTTGTTAGGAGTTTTTTGATTATTGATTTAATTTTGTTACTAATCATCAGTCTGTTCATTTTTTCTATTTCTTCCTGATTCCGTTTTGGAAGATTACATATGAATTTATCCATTTCTTCTAGGTTGTCTGATTCACTGGCTTATTTTCCATACTTCTCTATTATAAGCCTTGTATTTCTGTGGTGTGGGTTATTACTTCTCTTTTATTTCTGATTTGAGTCCTCTCTTCTTGAAGAGTCTGGCTAACAGTTTATTACATCTTTTCAAACAACTAGCTCCTGGTTCCATTATCTTTTCTATTGTTTTAAGTCTCTATTTCATTTATTTCCACTCTGATCTTTGCTATTTCCTTTCTTGTACTAACTTTGGGCTTTTCTCTTTTACTAGTTCTTTTAGGTCCAAGGTTAGAATGAGATTTTTCTCTTTTCTTAAGGTAAACCTGTTCGCTATAAACTTCCCTCTTAGAACTGCTTTTGTTGTATCTCAATGATTTTGAACCACTGTGCTTCTATTTTCATTTATCTCAAGGTGTTTTATTTCATCTTTGATTTCTTCATTGACCCACTGGTTATTTAGTGTGTTGTCTAGCCTGTCCATGTTCGTGGGTTTTTTTCCAATTTTTTCCTTGTAATTCATTTCTGTTTTCATACCACTATGGTCAGAAAAGATGCTTCTTATGATTCCAATCTTCTTCATTTTATTGACACTTGTTACTAGGATCCAACATATGACCTATCCCGGAGAATATTCCATGTGCACTTGAAAAGAATGGGCACTCTGCTGTTTGGGAATGGAATGTTCTGTATCTATTATGTCCATCTGGCCTATCGTGTCATGCAAAGCCACTATTTCTTTATTGATTTTCTGTCTAAACAATTTATCTACTGATATGTTAATATTCCTTACTATTATTATATTACTGTCAATTTCTTTATGTTTTAATACTTGTGTATGTATTCAGGGGCTTCAATTTTGGGTTCATAGATATTCACAGTTTTATCTTGTTTCATCTCTTTGTCACTATGAAATGCCTTTGTCTCCCTGCAGTCTTTTTTTTTTAATTTTTTATTTTTATTTATTTATTTGAGAGAGAGAGAGAGCATGGGGGGGGAGGGTCAGAGGGAGAAGCAGACTCCCTGCTCAGCAGGGAGCCCGATGCAGGACTCGATCCCGGGACTCCAGGATCATGACCTGAGCCGAAGGCAGTCGCTCAACCAATTGAGCCACCCAGGCGCCCTGCAGTCTTTATTTTAAAGTCCATTTTGTTTAATAGAAATTATTGCTACCCTGGCTTTGTGTGTTTCCTTCTCTTTACTTTCAGTCTGTACCTGACTTCGGGTCTGAATCAAGTCTCTTGTAGGCAGCATCAAGAGGATTCTCATCAGTTGCTTTTTTTTTGTTTGTTTAAGATTTATTTATTACAGAGAGAGAGAGCACATATGTGACTGGGAAGAGGGGCAAAGGGAGAGGGAGGGAGAGAATCTTAAGTAGACTTCCTGCTCAGAGGGAGCCTGATATGAGGCTCTATCTCAGGACCCTGAGATCATGACCTGAGCCAAAATCAAGATACTCAACTGACTGAACCATTCAGGTGCCCCAATCTTGTCAGGTTTTTTGTCCATTCAGCCAGCCTATGTCTTTTGATTGAAGCATTTAGATCATTTACACTTAAAGGAATCTTTGATAGTATGTACTAACTGCCATTTCATTGTTTTCTGACTGTTTTTGTACTTCTTCTCTGTTCCTTTCTTCTCTTATTCTGTTCCCTGTAATTGATGACTTTCTTTAATGTCACTCTTAGATTGCTTTCATTTTTTGTGTATCTATTATAGGTGTTTAGTTTGTGGTTATGATGAGGTTCATACATAACATCCTAAGCATATAGTAGTCTATAGTAAGTTGATGGTTACTTCTAGTCACAAACATTCTAAAAGAAATACATTTTTACTCCCTTTTTTGTAAAATATGACATCATATACATAAAACATCTTCTTTTATAAATCCCTTAATTTTTAGATATAATTGGTCACTACTTTTGTCTTTTAAACTTTGTGTCTTTTGGCTTTTTAAGTGATTGATCTTCTACCTTTACTATATGTTTACTTGTACTAGTGAAATTTTTTCCTTTCATAATTTTCTGACTTCTACCTTTTCTTTCCCACTTAGAAAAATCCATTTCAAATTTCTTTTAAAGACAATGTACTGGTGATGAACTCCTTGAACTTTTGTTTATCTGGGCAACTCTTCCCTTCAATTCTGAATGATAATCTTGCTGGTAGAGTATTCTTTGCTGTAAGGTTTTCTTCGTTTTAGCACTTGAAATATATCATGCTACTCTCTTCTGGCCTGCAAAGTTCCTGCTAAAAAATCAGCTAATAGCCTTATGGGGTTTCACTTTTACACAAGCAAAATGAGCCCTGCATAGAGCCCCACTTGAGCTGTTTTTCTCTTGCTACTTTTAATATTCTCTAACTTTGGCATTTTAATTATGTGTCTTGGTATGGATCTTCTTGAGTTCATCTTGTTTGGGACTCTGCTTCTTGGACTTGGAGGTCCGTTTTCTTGTTCAGGTCAGAGAAGTTTTCAGCTATTGGTTCTCTGCCCTTTTCTCTCCCTCTTCTCCTTTTGGGACCCTATAATGGAAATGTTAATACGCTTGATATTGTCCCAGAATTCATTAACATATCCTCATGATTTTAATCTTTTTTTTCCTTTTTGCTGTTCAGCTTGGGTGCTTTCCATTATCCTGTCTTCCAGATCACTGATCTGTTCTTCTGCATCCACTTATCTGCTATTGATTCCTTCTGCCCTTTTTTCATTTCAGTTATTGTATTCTTCGACTCTGGTTTGTTCTTTTATTATTTTCTGTTAATTTAAGTTCTCACTGAGTTCATCTACCCTTCTCTTCAGTCCAGTGAGTATCTTTATGGCCATTACTTTGAATACTTTATCAGGCATATTGCTTATGTGTCATTTGGTTCTTTTTCTGAGTTTTCTCTTGTTCTTCTGTTTCAGACATATTCTTATTTGACTTTCTATATTTGTTTCTATGAATTAGATGGAACAGCTACTTTGACACCTGAAGGAATGGGCTTGTGAAGGAAGGTCTCCTGTGCAGACTGTGTGCCTGTCAGCTTTGGGTACCTGGCTGGATCTGTAGCAGGCACAGAGTGCATGTCCTGGGGCAATCTGCACTGGGCCCACCCTAATGGGATGGCTAGAGCCAAAGTGGGCATGGGCTGGGGATTCTTGGGGCATTCCAGGCTGGTGGGGGGGGTGGCTGGGGCTGGCAGTATAGTTGGAGTCAAAACAGATGCAAGCCACAGGGTCCCAGGGTGCTCTATGCAGGGGCTGGCCTGCCATGATGGCTGGAGCCAAGGCAGGCATAGACCAGGAGGTAACCTGGCAGGATGGCTAAATCTCAAGTGTACATAAGCTGGGAGACATGGGGGGACTCCATGCATGAGAACTCCAGCAGGACAACTGGAGCTGAAGTTGGTGCAGGCCTGATGTGATCTGGGATGCTCTGCACCTGAGTCACCTCGGTAGGACAGGTGGAGCTATAGTGGGCATTATCTGGGGATACCCCACAATGTGTCATGATGGGGCCACTTTGCAGATCCTCCTTGGAGGGACAGTTGTGGCTGATATAGGCTCAGGGTATGGGGCTCACTGAGACAGCAGCTTGATACCATCTGTGCAATCAACCTAGAAAGGGAATATAAACAATGGCGCTCACCTGCCCATCCCTCTGACCCCTGAGAGTGTTCTGGTGCTTGGTTACCATTTGGCAGAACTCTAGGGATAGTTCTTTATATTCTACTGTTTTAAACCATGGCTTTCTTTCTGTGGCCCAAGGCAGGTGAATCCGCTTCCAGGCTATCAATCCTGCTTCCCCAACCCAACTGTAGCTCACAACATAGGGAGGTGAGATTTCCATCTTTACCAGTTTTCTCTCTCTTTTGCCATTGTCTATGTGTTCCCTTTATCTTTTGCTGTGCAGAAGCTGTTGAGTGAATCCTCAGGGTTTTTTTTTTTTTTTTAGGAGGAATTGTTTTATAAAAAGGTGTAGATTTAGTGTGTCCATGGAGGAGGTGAGTTCAGGATCTTCCTATGTCACCATCTTAGACCCCCTCTGATATCTTTTTAAGCAGATAAGTTTTAAATTTTGATGAGGTCTAATTTATCTGTTTTTTCTTTTATTTCTATTTTAGGGGTCATATCTAAGAATCTATTGCCAAACCCAAAAATCATGAAAACTACCCCTAAGTTGTCTTCCAAGTGTTATATAGTTTTAACTATTATATTTAGGTCTTTGATTCATTTTCAGTTACTTTTTGTATATTGTGTAGCCCAAGGGACTTTTTTTTCCATGTGGATATCCATTTGTCTCAGCATTTGTTTTTCCATGGAAAAAAAGACAATGTCTACTAGTTGCAGAGACATACAATGTCTATTGGTTTCAGATGTACATCACAGTGATATGATATTTTTAGATATTATATATTGATCCCCATGATGCTACTAAGTACCCTATATCATCATACGAAGTTGAAAATACTTTTCTTTATTGATTAAATGGTTCAGTACCCTTTTCAAAAAATAGTTGACATAGATATACATTGATTTCCAGACTCTCAATTCTAATCCATTGTTGTGTATCCTTTGTCAATACTACAGTGTCTTCATTGCTGTTACCTTACAGTCAACTTTGAAATCTGGAATTTGAATGCTCTTTGCTCTGCTTTATCAAGATTATTTTGGCAATTTTGGGTCCCTGGTAATTCAACAAGAATTTTTTAATCAACTGGTTAATATCCCCAAAAAGTCGGATGGGATTCTGATAGGCATTACATTAAATCTATAATTCAATTTGGGGACTATTTCCATCCTACTAGTATTGCTTCTCATCCATCATTATGTTTCCCCAGTTATTTTTATCTTCTGATGTTTCTTCCAGTAATTTTTATAGTTTTTAAGAGTATAGATTTTGCACTTCCTTTGTTAAATGTATTCCTATTTCATTTTTTAAAAAATATTCATCTATTTATTTGAGAGAGAGAGAAAGAGAGCACAAGCAGGAGGGGCAGAGGGAGAGGGATAGAGAATCTCAAGAAGATCCTGAGCTGAGCATAGAGTCTGATGCGGAGCTCAATCTCGTCCCCCTGAGATCATGACCTGAGCCAAAAACAAGAGTCAGAGACTTAACCAACTGTGCCACCTAGGCGCCCCATTCCTATTTTGTGATGTTATTGTACATGGAATTGTTTTTCTTAATTTTATTTTTGGAATTTTGAAATGTTCTCATCACTGTAAAGAAATACTGTAGACTGTGCATATTGATATGTCCTGTAAACTTGTTGGACTTCTTAGTTCTAACACTTTTTTAGTGCATTATACTTTATACAAGAAGCAAAAGTTTGCTTCTTTCCTCTCCCATCTGCATGCCTTTAATCTTTTCCCTCCTTTACCTAATGCCCTGGGGATAATCCCTCTAGCACAATATTGAATATAAGTGGTTAATGCAGGCATCTTTGTCTTATTCCCAATCTTAAAGGAAAGCATTTTGTCTTTTATTATTAGGAATGGTATTAGCTGTGTTTTTCTTGGTTTTTGTTTTTGTTTCTGTAGGTGTCCTTTATCAGGTTGAGGAATTTACCTTCTATTCCTAGTTTAAGTATTTTTATCATGAAAGCATTTTGGATGTCAAAGACACTGAAAGATAGAAAGAAATATACCACATGAATGGTTGGATGGTTGGAAAAGCTGGATGCTTATATCAATATAATACAAAATAACCTTTAATATAAAAAATATTACTGAAGACAAAAATGGTCATTTCATAGTGATAAAGTGTTATTTCATTAGCAAAATAATATAAACACTCATGTGCCTAACAAGAGTATCCCAAAATACATGAAATAAAAATTGACATTAATTCAAAGAAAAAAATAGGCAGTCCAAAAGTAAGAGTGGTAAACTTGAATATATGAGTTCAATAGTTGGTAGAATGAGACAGAACTTCAACAATGACAGAGAAGACTTGAAAAACAATGTCAGCCAACTTGACCT
The DNA here is from genome assembly GCF_009762305.2 of Zalophus californianus. NCBI lineage: Eukaryota > Metazoa > Chordata > Mammalia > Carnivora > Otariidae > Zalophus > Zalophus californianus. Next base: position 47,531,902 of record NC_045599.1, on the reverse strand, counting down.
AACTGAAATCTGTGGGACATTTCACACAACAAAACCATAACACATTCTTTTCAAGTAAACATGAAACTTCCTCTGAAATAGACCATATGCTAGTCCCTAAGTCTCAACAAATTTAAAATGATTGAAACAGTACAAAGTACATTCTCCAACCACAAAAGAATTAAATTACAAATAAGCAATAAAAAGAAATTCAGGCAATATGTAAGCCTTAGAAATTATACAATGTAATTCTAAGTAAAACAAGAGTCAAATAAGAAATTGCAACAAGAATTATAAAATATATTTGAGTTAAATTAAAATGGAATCCTAAGTGATAAAATTGCCAGACACAAGCCAAGCAGTGCTTAGACATCTACAGCTTAAAACCCCTATAGCAGAAAAGTAGAGAGATCATACATCAGTAACTTAAGGTTCCACCTTAAGCAACTACAAAAAGAACAAACTCAACCCAAACAGAGAAAAAAAAAAATGCAGCAATAAAGATCAGAGACCAAATAGATAAATAGAAAACAGGAAAACAGAAAAATCAATGAAACCACTTTTCTTTGAAAAGATGAACAAAATTAGCACATTTTTAGATAGACTGACAAAGTTAAAAAAAAAAGGACAAAATTTGGCAGTATCAGAAATGAATTTAGTCCCTTCCATTATCCTATACAAAAATGTTATTCTGGGGTACCTGGCTGGCTCAGTCTATAGAGAATGGAACTCAGGGTTGTAGGTTTAAGCCCTATGATGGTTATAGACATTACTTACCAAATAAAATCTTTACCAAAAAAAAAAAAAAAAAAAATGCTAACCCCAAATGGGTTACACAGCTAAATGTAAGAGCTAAAACTATGAAATGATTAGAAGAAAACATCCTGGAAAAATCCTAAAGAACTTGTGATTAGGTAAAGAGCTCTTAGAATGAACATCAAAAGAGAACTACTGATAAAGGAATTTCAACAAAACTGAATATTTTTGCACTTCAAAATATGTTAAGAAAAGCAAAAGATAAGGCAAGGATTGGGAGAAAATATGTGCTATAATCAGAAAGACAGAATATAACACATGCCAGTGAGGATGAGGAGAAACTAGGACCCTCATGCTTGGTTAGTGGCATTATCAAATGTTATGAGCACTTTAGAAAAACAGTTCTACCGGATGTCACACCGATGCTTAAATCATCTGCAATAATTCCCACCTCCTGATAGTCACTCCTTTTATTATCACTCACCCTTGAGTCTGGATATAACAACATTTGCTTCTAACCAATAAAATGGCCAAGGAATATCACTTCTTTGATTACATTTTCTAAGATTTTAACTACTATTTCACTAGTAGAGTCCTTTGATAACTCTGATGAAATAAGCTGCTATGTTGTGAGCTCAAGACCTTTCTACAGAGAGGCCCACATTGCAAGGAAGCAAAGGTAGCTTCGGGCAAAGAGAGATCAAGAAACAGAGGCCAGGGCGCCTGGGTGGCTCAGATGGTTGAGTGTCTGCCTTCGGCTCAGGTCATGATCCCGGGGTCCTGGGATCGAGTCCCTCATCGGGCTCCCTGCTCGACGGGGAGCCTGCTTCTCCCTCTGCCCCTCTCTCTCTGTCTCTCATGAATAAATGAATAAAATCTTAAAAAAAAAAAAAAAAGAAACAGAGGCCATCAGTCCAACAATCCCTAAGGAAATAAAATCAGCCCAGCCACCACATGAGCCACATGGATGCAGACTCTGCCCCAGCTGAGACTTGAGGTAAGACCCAGCCAGCAACTTGACTACAACCTTATGAGACATCCTGAACCAGGGGGCCCAACTAAATCAAGCCAGATTCCAGACCCACAAAAATGAGGAGATAATTCATGTGTGTTTTTTTAAGCCACCAAGTGTGTAGTTTTTCTCTAACAAAAGATATTATAAGCAATTTCTTCAAGTTAAACATGAATTTACCATAAAACCTAGCAATTCCAATCCTAGGTATATATGTAGGAGAAATGAAAACCTATGTCCACACAAATATTTATACACATATGTTCATAACAGCATTATTTCTAATAGTCCCAAACTGGAAATAATCCAAGTACACATCAGCTGGTGATTGGATAAACAAAATGAAATGTATCTATTCTACAGAATACTATTCAGCAATTTAAAATGAACTGTACTGAAACATGAATAAAGCTAAAAAATATAATGCTAAGAGAAATAAGACATATGCAAAGACTACATAATGTATGATTCCTTTTATATCAAATATTCACAGAAGGCACTACTTTAACAGAAAACTCAGTGGTTGACAGGGGCTGCAGTTAGGAGTGGGGTTTAACTATAAACAGACATGTGGGAACTCTGGGGTGATGGAAGTATTTTAAAACTGGATTATATGGATAGTCACCTAAATCTATATGCTACAAAGACTCACTGAGTTATACACTTAAAGTAGGTGAAACTTATGGTATGTAAATTACATTTCAATACAGATTTTAATCCTGATGCGGATCCTACCTTAGAAAAAAAATATTTTCACTCTCTGGTCATTGTGACCCTGCAATGCAGCCCCAAATTGAACCCAAGGAGTACCCTCATCAAACCATTATAACTTCCCCACCCACAATGGACTCCTTTTAGACTGTGACTTCTTTAAGCAGCTAAATGGAAGATCAAGGTGGTCTGAATGCAGACCGTAATGGAAAGAGGGAATTTCTGAGCTGAGTCTTGAAGGAAAAGTAGCATTTATAGAGCCTGTAAGTAAAATAAGAAAAGACAGAAGCATGAAAAAGAATAAAATGGATTTGAGGAAGTAGTTTGTTTTCTCTAAAATATTGTAGAAGGAGAAAAATATAAAAATGAGAAATAGGATTCTTAATGGTAGAACGTGTGATCATCATTATCATTTTCTTCATCATTCAGCAAATATTTACTGAAAATGTGTTGCCCACAATGTTATACTGTAGGAATAACATGGGCAACATGTTTACTCTCCAGATCAGGCATAAACATTAGCAAATAGTCACATCATGAGAGGAAGAACCCTCTCTGACAATACTTGTGCTGTTAGTTTCCCCTCATTCTCCTTACATAAACAAAGAAAATGATCATAGAAATCTAAGCTATTTTTCCCTCCCTTCTAAAACACTCTCTATCCCAGAAACCACAGGAGCAAACAAAGAGGTGCACAGTGACCTGACAACTTCCTTTGTCTTAACCCTAAATTGAAAGAGATGCATGCTCTAACGCCAGAGATTCCAGGTCTAATTCGTAACTTTGTCAACCTGTGGTTCTAATGTCCCCCCTCTGAAGCACTCCCTGCTAATGGCTGCTGAAATCTACACTTCCACTCCAAGTAAGGGCACAAGGGAAACCTAGTAACAAAGCAACATAGAAAGCATTCCATGACTATAAAGAAACAAAGTATAGGTTTCAAAAAGTCAAAGCAAAAAAAAAAAAAAAAAGATAGCTCTTATTCAACGTTTAAAAGGAGAGTCTTATGGCACTCCTGTCTTTTTATACTTTGCAGAAGACACAATGATGATGAGCACATTTCTTTGGTGCTACAATATCCTTTGCCTTCTAGCCTGAGGTCAGTGAAGTCAGGGCAAGTCCTCTGCTCTGGCCAGTGTTTCAGTACCTTCCATTAGCAGTTTACATACAAAGTGCATGCTTTTAGAAGTCCACAAACTATTTCAGGAATTCATCTGTATTTGCGACGTTAGGCCATTTCCAGGAGATAGCTGTCATCCATCTGTAACAAAAGCTACCTTCTGACTATTAAATCGAACTATGGGGATGCACAGAAGAATCAACCTTGCCTGAAAAGCACAATTCAAAATGAGGAAGCCAACAAGAGCCTTGATTCAAGCAATTACAGCTCTAAGAAAAGCTTTCAAGAATTTGAAACAGATTCCAAACTTCTCACTTACCTTAATTGGTTTCTACACAAATGTGCATAAAGTCCATCTGTCTGTATGAATACACGTCCTTCTCTCTTTGGGTTAAACCCTCATTTCATTCCTTGGCTAGCTACTATAAAGACATTAGAAAGTTCTGTTCTGCAGTGTTAGAATGTCACAGAGTGGCTAAGTGAAACCTAAAATAGAGAACAATGTGAAAGGCTGTGAATGTGACTCAGTTTGAAGGCCATGGGTTAGTAATAATAAGGAGTAAGTAGAAGGTGCTGTCTAATATGTCCACAAACTACTGCCTTGAGCCTTGAGATTCCTTCTCGAGTTTGGGATTCTTTAAGGAATTTGCCTAGGTCATCTCTCTCTGCAGTTCTTCCTCGATCATCATCTGATTTAGCTCTGCCAATTAAAACCTGTTCAAGTATTTGTCAAGAGACATCCTCTGTCTTAATTCTTCTAGACAGAGAAGGGACAAGAGATGAGTAACTTCCAGATCTTTGGTATTCCTACTGGACCCTGAATGGATAATGCTACCACCCTTTTTCTTTTTTTTTTTTTTTTTGAGAGAGAATGAGGGGGAAAAAACGTGAACAGATTCTGCATAATGTACCCACTACAATTATAATTCTCTTAGCATAAAAATAAATCATGAATATTTATCTCTAAATAGCAAAATAGTCATAACAATAATAGTATTTAAAAAGGTAGTAGAAGATTTGGGCTGAAAGCAAAATGTCCTAACTTCTTGTTCCAAGGACAGGCCTCTGCTTAGAGTGGATATGGACTAGACTGTGTCTTTTTTCTTTTTTTTAATTTTTTATTGTTATGTTAATCACCATATATTACATCATTTGTTTTGGTGTACTGTTCTGTGTCTTAACACAAGTTGTGAGCAAACTCTCAACAGCCAATGGCTGATTGTGGGTGGGAAAGAGAATCGGGGTGTTCCCAGTAAAAGCTGCGGTTGCCTCCTACACACTTGCCTCCCCAAGAGCCATGGGACTTTCAGTGAAGAGACAATCTTCACTCTTAATTTTTATCATCAGCGATCAGAACATTTCATTTACTTCCTGCAAGAACTGAATTTCCAGTGACAAACATTTAATCTGATGTAGAGCTATGCAAAGACAATTTGTTTATTTTCTTGAGTTTCTAAAAATTGTCCTTAATTAAAACAGCCTCAGGGCATAAGAACTATCAAACCACATAAGTAAAATACAAGGAAAATAACAAGCTGCAATGATTAATATATGAACTTACTAAAGCGTATTTTCATTTTATCTTATTTCATCTATCATTTTGGGAGGTCTAGCAATTTTAAAACATACATGGATGTTGACCAAACGGAGCATTTAATACAAACTAGGAGAAAGTGTCTCATTTGAGGAAATTATAGAAGCATAGCAATACATGAAGGGGAAAAATGACTGAGGGCAAAAACTACCCTTATGGATCACTACTCAGGACCTAGGGTGTACTGGAAATTACCTCCAGAAAGCCCAGAGTTAAAATCTTGTGCCCAATGGTGGAAGAAAACCCCAAACTATCATCCTTGTCTGAGTTCCCATAGGCTGGACTCAGGAAGAAGCTCCGACAGACAAGATCTACACCTCACAAACAGTTCTCATCTTTCACTTATTTAACGACAATTTATTGAACATCTATCATGTTCAAGGTTTTAAGGAATACAAGGATAAATTAAACACAGCCTTTGAACTCAAGGAGTAGCTGAACTATGCCTCCTTGTGGTAAGAATGTTCTTACTGACCCCCTACATACTCCTTTCCCTCCTAACAGCCTTCTAGAATATTTTTCACTTTGAGTTTGTTCACATCACTAACCCTAAAAACATTGCTCCCTCCACCAATGCCCCAACAAGTATCTTGAATTGTGAACCTGTGATGGTTCATTATACAAACACTGTATACAGGTTAATGCCTGTCTTTGAAAGAAAGGAAAGGCATGTACAATGTAGACAGGATCATCTTATACTCAAGAAGCCCAGTAAGGTCAACAGGGAAGCAGGAAAGGGTAGAAAAAAAGACTCTAGTAGTGCACTTTGGGCTAGTTCACATGCCAACGTACCTTTATTCTATCGCTAAGAAACGTAAGCAAAATTTTATTTTAGTAATAAGCAAAACATTCAAAAAGATCTTAAATGATTTCACAGAATGATTGTTTAGAAATAGAGAAAGGAGTGTATTACCATGTAACAAAGTAAAAAAGAACTTAGGTGAGTTGACTGATTCCAGAAACTGAGGGAACCTAACTTTAGTTTTGTTATTCACTCTGCATTAACTACCTCTCCACCAAGCTGGTGGCTATCGAAGGAACTAGTTTTTCCTTCCCAGTTCTACTGACACCTTACAACATGAGGGCAACTGGCCAGAAGGTAAGTTTCTATGCCATTTTGTGACTTTCACTGAACTGAGTGGATAACACAATAAGGCTTCTTTCCTGCCATCTGGCATCAGGAACTGGTCTATTTGGACGTGAGGATGACATTCAAGACAGCAAAGGATGGCAACTTAAGTCTCATCAACAGCCAATTGGGAGGACCCTACTTGGGAGTGCCTTGGGGGCATTTAGGAAGCCATCCTCTGAAAATTTAATTTTCAAGAAGACAAGGGAAATATGTAGCACAAGACAGGATGCACAACTACAAAATTTTAGTATTGCAATCCAGACCTAATTTCTGGGAAGCCATGTAGACACTTGCATCAAGTCCCGTGGAAACTACCAGAGATACTCTGTTAAACACAGTGAACTGTACATCAACTATTATCTCTGAATTCAGAAACTTGACTAAAATTCGAGCAAAGGAACCAAAAGTATAAATCCAAAAGGAAAAAAGGACTAAAGAATGGTTGACAGCACATAAGAGGTCACCAAAATTCTGCAAGATGGAAAACGAACAGAAGAATAATTGCCTTAAGTGAAATTTTGCTGTCAACAGATGTACATAAGGAGAAGCAAATGGATTCATTCTATGGAATCCCGGAGAATTGTGGTATTTGCAATCAGTAGGTATGCAGCAGCCAAGATGACACCTAGGGCTGTATTAATTATTATTTGGAAGCCTACTGAGATTCAAGATCCTCTCATTCACTACAAAATAAGAAGAAACTCTCTCCTCAACTCCTCAAGGAAATGACAAGATATGGATCTGGAAAATTCAATATGGAGCCTCCAGATTCAGGGACAACAGACATAGGTGAGCATGGGACTGGTCCACAAATGACAAGAAGAGGAATGTGTGAAAATCTGCATAATGAGGACTCCTCCGGTTCCCAACCCCCCACTCACCACCCCCTACCTTCCTTCACCCACTTTCAGGGATAGTGGTGGCCAGACAGCAGACTAGAAAGTTCTTCAGAGAAAACTCCAGTCCCCATAGAGAAGGAAGGGAGGGAAGATGGGAATAAGGGAGGAGAAACCACCTTCCTGATATCTCTGATGACATTTAGCACCCAACTGTCAAACCTCCCTATTCAGTCATTAGCAGGTACTATTTCTAATTAATGTCAATGCTACACATCTTCTCTTTTCAGCTAAATTTTAAGTTGTAGGAGTTCAGAGCCCATTTCTCAATAGCATATCTTCTGTATAACAGTTGTTCTATTAAAGTATCAATTCAGTGGTGATGGCTTTGGTTAAGAAAAGTGTTCTCAATGATGAGCACACTTGCTGGACACAAACAGAACAAGGATTTTCAAATGATATGAAAGCATAAGTAGCCTCCATTATTTAGAGAATTCTTCCAGCCTTTTTAGTTGTCATCTAGAAGAGCCAGGGAACAGTGTTATGTGTGGTTGCCAACAGTGACACTTTATTTCTCCATCTGGTGCATCTACCTTGTCCAAAGCTCCAAAAGTGAAACGATTGCCTCAACTTTTAATGCTGCTCTATCTGTACTACTGGTTCTAATTCCTCTATAAAAAGACAGTTCCCATGATTATGGAATCACTTGCACTTTAAGAAACAAGAATATTGGAGCCTGTAAATTTTAATATAAATACAAATGCAAATCTAAGTGTAACACACACACACACACACACACACACACACACACACACACACAGATTCTGAAGTGCTTTTCCTCTTAGGGCCTAATCAAAATCACTCCTTTCAAATATGTTCTCACTATAGTCCCAGCTAAATGAAACATATTGGATTATTTGATGCAAACCGAGATTTGAATCCATTTTCCATTTTAATAAGTAAAAACAACTCAAACTTTGATATCAAACCCAAAATGCACTTTTCACAGATAGGCAGTGGAATTGCTTTTAAAAAAAGTTTCCCTGGGCATACTTCAAAAAAATAGCTTATTTTTAAAGTAGTAAGGCAGTAACACCTCAAAGTTGAATTGTGTTGATTCTTAATGTATTCTAAAGTCCTGTAATGCTTGGATAAATATGCTGACTAATTGCTCAGGCTTTAATTTTATCCTTTTTTAAAAAGACTAAGCCCCTGAAAGTGGAAGCATCAATTATTAGAATAAAAACATGTCCATTTATATGAATTATCGGTAGTCCTCAAAATGCAAAAATATCCAAGTTAGCACTTGCTATACATGGCTCTTTTTTTTTAAATTATGTATTTTCTTGTTTGTCATATGAGCACATTTAATGCTCAGATCTTTTCTTGTGGCTGATGAGAAGAGATAGTATACTCCATGTTGTAGAAATCTCAATTTGTGAATTACTAGTGATGAGTCCCTGTTTGGGGACCATGTATAAAAATGATGAGCTAGAAATAATAATTAACCAGTAAGCCAGTTCTTTTTAGGCTAGGCTGAGAACTCTTTTTATCAGAGTCCAGTAAGATTTCACATTAGAACAACAGATTACACATTAGTGTATTAACGTGCCCCCAGCCTCTAGCATTTGGCAAGTACTAATCAATACTAGTTGGAAGAATTCATGATCTATTTCCCCATCACACACTAGCTTGTTTTACCTCTCCTATTCAAGGACATACTTAAGAGTAAAAGTCTTTTTGTGCCCACAAGCACTCCCTAGAGCCCTTCTTCTTTACCCCAGTGATGTGTCATTTATAGGGAGAGGTATATAACTTAACTATAGACCTAAAGACCCAGCATAGCAAACAGGGAAGAAACAGAAATGATTAATGATAAAATATTAATAATAAGCCAGTGGAAACACAAAAATGCCAAAGGGCATGGTTGTATCCATGTTTCACCTTTGAAAAGTCATTAATTTGTATACCTGCAATTTTGCCTGGAGGTAGTAGATGAACTACCCCCAACAATACCAATATACTGAGGGCCTCATTCATGCCAAGAACTGTATTAGGAGCTTTACATCAATCTCTAGTACTATCTTCACATAGATTATGTTTAAAAAAACAAATAGGGCTGCCTGCCTTCGGCTCAGGTCATGATCTCAGGGTCCTGGGATCGAGCCCCGCATCAGGCTCCCTGCTCAGCGGGGAGTCTGCTTCTCCCTCTCCCTCCTCGCCCCCTGCTCATGCTCGGTCTCTCTCTCTCAAATAAATAAAATCTTAAAAAAAAAAAAAAATACCATTGTGTGACCACAACAAACACTTCCAGATGAGAAAACTTATATATTAGAGGACTCTGAGTGGTATCAAACAAATCAGTAACAAAAACACAGCCAACTCTTCTTAGCTCTTGTAGTTTTTCCCCATAACCTCATATATAGTATAACCTCTAACCTCTCATACAGTATAGCGAAGTAGTGTTAGGTTTCAAGATACAGGCCATATTCAGTTCAGCATCTCAAACTTGGCAAACGCTCTGTTCTGGCAGTTGTTACTTAGGGCACAAGACTTTACATTTCCGTTCATAATAAGGAATAGTCTTGTTATGCCGTATATGCATTTTTTTACACCTTCCCTACTACTTCACAGACCATGTGACCCAGCCAACCTAGCCACAGCAGCATAGAACAGAGCAGAACATGTGGTTCTCCCACAGGCAGCCAATCTCTTTAAGGCCAGTGGCATCTGAAGTGATTTGGCATGGCAAATTTGCCCAATAATGTCACAAGTGTCTAACCCAGGAACACCCCTTATGTTGGGTATTTTGAATATGCAAACTTTAGCGATAATCAGAAGTTGGTGGCATCTGGCACATCCCCAATATATACCGAGATGGAGCAGGACCCAGAAACCATCATTAATAAAAGCCATGAGGAAACCAGAGGCCATGAAAGAGGGTATTTCACAGGTTAATACAACTTGAAGTGCCTCTGATCACAAGAATCTGAAGCAGTTTATTGGACTGAGACTCTATTTGGTGTTAGAATGATGGTGGTGAACATCGCTGATAAACAACCTAGCTGCTATGTTGAAGCACATTCCCCAACCAGACGATTCAAGGAGGAACATGATGTCCATATGATTTAGGCATAAAGGGGAGTTACTAATGAAGAAAATACATCGTCTTCTCCCTCAGAACAAAGCAAGCCTTCGTCTAGGATTATGTGTTATCATGACAACTGTAGCAACAGTAAACAACAATGAAAGGGTCACTGCCCAAGCACAGTGCTAAGTGACAAATAATTTGCAAAATGTTACAAGAAAAGAAAAAACAATTACATTGATAATAACTGTTAACTTTGTCTATAATTATTATTTCCTTAACATAAACAAATTAGCTTTAATAGTAAGTCAGATGATGTTTTCAATCTCCACAGGACTGCTAATCTGTAGGCTTTTCAGTTGCTGATTAATTGAAACTGTCCAGAAAACACTCCCTCAACCCCAGGCATCTGCCTCTCTGGTGCTCTCCCGGCCCCTGAATATCTATTAATTTACTTTCTTCACACTGGGACTTTTTCCTTTAATTTTTTTTTATTATGTTCAGTTAGCCATTATATAGTACATCATTAGTTTTTGATATAGTGTTCAATGATTCATTAGTTACATGTAACACCCAGTGCTCATCACAGCACATGCCCTCCTTACTACCCATCACCCTGTTACCCCCTCCCCCCAGGCCCTCCTCTCTGAAACCCTCAGTTTGCTTCCCAGGGTCCAGAGTCTCTCAATGGTTCATCTCCCTCTCTGATTTCTCCCCCTTCAGCTTTTCCTCCCTTCCCCACAGTCCTCCATGCTATTGCTTATGTTCCACATATGAATGAAACCATATGATAATTGTCTTTCTCTGTTTGACTTACTTCACTTAGCATAATCCCCTCCAGTTCCATCCACTTCGATGCAAATTGTAGGTATTCATCCTTTCTAATGGCTGAGTAATATTCCATTGTATGCATATACCACATCTTCTTTATCCATTCATCTGTTGAAGGGCATCTTGGCTCCTTCCACAGTTTGGCTATTGTGGACATTGCTGCTATGAACATTGGGGCTCATGTGCCCTTTCTTCTCACTACATCTGTATTTTTGGGGTAAATACCCAGTAGTGTAATTGCTAGGTCAAAGGTAGCTCTATTTTCAACTTTTTGAAGAACCTCCCTACTGTTTTCCAAAGTGGCTGCACCAGCTTGCATTCCCACCAACCGTGTAAGAGGGTTCCCCTTTCTCCACATCCTCACCATCATTTGTTGTTTCCTGTTAATTTTTGCCTTTCTAACTGGTGTAAGGTGATATCTCATTGTGGTTTTGATTTGTATTTCCCTGATGGCTAGTGATGTTGAGCATTTTTTCATGTGTCTGTTAGCCATTGGTATGTCTTCTTTGGAGAAGTGTCTTTTCATGTCTTCAGCCCATTTTTTGACTGGGTTATTTGTTTTTGAGTGTTGAGTTTGAGAAGATATTTGCAAATGACATTAAGGACAAAGGGCTGATATCCAAGATTCCCTTTTTCTTTAAAGGGATAATTCTGTTTTCTAAGAATAGATGCTACACTGTATCAAGCATGTGGTAAACTTCAGGATACTAGTATCATTTTGAAAATTTCATGCATGTGTTAGAAAGTGTCCATGCTGAAGGCAAGAATGTTCCTCAACTGCCTCTTGCAATTGAAAGCCAAGATACATTTTGGAATTTGAAAATATTTTCTCCCTGCCGCATAGTTTAAAATGATGAGTTACTTCTGGCATCTCAACATAATTAATGGGGATGTCATACGTGCTTACAAATATGGAAAAGCTATTCAAGAGACAGGAACAAGTGAATACATTCCTATCTGTGAAATAAGGCGAATTTAAAGTGTTGCTTTCTTGCTGAAAACCTGGTACTATTCTTCGTGCAGGCTATTGGCACCCCTGCCTAGTGAAGTAGGTCACCAAACAGAGGTGTCAAGACTGATAAATTGTGAAGGAAGGAAAAGGAGATATTCAACCCTCTCTCTAATCCTCTCTTATTCTCTCTGTATCCAATGGAATGATATTTTGTGGGTGTTTTTGTAAGTCACATGGATTTGGAAAAGGGATTACTGGTTTAATAATTTTGACAGTGAGGGGCACCTGGGTGGCTCAGATGGTTACGCTTCTGCCTTCAACCCAGGTCATGATCCCAGGGGCCTGGGATCAAGCCCCACATCAGGCTCCTGGCTTAGTGGGGAGCCTGCTTCTCCCTCTCCCTCTCCCCCTGCTCATGCTCTATCTCTGTGTCTCAAATGAATGAATAAAATCTTTAAAAAAATAGTAATAATAATTTTGACAGTGATTGCAACCAGTTACCCCACCGTTGGCATTAATCTATTATCCTAGCGCAGCACAATGGGCTGCCCCATGTACTGAAAAATATGTATGCTCTAACTTGAAGAAAAATGTTGTAAAATCCAGGTATTCTTTAAAAAGTTATTTTAATAATGTTTCAATTTATTTCTGTGCCCAGTGGCTCACTACAGCTTTTTGTCAAAATCTTTTCTTAAATTTCTTTAAGCTTTTTTATTGTCCTGTGCCCTTCCTATTAAACCATGGCTTTAACCTTTCTTGAGGTTTTCTAAATTTTGAAAATCTATATATATTTTTTAGAAGTAATTTGGGGACAAAGCTATATTATAGAGATAAAAATAATGTCTTTGAGACAAGCTAATGAAAGCTATAATATTAGTAGGCAATCTCTTAGGCAAAGAGGTCGGGAAGAAACATCTCTTATCAGTGCTGAACTAGGCCTTGGGTAGCACCATGCTCAGCAAATAACTCAAAGATACCAAGGTCTTTGTTTATTCCCTTCTTAGCTCCTTTCTGAGGCAGCAGAGGTCCCACTTTAAGTCACAAAGACCTATTGCTTTAGAGGAACCTCTATTTTTCAGTAATCCTTCAAAAATTGGAAATCCTTACTAACTCCGTCAGAAACATAAAGATTAAATCTTTCAGAGTCTTTATATTAATTATTTTTAATATTCCAGAGTATCTGATTTCTTCTCAAGTAAAATGACCTTCCCCCACCCTCCCACTCTCCCTTAGCTGTATTCATTGACATGTGTTTCTGACAGGTTTAAATATTTCAACTCAACTGGACTGAATTCCGAAATGAAAAAACCACTAAACCTCAAGAATCATGAAAGGTTACCAAGAAAATACTTCAAAGGGGATGGGAAGAGGGAGAATATCTAAATGCTAAGGTTTTCAGCATCAGGTGTTATTTTCAGTCTCTTCTCTGGCAGATTGCTTGGTGTGCCATGTAAATGGCAACTCAAAAAGGAGACTTCCTGTCTCAACATATCAGCCTTCATATCAGAGTTTTGAAAAAAATGGGGATTTTTTTCCCCCAAATGTAGCAGTCTTTCCGTCAGTAAATGTTTTAATTCATTGTGTTGGGAGATTTACTGCATTTTCTTCCATAGCTTTGTTTTTTCTTAATTCCTTCTAGTCCAGGGAGAAAGCGAAGTGTTAGGCAACATCCAGCTAAGAAAGATGTTTAAACTTAAATAAAATATGTAATATTGGGTGTTATATCAAAATTATACAAGTGGGTCCCAAAATATCTACAGAGAGAACCAAATTTATCCATCATTTCAACTCTCTACTTCTCTATAGATTCTCACATGCTTTTGATTTGTAATGCTCTAGGACAGATCACAATCATCATCTGAATGGTAACTGATTCTGTTCATTTTCTATACATCAAATTCACATATCATTCTGTTCATTTTTATATATCAAATTCCCCTTGCTTTTTGGAAACCTTAGCTATTGACACAAGGACCCTCCATGCTTTCATACAAATACAGCCTAAAACAAGAACAGGATTGCTGAGATTTGGTTGCAAATTTAATTTTCCCACAGTAGCTCTCAGTAGTCTTGACAACTAGGCCATGTTGAGGAAGAAAGACTTTCCTTTATAAGCTAAATTCAAAAGTTATTTGGTCCATTGAGTCTTATACATATACTATAAATACTGCTTTTGAAATGATAGGTAATATGGACAATATAATGAAAAGTTCCCATCTGACACAAAATAGTACGGAAATTTTGGGGTTTGGATTGGAAAGAGATATGCAGGGCTAAGAAAGATATAAAGGAATGTTAACTCTTGTGACCGAAGAGAGACCTCATATCAAGAAAAAAAAATGTGGGGCACTGTCAAATTTTCAAGCTGGGAGTACATCTCTTCACTGCTTCCAATAAGGCACAGGAGTAAGAGCAGGAAGGACAGAAAGGTGTCTGAAACAACTCTCCAAATGAAACAAAGTCTCTCTGATCCTCCATTAATAGAACCCAGAATCTTTCAAATGTCCACGGATGGCTACAGACCTTTCATCATAACAATAGTCAAAAGTGGCATTAGACGAGAAAAAGGAGAAAATACCCAAATACTTGATTAGATGATGTTGCAGCCAGCCTTCAAAGGTTCAACAATGCCTTCAGGAAGAGTCAGTGAGGAGAGCCATCATGCCTTGCTTGTGCCAAAAGGGTATGTTAGAAGTTACACAAGGCCAGGCCTTGTTGCAATGGCTATAATCAAGTTCAGCCAGAGCCTGAAGAGAAAGCCAACATGTCCCCTAGATGCCCCCCTCTTACCACCATGATGATTCTTTCCAGAAGCTTTCTCCCCAAGTTGGTAGTCATGAAGGGGGAGACAGGAAGAAACCTAGAGGTGGGCACCACTCTATCAAGGATGTTAAGTTAAAGTGAAATAGAATCCTTAAGGGCAGAAGAAAGTTACCTCCAATGTGGTCAGGTTTCCCTTTCTCTTCTACCACCAGAAGAATTGAATTTATGACAGCATCATTTTTCACATAAACTCCTATTTACTACTGTTTCTGTTTTATGTGGCAACAACTAAATATCCCTTAGTGGTACCTGGCATATCAGCCTGCACAGAACCATCTCTCGCTCTCTTCTTCCCTCTCCCTCTCATTCAAATTCACTTATTCCACCTGACAGCAATATCTTTTAATCTATATATTTTCCTCTATCACCACTGGATAATTTCAAGAAACTCCTAACTGGTCTTGATCCCTGTGCCTCTGAATTTTTCTTATTCTTTTTATTGTCACAAACCCCAAGTCTGTTTCATTCTTTATATGCTTCATCTAAAAGAACCCCTCAACATGCAAATCTGTCTCATTACTGTCCTGCTTCAAACTCAGCAGTTTTCCATCTTCTTGAGGATAAACCCAGCCCAGTTAAGGGGTCTACCATCCAGGGTCTGCATTGTAAATATATGGCACAAATAGCCGCTTGAGTAGATGTTATAAATGGCTCATTTATCAGGTTGTGGGTGCAATATAGGGAAACCATGGGAAATACTGTGGTGGGATTTTACTCTGTCAATATGGCTCATCCAGAATCACATTTTCCACAATCTCTTTTGTTGTATGGTTCTGGATTGGATGTGGCCAGAAGGGAAATTCATTTTGACATGTGGAAGGCAGAAGCGAAGCATTGGCCATTACAATCCAATGACAGGTTTTAGAGAGGTGAAGGACAGGTATAGAGGTGTGGCCGGGTTCCAGGTTGTCTTTGCCCCACATTCAGCTCTTCTTCCCAGCTGCTGACCCATCTGACCAACAGCAACCACAGGCTCACCGTTAGATGCAGACTTCCCCAGCTCTCCTTCATAACTCCATTCCAGCAGCTGAATGTGACTTGCTTTCCTGATTGTGTGACAAGCTCCGATTCATCCACCAGGGCATCTGACTGGCCAATTTATGACTTATACTTGATCCTCCAACTCTCCCTTTTGGGCCATTATTTTCCCAGCTTCTCCAACAATTGTATGAGGCCTTATTACTATAATAAATCCCTATTCCATAATACCCATAACAGTCCCGCTTGCCTGACCTTGCAGACAGTATAGAAGTCTGGGATTATCGTTAACCCTGAATGAAAGCAGAGAATCAGGTAGAGGAAGTTTCTTTGAGACTAGGAGGGATTATGAGCTATGGAACAAAGCTACATCATGGTGGTTTCATAGGAAGAATGGTGGGGAAATAAATAGCCTGGTTTTACTCTCCTCCCTCTTTCCAGTCTATTACCTGAGATCCTTGTTTACAGAGGAAAACCAGAAACCAGAAGCACAGGAACCACTGATAGAACCTATACATGTTGACCTCCAGAGCAGAGAGCAGGGGACATATTGTACTTGGAAGACATTTGGCACACACAGCTTAGGTGATCCATCACAGCCCGCCCACTGTCCCCCAGGCCTCTCCACCTTGTATTTCACCTTCTTCCTCACACTTTCTGCTACAACCACTCTGAGATTTTTTTTACATCCTTGAGTCTACATTATTTTTACTTTCTTGAGGGCCTTTTGTAAAGAATGCTCTCTCTGAATGTGCTAGGAGAGTACTGCCTCTTTCTGAGAAAGAAACAAACAGGGAGCAGAGAAGGACCACTATGTCCTTAATGGCCCTTGCCAAGATTATACTGGAACTTTCACTTTTAAGTAGGACAAACTTAGTCTACCAGTTGGATCCCTTTGCAGAAAATAGCAATACCACTTGGACATCATATAAAAAGCAATTATCTGAAGGTACTGGAGGAGAAACAGTCTAACAGAAAATACATCCTCACTTGGAGTGGGGAAGATGGTGTTCTCCACAAGTAGGTCCTCATCATTCATGGCCTTTAACTTCAGTCTAAATGCAGTCCACATGTGTACACACAGTGGTGAGAGGGGCTCACAAGGTAATTTTCACTCTTTGAGTTCTGGGGAATCAGAAAAATTAAGCTGGACAATGTGAAACATTGAAGAGAGTGTGGGAGTTCTTAAGGGGCAAAATCCATAAAGGGGATCTGTATCTATCCATATCTCCAACTGATCCATATCTCCTATCCATATCTCCAATGGATCCTGAACATGCTTAAAGCAAAACAGATTAAAAGCACCAGAATTAAAGACAAACGATCTGAATCCAGACCGTATCTGGTACCCACGCAGCAGAGCCTGTAGTTCAAATCCAGCAAGCCAATTACCTGCTGAGAACGGAAAGGACCCTCATTACAGAAAAATAACATAATTCAGAATCTCCACATTCACATATCTTGAATGCAATCCAAAAGCACCAAACATAATAAAAACCAAGAAATAGAACACATTGTCACAAAAAAGAAATTGAGTCTGACTCAGAGATGAACATCCAGATTTTTAAAAGGCTTTTGTAACTACCACCAATTAAGTAAAACAAAACATTTTTTCAGAAAATAGAAATATCAGTGAAGAAATAGGAAAGTGTCCAAAGCAAAGAACAGAGAGATTAAAGATCAAGGAAAAAAAAAAAAACAACAGTCTTGGCAATTTATTAGATGTTATCAAATGGTCTAATATACAGGTAATTGATATGCCATAAGGAGCAGAGACCTAGAATGGAGTAGAAAAATGACTGAAAATTTAACAGTTGAAAATTTTTCATTTTGATGAAATATAAAAATTTTCAAAAAGAACCTACTAAAGAAACATACAAGCAAAATAAATACCAAGAACCTGAGGTGAAGCTCATCACAGTCAAGATAACAAAAGCCAAAGATGAGGAGAAACTCTTGAAAGTGGTAAGAAAAAATTAGTTGGGGGGAGGGGAAAAGATGGTGGAGGAGTAGGGGACCCTATTTCAACTGGTCCCCGGAATTGAGCTGGATACCTACCAGACCACTCTGAGCACCCAGGAAATCAGCCTGAGATGTAAGAAGA
This sequence comes from Zalophus californianus, assembly GCF_009762305.2. Classification (NCBI taxonomy): domain Eukaryota; kingdom Metazoa; phylum Chordata; class Mammalia; order Carnivora; family Otariidae; genus Zalophus; species Zalophus californianus. Next base: position 47,513,986 of record NC_045599.1, on the reverse strand, counting down.
TCTGGATCTCTACAAACAGAAGATTGCAGGTGGTTGGTTTCAATGTATGAAGTGGGGAGCCGTGATCCCACAAGTAGATATCGAGGATAAACGGCCACGGGAGGGAGCCTGGCCATGGAGATCCAACACCCCCGGTGAGTGATAGCCTCACACGCTGGGGATGGGGCACAGACTCGCAGATCGCTAGCCGCGGGAAAAGGACTTTAGACGGAAACCTGAGCAGCGGGATCACGCGTGCAAACTGGGGGTGGCTGGCAGTTTTAGAGGCACAAAGGGCAGAGAGGAGCCCTGATCTGGAGGCAGGACTGGGAGTACTGCTGAAGGGCCCACAATCCAGAACACTGCAGTTTATAGCAGCACAGACAGAAACGGAGAGAGTGTGGCCTGGAGAGCTCACTGAAGAACAGACTGCGATCTCTCTGCTCTGAGACAGAGGATTGGAAACGGTCTCTTCTGCTCTGACTCTAGGAAGAGACGCAGAAAGCCATCACAGAAAGCCACCAGAGAACAAAAGCCCTAAAAAACCAGTTTTCACTGAGCCCATCCCCTGCCACAGCAGGCAGGGCAACTCTGCCTAAACAGGACTGCCTGAGTAACAGCGCAGGAAGCCCCTCCCCAAGAAGACAGGCTGGGAAAACAAGAGGCCAGCAACCTTAAGGTCGCTAGAAAACAGGTGCATCTTGCTTGGGTTGTGGTCAATAATTTGGACTCTATACATTCCCTCAACCACCCCTCAACAGAATGACTAGGAGGAGGAACCCCCAAAATAGGAAAGACTCAGCAATTATGACTTATGCCACAGATTTACAAATGGATGCAGATATAACCAAGATGTCGGAGATGGAATTCAGGCTAGCAATTGTGAAGACAATAGCTAGAATGGAGAAATCAATTAATGGCAACATAGAGTCTCTAAGGGAAGAAATGAAAGCTGAATAGGCAGAATTTAAAAATGCTATCAATGAGATTCAATCTAATCTAGATAATCTAACAGCAAGGGTAAGTGAGGCAGAAGAACGAATTAGTGACCTGGAAGACAATTTACTAGATAAAAAGGGAAAAAAGGAGGCTAGGGAAAAACAACTCAGAATCCATGAAAATAGAATCAGAGAAATGAGTGACACCATGGAGCATTCCAATGTCAGAATTATTGGAATCCCAGAGGGGGTGGAGAGAGAGAGGGGACTAGAAGATATATTTGAGCAAATCATAGCTGAGAACTTCCCTAATCTGGGGAATGAAACAAACGTTCGCATCTTAGACGCAGAGAGGACCCCTCCCAAGATAAAGGAAAACAGGCCAACAACCTGGCATGTAATAGTAAAACTCGCAAATCTTAGAACCAAGGAAACCATCTTAAGGGCAGTTAGAGGGAAGAGATTCCTTACGTACAGAGGCAGGAACATCAGAATAACATCAGACCTATCCGCAGAGACCTGGCAAGCCAGAAAGGCCTGGCAAGACATATTCAGGGTATTAAACGAGAAGAACATGCAGCCAAGAATACTTTATCAGGCAAGGCTGTCATTTAGAATGGATGGAGAGATGCAGAGCTTCCAAGACTGGCAGAAACTGAAAGAATATGTGACCACTAAGCCAGCTCTGCAAGAAATATTAAGGGGGGGTTCTATAAAAGGAGGAAGACCCCAAGAGTGATATACAACAGAAATTTACAGGGACAATCCATAAAAACAAGGTCTTCAGAAGCAACATGATGACAATTCATATCTTTCAATAATCACTCTCAACATGAATGGCCTAAATGCTCCCATAAAATGGCACAGGGTTGCAGACTGGATAAAAAGACAGGACCCATCCATATGCTGTCTACAAGAGACTCATTTTGAACCTAAAGATACATCCAGACTGAAAGTGAAGGGATGGAGATCCATCTTCCATGCCAGCGGACCTCAAAAGAAAGCTGGGGTAGCAATTCTTATATCAGACAAATTAGATTTTAAACTAAAGACTGTAGTTAGAGACACAGAAGGACACTATATCATTCTTAAAGGGTCTATCTAACAAGAAGATCTAACAATTGTAAATATGCCCCCAACATGGGAGCATCTACATAAGCCAGCTGTTAACCAAAATGAAGTGTCATATTGATAACAATACATTAATTGTAGAAGACCTCAATACTCCACTCTCAGCAATGAATGGATCATCTAAGCAGAAAATCAACAAGGAAACAAGAGCTTTGAATGATACACTGGACCAGATGGACCTCACAGGTATATACAGAACATTCTACCCTAAAACAACAGAATACTCATTCTTCTCGAATGCACATGGAACTTTCTCTAGAATAGATCACATACTGCGTCACAAATCAGGTCTCAACCAATACCAAAAGACTGAGATTATTCCCTGCATATTCTCAGACCACAATGCTTTAAAACTGGAACTCAATCACAAGAAAAAATTTGGCAGAAATTCAAACACTTGGAAGCTAAAGACCACTCTGCTCAGGAAGGTTTGGGTCAACCAGGAAATCAAAGAAGAACTTAAACAATTCATGTAAACCAATGAGAATGAAAACACATCGGTCCAAAACCTATGGGATACTGCAAAGGTGGTCCTAAGGGGGAAATACATAGCCGTCCAATCCTCACTTAAAAAAATAGAAAAATCCTGAATTCACCAACTAACTCTACACCTTAAAGAACTAGAGAAAAGGCAACAAATGATGCCTAAACCATGCATTAGAAGAGAAATAATTAAGATTAGAGCAGACATCAATGAACTAGAAACCAGAAACACAGTAGATCAGATCAATGAAACTAGAAGTTGGTTCTTTGAAAGAATTAATAAGATTGATAAACCACTGGCCAGACTTATCCAAAAGAAAAGAGAAAGGACCCAAATTAATAAAATTATGAATGAGGGGCGCCTGGGTGGCTCAGATGGTTAAGCATCTGCCTTCAGCTCAGGTCATGATCCCAGAGTCCTGGGATTGAGCCCCACATCAGGCTCCTGGCTCAGCAGGGAGCCTGCTTCTCCCTCTCCCTCTGCCTCTCCCCCTGCTCATGCTCTCTCTCTCTGTATCTCTGTATCTCAGATGAATTAAAAAAATAGAAAATAAAAAAAATAAAATTATGAATGAAAGGGGAGAGATCATGACTAACACCAAGGAAATAGAAACAATTATTAGAAATTATTATCAACAACTATAGGCCAATAAACTAAGCAATCTGAATGAAATGGATGGCTTCCTGGAAACCTATAAGCTGCCAACACTGAAACAGGAAGAAACTGACAACATGAATAGGCCAAAAACCAGTAACAAGAATGAAGCAGTGATCAAAAACCTCCCCAAAAACAAGAGTCCAGGGCCTAATGGATTCCCTGAAGAATTCTACCAAACATTCAAAGAAGAAATAATACCTATTCTACCAAAGCTGTTTCAAAAACTAGAAACAGAAGGAAAGCTTCCAGACTCATTCTATGAGGACAGCATTACCTTAATCCCCAAACCAGGCAAAGACCCCATCAAAAAGAAGAATTTCAGACCAATATCCCTGATGAATATGGATTCCAAAATCCTCAACAAAATCCTAGCTAATAGTATCCAATAATACATTAAAAGGATCATCCACCACGACCAAGTGGGATTTATCCCCAGGATGCAAGGGTGGTTCAACATTCACAAATCAATCAATGTGATAGAACACATTAATAAGAGGAGAGAGAAGAACCATACGGTCCTCTCATTTGGTGCAGAAAAAGTATTTGACAAAATACAGGATCCTTTTTTATTTTTTAACCTGTTGTGATTCTTTTTTTTTTTTTTAAAGATTTTATTCATTTATTAGAGATTGAGCGAGGGAGAAACAGCACGAGAGGGGAGAGAGTCAGAGGGAGAAGCAGACTCCCCACCAACCTGGGAGCCCATGTGGGACTCGATCCCAGGACTCCGGGATCATGACCTGAGCCGAACGCAGTCGCTCAACCAACTGAGCCACCCAAGCGCCCCTACAGGATCCTCTCTTGATTAAAACTCTTCAGAGTATAGGGATAGAGGGAACATTCCTCATGTTCATAATCCATCTATGAAAAACCCACAGCAAATATCATTCTCAATGGGGAAAAGCTGAGAGACTTACCTTAAGATCAGGAACACGTCAAGGATGCCCACTCTCGCCACTACTGTTCAACATAGTACTAGAAGTCCTAGCAACAGCAATCAAACAAGAAAAAGAAATAAAAGACATCCGAATCAGCAAAGTAGTCAAACTCTCACTCTTTGCAGATGGCATGATACTTTATGTGGAAAACACAAAAGACTCCACCCCCAAATTACTAGAACTCATTCAGCAATTCAGTAATGTGGCAGGACAAAATCAATGCACAGAAATCAGTTGCTTCCTTATACACTAACAATGCAACTGTAGAAAGAGAAATTAGAGAAATGATTCCACTTACAATAGCACCAAAAACCATAAGATACCTTGGAATAAACCTAACCAAAGAGGTAAAGGATCTATACTCTAGAAACTACAGAACACTCATGAAAGAAATTGAAGAAGACACAAAAAGATGGAAAAACATTCCATGCTCATGTATCAGAAGAATAAACATTGTTAAAATGTCTATGCTACTCAGAGCAATCTATACCTTCAATGCCATCCCGATCAAAATTCCAATGACATTTTTCAAAGTGCTGGGACAAACAATCCTAAAATTTCTATGGAATCAGAAAAGACCCCGAAGTGCCAAGGAAGTGTTGAAAAAGAAAAACAGAACTGGGGGCATCACGTTGCCTGATTTCAAGCTATATTACAAAGCAGTGATCATCAAGACAGCATGGTACTGGCACAAAAACAGACATATAGACCAATGGAACAGAATAGAGAGCCCAGATATGGACCCTCAACTCTATGGTCAAATAATCTTCGACAAAGCAGGAAAAAATATCCAATGGAAAAAAGACAGCCTCTTCAATAAATGGTGCTGGGAAAATTGGACAGCCACATGCAGAAGAATGAAACTCGACCATTCTCTAACACCATACACAAAGATAAACTCAAAATGGATGAAAGACCTCAATGTGAGACAGGAATCCATCAAAATCCTAGAGGAGACCATAGGCAGTAACCTCTTCGACATCGGCCACAGCAACTTCTTTCAAGATACATCTCCAAAGGCAAGTGAAACAAAAGCAAAAATGAACTTTTGGGACTTCATCAAGATAAAAAGCTTCTGCACAGCAAAGAAAATGGTCAACAAAACAAAGAAGTAACCCACAGAATGGGAGAAGATATTTGCAAATGACACTACAGATAAAGGGCTGGTATTCAAGATCTATAAAGAACTTCTCAAACTCAACACCCAAAAAAAAACAAATAATCCAGTCAAAAAATGGGCAGAAGACATGAAAAGACACTTCTCTGAAGAAGACATACAAATGGCTAACAGACACACAAAAAAATGTTCATCATCATTAGCCATCAAAGAAGTTCAAATCAAAACCACACTGAGATACCACCTTATGCCAGTTAGAATGGCAAAAATAGGGAAAGAAACAACAAATGTTGGAGAGGTTGTGATGAAAGGGGAACCCTCTTACACTTTTGGTGGGAATGCAAGTTGGTACAGCCACTTTGGAAAACAGTGTGGAGGTGCCTCAAAAAATTAAGAATAGAGCTACCCTATGACCCAGCAATTGCACTCCTGGGTATTTACCCCAAAGACACAGATGTAGTGAAAAGAAGGGCCATATGCACCGCAATGTTCATAGGAGCAATGTCCACAATAGCCAAACTGTGGAAAGAGCCAAGATGTCCTTCAACAGATGAATGGCTAAAGAAGATGTGGTCCATATATACAATGGAATATTACTCAGCCATCAGAAAGGACGAATACCCAACTTTTACATCAACATGGATGGGACTGGAGGAGATTATGCTAAGTGAAATAAGTCAAGCAGAGAAAGTCAGTTATCGTATGGTTTCACTTATTTGTGTAACATAAGGAGAAGGAAGGGAAAAATGAAGGGGGGGAAATTGGAGAGATGAACCATGAGAGACTATGGACTGTGAGAAACAAACAGCGTTTTAGAGGGGAGGGGAGTGGGGGGATGGGTTAGCCCGGTGATGGGTATGAAGGAGGGCATGTACTGCATGGAGCACTGGGTGTTATATGAAAACAATGGATCGTGGATCACCACATCAAAAACTAATGATGTATTGTATGGTGACTAACATAACATAATAAAATAAAGAAAAGAAAAGAAAAGAAAAGTATTAGTTAAATGTCACATTAAAAAAAAGAAAGTGGTAAGAAAAAAAACACGATGTTATGTTTAGAGGACCACAAATTCAATTAATGACTGATTTCATAGCAGAAACCATCAAGAATGAGAGAAATATATGGTACCTTATGAAATAGTTTTTTAAGTGTCAAATTAGTATTCTAGGGTACTCTATGCTAGATATTCAGGAGATTTTCCTTCAAGAATGAAGATAAAGACATTTTCAGATTAAAGAAAACCAAGACAACTTCCTGGCAGCCTAATTGCACTAAAGGAAATTATTCAGGGTTTAAGGGAATGATATTGGATAGAAACTTGGATCCTCTGAAAATAATAAAAAGAACTGAATTCTGCCAGCAACCTGAGTGAATAAGGAAGTGGATTCTTCTATCATCCCTAGAGAAGAACACAGCCCTGCCAACACCTTCATTTCTGACCTATAGAACTGTGACATAATAAATGTGTTGTTTTAAGCTGCTAGTTCATGGTCAGCAAAAGATAATAGAGGGGCTCTTGGATAATATTAACCTCTCTCTCTTGTGTTACAGAGAAAATTCTAAAGTGAAACCTATACCATTTTATAAAGGGTCCCCAACAGAACTGAGCCCCCATTTTCTACAGCAGTAACTAGCTCAGTGACATGGCTTAGGATACCCTTTCTCTCGTTGCCTGATTTATTCTTCCAAGTCCCACAACTCTAGGTCTCTCAAATCACGTTCTCAAGTAATATATCTGCAAGCTAGCTTTTGTCTTGGGGTCTGCTTTTTGGGGGGACTCAAAGACAGCTGGTCCTGGGAGGACCCCTACAGTAAGTCCTCAGGTTGGGAGATTACTCAGGTTAGGATCCTTGGTTGCTATATGTGACCCACACGTCAGCCAGCAATCAGACCCCAAGTGCTGTTGGTAGCTGGGGTGGGCTTCAGAGCTGGCTGCAGGAGCATCGCAAGGGTAATGCTCTAACCCTCGGGAGACTGGAACAAGTTACAAGTAAACGTGAAGCATTGGCATGTGAGGCTGGGAAAGCACTTGAAAGGTTGGGGTCAGTGGCAATCCTAACGTTTGTAAAATCGTCTGCCTTTGGTTGAATGTGACAAGAGTTTCAACAAGAAAAAGACAGGTTTGGATTTTCCACTCCATTTAAGGCAAACTGTGAAAGTGAGTGAGTCTCATGGCAGCATTTGAGACTCTCTACAAGCCCCAAAGGGGCGAAAATCAGGCTGATCCTCAAATGGTACTGGTAGCACACCTACAAGGAGACTGAATTCACAGCTTCAGCAGGACTCCTGCATAAAAAAACCGGGTCCCTACCAGAGAAAGATTCTTGGCAAAGATGCCTCTGTACATCAATTATGTGTAACTTAAGAATGTTATGTCATAAACATGAGTTTCATTTTCACAGGGATTTTTTTAATTTTTTATTGTTATGTTAATCACCATATATTACATCATTGGTTTTTGATGTAGTGTTCCACGATTCATTGTTTGTGCATAACACCCAGTGCTCCACGCAGACTGTGCCCTCTTTAATACCCATCACCAGGCTAACCCATCCCCCCACCCTCTTCCCCTCTAAAACCTTCAGTTTGTTTTTCAGAGTCCATTGTCTCTCATGGTTCGTCTCCCTCTGACTTACTCCCCTTTATTTTTCCCCTCCTGCTATCTTCTTCTTTTTCTTTTTTCTTAATATATGTTGCATTATTTGTTTCAGAAGTACAGATCTATGATAAAAGTCTTGCACAATTCACAGTGCTCACCATAGCGCATACCCTACCCACTGTCTATCACCCAGCCACCCCATCCCTCCCACCCCCCACCACTCCAGCAACACTCAGTATCTTTCCTGAGATTAAGAATTCCTCATATCAGTGAGGTCATATGATACATGTCTTTCTCTGATGGACTTATTTCACTCAACATAACACCCTCCAGTTCCATCCACGTCGTTGCAAATGGCAAGATCTCATTCATTTTGATGGCTGCATAATATTCCATTGTGTATATATACCACCATTCCTTATACATTCATCTGTCGATGGACATCTTGGCTCTTTCCACAGTTTGGCTATTGTGGACATTGCTGCTATAAACATTGGGGTGCACGTACCCCTTCGGATCCCTACATTTATATCTTTGGGGTAAACACCCAGTAGTGCAATTGCTGGATCGTAGGGTAGCTCTATTTTCAACTGTTTGAGGAACCTCCCTACTGTTTTCCAGAGTGGTTGCACCAGCTTGCATTCCCACCAACAGTGTAGGAGGGTTCCCCTTTCTCCGCATCCCCGCCAACATCTGTCGTTTCCTGACTTGTTCATTTTAGCCATTCTGACGGGTGTGAGGTGGTATCTCATTGAGGTTTTGATTTGGATTTCCCTGATGCCGAGCGATGTTGAGCACTTTTTCATGTGTCTGTTGGCCATTTGGATGTCTTCTTTGGAAAAATGTCCGTTCATGTCATCTGGCCATTTCTTGTTTGGATTATTTGTTCTTTGGGTGTTGAGTTTGATAAGTTCTTTATACATTTTGGATACTAGCCCTTTATCTGATATGTCATTTGCAAATATTTTCTCCCATTCTGTCGGTTGTCTTTTGGTTTTGTGGACTGTTTCTTTTGCTGTGCAAAAGCTTTTTATCTTGATGAAATCCCAATAGTTCATTTTTGCCCTGGCTTCCCTTGCCTTTGGCGATGTTTCTAGGAAGAAGTTGCTGTGGCTGAGGTCGAAGAGGTTGCTGCCTGTGTTCTCCTTTAGGATTTGGATGGACTCCTGTCTCACACGTAGGTCTTTCAACCATTTGGAGTCTATTTGTGTGTGTGGTGTAAGGAAATGGTCCAGTTTCATTCTGAATGTGGCTGTCCAATTTTCCCAACACCATTTGTGGAAGAGACTGTCTTTTTTCCATTGGACATTCTTTCCTGCTTTGTCAAAGATGAGTTGACCATAGAGTTGAGGGTCCATTTCTGGGCTCTCGATTCTGTTCCATTGATCGATGTGTCTGTTTTTGTGCCAGTACCATACTGTCTTGATGATGACAGCTTTGTAATAGAGCTGGGAGTCCGGAATTGTGATGCCTCCAGCTTTGCTTTTCTTTTTCAACATTCCTCGGGCTATTCGGGGTCTCTTCTGGCTCCATACAAATTTTAGGATTATTTCTTCCATTGCTTTGAAAAAAGTGGATGGTATTTTGATGGGGATTGCATTGAATGTGTAGATTGCTCTAGGTAGCATTGACATCTTCACAATGTTTGTTCTTCCATCCATGAGCATGGAACGTTTTTCCATTTCCTTGTGTCTTCTTCAATTTCTGTCATGAGTATTTTATAGTTTTCTGAGTACAGATCTTTTGCCTCTTTGGTTAAATTTATTCCTAGGTATCTTATGGTTTTGGGTGCAATGGTAAGTGGGATCGACTCCTTGATTTGTCTCTCTTCTGTCTTGTTGTTGGTGTATAGGAATGCCACTGATTTCTGTGCATTGATTTTATATCCTGCTACTTGACTGAATTCCTGTATGAGTTCTAGCAGTTTTGGGGTGGAGTCTTTTGGGTTTTCCACATACAGTATCATATCATCTGCAAAGAGTGAGAGTTTGACTTCCTCTTTGCCGATCTGGATGCCTTTGATTTCTTTTTGTTATCTGATTGCTGTGGCTAGGACTTCTAATACTATGTTGAATAGCAGTGGTGAGAGTGGACATCCCTGCCACGTTCCTGACCTTAGGGGAAAAGCTCTCAGCTTTTCCTATTGAGAATGATATTCGCTGTAGGTTTTTCATAGATGGCTTTTATGATATTGAGGTAGGTACCCTCTATCCCTATAATCTGAAGAGTTTTGATCAAGAAAGGATGCTCTACTTTGTCAAATGCTTTTTCTGCATCAATTGAGAGGATCATATGGTTCTTGTTCTTTCTTTTGTGAATGTATTGTATCACGTGGATTGATTTGCAGATGTTGAACCAACCTTGCAGCCCAGGGATAGATCCCACTTGGTCATGGTGAAACATCCTTTTAATGTACTGTTGGATCCTATTGGCTAGTATTTTGGTGAGCATTTTTGCATCCATGTTCATCAAGGATATTGGTCTGTAATTCTCCTTTTTGATGGGGTCTTTGGTGTTGGGATCAAGGTAATGGTGGCCTCATAAAATGAGTTTGGCAGTTTTCCTTCCATTTATGTTTTTTTGGAACAGTTTCAGGAGAATAGGTATTAATTCTTCTTTAAATGTCTGATAGAATTCCCCTGGGAAGCCATCTGGCCCTGGGCTTTTGTTTGTTGGGAGGTTTTTGATGACTGCTTCAATTTCCTTAGTGGTTATAGGTCTGTTCAGGTTTTCTATTTCTTCCTGGTTCAATTTTGGTAGTTGATACATCTCTAGGAATGCACCCATTTCTTCCAGGTTATCTAATTTGCTGGCATAGAGTTGCTCATAGTATGTTCTTATAATTGTTTGTATTTCCTTGGTGTTAGTTGTGATCTCTCCTCTTTCTTTCATGATTTTGTTGATTTGGGTCATTTCTCTTTTCTTTTTGATCAGTCTGGCTAGGGGTTTATCAGTCTTATTAATTCTTTCAAAGAACCAGCTCCTAGTTTCGTTGATCTGTTCTACTGTTCTTTGGTTTCTATTTCATTGATTTCTGCTCTGATCTTTATGATTTCTCTTCTCCTGCTGGGTTTAGGCTTTATTTGCTGTTCTTTCTCCAGCTCCTTTAGGTGTGGGGTTAGGTTGTGTATTTGAGACCTTTCTTGTTTCTTGACAAAGGCTTGTATTGCTATATACTTTCCTCTCAGGACTGCCTTTGCTGTATGCCAAAGATGTTGAACAGTTGTGTTTTCATTTTCATTGGTTTCCATGAATTTTTTTAATTCTTCTTTAATTTCCTGGGTGACCCATTCATTCTTTAGTAGGATGCTCTTTAGCCTCCATGTATTTGAGTTCTTTCCGACTTTCCTCTTGTGATTGAGTTCTAGTTTCAAAGCATTGTGGTCTGAAAATATGTAGGGAATAATCCCAATCTTTTGGTACCCATTGAGACCTGATTTGTGACCTAGGATGTGATCAATTCTGGAGAATGTTCCATGGGCACTAGAGAAGAATGTGTATTCCGTTGCTTTGGGATGGAATGTTCTGAATATGTCTGTGTATTCCATTTGGTCCAGTGTTTCATTTAAAGTCTTTATTTCCTTGTTGATCTTTTGCTTAGATGATCTGTCCATTTCAGTCAGGGAGGTGTTAAAGTCCCCCACTATTATTGTATTGTTGCCAATGTGTTTCTTCACTTTGGTTATTAATTGCCTTATAAAATTGGCTGCTCCCATGTTAGGGGCATAGATATTTACAATTGTTAGATCTTCTTATTGGATAGACCCTTTAAGTGGATATAGTGTCCTTCATCTCTTATTACAGTCTTTGTTTTAAAATCTAATTTGTCTGATATAAGAATTGCCACCCCAGCTTTCTTTTGGTGTCCATTAGCATGGTAAATTGTTTTCCACCCCCTCGCTTTCAATCTGGGGGTGTCTTTGGGTCTCAAATGAGTCTCTTGCACACAGCATATCGATGGGTCTTGTTTTTTAATCCAATCTGATAGCCTTTACAGGAATATTTTAGTCAGGAACTGCTTTTTGAGTCTTTGAGTACTTCCAATGGCATACCAATATTTGAATGCAGAAGTTGAGGCAAGGCAAACAAAAAAATACTCAATTTTGGTGTGTTTACACTGCTAAAGTTGGTTAAGAAAAAACTTATTTTTTTAACTGAGAGATTTATTTAAACAAATAGTATTGCAAAAGTGTGTGGTTGCTTTGGGCTCTACATACTTTAAATAAAGGACATGAATTCACTGTTTTGGAGAGAAGTATGCTAGTCACTACCAGATATGATAATATTGTGGAGTGTTGACACAGAGCTTTTGGTCCAGGCATAAATAAAGAAATTTGTCTTCATTGGGAGACCTGGCCCCTCATTTAGTTGAATAAATTGAGCAAGTAAACTTTTATAATTCTCACATCAACAATAAGTCAATGTTATTGAATGCAGTATGGTGACAGTAAATAATTAAGCGATAGGTCCATTTGTGAAAAATGAGATACAAAGCAATAAAGGATCGTGAAACCAGAGAAAACTAGTTTCAAATTCTGTTCTTTATTTACAAGTTGTATGAATTTCAGTAATTCACTTTCTCTGAACTTGAGCTCCCTATTCCAAAGCATTGACATAAAAATGCATACCACAGAGGATTAACCTATATAGGACACGCAAATATAGCAGATACATATTGGAAAAATATAATCAAAAACAAAAGAGCCTGCCAACCCAGAAAACTTCTTACAAATGTTTAAAGAGGGGGGAGGAGCAAGATGGCAGAGGAGTAGGAGACTTAAATTTCATCTGGACCAAAGAATTCAGCTAGATAGGGATCAAACCATTCTGAACACCTATGAACTCAACAGGAGATCAAAGAAAAGAATAGCAGCAACTCTCTGAACAGAAAAGGACCACTTTCTGGAAGGCAGGACATGCCGAGAAGTGAATCTGAAGCGATATTTGGGAGGATACGGCGGGGGAGGGGAATTCCATCAGCCACTTCTGGCAAGTGATAGAGCCGCGGAGCACAAAATCGGAAATTTTAGAAGTAGGCTCCGCTGAGGGACATCGCTCCGTGGCTAAGCGGGGGGTGGGACCCTCGCTGGGACAGTGTGGTCTGAGGACCCTTGGGGTCACAGGAAGACCGGGGGTGCCTGAGTGCAGCAGAGCTCCCAGGTATTGGAGCGGGGAAGCCGGCTGGAGAGATGAGCCAAGACCGGGCTCGCAGCTCGGGGTTGCCATAAACTGTGATCTGCGGCACAGTCAGGCCACTGCTTCTCCAGCAGGGACCCAACAAGCAACAGATCCGGGAGACTCCCCTTCCTCCCCCCGGAGGAGCAGCGCTGGAGTGCACCACAGGGATCTGCTGGGTTTGGAGACTCCACAGGGTTCCGGGTGCCAGAGATAGAAATGCTCTGTCACAGGCCGGGTGAGCACGGAGTGTGGCCAGAGACCGGGGAGATGGGAGTGATTGACTGCTTTTCTCTGGGGGCGCACTGAGGAGAGGGACCCCAAGTTCTCAGCTCCTCCGGGGTAGAGATTGGGAGGCCGCCGTTTTCACTCTCCTCCTCCAAAGCTGTATGGAAAGCTTGCAGGGAACAAAAGCTCCCGAGAGCAAACCCGAGCAGATTGCTTAGCCCAGACCGGCAAGGGCAGGGCAATTCCGCCTCAGGCAAAGACATTTGGGAACCATGGCAATAGGCCCCTCCCGAGAAGATCAGCAAGAACCGCCAGCCCAGACCAAGTTTACCAATCAATGAGAACAGAAGAACTCCAGTGCTAGGGGAATACGGCATATAGAATTAATGGCTTTTTTGACCATGATTCTTTAGTCTTTCAAAGTTTTAACTTTTTTTTTCATTTTTCTTTTTCCCTTTTTCAAACATCAATCTCTTTTTTAAAAAATATTTTTTATTTTTCATTTTTAGAGTCATATTCTATCCCTTCATAGTAGTTGACCTTATTTTTGGTATATATATTTTGTTCTCTGTTTAAACTTTTGGGATACAGTTTCTTCTAACACATCACAATATACCCTAAATCTCTAGTGTAAGGCTTTGTTCTAGTCTCCTGCCTGATCACTCTCTCTTTTTTTAAAAAAAAAATCCTCTTCTTTTTTCAACCAACTTCTTACCTTAACAATTCCTTTTATAAAATCTTTTATAATTTTCGTCTTTACAATCACATTCCATGACTTCATCTTATTAACCCTTATTTTTGTACATATATGTTTTTCTTTAAAATTTTGGGAGGCCCTTTCTTCTAACAGACCAAAATACGCCAAAAGTCTAGTGTGTGGCACTGATCTATGCACCAGCCTGATCATATTTGATCATATTTTGGGTTTTTTTTAAATCTTTCTCTTTTTTTTTTTTCTTTTTTCTTTCTTTGCCTTTCTTTTCCCCATTTCAGGTCTCTTCTGATTTGTTTAGTGTATATTTTTCTGGGGTCATTGTTACCCTGTTAGCATTTTGTGCTCTCATTCATCTATTCTCCTCTGGACAAAATGACAAGATGGAAAAAAATCACCTCAAAAAAAGAACAAGAGGCAGTACCATCTGCCAGGGACCTAATCAATACGGACATTAGTAAGATGTCAGAACTAGAGTTCAGAATGATAATTTTAAAGATACTAGCTGGGCTTGAAAAAAGCATGGAGAAATAAAAGAACTAAAATCTACCAAGTTGAAGTCAAAAGGGCTATTAATGAGGTGCAATCAAAAATGGAGGCTCTAACTGCTAGGATAAATGAGGCAGAAGAACAAATAGATGGAAAATAGAAGAACAAATGATGGAAAATAAAGAAGCTGAGAAAAAAAGATAAACTACGGGATCATGAGGGTAAAATTCGAGATAAGTGATACCATAAGACGAAACAATATTAAACTGGAGTAAGATAAAATTGGAGCAAATTATAGCAGAGAAATTCTCTAATTTGGGGAAGGAAATAGGCATCAAATCCAGGAGGCACAGAGAAGCCCTGTCAAAATCAATAAAAACAGGTCAACACCCTGACATCTAATAGTAAAACTTATAAGTCTCAGAAACAAAGAGAAAATTCTGAAGGCAGCATGGGACAAGAGGTCGGTAACCTACAATGATAGAAACATTAGATTGGCAACAGACCTCTCCACAGAGATCTGGCAGGCCAGAAAGGACTGGCATGATATCTTCAGAGCACTAAATGAGAAAAATATGAAGCCAAGAATACTATATCCAGCTAGGCTGTCATTGAAAATAGAAGGAGAGATAAAAAGCTTCCAGGACAAACAAAAACTAAAGGAATTTGCAAACATGAAACCAGCCCAACAGGAAATATTGAAAGGGGTTTTCTAAGCAAAGAGAGCCTAAAAGTAACATAGACCAAAAGGAACACAGAAATATACAGTAACAGTCACTTTACAGGCAATACAATGGCACTAAATTCATATCTTTCAATAGTTACCCTGAATGTAAATGGGCTAAATGACCGAATCAAAAGACACAAGGTATCAGATTGGATAAAAAAAAAACAAGACCCATCGATATGCTGTCTGCAAGAGACTCATTTGAGACCCAAAGACACCCCCACATTGAAAGTGAGGAGGTGGAAAACCATCTACCATGCTAATGGACATCAAAAGAAAGCTGGGGTGGCAATCCTTATATCAGACAAACTAGATTTTACACCAAAGACTATAATAAGAAATGAGGAAGGACACTATATCCTACTTAAAGTGTCTATCCAATAAGAAGATCTAAAAAATTGTAAATATCTATGCCCCTAACATGGGAGCAGCCAATTATTTAAGGCAATTAATAACAAAAGCAAAGAAACACATCGACAACAATACAATAATAGTAGGGGACTTTAACACTCCCCTCACTGAAATGGACAGATCATCTAAGCAAAAGATCAACAAGGAAATAAAGACTTTAAATGAAACACTGGACCAAATGGAATACACAGACATATTCAGAACATTCCATCCCAAAGCAACAGAATACACATTCTTCTCTAGTGCCCATGGAACATTCTCCAGAATTGATCACATCCTAGGTCACGAATCAGGTCTCAACGGGTACCAAAAGATTGGGAATTTTCCCTGCATATTTTCAGACCTTTGAAACTAGAACACAATCATAAAAGGAAATTCGGAAAGAACTCAAGTACATGGAGGCTAAAGAGCATCCTACTAAAGAATGAATGGGTCACCCAGGAAATTAAAGAAGAATTAAAAAAATTCATGGAAAACAATGAAAATGAAAACACAACTGTTCAAAATCTTTGGATGCGGCAAAGGTGTTCCTAAGAGGAAAGTATATAGCAATACAAGCCTTTCTCAAGAAACAAGAAAGGTCTCAAATACACAACCTAACCCCACACCTAAAGGACTGGAGAAAGAACAGCAAATAAAGCCTAAACCCAGAAGGAGAAGAGAAATCATAAAGATCAGAGCAGAAATCAATGAAATAGAAACCAAAAGAACAGTAGAACAGATCAACGAAACTAGGAGCTGGTTCTTTGAAAGAATTAAGATTGATAACCCCCTGGCCAGACATATCAAAAAGAAGAGAGAAATGATCCAAATAAATAAGATCATGAATGAAAGAGGAGAGATCACACCCAACACCAGAGAAATACAATTATAAGAACATATTATGAGCAACTATATGCCAGCAAATTAGATAATCCAGAAGAAATGGATGCATTCCTAGAGATGTATCAACTACCAAAACTGAACCAAGAAGAAATAGAAAACCTGAACAGACCTATAACCACTAAGGAAATTGAAGCAGTCATCAAGAATTTCCCAAGAAACAAGAGCCCAGGGCCAGATGGCTTTCCAGGGGAATTTTACCAAAACATTTAAAGAAGAATTAAAACCTATTCTTCTGAAACTGTTCCAAAAAAACATAAATGGAAGGAAAACTGCCAAACTCATTTTATGAGGCCACCATTACCTTGATCCCCAAACCAGACAAAGACCCCATCAAAAAGGAGAATGGCAGACCAATATCCTTGATGAACATGGATGCAAAAATGCTCACCAAAATACTAGCCAATAGGATCCAACAGTACATTAAAAGGATGATTCACCATGACCAAGTGGGATTTATCCCTGGGCTGCAAGGCTGGTTCAACATCCGCAAATCAATCCACGTGATACAATACATTCACAAAGGAAAGAACAAGAATCATATGATCCTCTCAATAGATGGAGAAAAAGCATTTGACAAAGTGCAGCATCCTTTCTTGATCAAAACTCTTCAGAGTATAGGGATAGAGGGTACATACCTCAATATCATAAAAGCCATCTATGAAAAACCTACAGCGAATATCATTCTCAATAGGAAAAGCTGAGAGCTTTTCCCCTAAGGTCAGGAACGCGGCAGGGATGTCCACTCTCACCACTGCTATTCAACATAGTATTAGAAGTCCTTGCAACAGCAATCAGATAACAAAAAGAAATCAAAGGCATCCAGATCGGCAAAGAGGAAGTCAAACTCTCACTCTTTGCAGATGATATGATACTGTATGTGGAAAACCCAAAAGACTCCACCCCAAAACTGCTAGAACTCATACAGGAATTCAGTCAAGTAGCAGGATATAAAATCAATGCACAGAAATCAGTGGCATTCCTATACACCAACAACAAGACAGAAGAGAGACAAATCAAGGAGTCGATCCCACTTACCATTGCACCCAAAACCATACCTAGGAATAAATTTAACCAAAGAGGCAAAGGATCTGTACTCAGAAAACTATAAAATACTCATGAAAGAAATTGAGGAAGACACAAAGAAAGGGAAAGACGTTCCATGCTCATGGATCGGAAGAACAAATATTATGAAGATGTGAATGCTACCTAGAGCAATCTACACATTCAAGGCAATCCCCATCAAAATATCTTCCACTTTTTTCAAAGAAATGGAACAAATAATCCTAAAATTTGTATGGAAGCAAAGAGACCCTGAATAGCCAGAGGAATGTAGAAAAAGAAAAGCAAAGCTGGAGGCATCACAATTCCGGACTCCCAGCTCTATTACAAAGCTGTCATCATCAAGACAGTATGGTACTGGCACAAAAACAGACACATCGATCAATGGAACAGAATCGAGAGCCCAGAAATGGACCCTCAACTCTATGGTCAACTCATCTTTGACAAAGCAGGAAAGAATGTCCAATGGAAAAAAGACAGTCTCTTCAACAAATGGTGTTGGGAACATTGGACAGCCACATGCAAAAGAATGAGACTGGACCATTTCCTTACACCACACACAAAAATAGACTCCAAATGGCTGAAAGACCTAAACGTGAGACAGGAGCCCATCAACATCCTAAAGGAGAACACAGGTAGCAACCTCTTCAACCTCAGCCACAGCAACTTCTTCCTAGAAACATCGCCAAAGGCAAGGGAAGTCAGGGCAAAAATGAACTATTGGGATTTCACCAAGATAAAAAGCTTTTGCACAGCAAAAGAAACAGTCCACAAAACCAAAAGACAACCGACAGAATGGGAGAAAATATTTGCAAATGACATATCAGATAAAGGGCTAGTATCCAAAATCTATAAAAACTTATCAAACTCAACACCCAAAGAACAAATGATCCAATCAAGAAATGGGCAGAAGACATGAACAGACATTTTTCCAAAGACGACATCCAAATGGCCAACAGACACATGAAAAAGTGCTCAACATCGCTCGGCATCAGGGAAATCCAAATCAATACCTCAATGAGATACCACCTCACACCCGTCAGAATGGCTAAAATTAACAAGTCAGACAACGACAGATGTTGGCGGGGATGTGGAGAAAAGGGAACCCTCCTACACTGTTGGTGGGAATGCAAGCTGGTGCAACCCCTCTGGAAAACAGTATGGAGGTTCCTCAAACAGTTGAAAATAGAGCTACCCTAAGATCCAGCCATTGCACTACTGGGTATTACCCCAAAGATACAAATGTAGGGATCTGAAGGGGTACGTGTACCCCAGTGTTTATAGCAGCAATGTCCACATTAGCCAAACTGTGGAAAGAGCCAAGATGTCCATTGACAGATGAATGGATAAAGAATGGTGGTATATATACACAATGGAATATTATGCAGCCATCAAAAGGAATGAGATCTTGCCATTTGCAATGACGTGGATGGAACTGGAGGGTGTTATGCTGAATGAAGTAAGTCCATCAGAGAAAGACATGTATCATATGACCTCACTGATATGAGGAATTCTTAATCTCAGGAAACAAAATGAATGTTGCTGGAGTGGTGGGGAGTGGGAGGGATTGGGTGGCTGGGTGATAGACACTGGGGAGACATTGGGGTGATAGACATATGGTGAGCACTGTGAATTGTACAAGACTGATGAATCACGGATCTGTACTTCTGAAACAAATAATGCAATATATTTAAGAAAAAAAAAAGAAGATAGCAGGAGGGGAAGAATGAAGGGGAGTAAGTGGGAGGGGGAGACGAACCATGAGAGATGATGGACTCTGGAAAACAAACTGAGGGTTCTAGAGGGGAGGGGGGTGGGGGGATGGGTTAGCCTGGTGATGGGTATTAAAGAGGACACATTCTGCGTGGAGCACTGGGTGTTATGCACAAACAATGAATCATGGAACACTACATCAAAAACTAATGATGTAATGTATGGTGATTAACATAACAATAAAAAATTATTTAAGAGGGTACATACTGCATGGAGCACTGGGTGTTATACGCAAACAATGAGTCATGGAACCCTACATCAAAAACTAATGACGTAACCTATTGTGATTAACATAACAAAACAATACAAAACAAAACAAATGTTGAAAGAAAAGTTTTATTCTTGAATAAAACATCCAGCCAGAATATGCTGTGCAGAGTCAGTCTGCTAAGAAATTGCAAAGATAGCAGGAAATCTTACCATTTTACATGGCCAAGCGGGCAACTCATTACACACATGTTCTCAAGCTGAACAATAACTGGTCCTCAAGCGAGAGGATTTTACAGCACCCTGTGCCATGCATAAGTTCATCCTAAATGCACCTGGCAATTGGGGGTGGCCATAAGGGTTTGGTAATTAGATTTATCCAAAGGGAAAATAAGCTTCTCAGATCTCTATAACAGGAGACAGTATTGCAACTTAGAGCAGTGTACCCACTGAAATTAGCCTCTGACCCTCTCATGGAAACTAGGAAATAGGAGCACCATATTCCTTGATGGTCGTGTTACAGAAATGGCTCCCTGACACTCCTGGGTCTTTAAGTGAATAAGAATCTTGCTGAGCTTTTTAAAAGATTTACATACATTTCTAAAAGACAGAGAAACAATTTACAAATTTTCTCAAGTAAATGCTGTCAGAATAAGGAGAACGAAGTATCTCTGATTTTCAACAGGGAGAATTAAGCCTCTGATTTTTAACTGAATTTACCTTACATAGAGTGCCATGTCTACCACATTGGTCTGCCTAGTCTATTATCCCTTCATAAAGACTCTTTTATTACATATAAAGTAACCATCCTTTTTAATTCCTACCAACACTGAAACTGGTATACAAAATCTCCAAATGCTTTTTCTGACCTATTAACAGTAATAAAAAAAAAAAAAAAGAAAGAAAAACAGGCCAAAAAACGTATAGGTTCTCAATATTAAAATTCATCTACACAATATGAATTACTCCAGATTAATGCTTACATACAAACACAGAACCACAAACTTAACTACAACAACTTGAAAGACCCCAAACATTGAATTTCAAAGGATGAACAATATCTCATGATGCACTTCAGGAGATTAAAAAGCGAGAAAAAGTTAATTCTCTGCAATTTGCAGCTCTAATAGGCTATTAGGTAGACCTGTATCAGCAATAGGTAGCTGAAAAAAGAGATGAGCCTGGAGGTTCCAGGACTGTTCTCTTACTCTGGAAGTACATGCTCCACAGGGGACATAATGCAGTCCTAGCACAGGTGCCTACCTGTATCTCACACAGTGTAGTCCCAGGATCTCAAATTTGACTGGCAAATGCCTCTTGGTCCAATCTCAAAATTCCTGAGGGGAAAAAAAAAAAAGATACTGAGGTAGAAATAAATTTCAAGTTTAGATAGAAGGAGGGGTAATATAAGATTATATTTTTATAGAGATCCTCATTAACATCTGGAAAGGAAAAGCAGAGGCATCCTGAATTGTCAAGGTATTACCATTTAAAGGACAATTGCTGAGCATAATAGGAAGCTCACCAAGCTGATTCCTGTCAGTCTGACACTTTGCTGGAGGCATGAAAATGTCAATTCAAATGAGGTTGCAGACTACAAAGTCCTTAAAATGACAGGTAAATTCAGGCACATCGTAGAAAATATTTGACCATCTTTAATTTATAAATAGCTCAATAAATCACAGTGACAAAGAAAAAACCATAACCTTTAATAAAAATTTAACAGAATAGTTGACAAATTGACGATTATAATGAAAGAGACTGACACACTTCTGAAGAGTAGATTCCAGTAAAAAAAATTTAAATGTCACAGTTATAAAGTATGATCTAAGATTAATAAAGATCACTCATCTAACAGAAAATACACCTTCTCCATAAACATATATGAAATACCTGTAAAACTTGCCCACAAGATCTCAAAGCAAATCTCAACAAAAAATATGGCAATTTTTACCATTCTAACTGGTGTAAGGTGGCATCTCAATGTGGTTTTGATTTGAATTTCCCTGATGGCTAATGATGATGAACATTCTTTCATGTATCTGTTAGCCATTTGTATGTCTTCTTCAGAGAAGTGTCTGTTCATGCCTTCTGCCCATTTTTTGACTTGATTATTTGTTTTTTGGGGTGTTGAGTTTGAGAAGTTCTTTATAGATCTCAGCCCTTTGTCTGTAGTATCATTTGCAAATATCTTCTCCCATTCTGTGGGTTACTTCTTTGTTTTGTTGACCATTTCCTTTGCTGTGCAGAAGGCTTTTATCTTGAAGAAGTCCCAAAAGTTCATTTTTGCTTGTTTCACTTGCCTTTGGAGATGTATCTTGAAAGAAGTTGCTGCGGCCGATGTCGAAGAGGTTATTGCCTATGGTCTCCTCTAGGATTTTGATGGATTCCTGTCTCACATTGAGGTCTTTCATCCATTTTGAGTTTATCTTTGTGTATGGTGTTAGAGAATGGTCGAGTTTCATTCTTCTGCATGTGGCTGTCCAATTTTCCCCAGCACCATTAATGAAGAGGCTGTCTTTTTTCCATTGGATATTCTTTCCTGCTTTGTCGAAGATTATTTGACCATAGAGTTGAGGGTCCATATCTGGGCTCTCTATTCTGTTCCATTGGTCTATATGTCTGTTTTTGTGCCAGTACCATGCTGTCTTGGTGATCACTGCTTTGTAATATAGCTTGAAATCAGGCAACGTGATGCCCCGTTTTTTCTTTTTCAACATTTCCTTGGTGATTTGAGGTCATTTATGGAACATAAGGAACAGCATGGACGACGTTAGGAGAAGGAAAGGAAAAATGAAGGGGGGAAATCAGAGGGGAGATGAACCATGAGAGACTATGGACGCCAAAAAAAAAAAACTGAGGGTTTTAGAGTGGAGGGGGATGGGGGGATGGGTTAGCCCAGTGATGGGTATTAAGGAAAGCATGTATTGCATGGAGCACTGGGTGTTATACACAAAAAATGAATCATGGAACACTACATCACAAACTAATGATGTACTGTATGGTGACTAACATAAAATTAAATTAAAAAAATATATGGCACAGTATTAAAATCATCTTCTTTGGGGCACCTGGGTGCTCAGTGGATTAAATGTCTGCCTTTGGCTCAGGTCATGGTGCCAGGGTCCTGGGATCAAGCCCCAAGTTGGGCTCCCTGCTCAGTGCGAGTCTGCTTCTCCCTCTGCCCCTCCCCCTGCTTGTGCTAATTATAAATAAAATCTTTAAAAAAATCTTCTTTGACCACAATGCAACAAAATGAGAACAAGAACCCCCCAATTTGATTTTTTTATAGTGCCACTTAGTATAATTCATTGTTCAAAGAAAAAAATCTCAATGAAAATAAAATAGGCCTCTGTCAAAGTTGATTAAAAAAACAGAAAAGGAATGCTTGGGTCGCTCACTCGGTTAAGCAGTTAAGCATCTGACTCTTGATTTCAGCTCAGGTCATGATCTCAGTGTTGTAAGCTCAGGCCCTCTGTCAGGCTCTACACTGTGCATGGAGCCTGCTTGAGATTCTCTTTCTCCCTCTGTCCCTCCCCACTCTTTAAAAAACACAGACAAAATACCAAACAAAATAAAAATAGAAAACTGGCTAGAGATAAAGCAAATTAAAAGACAATAAAGATATAATTGTTGGGCCACACTCATGGGATTTCCACAGGTGAAATCTGAAATTGGCCCCCATGCATGGAGAGCAAGGAGAGACCAAAGACCAGGTCACTCCAGGTTGCTAGAGGGCAGTTTTAATAAGCAAGGGGACTTATATATAAGGCTTGGCTTGGGCAGCCACAAGATGAATAAATCTCCACACCCATGTATCAGAACCTTAAAAGTTGATATATAGAGGCCATCACTGGGTTCAGTCACATATACCATCAGAATAGTCTCAACAACACATTGCTCTCTCAATGCTGCACCCTTGAAACTGGGTCCTACCGAGAGAAAAACAGGCAGAATATACATCCCCAAAACAAGGAAATGAGGAAGGGTGAAGAGGCTGAGATTGTCCAGGTCCACCTCACAGATCAATTGGCAGTCATGTCCTCTTGATGACAAAATATATATAGAGAGAGATAGATATACTGATCGAGAAACAAAGCCTGTGGCACTTAATAACACTGGACATAGATATGTATCTATATAGATATATATTTTTTTGTCAAACTACACAAGCAGCCCATCAAACTGCTTATCAGAAGGGTCCTAAAAATACATCATCAAAGCCACGGATGGCTGTTGCTCAGGCTTACAGATCATTATCTTTGAAATGTGACCCCTGATCATTGTCTATTCAACCAGAGTATCTGTACATGTTACTCAGCTTCTCTAATCCCTTAATGGATGGTGACCGGGGAGAATTTGGTTGGGTCAGATACAGGATCCACACAAACTAAGACAAATCTAGAATACTCAGAAGGAAGGAGCCAATGTAATCAATTTGACAATCCTTCACCTGATGGGAAATGCAGTGGATGTTAGGAGACTCCTTCATAGTTAGCTTAGGCATTGTTTAGAATATGCCAGAAAGGTAATTATTCCATTCACCATGTCACTGTATTTCAGGGGCAATCTAGCATCCTTGGTAATGCCATCCCATTTGGATACTACAGTGCCTACACTTAAATATCCATAAGCCAGGGTAAGCCACATGAACCCATCCCAAATCTGAACATTGACAACTATGGCTTCAATGGTGTTACTTTTAGGACCTTTCCAGTCACCAGTCTGATGGGCTGCCTTGTGTAATTTGACAGAAAAAGAGACCATGTGTTGATAGTGATCATGAAACAGCCTATGGCACACACCATTAGTAAAATCAGATGAAGAATAGAGTACTATTCCTAGTTTTCCCTTCCTTAATACACTACCTTTAAAGCCTTCCAATCCCCTCTCTGGAGTGGTGATACCCACCAGGGCAATCCTGACAAGCTAGAAAGGAGCAGGTGCCCACAGACCAAACAGTTGGATTGATTCCTTTGCCAGGTATACAAGTGTGCCCATCCTGTGACCTGAACCCTAAGACTATCCAAAGTCTAAGGTTGAAGAGCCATATTTTGTAGGAACTTGACTTGTGGTCTGATCCTGCTATGTTAACATGGCTGCAGCTTTAGAAATTTGACCTGGTTATATATACATACATGTCAGCTAGGAGAAGCAGGATGGTCAGCTGGGAAGAGATGGACTGGGGGCAGGATATGCCAAACCAGGATTTCCATCTTTTTCTTTCATTGCTGTGTGTTCCGTTCCAAATAGGAGTTTCAACAGGTTTGGCTTGCAGGATGAATGGGATTCCAGCAGACCTTGAGTGCTTCCTCCTCATGGGGGGCGGGGGTGGTGCCAAGTAACTCTCCCACTCCAATGGGACATTTATCACACATGCCAATAGAATATACTTTTTCCAGGTGTGATGGGGCTTGGTGTTCTCAGAAGCATAGCATGTTGACCCACAATCAGAGTCGGGGCAATGGCAGTCTCCTGCAACTTAGATAAGTTTACAGTGTTGAACGTCTCATCAAGGGTCCCCAGCCAGGAAGACGTTGCAACAGGCCCTACCAGTTGATCATTCAAATGTTATGAAGCCTGGGACAGTACTTTAGTCCAAGCATCCAAAGTGGTTTCA
This sequence comes from Zalophus californianus, assembly GCF_009762305.2. Taxonomy (NCBI): domain Eukaryota; kingdom Metazoa; phylum Chordata; class Mammalia; order Carnivora; family Otariidae; genus Zalophus; species Zalophus californianus. The sequence goes on along the minus strand of NC_045599.1, from coordinate 47,488,851 downwards.
CCTGTTAGTAATTTCACCTTTGCTTTAGTATTCCATTTTTCCTTTCTACCAACACTACTCTTTGCAAGTCACAGGGGAGAGAAAACGTGCATTTCATGTGCTATTCTCTCACCCAGTTTTCTACATTGTGACCTATGAAATATGACCTGACCACCTTCTATTCCACAAGGGTATCCATATTACTCAGCTTCTCCAATCTCCAAATAGTGGCAGCCTGGTTGCACAGCCATAGGGGAAAGCTTGGGTTAGGCTAGACATAGTATCTGCACAAACCAAGTCATATTTAGAAACTTTACACAGAAGAGGTTGGCAATATCCTCTAACTGCCGGTTTCCAGTTGGGAACTCCTATGGATGGCCCCAGACTCCTTTGGCAGTTGCTTCAGGCATTACTTAGAAAGCCTAGGACATGCCTTTATTACATTAGCCAAGTTGTTTTTATTTCAAGAGCAGTTGGCATCTTTGGCAAAACCACCCAGCACCTGAGTGCTACAGTGGCTCTTCTTCCCATGTGCCAAGTCTGCCGTATATACTCAAGAGCCAGTTGCTACAGCTCGTATCTGAGCTAGGCCATCAGCTTCTTCATTGCCAGAGGTTGTCAGGACCTTACGAAGCAGGGGTAGATAATAGTGGGACTTGCCTCAGGCTCTTGCAGGTATCCTCAAATGTTTCTCTACATATCCAGACCGCATAAGGGCTTATTCATCATGATTTTTCCCTCCAGTTCCCACTCTCCAAGCCATAGGGTTAATCCCTATAGCACAACCCAGTTGACAGTGCTAAGTCTTAACAGCCAGGATCACGAGTAGTCACCAAACCGCTCTTAATTCACCCATGCTCTGGGGAAGTTCATTCCTCTTCCAACCAGATAGTGTCTGTGCTGAGCTAACAACTGCAGTCCGTGGGCTTGGGTTGTCCCGACCAGAACCATCTATCCACAGGACTAGGGGTGGGATAGACCTACACACTTTGTAGGGTCTAGTAGCACCCCTATTTCTAGAGATGCTGAACTGAAGGACTGGGTGTTCCTCTATTGCCAACAGGCAGGTCACTCAAAAAAAGAGGAGTTTGAGCCATGGCAGAGGTGATTGATGGAACAGGTTTTCAACCCAAGCTTTAAAAGAAGGAAGGTTCTTGCCACAATATGCTGTTACTTCATGAGAGATCTACCTGGAGTAGTGCTATGTACACTGTTAGGAGCTGTTGCTCTATAGAGGGCATACCAGGTTTCTGGCACATTCCCCAGCTGAGACCAAAAATCCTACAATTATGGTCTCCTGTCATTGCTGCCACAGAGCCCAACGCATACCTTTAGGAATCACAGAGGTATCAAATACCAATGGAATCTCTGCTTGAGAGATGCCTAGAACTTTAATCTGCTTCATTAGTACTTTTATCTTCTCAAAGGCAGCTTGCTACTCTGATCCCCAGTCCCTTATTTGCCCTTTCTCTAGCAGGCAGTCTAAGGGATGGAGGTATTGTGCCAGGTAGGGAATGTAAGTCCCCCAAACACCCACTAAGGTTTGTATCTGTTTTATGTTCTTAGGAGTTGGATAGGCTAGCATTTTATCAATCGTAGCTTCTAAAATGGTACGTATCTCACCCGACCAAAAGACTCTCAAAGACCTTAGGGAAGTACCTGGGTCTTGAATATTCTGTGGGTTCTCTATGTATCTTGTTTTTCACACAGAAACTACAGAATATCCTGTAAGCAGAGGCAGTCTTCACAGATTAATTTATAATCAGTGTAATGGGCCCATTGTACTAATATGGGGAAACAGTACAGGGATAGATCTTACATTACCATTCCATGACTTAAGGGGCTATGCAGATCAAGTTGAGAAAGCATTTCAAAAGCCCATTGTTGTTCCTCTCTCATGAAGCCAAGTTTGTGATTCAGCAGTCCAGCAAGCAGGGAAAAATATCATTTGCTCAGTCTAGTATATAGCATGGTACACTCGTAGGATGGTGGCCATGTTGGGCACAGCCCCATGGATGGGGGCACTACCTTGTTCAATTCTGTAGCCTATCATCTACCATTACCTATCTAGTTCTATTGGGCATACCAGACTGTTAAAAGCACTATAGATAATCTGTATAATACCCCCCACTCAATGTGGTTCTTAAATACGTTCTTTTTATGTTCTGAGGTAACTTGTATTATAGAAGTTTTTGTTTTTTTGTTTTTTGTTGTTTGTCAGCATAGTCAGCTTACGAGTTACTACTTCGGATTTTGTGGTTGGGTTAATCTTACCTGGAGGCAGAATTCACAGAGATTTGTACAGTGGATTTTGTAGGTTACCTACGCCCAATATGCTGCCTGGCATTAGAAAAAAAACTCATTCTTGTAGGCGCAGCCTCCCAATTTGTACTGTCAAAAGGACCTTCCTGATCCTAACAGTATGTCCTCCATAACCACTGATGGCATTGAGGGGGCAAGATTTCTGAGGGTTACCAAGTATTAGAGTACGTTCAGCTAGAGCATCAAACAAAGCCTTCACTTTTATTTCTCAAAGAGCAGCTAAGAGCTCAAAAGGCCCTCACCTGGAATCAATCTTGGCTTTTATCCACTATTTGGGGTTTGGGAATTGCCCACCATGGATAGGACTGTATCCCTGAGGATCTGCTTGAGGAGACAGATCATCAGGGATGGTAGATTCAGTCTCAGCACGAAGAGGTCAAACCACATTTGTTTCTGGGCTACCTTTATTGGACCCTTACAGCTGGTTGAGATAGCCTTTGGCTTTTTGAGCTCCTGTTCTGTCTGAAATCTTTCAAGTAGCCCATACTCATTGTTGGCATCTGTCCATTTTCCCTCCAACAGCAATTCATCGCCTGACATCCTAGGTCTCATGATTGGGCTCAGGCTGGATATCAGCATCCCATACCAGGTGCCTGGAATATACTGGCTTTCATTCCTGCAGCCAATGTGCCCCGACCCGAGGCTTCAAAGACAGGAACATAGAGGGCTGGTCTCTTCCCAACTCCTTCAGAAGAATTTATATTCCCTCCTCTACAGACTTCTACTGTCCCATGTCCAGGGAGAACCCCCTCATTGGTTTAACAATGCCTGCAGAAAAGAATAATTCAATCTTCAAGGAAGTGAGTTCCTTAAACACCCCCATAACACTAGGAAGGTGCTGAAGGCAAGAGTGTGTGCACGGTCAAAAGAACCTTCCTGATCCTAACAGTATGTCCTCCATAACCACTGACGGCATTGAGGGGGCCAGAAGATTTGAGGGTTACCAAGTATTAGAGTACATTCAGCTACAGCATCAAACAAAGCCTTCACTTTTATTTCTCAAAATGCAGCTCAGAGCTCAAAAGGCCCTCACCTGGAATCAATCTTGGCTTTTATCCTCTTTTATCCTCTATTTGGGGTTTGGGACTTGCCCACGATGGATGGGACTGTACCCCCTGCCCCAGCACCCTGTATCCCATACCCACATAAACCATGCCCAGATACTTCTCCTGGCCTTTTGCTGGAACTTGGCAGCTCAGTGGACATATTCGCTCATCATGAATGCCTCCTGAATTGGGGGCTGGCCCACTGGCTGGGGTTGCTGCTGTGCTTTCGTTCTCCTCAATATTCAGGATCAAACAGATTGGGTATTTTCTCTGAAACACTGTCACTCACCACAACATCCCTTCACTTTTCTAAGGATTCCACCTCTTAGCATCCAAGGGAGGCTCTGTCAAAATCGCTGAGACTAATTCTCAGCAGGTTGTGCACCCCAACCAGGTTTGCAAGTCAGCACCTTCAGGAATTCAACTTATAATCCTGCTCACCACCTTGTCTGCCACCCCGAAGCTAGCAGAGTAGTGGACACCCACATATCCTTCTCTAACCTCAGCTCTTCTCCCAACTTTCTAACCCGAGTTTCAGCCCCTAATTGGAATCCGTGGCCAACAGATCTACCCACCGTAAAGGCCAGCCCACCACTGCAGGTAATCATTTCCTTTCTCTGCCAATGTGCTATGCACATTGGGTCCTCAAACAAGTGTGACAAACCATAGTATTATCAGGGTGTCCCCCATATTCATGCAGCAGCCCACAAGCATCTAACACAGGAGCCACCCCTCCCCACACAGAGATTGATGACCAACTCAAGATTTCCCCTGCAGATGCCTCTTTTCCCAAAACCCTTTCCTCAGATCTCCCGGCTGCCTGGCTGGTTGGCTTTCCAATGTTTGGGTCACACCCTCAGAAGCCTCCCGGGTGAATCCAAAACTGCTCCCCATACACATAAGGCAAGGAGAGACCAAAAAAAGAGGCCACCCAAGAACAGAAGGGGGAAGTTTTAATAAGCAAAGAACTTACAAGCCAGACTCACCTTGAATGCTGCAAGAGGAGCAAACACACACACCCACTAGGCGCTTATGGAGCTTATATAGAGGCCTTAATTGGATTTGCTCACATATTCCATCCAGGTGGTCTCAATAAAATGTTACTCTCATGGCTACCTGCTTGAAACTGGCTCTTGCTGTGCTAACAGTGGGCGGAACAGACCTCCCAAGGATGCGGGGAGAATGTTGGCCTGGGTCCAGATCACAGGTCAACCAGCGGTCATGTTCTCTAGATGACCTCCTCCAGCAACACTCAGCTATACTCTAATCAAGATAATGACCAAGATTAAATGGTTAAATTACTTAAAAATTATGGAAAGCCAACATTGGTGCAAAAGAAATAGAAAATTTAAGTAACTAATAAGTTTCAAAGATATTGAAATAATAATTGGAACCCTTCCTCCCAAAAACATTTGCAGTAACTATTCCCAAATATTCAATATCAATTTTAGGTTTTCTAATTTAAGCTAAACAAATATTGCCATTTTCCTTAGCCTCAATTGTGGAGTCAGGAGCAGTGAGTATACAAACAAATTATCTTACAAATATAATTGTTTCTTACTTAAAAAAAATGACCATTTTTCCACAGAGTTGAGTTTATCCATGACCAGGAGTATCTCCATAACAAGTATAGACAGACTTAGTCAAATCTCCTTGAGCTCAGAGATAAATCTCCAACAACCTATAAAAATCAATGTGTACACTATTAAAGGTAAAGAATCAAATGTAATAAAACTGAGTTACAATGAGTTGATACATATAACTGAACACTAGCACAAGGCAATATTCCTTTGAAGAAAAAAACACCTCACGCTCTGAACAATGACTTACAAATGGACTTTGGAAATGACACCAAGTTCCCTTCTTATTCCTGAAGCCTCGAAGGTCCGAAGCTGCCAGTATCCTATTTTCTAACCCATTTTCTAACCCATAACTGTTAACAAGGACCACAATTATTCTACTAGGAGATGCATCTGCCCAAACCAATGGACACATATGATGGGTAAGTATACTTCTCCTAAGCTATTCCTTCAAGCAGTGTTTTTCCAAGTCCAGTGCCCACACCAGCAGCAATAGCCGCAGCATCCCCCGGGAAGTTGTTCGAAATGGAAATTCCAGGGCTCCACTATGGATCTACTAAATCAGAAACTCTGGGCTTTCAAGCCTTCCAGGTGATTCTGATACACACTCAAGTTTGAGAATCACTGGCCTCAAGGTCTCATCCAAGAAGCAGTGACTGTAATCTATTAAGGTATTTGTGCAGATTGCCAAACAATATTGTTTTCTTCAATGGCCTGAATTTACCCATCATTTGAGGAATTTGTAGGCTGCAGCCTCATTTGAGTTACATTTTTCATGGCTCCAGCAACCTGTCAGACTGCTAGCATGCAGTGTGTCGAGCTTCCCATAACGCTCAGCAATTGTCTTCCAAGTATTAATACCCTGACATTTCAGAATACCCCTGCTCTCCTTCTCCAGATATTAAAATCCAAATGCCTAGGTCCCATTGCCAGCTATTCTGACTCAAGAGATCTGGAATAAGGCCTTGAAATCAGCTTTGTTAGGCCCCCCCACAGTGAGCGCAGACACGCACACACACACCTCCTCCCAATACAAAGGCAGGATTGAATACCACTGCCCTTTAAAACCATTGCTAGATAAAGGTTAAAGAATTCAAATAAATCTTCAGGTGGTGACCTATGTGAAGAAGATTTAAACATTTTGGATGCTAAGTGCCCATGCTGTTCTGCACCATGCCCCATCTTCTCTTCATCTTCCAGGACTAACTAGATAGGGAAAAAATTAGGACAAAAGGCAATAATTAGGAGTGGGAAGCTCCATACAACCATGTCTCAATTTTGTATCTCTTGCAAATGAGTTTACACTCCAGGGGAAGGATCAAACATGAGTCATTACTGAGGATCAAAGTGTTGGTTGGCATAGGGACGCTTGAAGAGTGGGGACCACGTACAGAAAAACATGTTACCAGAAGACTTTCAAGGCTTGTGCTGTCTATTCCCGGCATGACAACATTCTCTGCTGCTGAGAGCAGCCCACACTGAGGATTGCCACCAGGAATGCTTCTGTATTTGAAGGGAGAGAGTTTTATCTTGTCAAATGCTATGAAATCTCCATAGGGAAAGACCTTCCCAACATAGAAATCTGACCTTAGCCCCTTCCCTCTCACCAGAAGACATATTTGCCTGTTGGGGTGGCAGCATCTGTACTGTGGGATCACCCAGTGCCAAGTCACTGTTGGCAGTCATGGTCATGTTCAGAAATCATCTGGAAATGCATTTTGCCAATGCTTTTGTTCTGCTCAGTCCCAGACTCTAGATACAACTATATTTCCCAGGGAAATAACAAAAAGCATGCTCCCATTTCCTATCACTACTGCCCCCCCATCACCATCTTTCTATCTACCACCACCACTGCTTGCTAACTTCTGAAAACTCATAGCCCTGACAAAATAATATTAAAACAAATATATGTAAGTGTACATGGCTTCATCTATATGCTTTTGGGGGTGGCTAACACATTGCACACACTGAAAAAAAATATTTTTATTGAAACTTGTTATGGACTGAATTGTGTCACCCTCAGAAATTCCTATCTTGCAGTCCTAATCCCCAGTCCTTCAGAATGTGACTGTTTTTGGAGAAAGGGTCCTTAAAGAGGTCATTAGGGTTGAATGAGATAATTACAGGGGACACTAACCCAATATGACTTTTATCCTTACAGAAAGTGGAAATTAGGACACACAAAGCAACTCCAGGAAGATAAAGAGAGGAGAGGATGGCCAAGGGGAGAAGTCTCAGAAGAAACCAACCCTGTGGACACTTTAAAGTCAGGCTTCTAACATCAAGGAACTGAGACAAAATAATTTCTGTATTTAAGCCACCCAATCTGCGCTACTTTGTTACTGACAGCCCTAGGGAACTAGTACACTGCCTTTCCATGACACACATTTTCTCACACCTGGGAATCACCCTCTCTTTCCTAAACATTCAGTCCTCTCTCACAATAAGGATCTGATTTGACAAGCACACAAAATAGCACTTTTCTTTTACAAATGTTTTTCTCTCACCTAGGAGAGAAAAAATATTTCTCTGTATTCTCACAAATTCTTGCATCTAGGATGTGAAAGAAGAAGAGAAAGAGAGAAAAATAAATATATTTGAATAAGAGGAAAAAAAAAATTTGTAATGCAGAGTGAAGGGAGCAAGAAGGAAGGAAGCTCAGAGTTGCAAGAGGAAGGAAAGCAAAGATAAAACTGCCTAATAAGTAAGCACAAGAATCAAATGATTCAAGATTATAATAGGAGATCTCAGGGTGGATGTGAGGTGAAGAAAGCCTTCTTTAGATACCAATTACTGGGCTGACTATGCTAAGTATATTCATGAAATAAGATCAATATCAACAAAAATAAATAATTTTTTGAGCATCCACAATGGGGAAGGTACTATCAATATACTCTATCGGAAAGAAATCTTTTCATAAAGAAAGAGGATGTTCTGAAAGAAGACCAGGAAAGAGCTCTAAAAGGAAAGGAGAATGAGAAAGAGCCAACATGGTGCTTCCCAACAGGCTTTAGGTCACACACCTGGCCCCAACCATACGTCACAGCTTGAAGCTGTGTGAATGATGACCCTGTTGTGATGACATCATCACCCCCTGTAAGGAAGATCTTTTCATTAAGCACCTGTCCCTTCAAATCAGCAACTGCTCACAACCACTCCTCACAGATAGAAGTCACCTTAATCTGACCCACTAGAGCCTCTAGAGTTTTCTAACCTCAAACCTCAGGAGAAAGGCAAGGCCAGATAATGGGGACCAGGAGAGGCAGAGTGTGAGTGAAAAGTTATCAAACTGAGGTTTCCATCTCTTCCTCATCTACAGATGAAATATTTCCCAAGAGTTTGAGTCCAAATAGGTGACAAAATATCATTCATATTTCTTCTATCTAGATCTTCTCAGCTTTTGAATTTATGAGAAATAGAAATAATGTTTTCAAAACCAAGAAGCTTCTTAGTGTACATTTACTAACAGGATATTACTAACAGTATTATTGCAATAATCAGATCTTATTCTTACAAAAACAGAACAGCCACAGGAGTGACTATTTAGCCATTCAGACACAATTACTTTCTAAGCATTCCATATTTAAGAATTACATGTCACTGTTCTCCCCAGGTTTGACAAAGAAAACTTGGCAAGTTACAACAGAGCTAGACAAAGATTTTTTTTCCTCATTTCTCCTCTGAATGTCTTCTTTTTTTTTTCAATTACATCTGTTGGCTAGTCATCAGAAATTGACTTCAGCTCTTCTTGTAATGTGATTCAAAAGACTTATTCAAATGGGTTAGCTGGGCCACTAGGCTGGCACCAATCCTTGACTTCTCTGTCCTTTAATTAGATGAATCAGAGGAAAATCCTACCTGTGGGGCTTGGGTGACTCAAAAGAAAAGTTGTTAGCAGACCAATATTATAAACACTGCCATGAAATACAGGGAAGCATGTATTTCACTCAGTACTGTGTAAAATCTCACAGAAAGCTTCAATGACTGTGAGGTGAAGTAAGCCTTCTTTAGATACCAATTACTTTTGTGACTTTCCAGGAGATGGATGCACAGGATGAAGCAGTATATTGCAACCCGAGTGTCCCATAGATCTGAAAGGAAATTTAAAATCAGTGCTGAGCCACTAGTATTTAAGAGATAATGTCAGCAGAGTAATTATTTCCCCTGGCCGGAGACTTCCTCAGACTATATAAATCCTAGGTAGTATCAAAGGAAGCCAAGTTTTATAGTTATCAATATAAGTGTCTAAAAACTCAGTTTTATAGCAATTCCAACCAGCTGAGGTTGAGAAGCCAGCTCACAGAACTGTTCAAGCGGAGCAGACGGTCAGCACTAAAGAAGAAACCTAAGCATAGGAGATAATACCTGTATAAGACTCACTGAAGTCTGCAATCAGATCAGCTGACGTTCCTACACAAGCTAACTTGTGACTCATCCCTGGAAAAGCACTACGGGCAAAAAGGTTGTAAGAGAGCGCTTGGAGGGAAAAGCCTAAGAGAGAGTATCAGAAAGATGGGCAGCCACGGAGACACATGTCATATATATTTAAATTAGATAAATATTCTCCATTTATGTCTATTTATCTATGAGGGGACATGAACCACCAAAACATGTGTATGTTCATCTATAAAAGGAATGATCAAGCCTGGAAACCAGAATTATTCTCATTCTCTGAAAATCTATCAAATGCAGATGAAGTGGTAACAATATATTTTATTTATAAGTAACCTTCCTTCCCTTACTAATGTAACTTAATTTGGGGGTACCTGGGTGTATCAGCGGGTTAAGAGTCTGACTCTTGATTTCAGCTCAGATCATGATCTCAGGGTCATGGGCTTGAGCCCCATATTGGGCTCTGCCCTCAGCAGGGAGTCTGCTTGAGATTCTCTCTCTCCCTCTGCCCATCTTCCTGCTCACTCTCTCTTTCAAAATCAATCAATCAATCCATCAATACAATATAACTTAATTTTTACAATAGCCCTATGAGAGGGTCAAAATAAGAGAATATTGTCCCCCATTTTATATATGGGAAAACCAAGATCCCATTATTGATTTGCTTAAATTAGCAATAAAATCAGGTTGAAGCCTTAGGACAACATATTCCTATTTCACAGAAGACACGAGAAGAGTCACTGTAATTTATATGAAAGAAATGTGGTTATAGTCACAAGACACCAATATGGGATTTCCTTGACAGTTTTAGAAATAAATCATGTTCTATGAAGTAGTGATGTTCGTCTGCCTATTCTTTAGTGTAAATCTATTCTTCTGTATGCCTCTGTCTTTGGAAAAGATGAAAATAATACAAATGGACAGCTATACCTTAAATTATAATCAGCAACCTTATTTAGGAAGTTTAGAATTTAAAAATCACAGTATACCCAGTGGACCACAATGAAATATTAACATACCAAATTTTAAAAGATGGAATATATAATGTGCCAAATCAAATATAATCAAGAGTAGAAGGAAATTTTTCAACAAAATAAAGGGAATCTATTAGAAACTTACAATAAGAATCAGACTTAATAGAAAATATAAAACTTGGGAGAAAAATGCCTGCAATAGTTTTCCTGCTACTTACCAAATCCAATTACAAAGTTTAACATTTTAAGTTTCTATTTTTTTAAAGTTCTTATTTGAACTAATTATAGATTCACAGAAAGTTATAAGATAGCAGGGTAGACTTTACCTGGTTTGTCTCAAAGAGTCACCCCTTATAAAATAAGGGTACACTATCAAAGTAAAGAAACTGATGTTGGTATACTGTGTGTATATAGTTTTTTTAATTTTATTTTCTTATGTTATGTTAGTCACCATACATTAAATCATTAGTTTTTGATGTAGTGTTCCATGATTCATTGTTTGCATATAACACCCAGTGCTCCATTCAATACGTGCCCTCTTTAATACCATCACCAGGCTAACCCATCCCCCCACCCCCCTCCCCTCTAGAACCCTGTTTGTTTCTCAGAGTCCATAGTCTCTCATGGTTTGTCTCCCACTCCGATTCCCCCCCTTCATTTTTCCCTTCCTACTATCTTCTTCTTCTTCTTCTTTTTTAACATATAATGTATTATTTGTTTCAGAGGTACAGGTCTGTGATTCATCAGTCTTACACAATTCACAGCGCTCACCATAGCACATACCCTCCCCAATGTCTATGACCCAGCCACCCCATCCCTCCCACCCCCCACCACTCCAGCAACCCTCAGTTTGTTTCCTGAGATTAAGAACTCCTCATATCAGTGAGATCGTATGATACTTCTATGTCATGTTATCACATGGGTGGATTCATGAACCACTCTACCGTCAAGAAACAGAATCACGGGTGGCTCAGTCAGTTAAGCGTCTGCCTTCAGATCAGGTCATGATCTCACCTGGGACTGAGTCCAGGGTTGGGCTTCTCGCTCAGTGGGGAGTGTGCTTCTCCCTCTGCCCCTCCCCGCTACTTGTGCTCACTCTCTCTCTCCCTTTTTCTCTCAAAAATTAAAATATTTTTTTTTAAAAAAGAAACAGAATCAAAAGATGTTCCTCATGCTACCTTGAGGAGACACAGATGTAGATCATACCTATCCCCTTCCTCCCCACCATCTACCTAACCCTTGGAAATAATTAATTTGTTCTCTGTAATTTTGTTATATCGAAAATGTTAAATAAATGGAATCATACAGGATGTGACTTTTTAACAATTTTTCTTCTGTCAGTAGGATGCCTTTAATGAAAACTGGACATTTTGGATATTATAATGTGATAACTCTGGAAAACAGACTCTTACATCTCCTTCAAGTCTGTTTATGTACTTTGATGTAGGTAGTAGCCAGATATTATATAATTTGCTTAGAGACTTTTCTAAACTGTATTTGCTACGTCTGTATGTTTGTCACATGTGGCCTCCGAAAAAATCTGTTCATTTAGCTTGAGTTCAGTTACTGTTTTGACAGATATCCTTGAATGCCAGGTGGGGCAGATGGGGTAAGAAGAAGAAAAGGAAGAAGGAGGAGGAGCAGCAGTAGTAGTAGAAAAAGCGAGGAGCAGCAGCAGTAGTAGAAAAAGTGAAAGAAGAGAAAGAAACCCTCTCCTAGCTTTTACGAATTAACTCTGTGCTGGAGCACTCCTTCAGTGCTTAGCCAGGCTATTTCAAACCCTTCCTTAGCCTTTACTTTCAGCTTTCATTGAGCCTAGAAATCAGTCCAGTGTAAAACCTTCAAGTCGTCTGTTTTTTTCTGAGCATGTGTTCTGTCCTGGTCATGCCTGTGGCTTTCTAAATTCCCTGCTATACTATACACAGGTACTCTTTTTTTAACTAAAAAAAATTTCTTAGTATAGTTGTCACATGGCGTTACATTAGTTTCAGGAGTACAACATAGTGATTCCACAACTATACATTACACTGTGCTCACCACAAGGGTAGCTACCGTCTGTCACCATACAACGCTATTATTATACCATTGGCCATATTCCCTATGCTTTTGAATGCTCTAATTTCCCACAGAAACTCCCAGCTTTTCTTCCCAGGCTCTCGGCACTTTCCTGTGTGCCTCAATTTAATCTTTTGCTCCAGGTGGCTGCTGACTGTTCATTTACCTCATAATGTTTTTGAAGAATGCCAAGAACATTTCTGCCTTTAGTGAGTTCTAAGTTCGGCAAAATGAAGACAAGCACTTTGCTGCATGAGGCCTTCACGTAAGCCCCAGACAGGTTAGAACAAATACAATTGTCTGTAAAGTCAACTCTGCTCCCTCCAGAATGAGAGACTAAAGTCCCACACTGGGAATGTACACTACCATCTTCAAGAGACCATCATTGGGTCAAGAACAGGAGTGGAGCAGGTTAAATAAAATGCTGCAGAGCTTTCCCATCATTTTTAAGTTGCCTTTTTCTTGATTCAGCATTTGTTTGGTTGCTGTGAAACCCTTTGACTATTTTCCAGAATTCTGACAAAGTGGATTCTAATAGTATTTGCTCAATGATTTGATGTTTCTGTGGAGATGTGGGCCCTTGGAGCTACCTACATCACCATTTTCACTGATGTCACTCAGGATAATGCCTTTGAGATCCCCCTAAGATTTTTGGTAAATCAACAGTTTGTTCCTTTTTACTGCTGAGTAGTATTTCAGGATATGGCTCTCCCATGGTTTGTTTACCCACTCACCCATCATAAAACATTTGTGTTGCTTCCAGTTTGGGACTATGATAAGTGAGGCTACTGTAAACTCTCATGTGCACGTTTTTGTGTGGATATGAGTTTTCACTTATCTGGGATAAATGCCCAGAATTAATGATTGTGGAGTCTCATGGTAATATGTATATATTTAGTTTTTATTAAGAAACTACCAAACTATTTTTCAGAGTGACCATACTACTTCATATTCCTATCAGCGATGTATGAATGGCACAGTTTTTCGACATCCTCATCACCATTTGGTACTGGCACAATTTTTTTTTTTATTTTAGCTGCTCTAATAGGCGGGTACAGACATCTCATTGTGGTCTTGATTTGCATTTCCTTAATAGTTAATGATAAACATATACATATATATAATTATGTGTGCTTATATATAAATAAGATGAATGACAGCAATGTACAAGGAATGAGAGTAAGGAATTAGGATATTTTGTTATTATAAGCTATTCACACTACCCATGGAGGTGGTACAGTGTTATTTGAAAGCACACTTGAATTAGCTCTAAATGAATACTGCAAATTCTAGGATAACCGCTATGAAAAGTAAAAAAAAAAAAAAAAAAAAAAAAAGGACACGTTAAGAAAGAAAAGAAAATAGAATCATACAAAAATACTCAGGTAAAACCACAAAAAAGTAGAAAAAATGGAAACCAAAAATGGGAACAAAGACCAAGGGCAACACATAGAAAACAGTAATGAACATGGCAGATATTTACTCCATGACATCAATAAACACTTTGAATGTTAGTGCTCTAAATGCACTGTGTAAAGGACAGAGATTGTCAGAGTGAATTAAAAAGTACAACCCAACTCTTTGATGAGAACTCAATCATATGCTCTCAATCTAATTACATGGCAGGTTTAGAAATTCAGACATCCTATATACTCAGGGGAAAGAAAAAAAAAAAACATTGTAATGAACATCACAGAATTTCAGTGACTTAACATAGCAAATATTTATTCTTTATTCACATAAAGTCCATATGGCAGAAGAAAGGCTTGAGAGGAGGGCAAGCTCTGCTACCCAGGGGCTCAGTCTTATGGAAGTTTCACTTTGCTCTACACTTGATTTTGAAAGTTGCTTTATGTCGAAGTCCATCCAGTAGAGGAGACAGAGTGGAAAAGCTACACCTACTTCGTAAGTATTTGGCCTGAAGTAACAGATTATTTCTACTCATGTTATATTTGCATGAAGCAGTCACATGCCTTGACCTCATTATGAGGAGGAAGAAGAGGGAGGGTTTGCAAATGTGGTTCCTGACCAGGCAGCAACCACCCAGCAATGACTCTACATTATGGAATGTGAGCATCACTGCTTGGTGGACAGTCATGTCTGCCATGGAATCGTGTGTCAAGAACCCAAAACAGGATGTACTCTTTAAGTCATTAAGCCCAATTCTGGGAACTTATGTTTAAAAAAATTATTCAAAATATTGCAAAAGTTCCACAAGCATAGATGTCAGTGCTCCCTTGGTGTTCTTCCCAACTCTCTCCTCTCCTTCTGACAAGAACACCAAGAATGCTATAGCAGAACGATCTCCATTGATCTTCCCGGTATTATCTCTGAGCTTTTAGGGACATGGCTCCTTTAGAAGGTTCAACTGGAGGTAGCACTGGTTTAATATTTATGCGGTGGAAGATACACAACGAAAATGACCCAAACGACAAATCAAAAACTGGGAAGTTATTCCCAACACATATTATAGACAAAGGGCAGGTTTCCTTAAAATTCCTAAAAGACCAAAACCCAATCCAAAAAAAAAAAAATTGTTCAAACTGATCACAGAAATGGAAATATAAATAGATCTGAATACTTGAGAAGATAATCTTACTCATAATTTAGACAGTGTAAATTAGCTTTTCAATGAGATGCTTTTACCCATCAAATTGACAAAGGTAAAAAAAGTTTGATAAAATAATTATTGGGGAGTATAGGAATTTTGCTTTTTTTCATAAATATAAAACATAAAAATAAGTTTTATTTTTTACAGAAATCCCATAAAGTCATTAATAATATTTACATTTTTACAGGTTTTTCAGGTACTACAAGATCTGTCAAGGTCCCAGTCATCTTGCTTAAAACCTATTCTCAGGTCACTTAAATCTTAATTATTTTGTGCTTTAATTTGCCTGCTTCATTGTTACCACCATGTCACACTGTATACCAAATTTGCAGACCTGGGTCAAGGCCTCAAAGGTGATTCTTTGAAATAGTGCATTACCACAGTTTGGCAGGGGGGGATATCAATTTCAATATACTGAAATCAGGTTTCAGTATATATGTATGTTAAAAGATCTTTTTTTTATTATATGTCACAAGTTAACAAATTCAGTGTGTGCTTTCTTTTTAGGATGAATAGATCACAAAACTCTCTTATATGTAAGTAAAAGTATACAGAACTACAGGGTGAGACTGACAATTTCTCTCCATAGATGATAGAGAGAAAGAGGAGAGAGAGATTCTGCTCCATATGGAAAAAAATATATTATTCTCAGGCATAGGTTGAAATTTTTTTAATTGGCATACAATAAAAGCAAATATCAACAAAGTTTCACATTATCAGTGTCATGTACACCATCTCTACTACAACACAATTAATTTAGAGGGCAATAAAAATGCATAACAAAAACCTTTTGGAAAATTTAAAACACATTTCAATTAACTACTGAGTCAAATATAGTAAGATACTTAGATCTACATGATAACAAAACATCATAAAACACACTAATTTTGTGATATAGTAAAAGGGGTACTTAGCTCTGTTTCTTATAGTAGGGGAAAAAAAGGCTGAAAATAAGTAACTTAAGTATTCAAACTAAGGAATTATAAAAAGAACAATTTAATAATCTATGTGTAGTAGATTAAAAAGGGCCACAGATTCTTTCATACTCCTCCCATGGAGACGGGGGGAAGCCAAGGTTGTGGTGGTGGGGAAGGGGGGAGGTCGTCTGCATCCCAGTCCTTTCAATCTGTCTGGTTCTTCTAACTTCTTTGATCATCAGAATAATGTAGAAACGAGTAAGTGCCAGTTTCCAATCTCAGAGCCACAAGATGCCATTTAAGAAGTCCAACTACCCAGATGGAGAGCCACATGGAGAGGCCCTTAAACCATAGGGAGAGGAAGAGAGGCTCAGGTGCACTCAGCCTTCCAGCTGACATTTTGAACCTCTCGAAAATACCAGCTCCAACTGAATACCAAGTGACCACAGGCAACACATTATGGAGAATAATCCAGCCAAGCCCTTCTCAAATTCCTGACCCACATCCTCAGGCACAAGTTGCATCTTAAGCCACAAAGATTTAGGTCAATTTGTTATAGAGAAATAAGTAATTGTAATAGAAACTGGTTCCTAGATGCAAAATGCTACTATATCAAAAACCAGAAACATGTGGCAGTGATTTTAGGAACCACAGCTGGGAGAAATTGGAAGAGCCTTGAAGACTCTATTGATGGAAGCTGGAAGGGCTTTGAAGCAGTATCTGTGAAGACTTAAAGGACGGGGAAAGAGATTCTGAATTTCCCCAACTTTCTTGCCTAATATGCCTTCTAGCCAGTCAGTTTCCTCAGTGACACATTTCCTGTTCAGTATTCTCTTCCCCTGCCTGTGAAGCTCACCACCTAGCTTTGTGTGTGGACGTGACAGCCTACTCTTCTGTTCAGGAAGGTCTGGCTTCTTTGCCTGCTATTGGCTGATAAAAGAGGGAAACTCAAAATCGGCCACATACTTAGTATTAGTGCCAAACGTAATCCTCACTCCTTCCGTTTCCATAGACAAAGAAATGACTTATACTCTACTGACCAGGAGCAAACAGTCTGACTCTCTCCTGCCCAGCCTCATTCCTTCCCATGGAGGAGAAGGTGACTCCATGGGTTGGTAAGTTGAAGGAAGGAACTCCACATAGTCTCTCTAGATTCACTCTTTCATACCTTTCTGCCTGGAAAGACTGCTGTGTGATAAGCTTAGCTGAAAAATTATACTATTTAAGGGGATGCTTGCTGTTGTGTATCTTATTTCTCATTTAGTTGTAAGCTACAATTGAGGAAGAAGAGGACATTTATACCTCATTTCCCCCAAATTCAAAACTTTACCTGTATCTTACCTACAGGAACCTGTTCACTTATCTAAATTTATATCCACTCAATCACATTCCAGAAGAGAAATTTTTAACCATATAAGCTTAGGGAATCCTTGAGCACCATGAAAATATATGCATAATCTTGTACCCACTAGTATTTTTTTCTGAGAGGGTCAAAAGATTGGTTTCATCAGATTTTCCAAGAGGTCCATAACCTAATTCTGGTTAACAACTTATTGCTCTTGAAATAGCCTGCTGAGCATCTTTTTCCTTTCTGCCCACCCCCCAATCCCCTCACCAAGCACCTAGTTGTTAATTAAGTACAGGAATAAAGAATCCTTTCCCTGTTTACAGGATTCTCTGACAGGCATTTATTTTTAAGGATCATCATTTTGCAATATCAATGTATCTCAAATTTATGAAAAGAGGAAGGAACAATGGGAAGAGGGTTATCCTTACAAAGCTAAATATGGAGGGGTGCCTGAGTGGCTCAGTCGTTAAGCATCTGCCTTCTGCTCAGGCCATGATCCCAGGGTCCTGGGATTGAGCCCCGCATCGGGCTCCCTGCTCTGCAGGAAGCCTGCTTCTCCCTCTCCTGCTCCCCCTGCTTGTGTTCCCTCTCTTGCTGTGTCTCTCTCTGTCAAATAAATAAATAAAATCTTTTTAAAAAAAGAAGCTAAATATGGAAATGATCAACTACAAGACATAAGCCTAGAAAACAGATGTATACCAAATTTCACACGTTTTCAAACTTGAGAAAGATAATATGATGCATATATTCTCTATTACCCAATGCCCCCAACAAGGTCTGGAGCAGTATTCCATGATGAAACATACAAGTATTTCTGTAGCAAAACATGAATATTCACTGTAAGTGGTATAGAGATTACATTAGTGTCATCTCACATTAGGTCCTTTTATATAACTACAAAATGAGTTATGAAATACTTGTTTTTCAGTGGTTTGGGGGGAGCATGTAGTTAAGGGATTATCAACCTATAACCAAACAACACCGTTGCCTTCCTTCAATCTCTCCTTGGCCAAGACTAAATAACTACAGTTTCTTAAATATTTCTTTCAAAATCTGTTTTTTATCATCTTTAATGATCCCCATAGCTGTCCTTTGTTAGCATAATCTGACAAACAAGCAAACCCAGAACACCGTATATTATTATGCAGTGAGGTCTGAATGGGAAATTACTTTTGGCCTTCTAGGCCTGTAATGATACCCAAATGGCATCAGAGTCAGCTTTCAATAGCTTCAGGGATAACTCATTAACATCTGCATCACTCTTCCTAGAACTTGATTATTAATCCCTGATCTAAACTCCAGTCTCCACACATCCGCGGAGGTCATCCTGTTCTTACAACCCTTGGAAATAGGCCCAATGATGCTTTTATCCTACAACAAAATGAGCTGTCCAAAATGGAACAGGCTGTCTTCAAGGATAATGAGTTCCCTTTTATCAGAAGCATTTAGGCAGAAGCTAGACAATATAGTGAGTGTGCTCATAACCCTGAACAATACTGAACAATAAACATAAAACAATAAAAGAAGTTCATTTAATCCTTGTGTAATTGCACATTTTATCTTGTAAACCCACTTACATAGAGTCCATAACTAAGCTTTATCCCATATACTCAAAGTTATTAACCAACATTTGGGCAACTGAAAATCTATGATCTCAATACTTTTATCATCCACAAGGAGAAGGAGGAGTATCCTATTTGTACTTATAGGGTTCTCACCTCACAGGACTGCTCTTCCTCAGAAAGAACTGAACAACAGCTCATTTCAATTCAAATCAGTTAGGATTTACTGCTACCTTAAATTATCTCTAATGAACTACTTAGAGCTTGTTGGAAAAATTTACATGGATATAAAATAACTGGAGAACACTAAGGATGACATAAGCATGTGTGAAATACCATGATAAATTTCATAGGCAAGAAAACACAGAAAATTGGGGGGCGGAGCAAGATGGCGGAGGAATAGGAGACCTGGATTTCGTCTGGTCTCAGGAATTCAGCTGAATAGGGATCAAACCATTCTCAACACCTACGAACTCAACAGGAGACCGAAGAAGGGAGTAGCAACAACTCTCTGAACAGAGAAGCGACCACTTATTGGAAGGTAGGATGTGCAGAGAAGTGAATCCAAGGCAATATTCGGGAGGATAGATGGCGGGGGAGGGGCCTCCATCGGCCGCTTCTGGCAAGTGATAGAGCCACGGAGCACAAAAATCAGAACTTTAGAAGTCGGCTCTGATGAGAGACGTTGCTCCAATGGCTAAGCTGGAGGTGGAACTCTCGCAGGACAGTGTGGTCTCAGGACCCTCAGGGTCAAGAAAGACCGGGGGTGCCTGAGTGCAGCAGAGCTCCCAGGTATCGGAGCGGGGAAGCCGGCTGCAGACACGGAGCCGAGGCATGGGCTCTCAGCTCGGGGTGGCCATAAACCGTGATCTGCGGCACAGTCGGGCCACTGCTCCTCCAGCAGGGACCCAAGAAGCAGGAGAGCCGGGGAGACTCCCCTTCCTCCCCTGGGAGGAGTGGCACGGGAGCGCACCGCAGGGATCTGCTAGGTTTGGAGACTCCACACGGGGTAGGGAGCCAGAGATAGAAACACTCGGTCACAGGCCGGGTGAGCACGCAGTGCGGCTGGAGACCGGGGAGACGGGAGTGACTGCTTTTCTCTTGGGGCGCACTGAGGAGCGGGGCCCTGAGTTCTCGGCTCCTCCCAGCGGAGATTGGGAGGCCACCATTTTCACCCTGGTCCTCCAAAGCTATACCGAGAGCTTGCAGGGAACAAAAGCTCCTGAGAGCAAATCCGAGCAGATTGCTTAGCCCGGACCGACAAGGGCGGGGCAATTCCACCTCCGGCAAAGACATTTGGAAACCACAACAACAGGCCCCTCCCCCAGAAGATGAGCACGAACAGCCATCAAGCCAAGACCAAGTTTACTGATCAAGGAGAACGGGAGAACTCCAGCGCTAGGGGAATACTGCACATAGAATTCATGGCTTTTTTACCATGATTCATTAGTTTTTCAAAGTTAATTTTTTTTTTAAATTTTTCTTTTTCCCTTTTCAACCAGCATCTTATCAATTCCTTTAAAAAAAATTTTTTTTTTATTTTTCTTTTTTAGAGTCATATTTTATCCCTTCATAGTAGTTACCCTTATTTTTGGCATATATATATAAGTTGTTCTCTCTTTAAAATTTTGAGATACAGTTTCTTCTAACAGATCAAAATATACCCTAAATCACTAGTGTATGGCTTCGTTCTAGTCTCCTGCCTGATCATATTCTCTCCCTTTTTTTTTTTAATCTTCTTTCTTTTTTCAAACAACTTCTTATCAATTCCTTTTATAAAATCTTTTATAATTTTCATCTTTACAGTCATCTGCCATCCCTTCATTGTATCAACCCTTATTTTGTATATATATAAGTCTTTCTTCCTTTAAAATTTTAGGAGGCACTTTCTTCTAACAGAACAAAATACGCCCAAAATCCAGTGTGTGGCACTAATCTATGCACTAGCCTGATCATGTTCTGTTTTTTTTTGTTTTGCTCTGTTTTTGTTTGTTTTTATCTTTTTCTTTTTTCCTCTTTCTTTTTTCTTTCTTTCCCTTTCTTTTCCCCTGGTTTCAGGTCTTATCTGATTTGTATAGAATATATTTGCTGGGGACGTTCTAACCTGTTAGCATTTTGTCCTCTCATTCATCTAGTCTCCTCTGGACAAAATGACAAGATGAAAAAAATCACCTCAGCAAAAAGAACAAGAGATAGTACCGTGAGCCAGGGACCTACTCAATACAGACATTAGTACGATGTCAGACCTAGAGTTCAGAATCATGACTTTAAAGATACTAGCTGGGCTTGAAAAAAACGTGGAAGTTATTAGAGAAACTCTTTCTGGAGAAATAAAACAACTAAAATCTTACCAAGTCAAAATCAAAAAGGATATTAATGAGGTGCAATCAAAAATGGGGGCACTAACTGCTAGGATAAATGAGGCAGAAGAGAGAATCAGCGATATAGAAGACCAAATGATGGAAAATAAAGAGGCTGAGAAAAAGAGAGAGAAACAACTACAGGATCACGAGGGCAGAATTCGAGAGATAAGCGATACGATAAGACGAAACAACATTAGAATAATTGGGATCCCAGAAGAAGAAGAAAGAGAGAGAGGGGCAGAAGGTATATTGGAGCAAATAATAGCAGAGAACTTCCCTAATGTAGGGAAGGAAACAGGCATCAAAATCCAGGAGGCACAGAGAACCCCTCTCAAAATCAATAAAAATAGGTCAACACCCTGACATCTAATAGTAAAATTTACGAGTCTCAGAGACAAACAGAAAAACGTGAAAGCAGCTCGGGAGAAGAGATATGTAACCTACAATGGTAGAAACATTAGATTGGCAACAGACCTATCCACAGAGACCTGGCAGGCCAGAAAGGACTGGCATGAGATCTTCAGAGCACTAAACGAGAAAAATATGCAGCTAAGAATACTACATCCAGCTAGGCTGTCATTGAAAATAGAAGGAGAGATAAAAAGCTTCCAGGACAAACAAAAACTAAAGGAATTTGCAAACACAAAACCGGCCCTACAGGAAATATTGAAAGGGGTCCTCTAAGCAAAGAGAGAGCCTAAAAGCAGCATAGATCAGAAAGGAACACAGACAATATACAGTAACAGTCACCTTACAGGCAATACAATGGCACTAAATTCATATCTTTCAATAGTTACCCTGAATGTAAATGGGCTAAATGCCCCAATCAAAAGACATAGGCTATCAGATTGGATTAAAAAACAAGACCCATCGATATGCTGTCTGCAAGAGATTCACTTGAGACCCAAAGACACCCCCACATTGAAAGTGAAGGGGTGGAAAACCATTTACCATGCTAATGGACACCAAAAAAAGCTGGGATGGCAATCCTTATATCAGACAAATTAGATTTTAAAACAAAGACTGTAATAAGAGATGAGGAAGGACACTATATCCTACTTAAAGGGTCTATCCAACAAGAAGATCTAACAATTGTAAATATCTATGCCCCGAACATGGGAGCAGCCAATTATGTAAGGCAATTAATAACAAAAGCAAAGAAACACATTGACAACAATACAATAATAGTGGGGGACTTTAACACCTCCCTGACTGAAATGGACAGATCATCTAAGCAAAAGATCAACAAGGAAATAAAGACTTTAAATGAAACACTGGACCAAATGGACTTCACATCATATTCAGAACATTCTATCCCAAAGCAACGGAATACACATTCTTCTCTAGTGCCCATGGAACATTCTCCAGAATTGATCACATCCTAGGTCACAAATCAGGTCTCAACCGGTACCAAAAGATTGGGATTATTCCCTGCATGTTTTCAGACAACATTGCTTTGAAACTAGAACTCAATCACAAGAGGAAAGTCGGAAAGAATTCAAATACATGGAGGCTAAAGAGCATCCTACTAAAGAATGAATGCGTCAACCAGGAAATTAAAGAAGAATTAAAAAAAATTCATGGAAACCAATGAAAATGAAAACACAACTGTTCAAAATCTTTGGGATACAGCAAAGGCAGTCCTGAGAGGAAAGTATATAGCAATACAAGCCTTTCTCAAGAAACAAGAAAGGTCTCAAATACACAACCTAACCCTACACCTAAAGGAGCTCGAGAAAGAACAGCAAATAAAGCCTAAACCCAGCAGGATAAGAGAAATCATAAAGATCAGAGCAGAAATCAATGACATAGAAACCAAAAAAACAGTAGAACACATCAACAAAACTAGGAGGTGGTTCTTTGAAAGAATTAACAAGATTGATAAACCCCTGGCCAGACTTATCAAAAAGAAAAGAGAAATGACCCAAAACAACAAAATTATGAATGAAAGAGGAGAGATCACAACCAACACCAAAGAAATACAAACAATTATAAGAACATATTATGAGCAACTCTATGCCAGCAAATTAGATAACCTGGAAGAAATGGATGCATTCCTAGAAATGTATCAACTACCAAAATTGAACCAGGAAGAAATAGAAAACCTGAACAGACCTATAACCACTAAGGAAATTGAAGCAGTCATCAAAAATCTCCCAAGAAACAAAAGCCCAGGGCCAGATGGCTTCCCAGGGGAATTCTACCAAACATTTAAAGAAGAATTAATACCTATTCTCCTGAAACTGTTCCAAAAAAAGAAATGGAAGGAAAACTTCCAAACTCATTTTATGAGGCCACCATTACCTTGATCCCAAAACCAGACAAAGACCCCATCAAAAAGGAGAATTACAGACCAATATCCTTAATGAACATGGATGCAAAAATTCTCACCAAAATACTAGCCAATAGGATCCAACAGTACATTAAAAGGATTTTTCACCATGACCAAGTGGGATTTATCCCTGGGCTGCAAGGTTGGTTCAACATCCGCAAATCAATCCACGTGGTACAATACATTAACAAAAGAAAGAACAAGAATCATATGATCCTCTGAATAGATGCAGAAAAAGCATTTGACAAAGTAGAGCATCCTTTCTTGATCAAAACTCTTCAGATTATAGGGATAGAGGGTACCTACCTCAATATCATAAAAGCCATCTATGAAAAACCTACAGCAAATATCATTCTCAATGGGAAAACCTGAGAGCTTTTCCCCTAAGGTCAGGAACATGGAAGGGATGTCCACTCTCACCACTGCTATTCAACATAGTATTAGAAGTCCTAGCCACAGCAATCAGACAACAAAAAGAAATCAAAGGCATCCAAATTGGCAAAGAGGAAGTCAAACTCTCTCTTTGCAGATGATATGATACTGTATGTGGAAAACCCAAAAGACTCCACCCCAAAACTGCTAGAACTCATACAGGAATTCAGTAAAGTGGCAGGATATAAAATCAATGTGCAGAAATCAGTGGCATTCCTATACACCAACAACAAGACAGAAGAGAGACAAATCAAGGAGTCGATCCCATTTACAATTGCACCCAAAACCATAAGATACCTAGGAATAAATCTAAGCAAAAAGGCAAAGGATCTGCACTCAGAAAACTATAAAATACTCATGAAAGAAATTGAAGAAGACACAAAGAAATGGAAAAACGTTCCATGCTCATGGATTGGAAGAACAAACACTGTGAAGATGTCAATGCTACATAGAGCAATCTACACATTCAAGGCAATCCCCATCAAAATACCATCCACCTTTTTCAAAGAAATGGAACAAATAATTGTAAAATTTGTATAGAACCAGAAGAGACCCCGAATAGCCAGAGGAATATTGAAAAAGAAAAGCAAAGCTGGCAGCATCACATTTCCGGAATTCCAGCTCTATTACAAAGCTGTCATCATCAAGACAGTATGGTACTGGCACAAAAACAGACACATCGATCAATGGAACAGAATCGAGAGCCCAGAAATGGACCCTCAACTCTATGGTCAACTCATCTTTGACAAAGCAGGAAAGAATGTCCAATGGAAAAAAGACAGTCTCTTCCACAAATGGTATTGGGAAAATTGGACAGCAACATGCAGAAGAATGAGACTGGACCATTCCCTTACACCACACACAAAAATAGACTCCAAATGGTTGAAAGACCTAAACGTGAGACAGGAGTCCATCCAAATCCTAAAGGAGAACACAGGCAGCAACCTCTTCGACCTCAGCCGCCGCAAGTTCTTCCTAGAAACATCGCCAAAGGCAAGGGAAGCAAGGGCAAAAATGAACTATTAGGATTTCATCAAGATAAAAAGCTTTTGCACGGCAAAGGAAACAGTCCACAAAACCAAAAGACAACTGACAGAATGGGAGAAGATATTTGCAAATGACATATCAGATAAAGGGCTAGTATCCAAAATCTATAAAGAACTTATCAAAGTCAACACCTAAAGAACAAATAATCCAATCAAGAAATGGGCAGAAGACATGAACAGACATTTTTCCAAAGACATCCAAATGGCCAACAGACACATGAAAAAGTGCTCAACATCGCTCAGCATCAGGGAAATCCAAATCAAAACCTCAATGAGATACCACCTCACACCCGTCAGAATGGCTAAAATGAACAAGTCAGGAAACGACAGATGTTGGCGGGGATGTGGAGAAAGGGGAACCCTCCTACACTGTTGGTGGGAATGCAAGCTGGTGCAGCCATTCTGGAAAACAGTGTGGAGGTTCCTCAAACAGTTGAAAATAGAGCTACCATACGATCCAGCAATTGCACTACTGGGTATTTACCACAAAGATACAAATGTAGGGATCCGAAGGGGTACGTGCACCCCAATGTTTATAGCAGCAATGTCCACAATGGCCAAACTGTGGAAAGAGCCAAGATGTCCATTGACAGATGAATGGATAAAGAAGATGTGGTGTATATACACAATGGAATATGATGCAGCCATCAAAAGGAATGAGATCTTGCCATTTGCAACGACGTGGATGGAACTGGAGGGTGTTATGCTGAGTGAAATAAGTCCATCAGAGAAAGACATGTATCATATGACCTCACTGATATGAGGAATTCTTAATCTCAGGAAACAAACTGAGGGTTGCTGGAGGGGTGGGGGGTAGGAGGCATGGGGTGGCTGGGTGATAGACATTGGGGAGGGTATGTGCTATGGTGAGTGCTGTGCATTGTGCAAGACTGTTGAATCACAGATCTGTACCTCTGAAATAAATAATTCAATATATGGTAGGAAAAAAAAAGAAGAAGAAGATAGCAGGAGGGGAAGAATGAAGGGGAGTAAGTTGTAGGGGGAGACGAACCATGAGAGATGATGGACTCTGAAAAACAAACGTAGGGTTCTAGAGGGGAGGGGGGTGGGGGGATTGGTTAGCCGGGTGATGGGTATTAAAGGGCACATTTTGCATGGAGCACTGGGTGTTATGCACAAACAATGAATCATGGAACACTACATCAAAAGCTAATGATGTAATGTATGGTGATTAACATAACAATAAAAAAATTTTAAAAAAGAATACACAGGAAATTCAAATAAAAGAAAATTAAGAAGCGAGGCACTTTGAGAAGTCTAGAGTCTTGATATGGTCTGGGCCATATCAGGGCAAAATGTAGAAGTAGAAGCCATTTGTAATCAGGAGACCAAACTTCTAGTTTTTTACCCTTTCCTCCATTAGATACTTCTAGGTCCTCAGTCCAAATTTTTACTGGGTCTCACCCTTCTCAAAAACTTGTAATCAGTAAAAATTCTGATCAGATTACTTCATTTACAGTAGATTCTAATGAGGATAACATAGCATTTAGCACAGTTCTAGATACCTTCCTAAACCCTAAGTAAAAGGTAACAATTACTGTCAATAAAGAATTATATTTCTAAGAATTATATTTCTAAAGAATTATATATATATTCTAAACACAAAAAGTTTTAAGAAAAGAGGTTAATGTATTTTAAAAGATTATAAAAGGAAGTTGCAAAAGGACAAATATAACATGATATTAACTTTGAAATACATGCACAATTACTAGATGTTTAGGGATATATAGTGAAAACATATATATAAAAATACTAAGAACATTCTCCCACTTAACAATAGAGATTTTCTCCTGGAAAGAAGGAGGTAGAATTGCACCTGTAATATTTCACTAAAAAATAAGATAGGCAGAAGATTCTAGATATATAGAGAAGTATAATGAAGTACAATAAATTCATAAGCTGCCTCTTAATAACCATTGCCAATGTTTTAGTTATACCTCTTTAACCAGTCATATTTTATCTTTCAGAGTTGCAATTATACTACGAAGAAGTTTATTATCTACCTTTTTTAAAAGATTTTATTTATTTATTTGACAGAGAGAGAGGGAGCACAAGTAGGCAGAGGGAGAGGGAGAAGCAGGCTCTCTGCTGAGCAGGAAGCCCTGCGTGGGGCTCAATCCCAGCACTCTGGGATCACGACCTGAGCCGAAGCATATACTCAACTGACTGAGCCACCCCGATGCCCCTATAATCTACTTTAATTAAGCATTTTCTCATGTCATTAAAGTTTATTTGTAAAAATTGTTTTTCTTTTAAAATTATTTCTCTATTATATTTTCAAATTAGAAAACTAAAGGCCCTTATAGGAAAAGGTGAAATCATGTGACAATGTATTAAAAAAACTTCCTGATACTTCACCTCCCTCAAAACTATCCTATTTACTTTATCAATGTTAACATGCTGATATGTTTGGGGTAGATACCAGACAGACAGACAGACACACACACACACACACACACACACACACACACACACACACACACACGTGTGCACACTCCTTTTCCATCTTTTTCTATGCTTATTAAAATGTGGATACTCATGTAGGATTTTTTTTTACAAAAACATATTAGTTTTGTTTTATTAATTTATAAATTCATTCAACAATTGTTAATTAAGCATGCTATATGTTCCAGAAAATGAGGATATAGCTGTGTATAGAACAGACTCAATATCTATACCTTCATGGGGCTCTCACTTCATGTGTATCATGGTTATCACTCAAGGTCAACACACATATATCTAACTTACTGGTTTTGGGGAGAGAGGGGGTTGTGTTTTTATTTCTTTCTTTCAATTTTTTATTGTAGAAAAAAATAAACACACAACATAAAATTTACCCTCCCAACAATTTTCTAGTGCACAGTATAATATTGTCAACCACATGCACGCTGTGGTTCAACAGATCCCCAGAACCTTCCCATACTGCATTACTGAAACTCTACATGAAACTCCATAGCCCTCGAACAACTCCCTACTCCTTTTACCCCCCAGCCTCTGAAAACTATCATTCTATTTTTTGTTTCTATGTCTAACTCACTGTTTTAAATAGCTGCCTAGCATTCTCTAGTATTTATGAAATACTCTCATACAGTGCATAAACATAGATGACAGATATTTCATGGATGTATACAGAAAAGACATAGTATAGGATAGTATTATAGATACATAGAGTATTATAGGTAATCCTAACCCACAAAAGGCTTTTTTTTTTTTACACTTAGATATTTGGTCTGTCTGGAATATATTTTTATAAATTATTTGCAGTACTGACTCATATTTCTTTTCTTCTGGATGGATGGATGGATCCATGTGTTAGCACTATCTATTAAATAAGTCTCTACATATCTAGTGAACTGAAAGAAACAATGCTATCTTACATTAAGCTCCCAAATATTCTTTAATCTGTTTCTAAACTCTCTATTCTTCTCTAACAATTTATATGTTCAATTGTGTATCAAAAAATACTATTTTATTACAGTGGCTTGACAATGTATTTTAACATCTGGTAAAGGAAATCTACATTAGTCATTCAGTTTATAAAATATTCCTGGCTATTCTTAGTTATAATCCCATTGGAATTTTAAAAATTTTATCCAGTTCTAAAATTAAACCATTTTGATTATTATTAGAATTACACTAAAGTAGCATGTAAATTTGGAAGCACTGATATTTCCATATTATAGCTTCCTGTTAAAATATGTATATTATATTGTTTCATTTGATTACATCATGTTTTATGTCCTTGCATGATATTTTATCATGTATTTCCCATAGAACCTTTGCCTTACTTGTTAATTTATCCCTGATATGTTTCATCCCCTACAACAAACATGAATTTTTTGCAGTTTTAGAAAAAAGCAATAGATTAGTGCATATTTATCTACCCAACCACCTTCCTTATTGTATAATTTATAATTATAGAAACCAAAAGTTTCTAAGGTATTATTAATTATTTCTTTCAGCGATTATAATACACATCATTTTGGAGTCTTATTGAATTGATTTTGATTCCAAAACAAGACTAAATAATACTGATGGTAGAAGACATTGTCTTATTTTGAATTTAAGTAGAAATGGCTTTAATATTGTACCACTCATATGCTATTTATTCTCGGTGTGTGGGAAAAGTTTTATCATACTTATTTATTTTTCCTTATTCTTATTTAAGTTTTACTTGAGATCAAAAATTTTTGCTAAAGCTTATGAAGTCTCCTTTTCTTCAAATGGGGAGAATACTCTGAGGATATGCTATGTAAACTTCATGTAAGCATAAAAGTTTTGTTTTTTTTAATTTACTGACATAGTGAATTATGTTGATAAATTTCTATTATTGAACGAAAAATGTACTCCTTGAATAATCTGTGTATTGTTCTTTTAACACCCTATTGAATTTGATTTACTATTCAAGCTTTTTATCCATACATCTATGTGAAATTAGTACACAGTTTTATTTTATACTATCTTTATTAAGACTGGTGAAATTATGTTTGCTTTATAAAATTAAGTAGGTTGATTCACATCACTTTTTTGTTTTGCAATAGTTTTCAGTTATTAGAGGCCATAAATAACTCAATTTTTAAGACAATAGGAGCACAATGTCTGTGTAATGGCACGTTTTCATTAGGTGAATCTCGACTTACATACCTAAGAAGATACCTTAAAATAAATAAATCAAAGGCAGAATAAAATGAGTGTCCTATAAATAAAGAAAACTAAAATGTCAATATCTTACTCTAATCAGTGTATACAAAGACAAACTTTAGAAATGTCCAGTAACTGCTGAAGTCCAACTTTATGAATCATATCATATAATTTGTGGTAGGTAGTCTGTAAGATGTCTCCTTTGTACAATTTGCTCTCCTTGAGTGTGTGCTAGAGCCAGTTACTTCTAATGAACAGAATACAGCAAAGGTAAGGAGATACCCCTTCTGAGATTCAGTTATGAGAGACGGGCTAGCATCTGGTCTACCTTCTCTCATTCACCCTCTCTCTCTCTCTTCCCTCTCCTGCATTCTGGGAAAGGCAAGATGCCATGTTGTGAGCTGCCTTATGGAAAAACCCAGGAGTGAGAAACTGCTGTCTCTCACCAACAGTCAGCTAAAACTTGAAGCCTCTTAATGGCCATGTTAGGAGGATGCAACAAGCTTTTCAGTAGTCAATGAAAGGATTTCTCCGTTAAACAGAGTATTCTGATTTCCCCAGCACAGAATGATAAAGTTATACATTTTGCAGAGGGAGATTTTTTATAAAATTTCACAAGATATGTGGCTTAATTATACTTATTTTTTTTAGTGTAGCTACTTACACCTATCAGTTTTGTCACTATTTTTTTCTGAGTATAATCTCTTAGAAAAACAATTCCTTTTCTCAACAGCTAAAAAGTCAAAGGCGAAACCAAGTTTTAGGTATCCCCCTACAGGAGAATGATTATAGTGAAGCACCAACAACAGGGCTTCTGTCCATTTATAATCATCTGAGAAACACTGAAGCAAAACAGCAGCACTCAGGAAGAAAAGCCTTTTTCTGCCCTTTCACGGTTGTCTTCCCAACCCACAGACACCAACACACACACACACACACACACACACACACACTTCTAACAAACAAATATGCTGAACTTGGTATGACTCTGAAAGTTAAATACATCACTGACTAATGAGAATGTCACTTCTATATTGGCTTCCCCAAAACAGTGACAGTAGAACCACATTTGAACCATTTTGTTTTTTTAATGAGAAGGAGAATTTTAATGAGATTCAGCTTCACTTCTTGATATCAGCCACTGTGTGATCTCTTATCACAGCCTTGGTCTGATTCCAGTTGACAAGACAGCAATGAAAGGCAGAAAAAGAGTTAGCCCATCTTAGTAAAGGAAACACGATGCTTTTAAGAAAGTGCAATCTATAGAGAATGATAATAGAAAGAATTAATTCATCCATCCTATCTTATTGTTTAATCCAGTACTTTCTCCTAAACCATCCTGAAATATTCACAATTTAAAATTTGAATGTATGACACTTAAATGACAAAAACACAACCTAGGGGTGGCTGGGTGGCTCAGTCTGTTAAGCATCTGTCTTTAGCTCAGGTCTTGTTCTCAGGATCCTGGGATCGGGCCCCCTCGAGGATCCCTGTTCAGTGGGGAGTCTGCTTCTACCTCTCCCTCTGTCTCTCCCCAACCAGCTCGTAAGCGCACTCTCCCTCTCTCAAATAAATAAACAAAATCTTTAAGAAAAAAAACCTAATTTTTAAAAGATTATCACATTTCAGATTAATGAGGCAATTTAAAGCTCCCCAAATTTTTCTAAATAAATTTCAAAACAAAATAACAGTTTTAGATTTTACATTTCACATTTAATTGGCCTAAAACTAAACCAGACTCTGCTGTTACCCTATCATATGACTAGAAACCAGTCTCCAATCTCTAGAAAATTTCTCATTAATCTTCATATATTATATAGGAGCAGATAGGAGGAAATCAAGGGAAAGAAGCAAGTGTGAAGGAAGCAGGGCTTTTTTCCCTAAGCATATCAAAAATCTTTAGATGGCATGACTAGGAGTGTCTGCTGTGAAATTTTATGGAGGTTGTGCTGTACAATAGAAAGAAAATCACTAATTTTGCTTTGCCAAGCTGTCTTGCAAAGGATAAGAACAAGAAACAGGGGGAAAAAAAGGCATATTTAAGGCCTTTTGCCCCAGAGTGTATCTACCTTTCATGTCATCACTTGACTGATTCTCTCACATTGCTGAATTCCCTGGCTTAGAGAAATAGCCACATTTTAAGAACCCAGTTCAACTGGATGCTACTTGTCCTTATTCAAATGACTTTCTGCTTAAATTTGTTCCAGTGCTGAAAGAACAATCTTAGCAAGCAAAAATCTAGAACTTAGGTCTACCCTCAGAGAAGTTTCTCCCAAATGTGGGGGCGTTTTTCTTTATCAGGGACATCGACAAAATACAGCCCTGATAATTCAGCAAACAACAGATGTTGTTCCTTCTAGGAGAAAATACAGTAACTGCAGACGATGAGAATTTCCATCTGGGTCTAAGCCTAAGCAGATAGCCTTCAACCTGGCTGGCAGCCTTCCTGCATCATGCGATTGCTAGCCGTCGCCACTTTGCTTGCTGCCCAGGTACCGACGATTTCAGAAGTAAACAAGCTCAAGCAAGGAAGCAATGAGTCAATTAATAAATATGCTCTAAGTCCTTGGAGAACTCAGCACTGTGCTGGGCATCCAGGAAGACAGAGAGAAAAAAAAAAAAACTCAAGAAATTTGCAATTATCCAACGGAAAAAGAAATCCTCTTAACTAAGAAAGATAAATTAATTGTGGGTTATTAGGAGAAATAAAAAAAAAAACTTCAGACTATGCTTTGACTTTATAACCTTAGATAAATCTATAAACTCTGGGTCTTTAACTCCTCATACAGAAATCAAGGGGGAGTGAACTAAATTTTTTCTCCTAAGGATTTGGTGATTCCATGAATTATGTTATGAATTACGTTATGAATTATATGCTCCTGAAGGGGAGCAGTGTTATAATATTTAAGCATGCAAACTCTGTAGTTAAGGACATCTCATGCCAGAACAGACATTTTTCCAAAGAAGACATCCAAATGGCCAACAGACAGATGAAAAAGTGCTCAACATCGCTCAGCATCAGGGAAATCCAAATCAAAACCTCAATGAGATACCACCTCACACCAGTCAGAATGGCTAAAATGAACAAGTCAGGAAACGACAGATGTTGGCGGGGATGCGGGGAAAGGGGAACCCTCCTACACTGTTGGTGGGAATGCAAGCTGGTGCAACCACTCTGGAAAACGGTATGGAGGTTCCTCAAACAGTTGAAAATAGAGCTACCCTACAATCCAGCAATTGCACTACTGGGTATTTACCACAAAGATACAAATGTAGGGATCCGAAGGGGTACGTGCACCCTGATGTTTATAGCAGCAATGTCCACAATAGCCAAACTGTGGAAAGAGCCAAGATGTCCATCAACAGATGACTGGATAAAGAAGAGGTGGTATATATACACAATGGAATATTACGCAGCCATCAAAAGGAATGGGATCTTGCCATTTGCAATGACCTGGATGGAACTGGAGGGTGTTATGTTGAGTGAAATAAGTCCATCAGAGAAAGACATGTATCATCTGACTTCACTGATATGAGGAATTCTTAATCTCAGGAAACAAACTGAGGGTTGCTGGAGTGGTGGGGGTGGGAGGGATGGGGTGGCTGGGTGATAGACATTGGGGAGGGTATGTGCTATGGTGAGCACTGTGAATTGTGCAAGACTGTTGAATCACAGATCTGTACTTCTGAAACAAATAATGCAATATATGTTAAAAAAAAAAAAAGAAGAAGAAGAAGATAGCAGGAGGGGAAGAATGAAGGGGAGTAAGTCGGAGGGGTAGACGAACCATGAGAGACGATGGACTCCGAAAAACAAACTGAGGGTTCTAGAGGGGAGGGGCATGGGGGGGTGGGTTAGCCTGGTGATGGGTATTAAAGAGGGCACATTCTGCGTGGAGCACTGGGTGTTATGCACAAACAATGAATCATGGAACACTACATCAAAAACTAATGATGTAATGTATGGTGATTAACATAATAATAAAAAAATGAAAAAAAAAAAAAGGCCATCTCATGCCAGACAGGCCAGGGAACAGTATTTTTTACTTTTGTAGGCCTCACTTTGTTCATCTGTAAGTTAGGGATCAGTAATAATACTTATATTACAGGGTTCCTGTGAGTATTAAATATGATAAAATTTATTTTTTAAAAGAGCTCTTCATTACATATAAATTGTTATACAAATTTATTTAGCACCAAGTAAGTACCTAGCACCATACTCAGTAGTAATAATTCAGAGATGAATAAAATATGGACTTTGTCCTCAAGGAACTTACAGGCTATTTTGAGAAATACTGATAATTAAGTATAAAACAAAGTGTGATAAATGGTAACAAATTGTTATGAAAACACAAAAGGAGAGGTTAATTAAGAAAGTAGGCAGATGGCTAAGCCAAAAAAAGATGACAAATAAGATGTAACATAAGAACTGGGCCTTAAAGAATGACTAGAAATTTACACGGCAAATCAGCTGAGATAAAGGCAAACTCATCATGAACCTAAGTTAGAGGACAGGGAAAAGCACTTGGGGAACAGTGACATGGCCCATGTGTCTAGAGTGTGGGGTACATGGTAGCAAGAAGTGGCAGACAAGATCTCAGAGGGAAGTTGGCCCAATTATAAAACATCTCTTTGATATGAAAAGTCAGGACTGTGTTTGTTGGTCATGTGGGATCATCAAAGTTTTCTGAGCAGAAAAGAAAACAATAACACATTGGTGTTAGGAAGATTTTTTTTTTTTTGAGATAGTATAAAGGACAAATTGAAAAGTCTAAATTGTGTAGAAAGGTGTGTTTTTCTTTTGTTTGGTGTTAATCTGGTTAAGGAATGATAAGACACTGAGAGGAGGAAGAGACTGGGGCAGGGTTCTTTGACGAGAAGAGATGAATTGGGGAGCTATTTCACAGGAAAGGGAAACTAATGTAACTGAGGGGATATAGAAAGTGAGAGAAATCAGAGATGACTCAGAGGCTTCTATCAGGGGAATTGTGTGCACGATAGTCCCATTAACCAAGAAACAATGTCCAGAAAGAGGGATGTATTTTGGAATAAAGAAGAGAAAGAGTTCAATTTGGGGTAAGTTGAGTTTAACAAACCAGCAGGATATCCAGACGGAAATGTCCAGAAGGCTGGGCACAGATGCAAAGTGAGCAGTTTACTTCGCCTTTCTTTCTTCCACTGCAAAATGGATGGGATATTGCTTGCCACTTCTCTCCAAGGACGTTGAAGAGGATTAATGAGGCAGTGTTCGCATTTATTCCACACCAGGGATCAACGAGAGCTTGGCAAAATATTCAGTTGGAATCCCATTATGTTAACTTGAAAATGAAGCAGCTTTCATATGAAAGTCATTGAGGGCGGAGAATGAAAACCTACCTGCAAGGCCACACTGTAGAATATACATGTATTTCATGCCAGTCTGAGCACAGCTTTGATGTGGGTGGCCACTAGCCTGTTTCCAGCTAAAGGCAATGAAAGTGAACCAGCCTTCCTATTGTCTACACTTTCTTTTTTAATTCCTTTCCAAAGCCACCAGGACTCAGCCCAAATGTGAGCTTAGGAATTTCACAATTTCTCCTTCATCAATAAAAGTGTTTCCTGAAGCAAGCTACCATTGGCTGCCTCTGATTTAGATATGGATAACTTTGTTTTGACTCATATGCTAGTGATTAATTGGTAACACTGAGGTCACCCAGGAAACATGCTTAAGACCACTGCCAAGCCAACAGCTCAAATCTGAGGTGTTCCTTCTAAAAGTGTGAACTCAGGCACAGAATTACATCTAGTCATAAAATGGGAAGGTTTCCTAAGGTGCCAGTTCAAAACCCTTTAATCCACAAATTTTATTCCTCATCCTACACTTCAGAGAGGGCAGAGAAACAAATATGGAATGAGGAATATATGGAAGAACATGTTCTTTGAGAGTTCAGTCAGATTTGGTTTCAGATTTGCCCCTTACTGTGTACACTTCATTCTGGTCTTTCTGTGCCTCAGCGTCCTTATTGGTAAAGTGTAGTGTCATGAGGAATGAACTCTTGCCACTTGCTATCAGCGTGACCTAGGATAAATTACTGAGTCTTTCAGCTTCACTTTTCCCATCTATCAAATGAGGATAGTATCACCTGCCATAGTTTATGTAAGAAGTGGATGAGATAAAATTGGTCTTTAGCCTTGGGTCTGACACAGTTATAGCTATTTAAATGGCAGTTATTATGCTGCTGATGTAATAATATGAGGCAGATGGCTCATTGAAGATCTTCAAGAAAGGTAAACCTAACTATGGAGTGTGAATAGGGATATGACTACAAATGTCTCCTGTGTGATACAGGTTATGATATACAGCATGATCATTTTAAATAGGAAATAAAATCACCAAAGGACAGCCTTAGATGAATAAAAGTATCATATTACCTGCTTTGCCTTGGTTTTGAATGAGGAGGCACAAAAAGTTGTTAGGATATTAAAGAATATACAAAAACAAAATAAAAATTTGGAACTTTTAATGATTCCCATAATTACTACCAAGGTGTCAAGGTTAAGATGTTGTCTTTTATTGTAGCACATTACTGCTATTAAAGTTACAACACTTTCAAAGTCAGTTGTGTAACTGGCCAATTAACTGCTGTGGGAAATTGACCTTTCACCAGTTATGCTGAGAATTAATATTATGACATATAATTTTTCCCGAAAGAATATCGGTGTTAGAAATGATTTGTGAAAATATAATTTCAGTTGACTGACTTTATTAAAATATTGCTGCCAAATTCTAGATATTATAGAAACAACATAAAGAACAATTCTTTTTATAGGTGAAAGTGCCTGAAAGAGCAAGAAGGTGCAAATATTAGAGTGTTAACAAAATGTTTCTGAAAAAAGAAAATGTACTATAAAATTTTTCCATATCTGGTCCCAAAAATGAACTTTTGAGGCAGGTTAAGCAAACCTCATATACAATAAAATCATTATAATAAGGAGGATAGTAACAAAAAACTTGAAAATAAATGAAAGCCATGTGTCATTACGGTTAAGAACATAATCTTAAAGTAAGAAATAAGTCTTGTAACTGATTAGAAAATGTAGTGCTGAAATTCATGGCAGCCAAAAAAGAGAAGGAAATCATTTGCTCAGGGGAGACAATTTTACCTAACACTAAACTCTAAAAGAAATTTACAGAAGTTCTTTAGATAAAAAACATTTAACTAGCAACCGAGCAATGAATTAAGTAACTGCTTTACAAAAGATAGAGAAACTAGATTCATGTAGTGGAGTTTCATGGAAACTTGTGACAAAAAAAAAAAAAAGAAAAAGCCCAGAAAATACTAAAATCATAGTTCTGTTAAGAATTTCTACCTGACTTTAAAATAATGCAGTCCACAGGTGCTGCTTCTGGTATCCTAACTGGTAAAAAGGGGGAAAAAACTCCCATACAAGAGGCCACTGCTCAATGTTTGAAACAAAAATCTTCATGGAATGTTTAGTAAGCAAGGGATATCACTATCTAGAGCTCAGTATCACTGATCAAAGCAAGTTGCTGATTTTATTTAGGGTTTTGAGAAACATAGAGTTTGAGGATTGGTGGACTTTGGGAAGTGGGACTGATTAAGAGTTAGTTGATCTTTAGTAGCTATGGAAGTGTCTCTAAGAGTGAAAGTGTCTCAAGCTGTGGAATTGTCTCTAAAACACAACCACAGGAGGCTATTTTGATTAGCTGACCTTCAGCCACATACTGATGTCACAAATAGGACATTTTTCAGAAGTGCTGTTATAAAAGCAAGTTATCAGGAATTGATGAGGTTGGATTACAGCCAAATAACTTTCTTGAGTTTGGAGTATTGAAGTTTTTATTCTTAGAGCAGAGAATCTAGAAATGGACCGTTACCTCTCTCCCCACTGTTGCCTCAGCTAAAATTTTTAAGGAGCTCATTACTAGTCAATTTGGGTTTTAGTTCTGAGTCCCTGAATAACAAATGGCTTGATTACAGGAACTCAGCATTGCCATGGAGACCTGACATGTGGGTAATAATGTTAGCATATTGTTATAGTAAGTGAGGAATTTACATTGTATTCTGTATACCAGCAATGAACAATAGGAATTTGAAATTAAAAACATAATACCATTTGCCCTAGAATCAAATAATAATAATAATAATAAACCTTATGCATAAATAAAAAAGTACAAGATCTATACAAGGAAAACTACAAAACTAATGAACGAAATTAAAGAAAGCCTACACAAATGGGGACACATTCAACATTCACATATAGGTAAACTCAATAGTGTTAGAATTTCAGATCTTTCCAACTTGATCTATATAGTCAGTGTAATCCCATTCAAATTCCCAGCAAGTCATCTTGTAGATGTTGACAAAGTGATTCTATGTTTATATGAAAGATAAAGACCCAGAATAGCCAGCACAATATTGAAAAAGTGGAACAAAGTCAGAGCACTGACACCATCCAACTTCAAGCCTTACTATAAAGTTACATTAATAAAGACAGTATAGTATTGACAAAAGGATATATAAATAGATGAATGAGACAGAACAAATAGCCCAGGAGCAGACCCACACAAATATAGTCAAAGTGATCTTTTGACAAATAAGCAAAGGTAATTCAATAGAGAAGAATAATGTTTTCAACAACTGGTCCTGGAACAACATGACGTCTATATGTGAAAAACAAAAACAAAAGAAAAAAAAAACATGAATTTAGAGACAGACCCTTCAACAAAAGCACCTTAACATGGATCATAGACCTAAGGGTAAAGGGCAAAACTATAAAATTCCTCAAAGATAATATAAGAGAAACTCCAGGTAACCCTGGGTTTGGCAATGAGTTTTTAAATACATACCAAAAGTATGATCCATAAAAAAATATAAGTTGGATTTTATTAAAAACTTCTACTCTGCGAAAAAGACTGTGAAAAGAATTAAAATACAAGTAACAAATTGGGAGAAAATATTTACAAAACACATAGGGTAAATAACTTGTATCCAGAATATATAAAGAACTTTTAAAATTCAACAGTAAGTGCTTTTGTTTTCTTCGAGTAAATAGTGAGTAGTAGAATTAATGAATCATACAGTACTTCTATTTTGGAGACAACTCAGTTTTAAAAATAAGCTAAAGATATGAACAGACACCCACCATACACCAATAGCAAATAAGCAAATGAAAAGATGTTCATCATAAGTCATTAGGGAAATGCAAATTAAAACCATAATGAGATGCCAACATACAACTATTAGAATGGCTAAAATCCAAAACGATGACATCAAAGCTAGTGAGGTTGTGAAGCAACAGGAACTCTCATTTATTGGTGCTCTATGGAGAAGTCCCACACAGTCATATCCTCTCTAGCAAGGGCTTCAACACTTAAGAACTTACTCTTCTGATCATTCTAAACATATTCTTATCATATGACTTAGCAATCACAGTCCTTGATATTTGCCCAGATGAGTTGAAAACATCTATCAACACAAAAATCTACACACAGATATTTATATCAACTTTATTTATAATAGCTGAAACTTGGAAGCAACCAAGATGTACTTAGTAGGTAAATGGATAAACTGAGTACATTAATATAATAGAATGTTATTCAGCAATAAAAAAAAATGAGCTATCAAACCACAAAAAGACATTAAGGAGGAAACAAATGCATATTGCTAAGCAAAAGATGACAATCTGCAAAGGTGACATATTGTATGATTCCAACTATAAGACATTCTAGAAAATATCAATCTATGGAGACAGTAAAAGATCAGTGGTGGCCAGGGACTCAGGGGAAGGAGAAATGAATAGTTGGAGCACAATAAATTTTTAGGGCAGTGAAATTTTTTTTTATGATATTATAATGGTAGGCACATGATATTTATATGCATGGATTTTATATGCATCTATAAAAATCTAACTACAACACAAAGAGTTAACCCTAAAGTAAAGTATGGATTTTTAGTGTCATATTAGCTCATCATTTGTAACAAGTGTACCACATTATTACAAGATATTAATAATAGGAGAAACCAAGGAGGGAGGTGGTATGTGGTATTTTCTAGTCAGTTTTTCTGTAAATCTACAATTGCTCTAAAAATGAAGTCTATTATTTAAAAAAAAAATGACAATTCTGCCTTGACTTCTTGCCTAAAGGCAAGTCATTCTATCCCTGAAAGGAAATAAGCTACATGAGTTGAAGAATCAGTGAGTAAAACAGAGCTCTTCTCAGGAAGCAGATTTAAATTTGCTCATATGGTCAAAACTGCATAAATGAAGCCCCAAAATTATATTTTAAAAACTTCATAGGCCTCTGAGAATATATGGCTTACCTTTGATTCTCTGACATCTTCAGCATATCAACAAACTGCCTCATCCAAAAGTCCAGTGCCTTACATCTACACTTCTAGAAGTGGGCAGTGGTGTGAGTTGAAGGGAAAGGCAGACCTTGCAAAACAATCATAGGTGACGCATCCTTGTGCATGCGGAATGATGAAATACCCTGTCAGGGAGATGCAGAAAAGCAGAGACAAGCATAAGATAGAGGCTAAGGATGAAATCACTGGGGCAAAAGGACATTAGTACAATTTATAAATTCCTAGATAGTACAAGAAAATAGACTGAGCTGGATACAGATACACAAGTGGTAGAATCATGTGTTGAACATTGTGTGGGGACACAGACATATCAATAACAGAGGTTGTCGAGTCCAGTCGAGACCAAAAACTAAGCCCAGTTCAGGGAAAGGCAAAGGAGTAGGGCCCCTAATCCCACATTCTGGAGTTCTAAGAAGAGTCTCAAGTCCCATTAGGACCTAGAGTGGAAACTGGTTGCCATGGCTTTAGCAGTGTGTGCATCCCATGTGGTAGAAATAGAGACTACAGCGGAGGTGGAGCAAGATGGCGGAGGAGTAGGAGACCTAGATTTCATCTGGTCTCAGGAATTCAGCTGAATAAGGATCAAACCATTCTGAACACCTACGAACTCAACAGGAGACCGAAGAAGAGAGTAGCAACAACTCTCTGAACAGAGAAGCGATCACTTACTGGAAGGTAGGACGTGCGGAGAAGTGAATCCAAGGCTATATTTGGGAGGATAGACGGCAGGGGAGGGGGCCTCTGTTGGCCGCTTCTGGCAAGTGATAGAGCCGCGGAGCACAAAATCCGAACTTTTAGAAGCCGGCTCCGCTGAGGGACGTCGCTCCAGTGGCTAAGCGGGGGGTGGAACCCTCGCGGGACAGTGTGGTCTCAGGACCCTTGGGGTCACAGAAAGACCGGGGGTGCCTGAGTGCAGCAGAGCTCCCGGGTATCGGAGCTGGGAAGCCGGCTGCAGAGACAGAGCCGAGGCTCGGGCTCTCAGCTCGGGGTGGCCATAAACTGTGATCCGCGGCCCAGTCGGGCCACTTCTCCTCCAGCAGGGACCAAACAAGTGGCAGATCGAGGGAGACCCGTCTTCCTCCCCCAGGAGGAGCGGCACAGGAGCGCACCGCAGGGATCTGCTGGGTTTGGAGACTCCACACGGGGTCAGGTGCCAGAGACAGAAACGCTCGGTCACAGGCCGGGTGAGCACGCAGTGCGGCTGGAGACCGGGGAGACGGGAGTGACTGCTTTTCTCTGCGGGCGCACTGAGGAGCGGGGCCCTGAGTTCTCAGCTCCTCCAAGTGGAGATTGGGAGGCCACCATTTTCACCCTGGTCCTCCAAAGCTGTACCAGAGCTTGCAGGGAACAAAA
The DNA here is from genome assembly GCF_009762305.2 of Zalophus californianus. Classification (NCBI taxonomy): domain Eukaryota; kingdom Metazoa; phylum Chordata; class Mammalia; order Carnivora; family Otariidae; genus Zalophus; species Zalophus californianus. Next base: position 47,447,507 of record NC_045599.1, on the reverse strand, counting down.
GCTCCCAAGAGCAAACCTAAGAAGCTTGCTTAGCCGGGACTCACAAAGGTGGGGCAATTCCGCCTCCGGCAAAGACATTTGGGAACCACGGTAACAGGCCCCTCCCCCAGAAGATCAGCACGAACAGCCAGCAAGCCAAGACCAAGTTTACCGATCAAGGAGAACAGAACTCCAGCGCTAGGGGAATACTGCACATAGAATTCATGGCTTTTTTTACCATGATTCATTAGTTTTTCAAAGTTAATTTTTTAACTGTTTTTTTTTAATTTTTCTTCTTCCCTTTTTCAACCAACATCTTATCAATCCCTTTTTTTAAAAAAAACATTTTTCATTTTTCATTTTTAGAGTCATATTTTATCCCTTCATAGTAGTTACCCTTATTTTTGGCATATATATATATATGTTGTTCTCTCTTTAAAATTTTGAGATACAGTTTCTTCTAACAGATCAAAATATACCCTAAATCACTAGTGTATGGCTTTGCTCTAATCGCCTACCTGATCACATTCTCTCCCTTTTTTTTTAAATCTTCTTTCTTTTTTCAAACAACTTCTTATCTTATCACTTCCTCTTATAAAATTCTTTATAATTTTCATCTTTACAGTCATCTTCCATCCCTTCATTGTATCAACCCTTATTTTGTACATATATAGTCTTTCTTCCTTTAAAATTTTAGGAGGCACTTTTTTCTTACAGACCAAACTACGCCCAAAATCTAGTGTGTGGCACTGATCTATGCACTAGCCTGATCATATTTTATCATATTCTGGGTTTTTTTGTATTGTTCTGTTTTTGGTTTTATCTTTTTCTTTTAGTTTTTTCTTTCTCTTCCTTTTCTCTTTCTTTTTTCTTTCTTTCCCTTTCTTTTCCCCTGGTTTCAGGTCTTTTCTGATTTGTATACAGTATATTTGCTGGGGACATAGTTAACCTGTTAGCATTTTGCTCTCATTCATCTATTCTCCTCTGGACAAAATGACAAGACGAAAAAAATCACCTCAGCAAAAAGAACGAGAGATAGTACCGTGAGCCAGGGACCTACTCAATACGGACATTAGTACAATGTCGGACCTAGAGTTCAGAATCATGACTTTAAAGATACTAGCTGGGCTTGAAAAAAACGTGGAAGTTATTAGAGAAACCCTTTCTGGAGAAATAAAAGAACTAAAATCTAACCAAGTCGAAATCAAAAAGGCTATTAATGAGGTGCAATAAAAAATGGGGGCACTAACTGCTAGGATAAATGAGGCAGAAGAGAGAATCAGTGATATAGAAGACCAAATGATGGAAAATAAAGAGGCTGAGAAAAAGAGAGAGAAACAACTACAGGATCACGAGGGCAGAATTCGAGAGATAAGCGATACGATAAGACGAAACAACATTAGAATAATTGGGATCCCAGAAGAAGAAGAAAGAGAGAGAGGGGCAGAAGGTATATTGGAGCAAATTATAGCAGAGAACTTCCCTAATGTGGAGAAGGAAACAGGCATCAAAATGTAGGAGGCACAGAGAACCCCTCTCAAAATCAATAAAAATAGGTCAACACCCTGACATCTAATAGTAAAACTTACGAGTCTCAGAGACAAAGAGAAAATCCTGAAAGCAGCTTGGGAGAAGAGATATGTAACCTACAATGGTAGAAATATTAGATTGGCAACAGACCTATCCACAGAGACCTGGCAGGCCAGAAAGGACTGGCATGAGATCTTCAGAGCACTAAACGAGAAATATATTGAGCCAAGAATATTATATCCAGCTAGGCTATCATTGAAAATAGAAGGGGAGATAAAAATCTTCCAGGACAAACAAAAACTAAAGGAATTTGCAAACACGAAACCAGCCCTCCAAGAAATATTGAAAGGGGTCCTCTAAGCAAAGAGAGAGCCTAAAAGCAGCATAGATCAGAAAGGAACACAGACAATATACAGTAACAGTCACCTTACAGGCAATACAATGGCACTAAATTCATATATTTCAATAGTTACCCTGAATGTAAATGGGCTAAATGCCCCAATCAAAAGACACAGGCTATCAGATTGGATTAAACAACAAGACCCACCAAAATGCTATCTGCAAGAGACTCATTTTAGACCCAAAGACACCCCCATATTGAAAGTGAGGGGGTAGAAAACCTTTTACCATGCTAATGGACACCAAAAGAAACCTGGGGTGGCAATCCTTATATCAGACAAATTAGATTTTAAAACAAAGACTGTAATAAGAGATGAGGAAGGACACCATATCCTACTTAAAGGGTCTATCCAACAAGAAAATCTAACAATTGTAAATATCTATGCCCCTAACATGGGAGCAGCCAATTATATAAGGCAATTAATAACAAAAGCGAAGAAACACATTGACAACAATACAATAATAGTGGGGGACTTTAACACCCTCCTGACTGAAATGGACAGATCATCTAAGCAAAAGATCAACAAGGAAATAAAGACTTTAAATGAAACACTGGACCAAATGGACTTCACAGACATATTCAGAACATTCTATCCCAAAGCAATGGAATACACATTCTTCTCTAGTGCCCATGGAACATTCTCCAGAATTGATCACATCCGAGGTCACAAATCAGGTCTCAACCGACCAAAAGATTGGGATTATTCCCTGCATGTTTTCAGACCACAATGCTTTGAAACTAGAACTCAATCACAAGAGGAAAGTTAGAAAGAACTCAAATACATGGAGGCTAAAGAGCATCCTACTAAAGAATGAATGCGTCAACCAGGAAATTAAAGAAGAATTAAAAAAATTCATGGAAACCAATGAAAATGAAAACACAACTGTTCAAAATCTTTGGGAGACAGCAAAGGCAATCCTAAGAGGAAAGTATATAGCAATACAAGCCTTTCTCAAGAAACAAGAAAGGTCTCAAATACACAACCTAACCCTACACCTAAAGGAGCTGGAGAAACAACAGCAAATAAAGCCTAAACCCAGCAGGAGAAGAGAAATCATAAAGATCAGAGCAGAAATCAATGACATAGAAACCAAAAGAACAATAGAACACATCAACGAAACTAGGAGCTAGTTCTTTGAAAGAATTAACAAGATGGATAAACCCCTGGCCAGACTTATCAAAAAGAAAAGAGAAATGACCCAAATCAACAAAATCATGAATGAAAGAGGAGAAATCACAACCAACACAAAAGAAATACAAACAATTATAAGAACATATTATGAGCAACTCTATGCCAGCAAATTAGTTAACCTGGAAGAAATGGGTGCATTCCTAGAGATGTATCAACTACCAAAACTGAACCAGGAAGAAATAGAAAACTTGAACAGACCTATAACCACTAAGGAAATTGAAATAGTCATCAAAAATCTCCCAAGAAACAAAAGCCCAGGGCCAGATGGCTTCCCAGGGGAATTCTGTCAGACATTTAAGGAAGAATTAATACCTATTCTCCTGAAACTGTTCCAAAAAATAGAAATGGAAGGAAAACTGCCAAACTCATTTTATGAGGCCAGCATTACCTTGATCCCAAAACCAGACAAAGACCCCATCAAAAAGGAGAATGGCAGACCAATATCCTTGATGAACATGGTTGTAAAAATTCTCACCAAAATACTAGCCAATGGGATCCAACAGTACATTAAAAGGATGATTCACCATGACCAAGTGTGATTTATCCCTGGGCTGCAAGGTTGGTTCAACATCTGCAAATCAATCTACGTGATACAATACATTAACATAAGAAAGAACAAGAATCATATGATCCTCTCAATAGATGCAGAAAAAGCATTTGACAAAGTACAGCATCCTTTCTTGATCAAAACTCTTCACAGTTTAGGGATAGAGGGTACATACCTCAATATCATAAAAGCCATCTATGAAAAACCTACAGCAAATATCATTCTCAATGGGAAAACCTGAGAGCTTTTCCCCTAAGGTCAGGAACATGGAAGGGATGTCCACTATCACGACTGCTATTCAACATAGTATTAGAAGTCCTAGCCACAGCAATCAGACAACAAAAAGAAATCAAAGGCATCCAAATTGGCAAAGAGGAAGTCAAACTCTCACTCTTTGCAGATGATATGATACTGTATGTGGAAAACCCAAAAGACTCCACCCCAAAACTGCTAGAACTCATACAGGAATTCAGTAAAGTGGCAGGATATAAAATCAATGTGCAGAAATCAGTGGCATTCCTATACACCAACAACAAGACAGAAGAGAGACAAATCAAGGAGTCGATCCCATTTACAATTGCACCCAAAACCATAAGATACCTAGGAATAAATCTAAGCAAAAAGGCAAAGAATCTGCACTCAGAAAACTATAAAATACTCATGAAAGAAATTGAAGAAGACACAAAGAAATGGAAAAACGTTCCATGCTCATGGATTGGAAGAACAAACACTGTGAAGATGTCAATGCTACATAGAGCAATCTACATATTCAAGGCAATCCCCATCAAAATACCATCCACCTTTTTCAAAGAAATGGAACAAATAATTGTAAAATTTGTATGGAACCAGAAGAGACCCCGAATAGCCAGAGGAATATTGAAAAAGAAAAGCAAAGCTGGCGGCATCACAATTCCGGAATTCCAGCTCTATTACAAAGCTGTCATCATCAAGACAGTATGGTACTGGCACAAAAACAGACACATCGATCAATGGAACAGAATCAAGAGCCCAGAAATGGACCCTCAACTCTATGGTCAACTCATCTTTGACAAAGCAGGAAAGAATGTCCAATGGAAAAAAGACAGTCTCTTCCACAAATGGTGTTGGGAAAATTGGACAGCCACATGCAGAAGAATGAAACTGGACCATTTCCTTACACTACACACAAAAATAGACTCCAAGTGGTTGAAAGACCTACGTGTGAGACAGGAGTCCATCCAAATCCTAAAGGAGAACACAGGCAGCAACCTCTTCGACCTCAGCCGCAACAACTTCTTCCTAGGAACATCGCCAAAGGCAAGGTAAGCAAGGGCAAAAATGAACTATTGGGATTTCATCAAGATAAAAAGCTTTTGCACAGCAAAAGAAACAGTCCACAAAACCAAAAGACAACCGACAGAATGGGAGAAAATATTTGCAAATGACATATCAGATAAAGGGCTAGTATCCAAAATCTATAAAGAACTTATCCAACTCAACACCCAAAGAACAAATGATCCAATCAAGAAATGGGCAGAAGACGTGAACAGACATTTTTCCAAAGAAGACATCCAAATGGCCAACAGACACATGAAAAAGTGCTCAACATCGCTCAGCATCAGGGAAATCCAAATCAAAACCTCAATGAGATACCACCTCACACCCATCAGAATGGCTAAAATTAACAAGTCAGGAAACGACAGATGTTGGCGGGGATGTGGAAAAGGGGGAACCCTCCTACACTGTTGGTGGGAATGCAAGCTGGTGCAACCACTCTGGAAAACAGTAGGGAGGTTCCTCAAACAGTTGAAAATAGAGCTACCCTACGATCCAGCCATTGCACTACTGGGTATTACCCCTAAGATACAAATGTAGGGATCCGAAGGGGTATGTGCACCCCAATGTTTATAGCAGCAATGTCCACAATAGCCAAACTGTGGAAAGAGCCAAGATGTCCATCGACAGATGGATGGATAAAGAAGAGGTGGTATATATACACAATGGAATATTATGCAGCCATCAAAAGGAATGAGATCTTGCCATTTGCAACGACGTGGATGGAACTGGAGGGTGTTATGCTGAGTGAAATAAGTCCATCAGAGAAAGACATGTATCATATGACCTCACTGATATGAGGAATTTTTAACCTCAGGAAACAAACTGAGGGTTGCTGGAGTGGTGGGGGGTGGGAGTGATGGGGTGGCTGGGTGATAGACATTGGGGAGGGTATGTGCTATGGTGAGCGCTGTGAATTGTGCAAGACTGTTGAATCACAGATCTGTACTTCTGAAACAAAGAATGCAACATATGTTAAGAAAAAAGAAAAAGAAGAAGATAGCAGGAGGGGAAGAATGAAGGGGAGTAAGTCAGAGGGGGAGACAAACCATGAGAGACGATGGACTCTGAAAAACAAACTGAGGGTTCTAGAGGAGAGGAGGGTGGGGTATGGTTTAGCCTGGGGATGGGTATTAAAGAGGGCAAGTGTGCGTGGAGCACTGGGTGTCATGCACAAACAAGGAATCATGGAACACTACATCAAGAACTAATGATGTAATGTATGGTGATTAACATAACAATAAAAAATTTAAAAAAAAAAGAAATAGAGACTACAGAACCAAGCCCATCAATTGTTGGTGTTCCCTCCCCAACCCCAGTCTCGTTAGATATTTTGTGGATGTTCCAAACCATATTCTGAGAGGAAAAAAGGCCATGACACTTTTATTTTGTTCTCACTGATTTTGGAATCAAGTGGAGCAAAACCTACAAGTAACAGACCTTGAGTACATCCTGCTAAGCTGAGCATAGGTAATGATTTTCTTGAATGCCTGATGGGAAGAGTAAGTTCTAAAGTGTGGAAGTCTTGCCAGAAGATAAGACCGTGTGGGACTTTCCATGGGCAGCAGGTAAGCTCAAGAGCACTGGGAAAGATCACTCTCTGCCAAGGCTAGAGGGCTGGAAGGGAGGAGGGGAGACACCAAAAAAACTCCTCTTTAAGGTCGCTCTGCCAAAAAAGACTTCCAGTTGTTTGCAGACATTCTCCCTCTTCCCACTGGAACCTGGGAATATCACCTAAGTCCACTGTTCTTCTGAAGCCCAAATATTCCAACCTCATTTTCTATTTTCTATCAAAACTTGCTCAGAAGGGGCAGTTTAAGGTACATGCTAAACAGGAACTAAAAGGAGTGTGTGCACATGTATCTGTTTGACAAAACATGCATCTCTAACTCAAGATGACCATGTTCCCCAATCATAAATGATTAGAAGAGGAAACATAAATACAGCTGTTACATTTTGATGCATCAATAATAGCATTTTCAGGGGCGCCTGGGTGGCTCAGTCATTAAGCGTGTGCCTTTGGCTCAGGTCATGATCCCAGGGTCCTGGGATGGAGCCCCACATCGGGCTCCCTGCACAGTAAGGAGTCTGCTTCTCCCTCTGCCCCTCCCCCTACCTGCACGCTCTCTCTCTCAAATAAATAAATAAAATCTTAAAACACACACACACACACACACACACACACACACACACACACACACAGTAGCATTTTCAGATGCCAATCAAGGAGGTTTCTTCCAGAGATGATATATATCAAACAGACTGATGAGTTTTCACAATCATAATATTTAACAAGGCCAAAAACTCACTAATTATAGACATATCTCTTAATTCAATTACATATGAATATTTACAAAACTAGCTCAGTGTCTTTCAATAGAGAGCAATCAATATGTTTACTGAATTGAATAAAATTGAATTATTTCATTGAATTGGCTGGTATAAAGTAAATGCTCAATTAATTTATTTTTGTATTGATTTAGGAGCTTCATTCTAAAACACAGTAAGGTGATTTTTTTGTATAAGCCAAGGATTCAGGTTACCCAAAATAACCTGTAAAAAGAACCAATCAAGTGTTGACAGTATAGCAAATGATTGAAACCAGGTTTCTATAATCAGAGGGAAAGTTGACTATGAAATTCTATCCTACTTTTTCTTCTAAGATCTGATATATGTCTTGTAGTTTTCCAATTCAGACACCCGTGTTTTATTACACTGTGATTTAGTCTGCCTGCTGTAGCATAAACTTGCAAACTATATAACATGTGGGAGCAAGGCTGTAATTATTTAATTAAGACATAACTAATAAACAAATAAAATATATAATTCAAAATAAAATATCTACTTTCAGACTCTACCTTGATTCAGAATTGACTTTTAACAGTTCAGCCAAGTCAGTCACAGCCTACAATGGGTCTACTACTCAGTAAGTTTGGTGGTTGTGCCAGTACAGGGACAGCATTCTTGATACGTAGGTGTTTCAATGAGTAATTCATTATTCAGATAAGAAGTGATATATTAGATCAAAAGAGAGGTGATCAGATCTTGGATGTTTTCATTCATTTGTCAACAAATATTTTAGCGCCCACTATGTGGCATGTAATTTCATTTCTCCAGGGTTACCACAGTTCCTATCAAATTTCTGATATTTTATAAACTGTTGCCAAATGAAGTTACACAAACATTTATAATTGAACTAGGAAGAAATCATTTTAGTGATTCCCTTTGAATGTTAAGGAAGTATTAAAACAAAGGAAGAACACTTCAGAACATTAAAGACTAATTCATTAACAGGTTATGTTAATGCTATTGCCCACAGCTGTTCCTGTGGAGTAATTTTGGGCAATGGTGCCAGCACACTACCAAGTTAAAAAAAAACAAAAACTGAAATGTACAAATCCATTAAAGTTTCAGAAAGGCACTGGAAGGCTTTTATATTTTATAGACTATGTAATGCAAAATTCGATTAGTTTAGCACTAAATTATTCATATTCTATATAATTCTTCACTGTAACACCAAAAAAATCTCACCTTGGATAAATTTCAATGAGCATTTTCTAATTTTAAAAAGATTATCAAAGGCATCAAGTGTAAGATGTGCTATTAAGATGCCACCATAAGGGCACCTTAATCAATAAAGCTCTGGGGACAAAGTTTTTTTATAGTCAGGAAAATCACTTTAAGTCAAATAAACAATAATCCTTATGAATCAGGGAAAGTCACTTTGGCATGGTTCACATGCCTCCGGCCCAGAGATGTTTATAAGATGCATCTATGCATAATCATACCTGACATAACTACACGTATACCTGAACACACACACAGTGTTACAGGTACAACCAATAAAAGGAAACTGGGAAGTTTCCAGGATTCTCATCCTTTTCTCCCTGAGCAGGTATGCCTCCCCCATCACTTTCTCTGAATTCTCCAAGCATTTAGATGTGACCATGTACTGAGTTCTAGACATTGGAATAAACGTCAATGGAAATATATGCCCCGGCAAGACCTGACCCGAAAACATCCCACAGTTGTTCGCCTCTGCCTTTCTCCCCTTACGGCTGGCTGAAATACAGACGATATATTTCAACGCTGTAGAGACCTTGGAGGCTACATATTAAAGAAGCCAGAGCCCCCATCAACCAGGACCCTAGATAGCGACATGGAGGAAGACCACCATGCCAACCTGGGCAAACACTTGGTACTCTTAGCAAGAAATAAAGCTCTTTTGGCTTGAGCCACTGTACAGACTTGGGTCTATCTGTGACAGCAATTAGCCTAATCTAACTAATACACTGTCCTACATGTGGAGGATCTAAATTTAGTCATGCCCACTTGCACGTGGTATTCTTAGAGATTGATTCCTTAGAAGGCATAGTCAAAGAACTAAATCATCTCTAGCTACTTGAGATAGTTCTCCCCTAAGCTTTACAAGTAGAGGGAACTTATGTCAGATTTAACCTGGATTTTTGCGTTGTCAAGTCTAAATGCTCCCCGCAGAACTCCTCCTCGATATCTTCCCCATTTTCCCTGTCCAACCACAGACCAACTCTCGTTATCCCTATTTCCAATTTAAGCCCTTTTCTTCTTCTGCCCTAGGACTTAAACCTTATACTTTTAATACTTTGTTGATAATTTCATTGTTACCAGCAATGTTTTACTGATAGAGCTCTTCTTACCTGGCATTCTGAAATGTATCTCATTTGCCTCATATAACCTGAACAACTGGTAATGTTTTATGATATACTTTTCATTACTTTTGAGTTTGTCTAAAGAAAAAGAGGACATTTTGTTTGTTCCCAGAGTAAGTCCCGTGGTTCAACAGTATACAAGGGAGCAGTGCAAAGAATACAGCTACACTGAAAGGAGGAAAGAAGGGTTGGGAGGGTTGGACAGGGAATCCAGCTGGCTCACTAGCATGACCAGTAAGCATCCCCAGGTGAGTGATACTTCCATGGTTCTTCTGCTACCATACATTAAAGATGATAAGCTAGGTTGAATCAAATAAAAATTTATAGAGCATCTGCTACATGCTGAATATTAAGAGTTAAAGAGGATACCAAAAAACAGAAGGCAAAATTCTTTCCCACTAAGGCTTGTGGCCTAATTAGAGACACAAGTCATACACATAAATATTTATATTACAGGACAGTAAATGATTAGGTGCCAAAACATACTATATAGATAATATAGGCCTCGGTTGGGTCAGAGATGGAGGAGATCACTGTGAAGTGCATCTGTCAAAAGACACTTCAGGAAGCCATAGGGCAGGGACAAACACTGAACCAGATCTGATTCAACTTTTCCTGTACCCTACACAGTTTATTTTTGCCTCTCTTCTATACAACAGCATCCATAATTATATCCGGTACTGGGAACTAGAAAGCCTCCCCTCTGTTGACAAGTACAGTTTACCTGGAAAGGAGAATGTCAGAGATTCAGAGGGTATGAGCTCTAGCTGGCTCTTGTCTTCATTATGAGTTCTCCCTTGGGCAAAGCCATAAAAGAGCACATCACTTACATATCTGGAACATAATGAAATGACATGTTTTTAAAAGGTCAGGATGCCAGAATGCAACATAACTACTGTGTTAAACTCAATTTTTTTTTTAAAAAAGTAACCTTAAAGTCTTTACAGAAAATCATAATTAAATGCTACATAAAATGCCATTACTGAGCCCTTGAAAAATGTTATGAAAAATGTCATTCTAACAAAATACAACACAAACCCAGAGGTCTAAGGTAATATTTCTTGTCTCAAGTATCTTCCATTCTTAAAAAATTTCCTTTTGCGTTATAAAGTCTGACTTAGCACAATGTTTTAGATCAATAACAGCTCAAAGCTAAATATAAGGATCTGGGTGGCATTATAGGAATTAACAATACTTAGCTCAGAGCTACTCATCTATTTTGGCTCTACCAAAGTGTCCACAGTTGACTTAGAATGTATTTCATTTGGCTGACTGCTTCTTAACTCTGAGCTCTTTCCAAGGGAACCTAAGTTGCCCTGTAAAACTTCTCAAAAGGCAAAAAATGATGCGTGGAAGGCCATTAACACATTCAGTTTAGGAAACAGGTCATCAAACCCAAAGCTTGGAGGTTGACCTCCTCAATGCTTTACCAAAAAATGGATTATCAAAAAATCAAAAATGATTATTTTTGACAGTTTCAGATTTCAAGTCAATCCATCATAATTTGGTTATTATTATTGATGTTCTTTTTTAAATTTTAATTCCAATGTAGTTAGCATATGGTGTTATGTTAGTTTCAGGTATACAATACAGTGATTCCATATATTCCTCAGAGGTTTGGTGTAATATTTTTAATATATTGAAAATGATTTAGTTCTTCACTTAGGATTAAATTATATATGCCACATCTCTACTAATATCTTGAATATCTCACTCCTTTGCTCTTGTGATAAACACGCACATCCTAACAAACTCCTACCTCTAATTCAAGAGTCAGTTCAAAGTATCACCTCTTTGGGGAAGTCCCTCAGACAAAAGAAAACATTCTAAACTCCATAGTCACCTGATATTTTGCATATTCCTTCATTTGAACAAATAATATTGCATTATATTTGTGCATTTTTTCACTAGACTTCCTTGAAAAAAAAGATTGCCTCTTATTCCCTTTTGCTTTCCAGTACCCACTAAATAGAGTAGGAATTGAATACATATTTTTAAAGAAATGTATGAATGAGTGAAACTAAATTCTTAAAATACTTCTTCCCTTAGGCATAATCAACATATTTAGCATCCTTTCCAGCCCACAGCAGTCTGGAAGAAAAATGGATTAGAAAATTTTACATTCATGAATTCAATTATTTACTTTTCCACTCATCCATTTAGTAAATATATTTTAGTGCCCAATATATGCCAAACACTATCATAGGAGCTAAAGAAAAAGCCTCGGGTTTTGATGTTTAAGTTCACTTCTGAATTGTTTCATATGTTTAATTATTTGCAAAGTGTGTCACTGACAAGTAATCAAGCAGTACCTAAGCAGGGCTATGGTTGCAGCTGCAAGGTTGGCTTGTCACACTACCACAAATTCAGTCAGTAAGGAAACAAGGAGTCCAAGGGGATTTAGAGAGTTTATTACTTTCAGCAATAGTACCATCATGCCATTGATCCCAAGCCCCAGTTTCTACATGGTGATGTGACTAGGGCTGGGTATTGCCTGCACACACATTGGGGATGCATTACAGGAGGGAAACCCCTGGATTTGCAGACTCTGATCTTCTATCAGGACAATTGGAAAATCTGCCCACAATCTCCTCTGGAGAGAGGCCTTGTCCTTATTACCCTGGAATATAAGCAAGTATCTCTGGGGAAAGGAGGAAGGTGTCTCCATCTTTAATGGAGGGAATTTAAATAAATTTCTGCCGGAGTCACTGGCTCCATCTTTCCATGCCATCTGCTTATACAAACATCTCTGAAAAATAGGTATGGAGCACTTGGCTTGTAATGCCTAGACAGTAGAAATCTGAGATTTACAGAGAAGTGTCTTCCAAATTTATGCATATTATAATTATGTATATTTTAAAATAACATTGTTATATACCTCTTTGAAATGTATCTAATGTAATCTAAATAGTGTCATAACATGATACCCACTGTCATCCATTTAAAAATTATACAAACTTACAACAAAGATTTTAAATATTCATTTTCCTCCTTGAATTAATATTTTCATTCCACTTCCAACACAAAATTTACCCATTATAACTTTAAACCTGAAAATATTTTATTAATGATTCTATCATGCTTATTTGTAACTGAAATTTATTTTGTTATTTACTATGGCAATAATATTCTAAGGGTTAAAAATACTCTGAAATTATCATTGTAATTATACTACTACTATATGATTGTAATAAAATTCTTAATAAACATTAATACATATAAAGTTAAAATTATACTGGACATGGACTTTTGAAGAGATGAATGAGACTTTAAAAATTAGTCCATGTATCACCCATTGTTAGATAAAACATGTTCAAGACCAGTTCTATTCTGATATTTCATATTTCATAAATAAATATATAAAATCCTACATACATAAAAATTAAACTGAAAAGAAAGAGTTGAATGGCGGACACCACATACTGATTTTAAAAACAGTTTTAATGATCTATGTGCTCACAAATATTTAAATTGTTTAAAAGAAAAAAATAGAAACCACATGACTTACAAAAAGACTTGTTACATGATCATCATCCAAAATGGTTTTAATGATTCATCAGCTCACAATTATTTAAAAAAAAAATGGAAACTACATGACCTGCAAAAGGATTTGCTACACAGTCACTAAAGTACTTAATTTTCAACATAAAACTGTGTAACAAAGGATTAATTCAGCAAATCTAGGTTGTCTAAACCCTTAATAATCCAAAGAAAGCTTTGTCCCTTGCCCAGCTCCTAGAAGGTAACGTCTTTGTTCTTGGAATATCCTGCCTGGTAAGAGTATTTTTGTTTACCTGGGAAATGTGGGCCACTCTAGAGAGTCTATACTAACAGTACTACTTACGTTGTGGACCTTGAACTATACAATAATACCAGCTTGACCCCTTAATAGGGCTGGATACTAAGATCAGGCAGGCAGGCAGGCAGCCTTGCCTACATAACTGATCCCCAATAAAAACCCTGCACACCAAGCCTTGGGTGAGCATTCCATGGCAATGCTCCATGAGTGTTATCAGTCATCATTCCTGGAAAGATCGAGTTCTACAGTATAACACAAAAAAAGGTTTTAGCAACATTTAACAAGTGACTGTTAATTACACCTACTACTCCTCACTTTGAGATATTACATTCATGCAATCTAAAATTAGACAAAACTGTGTTTTAAAACACCCCCCGTAAAACAAAAAGTTGAACAATGGATTTTTCTTGTTTAAATAAATATCAAAGTATGCATGCCAAATTTTAAATTTTCTAGATTATCTCACAGTACCCTAAAAATGTGACAGATGAACAGAGAAATAGATTCTAGAGAATTAGCATATGAACATCAAAGAGAAAGAAAGAAATTAACCTTAATTAAACAGAGTATATAGCATTTTAGAAACATTTTGTCATAGATATCTATCTAAGTAGATGTGTTTTTAAAGCTTATACTACATTATGCAAAAGGACTAGAAAGCAGTCAACCATAGAGTTCACACAAGTTGTTGTAATAATGATTAGGGTTAAGTACATTATTTACAACAGAACCCACAATATAATCCCACAACCAGCTTGGTTAATTTAAATCATGTAAGTAATGGAAGAATAAATGAGTATTTAGGAAATAAACAAGAAAAGTGGTTGATGAGTGATATGAGCAGATTTGTGCATAGGTATCATTAAAATGAATATGCATTTATATTCTCAAATAATTTTCTGAAAACATTTAATAAAAGTTTATCTTTTGTAATTTAAATGATGAAACTATCACACTGTAACTGAGTTCGGACACATGCTCCTTTTTAGCTCTTATCTGTTGCAGGTAAATCTCTTCCTGATCGAATTCACGCCAACCATGCAATTCAAGTGCAAACTAAGACCTGAAAATATAAAAGTGCTCCTCAAGCTCTTTCTCATTTCTGAGAAATGATGACTGTGGCAAAAGCACACCGCATTGCAGAATGTACTTCCCAACATTTTCCAAATCTTGAAATTCTATTTCTGAGTTAGATGGATAGGGTACATATAGAAGATGTGTAACCTTGCCATGAGTTTGTCACCCAGATGAAGTAAAATCTGCCACTGTCACTATTTCTTTGGGGCTCTCTTTGTTCTGTTCTTATGATACATTTTCCCAGGTGGAACACATTCTTTGACAAGAGATCACAGGGTACAAGTACAAAGTTCTTAAAAATTTATTATTCCTATTGCCCAATAATATTATATAGTATATCTGAACTGAAATTATCTCAGCATATATCAAAATATCCGTTCCTAATCCCATTAACAAAAATATATCTACATTGGAAAAGACATGAAACACTACAACAAGGTCATGGTGACTTGACCATCCAGAGCTTCACAAGATTTCTAGTTCTGCCAAGATGTAATAGCTCCATTCCTCCCAGTTCTGTCCTCTTATAACAAAAACACTGTAGATGTAACATCACAAACAAGCAAAGAAGTGCTGAAATCTATAAAGACAAGGCAGACAGCCTAAGGCACCTGGGGAATCTAAGGAACAGCATAGTGAGTTCCCTGGGTTTCTTCAGTGCTTCCTCCTGTATCCCAGATATAGAACACTGAGCCTTCAATTCAGGACCACCAACAGGAACAGATCTTTTTTTAAACTCCAAGAAAAGCCTGTTTATCCCACACATTTTCTACCAACTGTTATTTATTCTAGAGGAGATGTCTCTGTGTGTTCATGTTTGAAGAACTGCTGACACTCAGAAGACATCAGCAAGAACATAGAAGTTAGCTCCTCACTTCCCATTTGAAAAACAATCATGAAGTATGTTTCTGTCTAGACCAGCAGTTCTCGGTGTTGGTTTGCAAGCCCCAGGGGAGTTTTCAGGGTACAATCTGAAACTGTCTCTGAAAGCAGAGGGCAGAGAGAAACCAAGAAAGAGGCAGGCCACTCCAGGTTGGCAGGTGGTACTTTTAGAAAGTAAATGGGACTTACATACAAGGTTATCTTGGGTTGCAACAAGATGAATGGATTCTTATATCCACCTCCCAAACCTTAAAAGTTTATATAGAGGTCTTAACTACATTTAGTCATGTGTACCATGTAGGTATTCTTAACACCACATTACTATCTCAAAACTATGTCCTTGGAGCAACTTCTAGGAACAGGAAACACAAGCAGAACCCATATTCCAAGAACAGGAGAGGGGGTGAGGAGCCTCCAAGCGCCCAGGTCCCACTCACAAGTCAACCAGCAGTCATGTCTTTTCGATGATCTCCCCCAACACCCAAACTCTATCCTTGATCACAATCTCCCAGAGAACTGGTTGAAATAGATTGCTTCTATTCATCCCCAAACTTTCTAACTCCATATATAATCTGGGGATGAGGTCCAAGAGTTTCCATTTCCAGAAAGTTAATACCAATGTAGTGTTAAATGTAATACCAGTGATACTAAACCAATCTAACTGTAAAGTTAGTATTCTCCCATTGGCAGTACAATTTCGGTTGGAATTCCCAGGTATGAATGTACCGATTATGGAGAATACCATTCCATGTGTATCTTTCAGGGAACAAAGACATGATCCTCTGAGTGAATAATGTGGTTTTATCAGGAACGTAGAGAATATTTCCACTACCATTTTGAGAAGAGAGAGGTTTGGGAGCAGGACATGGGCATAAGGAAGGCAAGCCACAAATTATAAAGTATGGTGAAGCAGCAAGACAGATCCCCCTCCTTGAATGTCATGGCTATTAGAAGATGAATACAGAAAGTATACAGAAAGTATAGAGATGAACTCCTGAAGTCATAAAAGTTAGTCTTATTTAGAAGGCTGAGTGAGTAGAACCACAGTCTGGAGAAAAGAAATAATAGCAGACATTCTGGAGTTAAAGAGTTGATCCCTCTGTAGGGAAAGAAGACAGTGGCTTCGGATCTGTGAAGTGACCAAAATACCTAACTGATCTTGTCTCAGCATTACCAGGAACCATGACAGCAGCTTAGCACTAAAGGATTACCCATCTTCACAAAAACACAATAGACTCTGCAGGACTCTGGATTATGTAGATGTCACAAGATCAATGATTCTGTACTAATTCCACAACAGCAGGACTAAACTCAAAAGTCAAGCCCACCATAAAGCAAAAGATGCCATGGCCGTAGACTAGTAAGACCCTAAGATTCCTTCTTGTTGGTGCAAAAATATGAACTGCTTTGTGGCTGTGTGAGACTCTGACGTTCTTAGGTAAATTCAGGGTAAGGGGAAACCCCAAGGGGAAGATTCTAGGTTTCCCGATAAATAAGGAAGATGGGTACCGAAGTGATTAATTGAAAAAATTAAGGATATGTGACAAAACTGGTCTTCTGAATTAGTGGAGCATTTCATACCAATTACATGATTGTTGTTAAATTAATTCCCTGTGGCTGGTTGGCTCATTGGTTAAATCATGATGCTAAGAAAGAATGGAGAGGAGATTTAATTTTACACTTGAAAAGACTGGTTCTGCTCATGTCCACAGACTCTGGAATTTCCCCCTAACACTAAAATGCCAGGCATTTTACAAAAGTGTGGTGATGATCCAACACAGGAACATGAAGAGATCATGGCTGATGAGCACAAATTCATTACCACAGTACCATGGCTGGAATAAACAGCTTAAAGATGTGCCTAGTGCCAGTGGGCAGCTGTATCATTTTGGTATTCTAATTACAGCACCATTTGAAAAAAGAGCTCTGACTTGACTGAGAAATGCCACTTTTACAGAGATCCTTGAAATTCATTCAACAAATTCATTATGTACCATACACTATCTACACTAAGTGATTGTATTCTCCATTTAATCCTTATAACAACTATGTAAGATAGGTATTATCCTCCAATTACAGGCAACAGAGATTAGGCAACTTAATTTGATTATAACTTGAAATTTTTTTTCTAAAAAAAAGGACCTGACTTATTAGGATGATGCTAAGCAAAACAAGTTGAGTTTTATCTATTTAAAATGGATTCCATCAGCAAAAAAGGCATGAAATAACCAAGGTCAGAACTTTGTCAATGTAATTATAAATTAACATTATGCCTCATGAATCCCTCTGGGACTCTTTGGAGTAGTTTAACCTAGTTTTCCAAACCTGTATGTATATGAAGTTCTCCCGAAAAAGTTTGTTTTTTTAATTATAGTTTCCCAGGTCTACCCAAGAATGTAAATCTGTATTTTATTAAAACTCCCCTAAGGTTTTCTGATACACAGCCAAGTTTAGAAACAACAAATGTATTCTGTTCTTTGTCCCAAAGAGCTGGAATAAGCCAACATGAAGAAAGGTGCCCCAGGGGTACTATAGCCTTTGGTAATATAGCAGAAGTGGTACGTTAAAAAGACTTCCTGCTTCAAATCACATAGATATTAGGTGGATTACCACAAGCAGGTGTTTTTTAATATTGATAGAAGAATAATGCAGTAAGGTATGTAAATCATAAGCATAAACTCAATGAATTTTTACAAACCGAACAAACTCATGTAAATAACACACAGATCAAGAAAGAAAACATT
Organism: Zalophus californianus; assembly: GCF_009762305.2. NCBI lineage: Eukaryota > Metazoa > Chordata > Mammalia > Carnivora > Otariidae > Zalophus > Zalophus californianus. Next base: position 47,429,355 of record NC_045599.1, on the reverse strand, counting down.
ACACCATCCCGGGAGGCACGCTTATGTTCCCTTCCTATCACTGTCCTGACCCATTTCATCCAAGATAACTACCACCTGACAAGAGCATAAATTAGGTTTGCCTGGCTTTGTATCTTTATAAATGAATCATATAGTATCTTTGCTATCTAGCTTCTTTAATTGTTGTAAATGGTTCAATCTCATTGCTGTAGAAAATTCCACAATCTATCCATTTCTTACAATTTAGTTACCCATCCTATGTTTGGAAGACATTTGGGTAGTTTCCATTTCTTTGCTTTTATCAAAAGTACTGCTATGAAAATTCATGTACATGTCCTTAGGTGAAAATTTGTCCTTACTTCTGTTGGGCATATACCTACAAATACAAATATAGGATCAGAGGAATGGATGTTTTAGCTTTAGTACACACTGCCAATTTCATAAACCAAATGTACTGATTTATACTCCCACCACAGCACAGGAGAATTCCAATTGCTCCATATGTGAGTAAATACTTAGTATTCTCTGTCTTTTTTACTTAAGCAAATTTGGTTGTGCAGTTTTGACTTTTCATTTTCTTAATGGCTTATGAAATAAATGATCTTTTTATATGTTCACTGGCACTTGAATATCGTCCTTTGTGAAGCTCCTGCTATGTTTTTTTTTTTATACCATTGGATTATCTGTTTTTATTAACTTGTAGAAGTTCTTTATAAATTCTAGGTATAAGAATTCCTTGTTCAAGACTTCTGGGGAAGATGGCAGAGTAAGAAGATCCTATTCTCACTTCATCCCACAGATACAAGTAGATAACATGCACATCAGTGCAAATACCCAGAAAACAAACCAAAGATTGAGAGAACAGATTCTCCACAGCTAAATGTAGAGTAGAGTCCACATCAAAGAGGGTAGGAAGGGCAGAGACAAAGTTGGAAGCCAAATGGACTTGTGAGATTTGTTTATTAATCTCAAAGCATGCGCTGGAGGGGTAGGGATCATTGGGAGACTTCTCCAAGAACAAAAGACCTGGCAGGCACCATTTCCCTCCCTTGCCCCCCCATGCCCAGCCTACATATACAGACAACTGCAGGAACCAGTGCAGCACAAATACTCTCCACCTAACTTACCAACAGCACACCCTGCCACACACACTTCTGTGATCTGGCTCCTCCAGCGAGGCCTTGTTTGCAGGTCTCCTGCCAGATCAGACCCATGCACCTTGCTGGCATAGTGTGCTCTGCACTGGTGCTCTCCTGTGGACTGCCCCCCCAGTATGCCCTTGGCCAGAGCTCATCCAAAGTGATGCCACAAGCCTGGCAGGGTGCAAGCCCTGATGGGGGCCAGGACCACCCCAAAGTTTCTCCTGCCCTGGGGAGAGAGGGAGATACCCAAACAAACCAGCCTGACTGCAGCTCCTGCAATGAGCTAGAGGTGGTCATCCGGTCTGATGGCAGACCCCACCCACCAACAAGACCTTCTCGGGGGGGCAACACAGGGAAAGCACCCTACAATTCCACGCTACTGCATTTGTGGGAAACAGTTGGTCTCACTCAACTCAAATCTAGCATGACCCTAGACTGGCCTACACTAACAACATAAGGACGAAAGCCTACCAACAACAGACAAAGAGAGCCATTGTAGATGACCAGACTGAAAGCAAATTAGCTCAGCCACAACAGTAGGGTGCACAAAACATACATGGAAGACATTGCAAGCACCAGGTTCTAGTGACAGAGTACATTTTACTGCAGGGAATTCCAGGACATCTTCTTCATGAGGCTAATACTTCTAAGAGCAGGAGACATAGCTGACTTTCCTAACACATACAAACAGACACAGAGAGTTAAAAAATGAGGAGGAATAGGTCCCAAATGAAAGAACAGGACAAAATTACAGCCAGAGAACTACAAGAAATGAAGGTAAGTAATATGCCTGATAGAGAATTTAAAGTAATGGTTATAAAGATACTCACTGGACTTGAGAAAAGAGTGGAAGACCGGAGTGAGACACAAAGAGATAGAAATTATTAAAAAGAATGAATGAGAGATGAAAAAATAAGCGAAATTAAAAATACACTAGATGGAATTAGGAAGTAGACTAGAGGGAGCAAAAGAACAGATTAGTGACCTGGAGGAGAGTGTAATGGAAAGCAATCAAGCTAAAGAGGAGAGAGAAAACCGAATAAAAGACAAAAATAGACTCAGGGGCTCAGCAACACCATCAAGCCTAATAACATTCACATTACAGGGAGTCCAGAAGAAGAGAGAGAATAGGGCAGAAAATTTATTTGAAGAAATAATAGCTGAAAACTTCCCTAAGCTGGGGAAGGAAACAGAAATCCAGATCCAGGAGGTACAGAAAGCTCCCAACAAATCAATCTAAGGAGGTCAACACCAAGACACATAATAATTAAAATGGCAAAAATCAATGATTAGGACAGTTTTTTTAAAGCAGTAAGAGAAAAGAACACAGTTACATACAAAGGAAACCCCATAAGGCTATTAGCTGATTTTTCAGCAGAAACTCTTCAGGCCAGAAGATAATGGCATGACACATTCAAACTGCTGAAAAAAAAAAAGCCTTCAATCAAGAGTATTCTATCGTTGAGCATCTCCCTTTGGCTCAGGTCATGATCTCAGGGTCCTGGAATGGAGCCCCGCATGGGGCTCCTTGCTCAGTGGGGAGACTGCTTCTCCCTCTCCTTCTACCTGCTGCTGCCCCTGCTTGTGCTCTCTCTCTCTGTCAAATAAATAGATAAAATCTTTAAAAAGAAAGAATATTCTAGGCAGCAGCTCTTTCTGCCCACGGATCCTGTCCCCGTGCTTTAATAAACCACCATTTTGCACCAAAGTCGTCTCAAGAATTCTTTCTTAGTCATCGGCTCTGGACTCCACCCCATTGAACTCGCCTATATCCCAAAACCCCATCATATGGCGCCTGAACGTGGGGCTTTGAGTCTTACATCTGGACTCTGAGCTTCAGTGGAAAATTGTGTCTCAGGCACCATGGCTCCTCCCTTCATTGTCAAGGAGCAAGAAGAGCACCTCCTGGACCTAGCACCACCTACTCCAGATTTCCCCACCAGTGTCTCAGTGTCAAGACTTCTTCACTGCCATAACTTCCAGCTAACAGATGATCCTTTCTACTCAAGGAGGCTCATCGATGTTGACCACGTTGGATTCAGCTGCCTCCCCCTTTTGTAATTCCCCTATACGTTCCCCAACTGACCAATATTGACCCATAGGTAGGGACATCTCTACACCCCTGTTCAGCAGGAAGACATTACAGAAGATGAGACCTTCCACTTTCAACAACCTTAAAGATTTAAGGGTCAAATTGTTCAGGGGGGAATGATGAGGGAACAGAAGGCAAGCTGAGGACAAAGCAGAAGCTGACACCCCACAACCTGCCCCCCGCCATGGGATAGATATGTGACATTCCTCAGGCATTTCTGGCTGCCCTAAAGGAAAAACTAACTTATAGAGTCTCCCTCAGTTTACAAATGTCTTAGCAATCTACAAGAACAAAGCATTCGATACTATCATCAATAACCTAGCTTCCAGAAGGAAATGTAGATACAGTTAAAGACTTTATAACCTGCGGCCCATCGACAGATACTTGAAGTGGGCAGAGTGTAATGTTCCTCCAGGAAGTTCCCAACTATCTTCATGTTAATGCCTTACTAGAGGGGTAAAAAACCTTAACTTGACAATGGCAAGGCCTCCAGTATCCTGTGAGTCTTCTTTAGCGTATAAAAGTTCTTTCAGAAACCTCCTTTTTTCCTTACCTCCCCCCAACCCCATAGTATATAATCAGCCACCGCTCACAACCCAGGGGCAGCAGCTTTTTCTGCCCACGGGTCCTGTACCCGTGCTTTAATAAACCACCATTGTGCACAAATAAATAAATAAATAAATAAAAAGAATATTCTATCAAGCAAAGCTACCATTAAGAATAGAGGGAGAGATAATTTCCCAGATAAACAAAAGCTAAAGGAATTTATGGATACTAAACCAACCCTACAAGAAATATGAAAAGGGATTCTGAGTGGAAACCAGCCCTACAAGAAATGTGAAAGGGGACTCTAAGTGGAAAGGAAAGACCATAAGTAAGAGTAAGAAAAATAGGAAGCACAAAAGCAGTAAAAATAAGTATAACTGTAAAAATAAGTCAAGGGACTCACAGAAAAGGATGTAAAGTATGATACCATATACTTAAAACAAGAGGGGGAGAAGAGTAAAGAATGGGTTCAAACTTAAGCAAACATCAACTTAAGATAGACTGCTATATGCAGATGATATATACAAACATAATAGTAACCACAAATCAAAAGCCAGTAATAGATATGCAAAAACTAAAGAGAAAAGAATCCAAGTGTATCACTAAAGAAAGCCAACTAATCATGAAAGAAGAGAGCAAGGGAAAAAAGGAACTGAGAAGAACTACAAATGCAACCATAAAACAAGTAACAAAATAGCAATAAGTACATACCTATCAATAATTCCTTTGACTGTAAATGGATTAAATGTTTCAATCAAAAGACATAGGGTCCTGAGTTAAATCCAACTTGGTCATACTAGTTTAAGTTACTTATACATTGCTTCTTTGGGTATGTAGTCACTTTTTAAGGATATTTAAAATATCCCCACAATTTTCCTTTCTTTAACTATACTCTTCTAATGTTTTATATTAAGAGACTATGGACTCCAGGAAACAGACTGAGGGTTTCAGAGGGGATGGGGGGGGGGGGGGAGATGGGTTGGCCCGGTGATGGGCATTACAATGAGCACTTAGGTGTTACACACAGTGACTCATGGAACAATACAACAAAAACTAATGAACTACTGTATGGTGACTAAGATAACATAATAAAAAAAGATTATACTAATGTAATAAAATGTTGGGAAAACTTTTCCTATATTTAATTCTTAAGAATAATATGTGTATGACAGAGACATTGCTTTCAGAAAATCATTTGAACCTGATGATATTTTGATATGTAAATTTTAACTACTGTTCAATATTTTAATGGATATAAATATATGCAAATTATTCTTAACTCAGGTTTAATAAATTCTATTTTTCTAGAATATTTTCCATTTTATTCTGTTACTAATTTATCACCACAAAGTTGTTACCACTGTTCTCTCATTATATATGAATCTATGAGTTATGTCCCCTGTTTTTATCCTAACATCATTTCATAAGTTTGAGCTTTTTAAGTTGATAGATAGTGGTTGTTTTGTAAATCATTAAAGCATAGAAACATAATATATAAATTGCAAACCCAAACAAGAAAACTAAATAGAATGGAAGAAAACAATCAATCCAAAAGAAAGTGTGAATGGAAAAAAATGGGACCCAACAGAAAGTTAGACAAGTAGAAATCACATACTAAGATACAAATATAAACCCAGGTATGATAGTTATAAAGATAAACATGAACATGTTAAGCTCACAAAGCTAAGCACTGAAGCTGAGACATAAGGAAAAAACTAAGAATAAATCCAAAGTATATGGAAGAATATAATAAAGATAAGACTAAAATTAATATTAGTGGAATATAAAATGATAAGCCAACAGAAAAGTTTTAAAAAGGTAGATGTTAGTACTCTAAAAAGACAAATAAAACAGACAAAACTCTGGTGAAATTACCAGAAAAAAAATAGAAGTCACAAATGAACACATTTGGAATAAAAAATGGGTTAATTACAGACAAAGTAAAAATTTTAATGTAAGATGATTCTATTTAATATACCAGACAAACAAACATAAAAATACAGATGAGATGTTAAAATACAAAAATATATGTAACTTTTAAAACCTGGCTCAAGAAGAAATGGAAGGCCCTTCTATTTCCATAAGACATTACATAATTTGAATGAGAAGTTTAAAACATGTCTCCAACCACAAAGAAAGTTCCAGACCCAGCTAGTGCAATAGGTGATTCCAACCAAACTTTGAAAAAATAGATAATTCCAGGGGCGCCTGGGTGGCTCAGTCCATTAAGTGTCTGCCTTTAGCTCAGGTCATGATTCCAGGGTCTTGGGATTGAGCACCATATCAGGCTCCCTGTTCAAAGGGGAGTCTGCTTCTCCCTCTGCCTCTCCCCCTTGCTTGTGCTTTCTCTCTCTTGCTCACTTTCTCTCTCCCTAAAATAAATAAAATCTTAAAAAATGAAATAGATAATTCCAGTTTTCAAAACTTTCCAAAGAATTTTATGAAAAAGAGTCCCAACTTCTGGAATTGTTTGAGGCTAAATGGAACTAGATACCAAAACCAGACAAGTACAATATGAGAAAAACAAATCATACACTAATCTCACTCATGAACATAGATCCAAATCAAAACAAAATATAGACAAACAAAAGCTGAATTATTTAAAAAACATAATACATCATAGAAAAGTTTTTTCTTACATAGGAATGCAAAGCTGGTGTAACTTTTTAAAAATCCAATTAATTGGGGCACCTGGGTGGCTCACTTGGTTAAGCATCTGCCTTCGGCTCAGGTCATGATCCCAGAATCGTGGGATCAAGCCCCACGTCGGGCTCCCTGCTCAGTGGGGAGCCTGCTTCTCACTCTCCCTGTGCCTGCCTTTCTGTGTACTTGTGCTCTCTGTCAAATAAATAAATAAACTCTTTAAAAAATAAAAATAAATAAAAATAAAAATCCAATTAATTGACTTTATCACCTTAACAGATTAAAGCAGAAAACAATAGTATTTCATCAATAATGAAGGAACATCATTCAATAAAATTCAATATACTTTATGATAAATAAACATACAAACCAAAAAAAATCATCTAGTAAAGTAAGGGAAATATCTTAACTTGATAAAATGGTAGCATGGTATTTTCAAAACTGTATAACAACAGAAATATGGCTAGAAGTGTGGTCAGGGGCTTTTATCATATGGGTTAAGATGAGAACTTCAAAATTTTCAGGAACATTGTGGAAAACATTGAAAGATTTCAACAGATCATATGTTGATTTTGAAAAGATATTTCTATGGAATATGCTAGAAGGAAATAAGATTATAGGTAACAGTCTGCAATCTAGTGATTGAATTGTAACGTGTGATTGAAATGCAGAGGAAATGGTAGGTTTGGAAAGGAAAGGAATAAGAGATACTCAAGGTAAAAGACTGTAAAGTGTTGCCTGGGAAGGGAGGAGGAGCAGAAGTGGCTACAATGTTTAGATTTATGAAGTGGATACTGGCAGGATGGGTGAGTCTCACTACATGGAGGTGGGACATGCAAATGAAAATACCCTTTAGGCAACTCTATGTACAAGTATAAGGCTCAGCAGAACAGGGGCTGGTAAGTATATGCTTGATGCCCATTAATTTAGATCATTTATACAATGTCATCCAAAGTAAAAGTACAGAGGTACTATTAAAAGATAGAAGAAAAATAAAAAAAAGAAGAGCACAAAAAGAAACCGGAAATGAAGGGCCAGGGAAATCAGAGAACCAAAGACTTGTCATTAAAAGTTTTAAGAAGAAACTGTTCAACAATGTAAAAGACTACAAAGCTGTAAATTCCTTTTGTTACCTCCTTTTCACCAATCACACTTCATCAAATCACACAGGATCTTTTGCAAAGACCATTAATGTATATAGGTGATCCAGCACTACCAGACCAAGTCAAGAAAAAAGTAGATGTGTATTCCCAACTCTTACCTTGCTTTAATAGAAAGCTAGTTAGGGGCGCCTGGATGGTGCAGTCAGTTGAGCATCTGACTCTTGGTTTTGGCTCAGGTCATGATCTCAGGGTTGTGAGATCAAGCCCTACATCAGGCTCCATGCTCAGCAAGGAGTCTGCTTCAGATTCTCTGTCTCTCTCCCTCCCCCCCCGCCAACTTGTGCGCATGCTCTCTCTCAAATTAATTAATTTTTAAAAACTCAAAAAAAAAAAAAAGAAAGAAAGCTAGTTAGCTTTATCTGCCCCACAGCAGAATAAAATAGTTGTCACAAGTAAGCAGTTGTTAGGACAAAGTTTCTATCAACTCTAAAAATGTTTAAGAATGCATTGGAAGGGGCTTTTCACAGAAAATGAGACAAATAATACAAATGCAATTCCAAGCAGACTTCCAATTACTGGGCTTGATAAAAGGGAGAATAGAACACAACCAAAGCGAAGTTAGGATAAAGGTGCCCTAAGTGGACAACGGCTAAAGTGCCCAAGGGAGATTAATGTGAACTGATTTAAATCCACTTAAGAGCTAATTTCCAAGAATTTAAAGAAGTGCAATGTTTTCTCTTTCTTTTTCTTCGGAAAAAAAGAAACTGAAACACTGATAAAAGAAGGAAAATAGATTCTACATTATTGTTTCAGCAGCCTCACTCAATTCCATTCCAAACCCAATCCTAGTCCCCACAAATGACTTTTCTTTACCATTTTAATCAAGGTAAAATTGACATACAATAAACCGCACATATTTACAAGGTACACTTTGCTAAATTTTGATATATTCATACACACATGAAACCATCACTGTGTCAGAATAACAAACGTATCCCTTACCCCAAAAAGCTTCAAAAGGTCCCCTTTCCTGCTCCCTCCCATCCCCAGCATACTACCCACCCCCCCATATTTCCAGCCAGTTACTGATCTAATTTCTGTCACTAGAGATTAGTTTGTTTTTTCTAGAATCTTACATTGCATTACTTTCCTAGGACTTCCATAACAAATCACCACTGGCCAAGTGTCTTAAAACAACAGAAATTTATTATCTAACAATTCTAGGACTTGAAGTCTGAAATCAGAAGCGTTAGCAAGGCCACGCTCCTCTAGGATCTAAAGGATTCCCCCCTTGTCTCTTCTAGCTTCTGATGGTTACTGGAATCCTTCACATTTCTTGGCTTGTGGTAGCTTAACTCCAGTATCTGCCTCTGCCTTAACATGGTTTTCTTCCCTGTGTCTTCTCTATGTCTCTGCTTGTCCCCAAATCTCTCTCTCCTTGTGAGGATATGAATCATTGGATATTCCAGCAAAGACTCTGTCTCCAAATAAGGTCACATTCACAAGTACTGGGGCGACGACTCCAATATATCTTTTTGAAATCACAATTCAACCCACAATAGTCCATCATCCGGCCACCCAGAATTCATGTCCTTCCCAAATACAAAATGCATTCACCCCTTTACAACCTTCTCAAAAGCCCTAACCCATTCCAGCATGAACTTAAGTTCAAAACCTCATCTAAATATCACCAGTTCAAAAAGTTCCAAATCTCACCTTCTAAATCATCTATCTCAGATGTGAGGAGCTGGGTTTGGCTCATCCTGGGGTAAAATTCTTCTCCCTCGGTGGGCCTATGAAAGAAGAAAAGTTATCTGCTTCCAAAATAAAATGGTGGGACAGATATAGGACAGACATTCCCATTCCAAAATGGAGACATTGGAAGGAATAAAGGAGTCATGGTTCCAAAACATCTCAAACACAGTGAGGCAAATTCCATTAGGTTTCAAGGCATGGGAATACTCCTGTGGCCGGATGCTCAGCTCTCTGTACCTGCCATCCGCCCCAGTCTCTAGTCCAAGGAGACCCCAACATCTTTATCCATCCATCTGTCGATGGACATCTTGGCTCTTTCCATAGTTTGGCTACTGTGGACATTGCTGCTATAAACACCGGAGTTCATGTGCCCCTTCAGATCACTACATTTGTATCATTGGGGTAAATACCCAGTAGTACAATTGCTGGGTCATAGGGTAGCTCTATTTTCAACTTTTTGAGAAACCTCCATACTGTTTTCCAGAGTGGCTGCCCCAGCTTGCATTCCCACCAGCAGTGTAGGAGGGTTCCCCTTTCTCCACATCCTCACCAACACCTGTCGTTTCCTGACTTGTTGATTTTAGCCATTCTGACTGGTGTGAGGTGGTATCTCATTGAGGTTTTGATTTGTATTTCCCTGATGCCAAGAATGTTGAGCACTTTTTCATGTGTCTGTTGACCATTTATATGTCTTCTTTTAGAAATGTCTGATCATGTCTTCTGCCCATTTCTTGATTAGATTATTTGTTCTTTGGGTATTAAGTTTGATAAGTTCTTTATAGATTTTGGATACTAGCCCTTTATCTGATATGTCATTTGCAATTCTCTTCTCCCATTCTGTCAGGTGCCTTTTGGTTTTGTTGACTGTTCCCTTTGCTGTGCAAGTTTTTATCTTGATGAAGTCCCAATAGTTCATTTTTGCCCTTCCCTGGCCTTTGGTGATGTGTCTAGGAAGAAGTTGCTGCAGCTGATGTCAAAGAGGTTGTTGCCTGTGTTCTCCTCTAGGATTTTGATGGATTCCTGGCTCACATTTAGGTCTTTCATCCATTTTGAGGCTATTTTTGGGTGTGGTGTAAGGAAATGGTCCAGTTTCATTCTTCTGCATGTGGATGTCCAATTTTCCCAACACCATTTCATGAAGAGACAACCTTTTTTCCATTGGACATTCTTTCCTGCTTTGTCGAAGATTAAGTTGACCCTAGAGTTGAGGGTACATTTCTGGGCTCTCTATTCTGTTCCATTGATCTATGTGTCTGTTTTTGTGCCAGTACCATACTGTCTTGATGATTATAGCTTTGTAATGGAGCTTGAAGTCCAGAATTGTGATGCCACCAGCTTTTTCTTTTTCAACATTCCTCTGGCTATTCAGGGTCTTTTCTGGTTCCATACAAATTTTAGGATTATTTGTTCCATTTTTTTGAAAAAAGTGGATGGTATTTCCATAGGGATTGCAATGAATGTGTAGATTGCTCTAGGTAGCATTGACATCTTCACAATATTTGTTCTTCCAATCCATGAGCATGGAACGTTTTTCCATTTCTTTGTGCCTTCCTCACTTTCTTTCATGAGTATTCTATAGTTTTCTGAGTACAGATTCTTGGCCTCTTTGGTTAGATTTATTCCTAGGTATCTTATGGTTTGGGGTGCAATTGTAAATGGGATCAACTCCTTAATTTCTCTCTCTTCTGTCTTGTTGTTGGTGTATAGGAATGCCACTGATTTCTGTGCATTGATTTTATATCCGGCCACTTTACTGAATTCCTGTATGAATTCTAGCAATTTGGGGGTAGACTCTTTTGGGTTCACCACATAAAGTATCATATCATCTGCAAACAGTGAGAGTTTGACTTCTTCTTTGCCAATTTGGATGCCTTTTATTTCTTTTTGTTGTCTGATTGCTGAGGCTAGGACTTCTAGTACTATGTTGAATAGCAGTGTTGATAGTGGATATACCTGCCTTGTTCCTGACCTTAGGAGAAAAGTTCTCAGTTTTTCCCCATTGAGAATGATATTCACTGTGGGTTTTTCATAGACAGCTTTTATGATATTGAGGTATGTACCCTCTACCCCTACACTCTGAAGAGTTTTAATCAAGAAAGGATGCTGTACTTTGTCAAATGCTTTTTCTGCATCTATTGAGAGGATCATATGGTTCTTGTTCTTTCTTTTATTAATGTATTGTATCACATTGATTGATTTGCAGATGTTGAATCAACCTTGCAGCCCAGGAATAAATCACACTTGGTGGTAGTGAATAATCCTTTTAATGTACTGTTGGATCCTGTGGGCTAGTATTTTGGTGAGAATTTTTGCATCCATGTTCATCAAGGATATTGGTCTGTAATTCTCCTTTTTGATGGGGTCTTTGTCTGGTTTTGGGATCAAGGTAATGGTGGCCTCATAAAATGAGTTTGGAAGTTTTCCTTACATCTCTATTTTTTGGAACAGTTTCAGAAGAATAGGTCTTAATTCGTCTTTAAATGTTTGGTAGAATTCCCCTGGAAAGCCATTGGGCCCTGAGTTCTTGTTTTTTGGGAGATTTTTGATTACTGCTTCAATTTCCTTACTGATTGTGGGTCTGTTCAGGGTTTCTAATTCTTCCTGGTTCAGTTTTGGTAGTTTATAAATCTCTAGGAATGCATCCATTCCTTCCAGATTGTCTAATTTGCTGGCATAGAGTTGCTCATAATATGTTCTTATAATTGTTTGTATTTCTTTGGTGTTGGTTGTGATCTCTCCTCTTCCATTCATGATTTTATTTATTTGGGTCATTTCTCTTTTCTTTTTGATAAGTCTGGCCAGGGGTTTATCAATCTTATTAATTCTTTCAAAGAACGAGCTCCTAGTTTCGTTGATCTGTTCTACTGTTCTTTTGGTTTCTATTTCATTGATTTCTGCTCTGATCTTTATGATTTCTCTTCTCCTGCTGGGTTTAGGCTTTATTTGCTGTTCTTTCTCCAGCTCCTTTAGGTGTAGGGTTAGGTTGTGTATTTGAGACCTTGTTTCTTGGGAAAGGCTTGTATTGCTATATACTTTCCTCATAGGACCACCTTGGCTGCATCCCAAAGATTTTATACAGTTGTGTTTTCATTTTCATTGGTTTCCATGAATTTTTTTAATTCTTCTTTAATTTCCTTGTTGACCCATTCATTCTTTCGTAGGATGCTCTTTAGCCTCCATGTATTTGAGTTCTTTCCGACTTTCCTCTTGTGATTGAGTTCTAGTTTCAACGCATTGTGGTCTGAAAATATACAGGGAATGATCCCAATCTCTTGGTACCAGTTGAGAACTGATTTGTGACCTAGGATGTGATCAATTCTGGAGAATGTTCCATGGGCACTAGAGAAGAATGTGTATTCTGTTGCTTTGGGATAGAATGTTCTGAATATGATGTGAAGTCCATTTGGTCCAGTGTTTCATTTAAAGTCTTTATTTCCTTGTTGATCTTTTGCTTAGATGATCTGTCCATTTCAGTGAGGGGGTGTTAAAGTCCCCCACTATTACTGTATTGTTGTCAATGTGTTTCTTTGCTTTTGTTATTAACTGCCTTGTATAATTGGCTGCTCCCATGTTCGGGGCATAGATATTTACAATTGTTAGATCTTCTTATTGGATAGACCCTTTAAGTAGGATATAGTGTCCTTCCTCATCTCTTATTATAGTCTTTGTTTTAAAATCTAGTTTGTCTGATATAAGGATTGCCACCCCAGCTTTCTTTAGATGTAAATTAGCATGGTAAATGGTTTTCCACCCCCTCACTTTCAACCTGGAGGTGTCTCTGCGTCTAAGATAAGTCTCTTGCAGGCAGTATATTGATGGGTCTTATTTTTTAATCCAATCTGATACCTTGTGTCTTTTGATTGGGGCATTTGGCCCATTTACATTCAGGGTAACGATTGAAAGATATGAATTTAGTGCCATTGTATTGCCTATAAGGTGACTGTTAGTGTATGTTGTCTCTATTCCTCTCTGGTCTATGTTACTTTTAGGCTCTCTCTTTGCTTAGAGGACCCCTTACAATATTTCTTGTAGGGCTGGTTTCATGTTCCCAAATTCTTTTATTTTTGTTTCTCCTGGATGCTTTTTCTCTCTCCTTCTATCTTCAGTGACAGCCTAACTGGATATAGTATTCTTGGCTGCATATTTTTCTCATTTATTTTTCTGAATATATCATGCCAGTCCTTTCTGGCCTGCCAGGTCTCTGTGGATAGGTCTGCTGCCAATCTAATGTTTCTACTGTTGTAGGTTATCGACCTCTTGTCCCAAGCTGCTTTCAGGATTTTCTCTTTGTCTCTGAGACTCGTAAGTTTTACTATTAGATGCTGGGGTGTTGATCTATTTTTATTGATTTTGAGAGGGGTTCTCTGTGCCTTCTGGATTTTGATGCCTTTTTCCTTCCCCACATTAGGGAAGTTCTCTGCTATAATTTGCTCCAATATACCTTCTGCCCCTCTCTCCCTTTTTTCTTCTTCTGGGATCCCAACTATTCTAATATTGTTTCATCTTATGGTATCTTTTATCTCTCAAATTCTGCCCTCGTAATCCAGTAGTTATCTCTCTTTTTCTCAGCTTTTTTATTCTCCATCATTTGGTCTTCTATATCAGTAATTCTCTCTTCTGCCTCATTTATCCTAGCAGTTAGAGCCTCCACTTTTTACTGCACCTTATTAATAGCCTTTTCTTTTCATTTTTTTATTATTATGTTAATCACCATACATTACATCATTAGTTTTTGATTCATTAATAGCCTTTTTGACTTCAACTTGGTTAGATTTTAGTTCTTTTATTTCTCCAGAAAGGGACTCTCTAGTATGTTCCATGCTTTTTTCAAGCCCAGCTAGTATCTTTATAATCGTCATTCTGAACTCTAGGTCCAACATCTTACTAATGTCCATATTGATTTGGTCCCTGGCAGTCGGTACCGCCTCTTGTTCTTTTTTTTTTTTTTTTGAGGTGATTTTTTCCATCTTATCATTTTGTCCAGAGGAGAATAGACAGATGAGAGAATAAAATGCTAAGAGGGTAAAAAACAACCCCAGAAAAATAAACACTAAACAAATCAGAAGAGACCCAAAACTAGGGGGAAAGAAAGGGAAAGAAAGAAAAAAGAAAAAATAATAATATAATCAAATATGATCAGGCTGGTGAATAGATCAGTGCCAGACACTAGATTTGGGGCATATTTTGGTCTGTTAGAAGAAAGTGCCTCCCAAAATTTTAAAGAAAGAGAAACATACATGTACAAAACAAAGGGTAAATATGATGAAGGGATAGACTATGACTGTAAAGATGAAAATTATAAAAGATTTTTATAAAAGGAATTGATAAGAAGTTGGTTGAAAAAAGAAAGAAAAATTTTTAAAGAAACAACAATAAAAAAGGGAGAGAATGTGATCAGGCAGGAGACTAAGAGCCATACACTAGAGATTTAGGGTTTATTTTGGTCTGTTAGAAGAAACTGTATCCCAAAATTTTAAAGAGAAAACAACTCATATATATAAAAAATAAGGTTATCTACTATGAAGGGATAGAATATGACTCTAAAAATGAAAAATAAAAAGTTTTTTAAAAAAAGGGATTGATAAGATGTTGGTTGAAAAAGGGAAAAAGAAAAATTCAAAAAAAAAAAAAAGAAAAGGAAAATTTAAAAAATTAACTTTGAAAGACTAAAGAATCGGGGGGGGGGGAAGCCATGAATTCTACAAGCAGTATTCCCCTAGCGCTGGAGTTCTGCCACCCTCATTGATCGGTAAACTTGGTCCTGGCTGGCTGTTCGTGCTGATCTTCTGGGGGAGGGGCCTGTTGCGTGGTTCCCAAATGTCTTTGCTGGAGGTGGAATTGCCCTGCCCTTGCCGGGTCTGGGCTAAGTCATCTGCTCGGGTTTGCTCTCGGGAGCTTTTGTTCCCTGCAAGCTTTTCCTACAGCTTTGGAGGAGAGTGAAAATGGTGGCCTCCCAATCTCCAGCCCGGAGGAGCTGAGAGCTCGGGGCCCCACTGCTCAGTGCACCCCCAGAGGAAAGCAGTCAAACACTCCCATCTCCCCGGTCTCCGGCTGCACTCTGTGCTCACCTGGCCTGTGACTGAGCATTTCTATCTCTGGCACATGACCCCATGTGGAGTCTCCCAACCGAGCAGATCCCTGTGGTGCGCTCCCACGCCACTCCTCCCGGGGGAGGAAGGGGAGTCTCCCCGGATCTGCCACTTTTTGGGTCCCTGCTGGAAGAGCAGTGGCCCGACTGTGCCACGGATCATGATTTATGGCAACCCCAAAATGAGAGCCCCCGCCTCAGCTCTGTCCCTGCAGCCGGCTTCCCTGCTCCGATACCTGGGAGCTCTGCCGCACTCAGGCACCCCCGGTCTCTCTTTGAGGGTCCTCAAACCACACTGTCCCAGTGAGGGTCCCATCCCCCGCTTAGTCGCTGGAGCGACGTCCCTCAGCAGAGCCAACTTCTAAAAGTTCTGATTTTGTGCTCTCCTGCTCTATCACTTGCCAGAAGCGGCCGATGGAGGCCCCCCCCACCATCTATTCTCCCGAGTATCACCTCAGATTCACTTCTCCACACATCCTACCTTCCAGAAAGTGGTCGCTTTTCTGTTCCGAGAGTTGCTGCTATTCTTTTCTTCGATCTCCTGTTGAGTTCATAGGTGTTTAGAATGGTTTGATCCCTATCTAGCTGAATTCCTGGGATCAGAGGAAATTTAGGTTTCCTACTCCTCTGCCATCTTCAAATTACTCCATCAGTCTTTTTAATTGTAGACATTCTAATAGGTATGTAGTGGTATCTAATACACAGAGAATGGTATTATATTCCATTTCCCTGATGAATGATACTATCTTTTTTATGTGCTTACTTATCTTCTTTGGTAAAATGTCCCTTCAAAACTTTTGCCCATTCTGGGGGAGGTAGTTTGTCTTGCTAACTATCAAGATATTAAAATTCTTTGTGTATTCTGAATAGAAATCCCTCATCAGAAATTTGATTTGCCAATATGTTCTCCCTATTCATGACTTACATTGTCATTCTTTTAACATGTATTTCAAAAAGCTGTTCTTAACTTTGATGAAGTAATTTATCAATTTTTTCTTCTATAAATTATATTTTGGGTGTCACATAAAGAATGTGTGTTAAAGCCAAAATCCTTACAAAGACCTGCAAGATTCTAACTGAACTACCCTCCTCCATTATCTTCCTGACCTCATCTTTTACTATGGATTCCTCCTTTTCTCACTCTTCTCAAGCCAGACTGGCCTCCTGCTCCTTCCTGAACAATGCAGATGCTGTTCTGTCTCAGGGCATTTGCACTTGCTGTTCCTTTTCCCTGGGATTCTCTTTCCTCAAATATCTGCAGGGCTCACCTCCTGGTCTCCTCAGGTCTCTATTAAATATTCAGTCATTGAAACTGATCCTAAACTTTCTTTTAACAGCTACAATTCTCCAACATTTTCAATCCCCCTACCTTGCTTTGCCTTTGTCCACAGTACTTTCTATCATGCTGTGTATTTTTCTTTATTCTTATTTTCTGATTCCCCTACTAAAATATAACCTCCATGAAGCCAAAGATTTTTGTCTGTCCACCAGAATTCCCAGTTAGAATATTACCTGGCAGTTAGTAGGTACTCAGAGAATATCTGCTTAATGCATGAATGAGTATCTCAATATATATCTTGATTTTGTCTTCATAGTTACTTGATAGTTTGGCCAGATTTAGAACACTAATTAAAAATTACTTTTTGTCACAAATTTTTAGATAAACTTTTCATTTTGTAAAAATTTAAATTTACAGAAAAGTTGCAAAGACAGTTTAGAGAGTTCCCCATGTCTCCATCATTCGGTTTCCCATACTACTAACATTTTATATTACCATATTATAATTGTCAAAACAAAGAAAATCACATTGGTACATTATTATTAACCAAATCCCTCACTTCTCTCACAATTATAAAGGCAATTCTCCAATTCTCTCTAGTTTGTAGACTCCTAATAACACATATAGTAAGTCTGATTTTCATTTTTCTATGAGTAGGCCCATGATAGGCCCCACATATAGTCATGGGAGATCTTAGCCAAGACAGGCATGAATCCATTGTAACTTTCTCTTCTGTTAGTAAAAAGTATTCTCTCTGGCAGAAAAAGAACAACCATGTTTCCTAACAGATTCTTCCATCAAAAGTCCCAGCCACTCCAGATGCAAATTAATAGCGGCCTTTCTGCATTCTTGAGGAAAAGTTATTCTGCTAATCAAAACCAGGGGTATTATAAAATCTCAGATGAAATTAGTAACCATATTAGCAGAACACCAACTTATGAGAACATTCCAAAGGAGAAGGATGTTCAGTAAGGAGCACTGCAGAGAACTGGATATATGGAACAATTAGAGTAGATGGAGACTGACCTTGATGGTGCAAATGGCAGGCATCTGTAATTTAGGTCGTTGTTCCTTTGCCTAGTCTCCAGGGGACAGTATGTCACCTTGCCTCCTTCAGAGCAAGAAGCCTACACAGGTGTCTGAAATTGACCTTGGCTAAACATTTTAGTCTTCTAAAAAAGGCTTAAATCCCCCCTGCTTTCTCAAGCTCCCAGCATTCATTATGTGACATTTAAGTGTTAGCTGTCTGGAACTGCCTTAAGGCTGATAAGGCCCTGGCACCACCATACTGGTATTCTCAGGAGCTTGGATTTCCATATGTTCATCATTCTTAAATGTTTTAGGACTGACATTGCTTTAGGCCTATAGACTATTTAAAATCTAAGACTAAAAAAAAAAAAAAAAAATCACCTAAAATTTAAATAATATTCATTTATCAGGGAAAATGTGTGTGATGCAGATTGTATTATTTTCAAAAATAAGTGGTATATGGAGTTTTAAGGAGTCAAGATGCTTGAAACCAGCTTACTGAGGAGTCAGTATTTTAGGGGAAAAAAAACAAGTAACACTTACTTTTCCAATAACTGACTCCCAGTTGTGCCCTGATGAACCTTTTCTTCCACTAAATACTAGGTTCTTCAATGACATCTTGACCAGGTTCCTTAACTTTTCTGTCTCTTTTGATTATGAAGCCTTATTTCAGCACTTACACTCTGCCCTTACTGGAGGATCACTGTAATTATATACATGGGCTACTACCTGAACTTACCCTGAGCTGAGGACTCCCAACCTTGTAGTTCTCTGGGTACATAATTTAAATAAGCTTAGTCTTGGTTTTACAGATTCTATTTTCCAAAGATATCCCAACAATATATTACCTACAATATAGCCTTGACACTTCTCTGGTTAAGAGGTGGAGTCTATGACCTCTGGCCTTCACTCTGTGACTAACAGAATAAATATTGTGGCAGATATGACTCATGGGACTTCTAACACTCAGTAATAAAAGGCTATGTAGCTTCCACCTTGTCTGTTGGGGTACTTGCCATATAAGAAGTCTGATTACCCTAAGGCTGCCATGTTGTGAGGAAATCATGTTACACAGTGAGGCCACATAAGTGGTACTCCAGTCAGAGGCCACTGGAGGTATCCCAGGTAGCAGTCCTAGCCTTTGAATCTTCCATCCGAAGTGCAAGATGCGAATAAATGGGTCTTCAGGTTATTTTTGCCCCTAGCAATTGAGTCACTGCCCCCATCCTTTAAGTATTCTCAACAAAGGACCCAGACAGAGATCATGGAGCAGAGAAAAGCTGTCCCTACTGTGCTCTTTCTGAATTCCTGATGTAAAGAGTCTGTGAGCAGATTAAAGTAATTTTTTATGCCACTAAATCTAAGATGGCTTATTATGCAGCAATAATAATTGATATATCTAGGGTCCTAAAAATGAGTCTATCCTCTCAGTTGTCTAGGGTATTTATATATTTAAGGCAAAAGTAACTTTTTCTAAACCTGATTAGTTCAATGATTCTTATAAAGACTTCTGGACCATCAATATAGGTAGAGCAGATAATGGAATTTAAAAACTCCCAAATCCTATTATTTATACTTCTAGGGAGACACAGCCACATTGGTAGGAAAGGTAGACCAACTTTTTCTGTATAATTCAGGTATTATGATTTCTACCTCTCCACATATTTTGGTGTAACTTTTAGTCATGAAGGAGCGTCCTGCTTTTTCCTGGTATAGCTATGTAGTAAGGAGACTAAACCCTATTAGGATGAACAAATTTTAGGCATTGATTTTAACTAACAAGAAACCCAGGTAACATGTCAGAGGCCTTCTTTATCTTACTTCATTATATTAATCATGAAAATCATGAGGCTGGGGAGCCTGGGTGGTTCAGTTGGTTAGGCGTCTGCCTTTGACTCAGGTCATGATCTCAGGATTCTGGGATCAAGCCCCTCATCAGGCTCCCTGCTCAACAGCAAGTTTGCTTCTCCCTCTTCTTCTCCCTCTGTGATCTCTCTTGCTCTTGCTCTCTCTCAAATAAGGGGTAAGGGGATGGGTTAGCCTGGTGATGGGTATTAAAGAGGGCACATATTGCATGGAGCACTGGGTGTTATACACAAACAATGAATCATGGAACACGACATCAAAAACTAATGATGTAATGTATGGTGATTAACATAACATAATAAACATAAAAAAATAAATATCGAAAATCTTTAAAAAAAATCATGAGGCCATGTTCACCATGGCTATTTATTTCTCTAGAACTTTCTATATTTTTCCTGGGCACCCAAGCTGTTTATTTATGTCAAACTGCCCAAATGTACTTATTGACATACCCTGTGTAAGGCCTTTCTTAACTTCTCCAGTTCCTATTTTTAGGGTACCATTAGCTGCAATCTCTTTACACTAAATGATCCATGTAGAGATAAGAGAGAGCAAAGTTACCATTATGTAGACACACACTGAGCTTCCAGGATTCAGAAATTTGAAGCGAAGCTCTGAGGATAATAGCCAATGCTTATTATCCCTCTGTCGGTACACTGAAATTTGATTACTCCATTTTATCAGTGGTTAAAAATTACAGCAATTCCACTTTCATAAAAGAGAGTGAACAATTAATGTATAGATTATATTCTTTGACCATCCTGAGAAACCATTCAGGGCTTGGCTAGAGTTTTTAGGGAAAAGGTGTTAGAGTCTTCTAATCCCCCCAATTTTTAGAGACGCAGATGTTGCCACTATTTTTGGTGACATCCTGTTCCAACAAGTTGATCTGCAGGTATGAAACAATATTTTATATTCAAAGCCAATGTCTAAACCACATGCATCAGACTATCTTTAATTTGAATAATAGGTTGTTAAACCCGAGAGGGAAGCTAAAAAGTCCCTTTAATTCTCTAAAGTGCAGAGTGCTCATATAGCAATTAAATTTACATAAGCCCTCAAAGTATCTATACAATTTAAGACCTAAAATACCTCTACAATTTAATTGGATTTGGGAAGTTTGGTGAACTGGACTAGTAACGTAATGATTCCATATTTACCGGACTTAAATATTGGGTAAACAATATTTAATATGTTAACAATATTGTAATATTTATGTAATATTTTCTATTAAATATGTTTATAATACTTATATTAATTTAATATTTTAAAATATTTTAATAATATTTTTGAGTGGGAATTTATCCTGTGGGATCAGAATTGTATCTAAAGCCAAGAAAGTATTACTTACCCTACCATCTCAAGAGAGCCAATAGCATACCCCCCTAGTAATGAAAGTGTTATACAGCAGAAGCCAAGAAAGTTTTGGGAAAGAGGGATGGGTTAATTATATCAAGTTCATATATTTAAAAACACAATGACAAGAAAAAATATTGCCAGGTCTAGCAATTAGGAAAAGTTTTGGCAAAATGGTAGGAAATAATGCCAAGATGAATTGAGTTGAAAAATTACAAATAAATTAAACTAATTAGTATAGAACACTCCAAGAATATTCCAGAAAGGAAGACAAGAAACTGGATGGGAGCTCAAATTAGATGCTCTGATAGGAAACTAAGAAAGAAAAGTGGAAAATACTCAAAATGGAAAGCAAGGTTGGAGATGATGAAAGACAATGAGGCAGATCAAGGTCACTCAACTGGTTTAAAGAATATCCAGTTAGTTGATATTATCAAAGAAGTGATTTGTTCAGTTTTGTAGAAGAAATTCTGTAAGTAGTCAGTAAAAGGGTCCAGATGAACTTTAAATTCCTACCTTTGGGTTCTTGTGTTTAGCTTATTGGTCATACTACCCCGTCTTTCAAGACATCACACGCTGAAAGTAAAGCTTTTTTAAAATTAATATATTTTTTTTAAAAAAGGTTTATTTATTTATTTGAGGGAGAGAAAGAGATGGTGGGACCATGGGGATGATAGAGGGAGAAAGAAAATCTCAAAAAAACTCTCTGCTGAGCACGGAGCCTGATGGGGGAGAGCTCCCATGCCCCTGAGATCATGACCTGAACTGAAATCAATAGTCGGACACTTAACCAACTGAGCCACCCAGGTTCCCCATAATTAATATATTTCTAACGTGTTTTGTAATGAGCTCTTGGAGAATGTAATATAACTGCAGCTATGCTCATTTTATAACACTGACTTAAATATTTTTAAAAGCATGTCAATTTCTATAGTACAAATTAGGCCTTAACACTTTTATGCATAATTAAGATATCAAAAATGTGGAATTCCTCTAAAAATTACCAAGAGGGGCACCTGGGTGGCTCAGTTGTTACGCATCTGCCTTCAGCTCAGGTCAGGATCCCAGGGTCCAGGGATCGAGGTCCACATTGGGCTCCCTGCTCTGTGGGAAGCTTGCTTCTCCCTCTTCTGCTCCCCCTGCTTGTGTTCCCTCTCTCGCTGTGTCTCTCTCTGTCAAGTAAATAAAATCTTTAAAAAAATAAATAAATAAAATAAAAATAAATAAAAAATTACCAAGAAAGTGTTAGAAGATGAGGTCTTGTATAAATGCTAATAATTTATTTTTTCACATATCAGACATTTTCAGAGTTAACCTTATTTGGCCATAATTTATAGCAAAATTATAAAATAAACTTTCAAAAAGACTTTAACATTTTGCATTTCTAGAAGATTATAATTATCCCTATGTCCTCTGAGACTTACAATTTGATAGCACACCACTCCTAATAAATAGACCAGTTCTGCAATTCTAATATAATCTTATCACATTTTATTATTAGATGATCATTAACACTTAAACCCAATGACTTATTCTTGCCCTTTGCTAATATATGCTGTCATCCCTTGTAAAAGGGATTAAAGGAAACAGAGAATGTGTTCTCCCTGGGGAGAGAGATGCAGTTTATGATAAAGTGACAAACAACCCTCATGAATAACTCCTCTGCAGTCCTTATTATGATCCAAACCTTTAACCTATGCCAAGAAAACAAACAAACAACAACCGCCCCCTCACACACACACACAACAACAACAACAACAACAACAACAAAACAAAACTGCCAGGACAAAACGGGCCCAAGTGCAAACCAAGCAGAAAGAGAATCCACCTGAACAACGTCTGTGTTCAAATGACTTAAAGCACCACATGTAAGTTTCTATACCTAATTCACAACTACTTTGAATTTGAGATGCCTGTGGAATAGTCTGTTTGGCCAAATACTGAACAGAATGCTAAATCTCTTCCAAGACAGGGTGCCTGGGAACAATCTGATGATTGCTGCTTTAGCTCTTCCTGTGTAAGCAGTTGATGTCCTGGTGATGGGGCTTTCCCAGCTGCTCATGTTCTGGACTCCCAAACCAGGAATTCACTCCATCATGTTACCTCAAAGCCAAGAATATTCTCCTGAAAGGGAATCAGGAAAAACTAAAACTAAAGACCAAGCTCATTTGCCTCCATGAGGGTGGGTTAGTAAAGGGAAGAAAAAGTCAACTAGCCTCTGAAGTTAAGCAGAAAACCACTGCTGGAGAAATCCCCTCAAGCTTCTCTTTTCATCAGTCTTCCTCCAAGATGTGACAACTACCTTAAAACAGCAGAAAGCAATGGGCTCATAAATTACTGTTGAGTCACTTCAATATTTGGTTAAATAGTAATTTCCCCTGGTGGCTGAAACCAGACAGGATGTTCTGGTATTCATGGTTCTTGGCTGTGAGGCTTATATCTCATTTGGGATCAAATGAACAGACTCTTCATTCTCTAAAGCAAGCTGGATTTAAAAAAAAAAAAAAAAAAGGATACAGCCATCATCAGAATACTCAAGAGAAAACATAAAAGTACAAGACCCCACAATAAGGACAAAAACTTTTCAGATTCATTTTTCAAAGGCTCCTAAATGCAAGTATTGGGAAACCCCTTCCTGGCGCAATTAATGAAGTCTGTGCACTTAAAATGGACCAAAAGAAAATTGAGAATCTTCATTATAATTAAAAAAAGCTCCATTGTAAGACACCAAAGGCATGGGGTAGAACAGAGTAGAATACTTACAAAGGAATTAAGGTAATAAACCTAAAAATCTAAAGGTCAAGTCAGAGACAATTCTCTTAGCTAGAGCTAAGGTTTTCACTATTTCCATGTTAATCTCAAAACCCTAGCCTACAACATTACAGTTGTCAGATCTACAGAATAACTAAAGTCTATAATGTTCCAGGTCTACCACTTATGTTCATTTTATTGTTCACATGAAGCCCTTCCAGAAGTAGGATGAATCATGATGTGGCCCTTGTGAGGTGTGTGCTCAGAATGGGCAGGTCATGCAAGCCTCACCTTACAGAACAGCACCTTAACATTTATTGCTGAATACGAGAACTATAACACCTGATTTTATTCATTCTTTGGAAAGCGTTCACTGAGCACTTACAATGTGTACTGCCTTCTGAGAAATAAAAAGATGATAATTTGTGGGTGGGTAAGGAGAAGGTTGCAAAGGCATACAAATAAATACCAAGTGAATGATAGATCGAAATCTCCTGATTCCCCCAGAAGCTGTTCCCTTAGCTGTTTTGTAATGGCATTTGGCCACATATCTCTTACAAACATTTCCACTCTATAGTAATTAGTTACTAGGGAGAAGGGACTGACATGTTCAAGTTTGCATTCCCACAGTATTATAAATATGGTGGGTGCTTTGGAGTATGTTTTTGGAATGAATGAAAGAATTCAGAGGACAGAGACTAACTTTCAGTTCATGTGATCTGGAAAGATTTCAAGATTAAGGCAACTCGGCCACAAAGATTATGGTAGAAAGAAATCATAGTGGGAGATAATTTAGAGGAAAATGCCTCTAGCCTGGATAACACAACCAGGAACTTTCCATCCTGTCTCCTAATTCACAGAGTTTTCCTTCCCTATGACCTTTTGCTAGACCAGCCTTCAATATGTGGCACCTACAAGAAAATAAATTATAAGACAGGTGGAGATGATTTTTATATTAATTCAACTTTTGCAGACATATTCAGTTCATGGAAGAAGAAGATAAAGATTAGATTTGAATTTTCCAGATAAATTACAGCTGTCAACATAGCTATATCTGTTGAAGTCCTGTTCCCTTAGGACAGTTTGTTTACTATATGTTGTGGACTGAACTGTGTCCCCTTAAAATTTCATATATTAAAGTCCTAACCCCTAGGACCTCAGAATTTAACTATATTTGAAGATAGGGTCTTTAAAGAGGTAACAAAGTTGAAATGAGCTCATTAGGTGGGCCCTAATGCAATACGACTGATGTCCTTATAAGAAGAGGAACTTGGGGCACAGATAGGTACAGAAGGAAAACGATGAGAAGACACAGGAGAAGCCAAAGAGAAAGGCCTGGGACATAAGGAACCAACCCTGCCAATGCCTTAATCTCAGATTCCAGCCTCCAGAATCCTGAGAAAATAAACCGCACTTGTTTAAATCACCAGCTCCATCCAGCAAAATAGTACACGGCACATAAACTTTGTAACACTTTGCCCATGGTTCAGTGGAAAAGTCTGCCCATCTTTGGCACTCGGATTAACTGATGAGAGGAGGGAGAGGGGCTCCCATTCTTGGATGGAGGTGCTATTATGTGCAAACCGGTGGCCCTGGAGATAAATGACACTTTAGGCTGACCCCCAACTCCCGCACAGAATGCAAAATCATCCCAGCCACTGGACTACCTTCGAGAAAGAAAGAAAATAATTCTATAACAAGACCGTGACCTCTAGTGGAAGCTGCGCCGAATTACAGAGATCCCAGTAAGTCTCAAGCCTTAGAGAGAACAGATTTAAACGTTAGAGTGACCTCGGAGGAATCTCCAAGGACAGTAATGTTATTCGCAACCATTTAGTTAGTAAGTCCAAGTTGAAAGCAAGTGTAGAAAAACAGAAAATAGGAAAACTTGCAAATCACGTTAACGTAACCACAGAGGGCAAGGCAGGCAAGACGGAAAAGCACATGCGCAGGAGTGTCTCCACGCTCACATCCTGGGAGGGGTTTCTAGCTCATCATTGAGCATGTTCTGGGGGGACCATAGCGGAGCCCCCCCGCCACCCAGAGTTGCTGGGTGAGAACCTAAATTTCAAGAAGGTTCCCCAGGTGATCTATAAACATTAAAATTTGAGAAGCACTGTAGTCTGGCTCATTCGGAAAGTGGACATTTTAGTGCTGTCTTTGGATTTTCTCTAGTAAGTCCAGGTGGGGAAAGGGAACCCACCCTAAAGCAGCCACCACCCAGGACACAGTTCTAGGTGCTAAGTTCCTAAGCT
The DNA here is from genome assembly GCF_009762305.2 of Zalophus californianus. Lineage (NCBI taxonomy): Eukaryota > Metazoa > Chordata > Mammalia > Carnivora > Otariidae > Zalophus > Zalophus californianus. Next base: position 47,403,471 of record NC_045599.1, on the reverse strand, counting down.
AATTTTTCTGCACGTTACTACACATGGTGCAACTACTCATAAAATATACAGATTAAATTAACAAATGTTCAAGTAGTCACTTTTTTTTTCCTTTTAAACTTTTAAAACTCCACTAATGACAGCTTTGAAACTCTGATTTCCAGGGGTTTCCATGAAAATGCCAATCCTTCTAGCCCTCCTATTAATCATCATCCTGCTGTCAGGGAAGCAGGGACTTTGAATTTTAACTCTTCTTATTGAATATATTTCACATACCAAAATTATCTCAGCAATTTGCTTGGCAGGGCTAGAAGCCATTACTAAATTGAATTCAAATGCATTTCAACTGTTTGCTAAACTGACTACAGTTTTTCTTCACAAATGATTCTCCAGCATGGTACAAAGAAACAGACATTTTCGTTCATCAGGAAAGACATTTTTTCTTGTAATCCCGCCCCCCCAAAACAGAGTATATTAATTTAAAACTGTAGTTCATTTCCAGTGGTGTTTGAGTTCTTTAATAACCAGCTTTCAACAACAACAAAAAAAGGTGAAACCCCAATTTGTAGCATTTGCCAATTTCTAAGTGTACACATCCCATCCTGAATAATTCCAAGATATCGACATGATCAGAGTTGGGAAGAGATGTACACAATTTTTTTTTTTTTAGAGATTTTATTTATTTGACAGAGAAAGACACAGCGAGAGAGGGAACACAAGCAGGAAGAGTGGAAGAGGGAGAAGCAGGCTTCCTGCAGAGCAGGAAGTAGGAAGCCCAATGCGGGGCTTGATCCCAGGACCCTGGGATCGTGACCTGAGCTGAAGGCAGGCGCTTAACGACTGAGCCACTCAGGCGCCCCAAGAGATGTACACAATTGCCTCATGGCAGTGCAGACAGGGACCACTAGATATTTCCAAAATACTACCAAATACCCACCCCCGTTTCCCAAGCTGTTTCCTTATTAGCTTCAAAATACATGTCGGTGTACCATATGTGTGCTACACAACTGCACAATCTTAATACACCCTGAAACAGAACTACCAATTTGGGGGGAAAGTACCACTTTTATTAATGATGGGATTAATGTTTTTCTCATAACAGTAAGATGGTTATCTATCATAAAAACTTAATGCTACTTTGTATGAAACTTTCAGGGGCATAGATGTGAAACAGCAGTTGACTCAAAACTTACTCTAAAAAGCTTACCCTCGGGGCACGCCTGGGTGGCTCAGTCGATTAAGTGTCTGACTCTTGATTTCAGCTCAGGTCATGATCTCAGGATCATGAGATTGAGGCCCACAGAGCCCCATGTTGAGCTCCACCACAAGATTCTCTGTACCTCTCCCCTGCCCCTTCCCCCCTTCCCTCTCTTAAAAAAAAAAAAAAAAATTTAAAGCTTACCCTTCCCATACTTGTCTGTAAGGAGCACCCAATGAAGAAGGCTAACTCTGTGTTTGGTGTCTTTACAACTACTATAAGATAGTCTCCCTCGTTACAGCAACCCACCTACCACCATTCATTACCAATTGCTTTTTGTTGGCAAGTTCAAGGCCTTTCCATCTCGGCCAGTCATGCCCCCGGCAGTTCCTGTGCTCCATCTTTAATCTCTCCATCTCACACCAGAAAAAAATAACTTGTTTAAATTTTTATTAATTTACTAAAGACCATGAGCTACCTCCTAAATTAATTCACTGATTTTTCAGCATCAATGCCACAAGACAATGGAATGCCACTGTTAGGGGTTTAATTCGATGTTCCCCAAAGATGCTGAGGTCCTAACTCTCCATACCGGTTAACGTGACCTCATTTGGAAATACAGTCATTGCATAGGATCAAGTGAAAATGAGGTAATCAGGATGGGTTCTCATGCAATATAATAGGCGTCCTTGTGAAAAGAGGAAATTTGGACACAGAACCAGGCATGTCTGGAGAGAAGACAATGTGAAGAGACCCAGAGAGAAGACAGCCATCCACAAGCCAAGGACAGAGGCCTGGAATACATCTTTCCTCAAAAGGAACCAACCCTGCCAACCCCTTGATTTCAGACTTTCTGGCCCCCAGAACCATGAGATAATAAATGTCTATTGTTTGAGCCATCCAGTCTGGGGCACGTTGTTGTGGCAACCCAAGCAAACACACACAGTCACCGTCAGAAGAGGTATGGCCCGCGTAATTTTTTTTTTTACTCATATCAAACTTAGAAAATTAGTTGTACTTTTATTCTTGTAAAACTTGACCAAATTCTAGGTTATTTTAATTATGTCACAGTCGGTATCTGCATTCTGAGATGTTTTCATAGAAGGAAGGAAAAGAGCAGAGATACAACTGGCATCATCCACAAGCGTGGCCCTATCCTTAAGAGGGTGAAGCATACATAATGATTTGTCATAGTGTCATAATAGAAAATATGGTTGAGAAAACCTAAAATGTGATACAAATCTAGTAATAATTGCTAATACACTTACTAACCCTTACTAAAGGGGACCTAAATGTGTAAATAAAGAGACCTCGCCTTAACCCATTCCTCTAATGGAGAAATCTCTGAGACTCAAAGCAATTTGGTGTGGAAGATGTTCTGAGGAAGAAAGTCCTCCTTGGCACCCTTCCAATGGACTCCACAGTCTGCCACCAACTCCATCTACGTTAATGGTGGGCTCTGAAAATGAGTTTCTAAGCCCAAAGGTACAAAAACAGAAACATAACTGCTGAAACTATGCTCGAAAATCTCATTTATTGAATCATAACATTTTAGAGCCTGGAGGGACCTGGGAGGCTCATATTTTATAAGAAAGAAGTGAAACCTAGAGGTACTTCACCAAGGTTGCAATGAGTGGGAAAACTCAACTTCGTTTCTGGGTTTCTTACCTTCTCACTCCAACCAGCGGAAAGGGAGCTTAAGAGCCTGATCATGTCTCCTAGTTACCTGAAGAGCTTTTCTAAAAATGCACATTTCCAGGGCTCAAACTTAAAAATTCTGTTTCAAATCTCAAGTTTGGTTCAAGGATCTGTAGTTAAACTCTGGGGGAGATTTGGCCATGCAGTGAGGTTTGGAACCACTGTGGAAACAATTCTGCCCAGAGACCTATGACCTTTGATCTGCTTCTAATTCCACTTGGCCCCAGCCCTGTGTGATGATTACAATGTCTTCTCGCATCCTGAGAAAAATGCTAAGAATCCCGTGGACCTGCTTAGCATGCCCAGCATATTCACACTGAGCCTTATACTGGAGAAGCTGCTCCCCCCGACTCCTGGGCAAGTTCTAAGTACACAGAGTATTTTAGAGCTGAAGGGGAAAAACGAACCCAAAATTTCTTAAAACAACCTTCTTGAATATTTTCATTTCATACTCTTTGACTTCTGTTCCCTCACAAGCCTGAATAGAGTCACTTTGCAGCCTCCCAGATGGCCATGTGCCCATCCACCCCGGGTGAGATGATTTATGTCAGGAAAGTTGTAATAAGCACAGGTTTCATTTCTTTTCGATCACTGCTGTGTCTCCTAGGGGGAGGAGAGTTGATTTAAAAACAAAAACAAAACAAAAAATTAATAAAACTATGGCACAGTGAATCACAATTACTTATAAAATGGGATAGTTCATACTGGGACACAGGGTTTCCTGGGGGCTGTGGAGACTGAGGAGAACGCCAGAGAAAGCTGAACTCAGGACTCTGGAGCTGGAAGTAACTTGGTGCTGGTAGCAGTGAGCATAGGGGCTGTAAACTACAAGCTGTGTGACCAGGGTGAGGTTCCGTCCAATTTCCGGACATCCATCCTGAACCTTCCCACGCTCACACTTGAAGATCCCACACCTCACCGTAAGGGGAGACTGAAACTCTAAACTTTAATAAGAGGGATGGTCGTACTGGGGATTTCACCCTTGGAACATGGCTCAAATAGTCTCTGTCTTCTTCATCCCCACTCTACGGCCTGAGGTGAGACTCTTATCCATGCTGAACTACTTCAGCAGCCCCTAACTGCTTTCTCGCCTCTAGATGCATCCATACTCATGCCCATGTACCAATATCCTTCCCATTCAGGATCTTCCCTCTCAGTGTCTGCAGCTCCCACTCCCCACAGTGATCTCCGGGCTTCTGGGAAATGGGAACGACCTCCTTTGTGCATCCCCTTGGAGATTCCTGCCCTGTGGAGCCTATGATAATGCCAGGGTTTCTTGGCCAAACTGGAGAACCAGAGGAAGATACCGAATAACCATATTTTGAAAACTTCCTAGTTGGTCTGTCCCTCTCGAGAAACCATATTTTCTTTGCAAGGAGGGGCATAAGGCTTTTTTGGAATTTGTGCTTCAGAGTCTAGAGTTGGCCTTTGGCCTTTGTTTTCAACCCTGAAACATGAGACCAGCTCATGAGACTGTGGCAGACAGTGTGATTAGTACTAAATTCAACCTCAGATTCCTTCAGGTCTCTTCAGAAACTGCATTCTGAACCAAAACTGTCCCACCTTTTCAGTAATGAAATAGATACACCACATTTTTATATTGACATTATGTCTGACTTTGGGTTTTGTGAGTCCATAACAAAATGCTTTCATAATGAGCAAAGTATCTTCTGGCACAGAGACATGCTGTACAAATCACCTCATGAATACGAACCTGTGGCATTTTAGGTTTAGGTCAAGCATTTACTCAGTCCTTCGGTATCACGGAAGAACAGGGATAAACCTTCCACCACCCTGGTATGGACTCCCCAAGAAGTGATTCAGAGATTCAGAAGCTTAACTACAAGATGTCAGAGAAATTCAAGTCACTGATCTTTCTCTTAGGGACATCTATCTGCAGAGCCCGAGAGGCACAGACCCACCTGGCACTTGTCTTAGGAGATCACAGAAAGCTCCCAGACACCTGCAGTGTGGGGAAACTCTTCTTCCTGCCTGTGGCTTCAGGAACCAGCTCTGGCCAAGCCAGAACTGAGATTTTCCAACCATCTTGGATCCACCATGGCCATTTTAGGAGCACAAAGCCCTCAATTCCCTGACTTTCAGGGACCTCCATAAAGGAAGAAGAACGAATTAGAGAACTCTCCCCTCACTGGCTTTTCCTATCTGCTACCCCCACTTACTCCTGCCCGGACAAATATACACAACATAGCACTATTCCTAAATCAGAACTTAGGAGCCATGGAGCATCAATCACCATAACAGCTAGAGCAATTTCAGTCCATCTGGTAACTGCTCATCTTTGGAGCATAAACCACTGAAAAAAGTAAATAAGGTACACGATGTAGCTAGAGGCCAGCATTTTCCTACTTCGGGTATCTCTTTCATTCTGCAGATTTGTCTCCAACTTTAAGTGTCACCTCTTTCTGGGACTGATGTCTTCTCTGTGGTCATTAAGCCCCTGATGTCATGGCAATGTCAGAACCTTCCAATCTATGCAAGGCTGTCTCAGAAATTTGTTCTTTTAACCCTACTGACGTTCTGTCCGGGTCTCGGCTGATGTGCCCCTGTGATCCTACTCGCTGGGAGCGTGAGGCCAGTCATCTGTTCAAAGGAGATGGTGGACGCAAAAGTTTCCTCCTCTTGAGGCCACCAGGGAGGACTTCCGTCAATGGGACTGGAGATGATCTCTGAACAGGGGCACCCTGGTGAGAATTGGTGTCCTGACCTTCCCTAGGCTTCTTCAAATTCCCCAAAGGTGGCTAACTGCCTTTGACAGATGAGCCAAGGGCCCGCTTCTTGAGAGCAAGAAATCAAGGGCCTCTCAATTATTCCAAATAAAAAACAAGAAGCATATAACAGCGATGAAGCTAAATTCATGCATTCTTTAGGAGAAGGGAAACTTCAATCATCCTCACTGTGCTTTGGAAAATTCATGAATAAATAAATATGTTAATGCAAATAGCTCCCACCTCAGAGATGGTTTGTTAAGAGGATGCCCTGTCCTTAAACTAAACTGCATTCTAAAGCAACTCTCCCACCTGACAGTACATCTGGCAGAATTCGAGAGTAGGACTCACCTTTACTCAGCCTGTAATCTGAACATGTAATTGATGACAACCTCCAAAAGGATACTAACGTCTGACCAGGTACTGTTATATTTTCAAGGTAATTTGTGTCATAATGGTTGATTTAAAAACACATACAAACAAGCGTATGCAGTACTGAATATAATCACTTGTTACATTCTCAGGATCTAAGAGAAGCAGAATGGGTTTTTAAGAATCAATACACAAGCCTAAGCCAAATGGATTGTTCACTGGAACCTGTTCAGCTGAACCATGGACTCACAACCCCCACACGGTCCTCAGCCGAGCTGGGTTAAAATGGAAGAATCCTGGGCTACCCACTCCCCACTCTGAGGAAATTTTAGGTGTCAGAGGGAAGAAAGGCTGCAAAGCAGTCCCACTGACCAAGAAATCTGAGTCTGAGACAGTTTCAGGATGAACCAAGTTCTATGTTAGAGCAGGAGAGAAGGCTCTGAACACCAGGTCTGGTGCATTTTTCTCCCCCCTTGAAGTGCGTTGCTCACAGCAGACCGGAACCACGAGCATTCTGGGGGCCTGGCGCCCTGGAGGAGTGGCAGCCGGGGATGTGAGGGGCTGAGAGGAGAGCACAGAGCACGATGTACGGGACCCTCCCGAACGGACTGTGTCCGAGCTGCTAAGGCAAGAAAACCAGAGTCGGGGGCGGGCGGTATTTTGATTCAACAAACGATTCTATGGACAGTACCTTCCAGAACCCTGTGCCTTAGTGCATCCTTGGGTAAAATGAGTGCAGAAAGGAGGCTTATAGGGTGAAAGGGATGACTTCTCTTCCAACGGCAGGATGCACTGATGAACAACCTTTGGATCAAAGGCACTCGCCTGGCCTGGACTAGGCCGACTGACCAGGGTGACAATGGGACACGTTAAGCTGCTGGCCACCCCAGAGCCTGCAGAAGTGGCATCGCCTGGTCCTAGGACTCCGCACTGTGCCTCTGGCCACACATCAGCGGTAGGACTCAAGGGCTCAAGGGGTGCCACAATTTTTTCAAAAGTAAAAAAGGATCAATTTGATTTACTTTTAAACCTTCACATAGCCATATAACGATTTGGGGGCCGGCAGGAATTTGTGACAGAGAAGGGAGGCATTGTGGACAGGGAGAAAGCTATCCCATATCCATGGGATAGTCAAATACTGAATACTTTCATATTAAATAAGCTAACTCAAATGCCAACCCTCCATAGCCACATACATAATCAGAGGCAATGTCATATTTATGATATCCTCGTTTATTTTACTCTTAGGGACTGATTTTTATCAACCTACATTCCAGACTACATTTTCTCAATTTCATAATCTGGATTCTGTCATTGTAAATCAGAAGCCCTCACATTCAAACATCACTTAATCACTAATAACTCACACGGGCATAATTTAAAACACATACACACGATTTAACTTTGCTTTCAGTGCACAATGGAGATGAGTAAACTTCACAAAGCTCTCATATTTACAAAAGTAATGATCCATGCTTCTTTAACAACAGTTGTCTAATAAATAAAATTGAAGCAATAAATATAATTGTAACATCTATCAGATAAGAAAAACGTACAATCGTGTGCAGATACGGTGTACTGTCACGACTCATCATTTCCCCAACCCTCTTCAGAATAATGGGGAAAAAGCACCTAAACGAATGCTAATTCAGAGTTCAGACCAAAAGCTTCCTAGGCAAAAATTCTAACTCTTGTTTCTTGGTTAGTAGAGAAAGTCAAACACTACCGTCATTTATAACTAGGGTGTGATGGTAACAGATAAGCCTTCTTCCCACTCTGTACCTCTCTGCCAGAAATGTGGGATCTAGGTGTCTGCTATTCCATACTTGAGCCTCCATCCGGACTTTCTAGAAGATAATGGGCATAAATGTACTTAGCATATAACCCAGCAGGCACTCCATAACTATTATTTTCTCGCCCCATCCTCCTTCCAACATTACTAACTCGCCTGATTGTAATTAAGCCTTGTTTCCTCGAGGCATTGGAGCTTGAAATGAAACATGAACAAACTCCACTGTCGAAAAAAATATGCATAAACTATAAGACCCGACTCTTCCCAATCTCTTTTAAGTGTCGTGTGCCTATAAAAACCATTTCCTTAGCTCTAACACCCGTCTACCAGCAGGTCACCATCACGGTCCTCTGCATCCTCTCTGCACACAGCGTGATGTCCCCCTCATCAGAATCTCCCACATTAGCCTTGCAGGGATCCACAGGAGATTGCTAGGGATCCAAGTATCATCACTCAGAAAGGGCACATTTACTCCCAATTGCTATCAAGTATCATGACAGTACAAAATGGCACTACCTTCAGGATAAATATATATGTTGTTAGTTTTAATATCACTTAGCTATAATAACAAAAGGAGGGAAAATCTATAACCTACATCTCTACCTCATAGCCTTATCTTATTTATTGTGTTTCCCAAGACCACTTATCTCCTTTACCATGGACGACTGATTAAAAACCTATATATATATATATACTCTGCTTTACAAGTATTTACTTATTTATTACAAACACTCTAATGCACAAAGTTCCACTATTTTCTTTAATAGAAATATTGCAAAACATTAATACTTCACTGTTATGGGAAAATGCAAAAAAGAAATGTTCCCACTGAGTACTCTAGAGGCCCCTATTATGTTTCATACCTCTCACATAAAATAACTCATGCATTCATTCAACAGTTACGAAGGTCTACCATGTACCAAGTACTGTACCCACCAGGTACTGAACTCACAAGAGTGAGTAAGACAGAAATGGTCCCACAGAAATTACATTCTAGCGAGAAAGACTCAAACTAAGCAAGCTAAAACTCTTCAAGTCTCTAAAAAGATGAGCAGGGTGTTGTGATGGAGATTAGTAATGCAACTGGCAGACGAGGACCTATGAGAGGGGGAGCAGTTGGGAAAGGTCATTTTGAGCAGGTGACGGGTGATCTAACACTTGAAGAACAAGAAGAAGCAACTGTGCAAATAGCTGGAGGCATTGAGGAAAGAAGGCTAGATGGCTTCGACATGACCCCATTTCTGTCTCCCCAAGGCCCTCCTCTGTCACCCTGCTGTACCATCCCAGAACACACTACACCATGACTCAGGTGCATTCTCACACTGCCCTCAGAGGCCCTCCATCTGGTGTCCAGCAAGGCGCCCCTCCCCCAGGTGCTGAATCTCACATGCATAGAGAACACACTAATAGGTGACAACCAAAATTAGTCAGCCTGACCTTGCTTTCCAAAACACAGTCAGAATGCATGGCTAACACAGCAGTTTTCAAGCTGTGCTCTGCAAAGACAAAGGTTCACTCAGAGACCATGTTCATACGAGGCCAAGAAAGTGGGGTGTCACCTGACTATGACCACTTTTATCTATTTAACAGAGTGCAATCTGTCCAAGATTTCATTTAATAAAAGAGTTGCATGAAAGGGATGTGAAAATCATGGTTTCTAGCCTGTTCTAGGACCTTTAAATGAATCCAATCTCTCAAATATGAGAAGACATGTTGGCACCTAATCTATGGTTCCTCCAGGCCACTCCCTATTTTTCTATTCACTAAACCTAAATCTCTTCTGTCCTGGTGACCGAGCCCACACTCCATTTTGGCCTCATGCCTTGCATTCAGTTCTCTGCCTCACCTATAAACTATCTGATGAGCCAACTTCTTCCTCCTTACTTTAGGGCCCCCCCAAAAAAAACCCTTTAAAATGAAAATACAGAGATCATTAATATATAAAAGTTAGCTCAATCCAGAAACAAATATTCCCGACACTGATTCTAAATATGTTACTGATTTTCTGTGAGGAAAAAAAATTGGGAAAAATAATAAAAATTCAGCTTGCCAAATTTTCAAAATAACTATGTGAAAATATGCAATGAAATCCAAATACAAAATTAAAATACATGCTATAGTCTCTTTTTTTAAATTTTTTTATTGTTATGTTAATCACCATACATTACATCATTAGTTTTTGATGTAGTGTTCCATGATTCATTGTTTGTGCATAACACCCAGTGCTCCATGCAGAACGTGCCCTCTTTAATACCCATCACCAGGCTAACCCATCCCCCCACCCCCCTCCCCTCTAGAACCCCCAGTTTGCTTTTCAGAGTCCATCGTCTCTCATGGTTCATCTCCCCCTCCGATTTACTCCCCCTCATTCTTCCCCTCCTGCTAACTTCTTCTTCTTTTTTTTTTCTTAACATATGTTGCACTATTTGTTTCAGAAGTACAGATCTGTGATTCAACAGTCTTGCACAATTCACAGCGCTCACCATAGCATGTACCCTCCCCAATGTCTATCACCCAGCCACCCCCATACTATAGTCTCTTATTGTGACCTCTCTTTTATTGGAATATATCTCCCCATCCACCATCTCTTTACTCTGGAAGTACAAAAAGGACAAAATCAGGGTTGAAAGAAGAGAGAAAAAAATACAAAGACTAAAAAAATTAGAAAGAGAAAGGGAGCAGGACTGTTTATATATAGGTTTAAAAAACATAAGGTCATCTTTCAAACTTCCAAAAATTGCTACTTCTAAAAATTAATAGATTTTCCCACATACCTTACTATATAGTGACTTCATATCAACAGTCTACATAGTAAGCATCCTATGGAAGGCATCCATCCTTAATTGCTATGAAAATTTTACTCATTGCATTCCAAGCCTAGACTAATCACTGCATTCCAAGCTCAGTGGACTCATTGCCCTCTAAGCAGAGATGAACTGGTCTCTCCTGATTCTCAGGGCAGCATACACAGCTTTCCCAACTTTTGTTTCGGGGTTAGTGAAAATTAGATGCTGAGGCACCAGGGAACAAGGGGACTCATTTTAACTGTCACAGATGCCTGTGCAACCCAGAGAAGACATCTGTATCGTATTAGGTATGTTAGACATGCCCACTTAATGTCTTCGTCAAATTTATGGTTATGATGAGTTGATTTCCACAATGCAATTTCCAATCAGAAGCATGAAATCAAAATCAGTCAACTACATGCTAGCTTCCGATAGGGTGCAATGAATGAGTAGAATTAAAGTCAGCTAAGTCACCACTGATTGGAGAATTAGTGAAAACCTCAGATCCACAAATCAACAGGATTTATTTATGTTGTGAAATCTAAAGAAATCAACGGTCATGTGACTCTAAAATAAACATACTGAATACAAATACTCAAACTATTCTTTATTTGAATCTATAGAGGGTGGGAAGCCAATATGTATTCTCAAAAACAAGAACAGGAATAATTTACTGGCCTATCTGCATATTAGCAGCCCATGGACGGCTTTTGGTAACCATCATCCATCTGTTCCTGCAACCTGTCAAAACCAAATTAATTAACTGGATTTCCCTGGCCTCCTGATACAGAGGATGAATTTACACATGCATATACAAGAAGTTACCTTGGCTTTCTTTGGGAAGAAAACTTCTATTAAAACAAAACCACAAACACAAGAGAACAACTAGTTTTTGGATATCCCTCAGAGCAGATACAAAGTTCATTTAACATTTCAGGACTTAATAATAAAGAAAATTAATTCTGTGATCTCCACCTACTTCTTGAAATTCAAACCTGGGGCTCCACTGGGGCTCGAGAGATGTAGGTATGGGAAAAGTTTGGAAAAGAGGGTTCCAACAGAATAAGAGAACAGTCACCTCTCTGAAGAAATCTGGAGGGACAAATTTTTGCAGACCAGAAAACACATAACAATCTTAAGAGGCAAAATAAACTCTTCTAGTTCTACCTCAGGCACGGCTCCCATTCTGGCATTGCCAAATGGCCCTACACTGGCTTAGGGTAAGGAAGCATTTAAAGGTGTTCACAAACAACATGTGCCATACATCTTTGCCGAGTCCCTCCTCCCCACGTAATGAGATCATGGCATCCTCCAGCAGAACATTTGTGTCTTTGTAAGACTGTAGGTCCTGAGTTGTCCCGCATATTGCTTCACCAAGAAAGCAAACCTACATCAATTTACTTTATGAATATGGTTCTAATTAGAATTCTATCTGCATTCATCCTCTTGTAAAATTACATATAAATGAGCATTTTGTCTTTTGTTGCAATCACAATCTTAAAAAGGTACAAGGTATTTAAAAATATTTAGAAGAATATTGAAATAAGCCCTTATTCTTAATAACTGTTAAAAGCCAAATAGATCATAGTGCATAAATAAATGAGGACTCTTAAAATAAACACATGTTTATCAACTTCGTATCAATTCATAGATACTTTATTTGAGAAGGCATGTAAAGTAATCTTGAATATTAAAAGCTTGTATTTCTTCCTATGAATTCTATTATTAGATGCTAAACTCACCAATAATTCCCATTAAACACTGTGTATCTAGTAAAGATTATTACAGTAACATGTCACTATGATCAAAATACATATGTCTAGGGCTTTGTATGTCTTTCCAACCACCATAATTACTTTAAAGGCAATATTACAAAACCACACTTTTATTCTTTATCTTAAGTACAAATAGAGTGGCTTAGTGAGCCTTCATGGTCTTATCTTTGTTAAATTAATCTGTACACTACAACTATAACTCTTCCACCTGAACATGTTACAATTCACTTATATTAATTTGTCTCCCCAGGAAATGAAATAATTGAAAACTCATAAACTTTTCTTTTGAGGAAAAAGAAATTATTTCATCCAGGAGATGACTAACTTAATCATACCTGCGTTCACTCCTCCCCTCCAGATATAACACACCCATGAACATTATAGCTGTCCCCAGGACATCAGGCCTGTCATTTTCCCCAGATCCACTCTGACTGACATGCAAGCTACCCCACTACATTGCTAAGGGAATCCCGGCATGCCTTATGCCTGAGACTACATGAATTAGACAGTAATTAATGGTTATTATAGAAAAGACAGACTAAGCTTGGGGAACAAGTCCTAGAAGGTGAGTTTGAATTGGCATTTGGGGGAAGGGATTTGCAGATAAAAGACAAAGAGAATATGAGATAGATCCAAAAAAGGACAAATGGCTGGACTTCAAAGTAAGTATCTTTACTGCCTCAAAAACACGTTATAGTTTCTTAGGTAGAAAAGGATTCCCAATTAGAAGTTAGTTTGCAGTAGGTACAATTTGCCACTTTCCCTACAACTGGCCCTCATCAGTGGCCCTCCAACCATAGAACTTTCTGGGTGAATAGATAATTGATAATATCCTGCCAGATGCCTCTTAGCTTGGATGCTTATTACTAAGTTATCTCTCCTAAAGAAATATGAAGCTGAAATTACAGGGACCATGCAGACAAAATTCAATTTTAGATACCACCTCACACCAGTCAGAATGGCTAAAATTAACAAGTCAGGAAACGACAGATGTTGGCAAGGATGCGGAGAAAGGGGAACCCTCCTGCACTGTTGGTGGGAATGCAAGCTGGTGCAGCCACTCTGGAAAACAGTATGAAGGTTCCTCAAAAAGTTGAAAATAGGGCGCCTGGGTGGCTCAGTCAGTAAGCATCTGCCTTCGGCTCAGGTCATGATCCCAGGATCCTGGGATCGAGCCCCACATCAGGCTCCCTGCTCAGCGGGGAGCCTTGTTCTCCCTCTCCCACTCCCCCTGCTTGTTTTCCCTCTCTTGCTGTATCTCTCTCTGTCAAATAAATAAAATCTTTAAAAAACAAGTTGAAAATAGAGCTACCCTATGACCCAGCAATTGTACTACTGGGTATTTACCCCAAAGATACAAATGTAGTGATCCAAAGGGGCACGTGCACCCCAATGTTTATAGCAGTAATGTCCACAATAGCCAAACTATGGAAAAAGCCTAGATGTCCATTGATAGATGAATGGATAAAGAAGATGTGGTGTGTGTGTGTAACACACACACATACACACATACACACATATATATAATGGAATATTATGCAGCCATCAAAAAATGAAATCTTGCCATTTGCAATGATGTGGATGGAACTAGAGGGTATTATGTGAAGTGAAATAAGTCAATCAGAGAAAGACAATTATCATATGCTCTCACTCATATGTGGAATTTGAGAAACAAGGCAGAGGATCACGGGGGAAGAGAGGAAAAAATGAAACAGGATGAAACCAGAGAGGGAGACAAACCATAAGAGACTCTTAATCTCAAGAAACAAACTGAGGCTTGCTGGAGTGGTGGGGTGGGAGGGATGGGGTGGCTGGGTGACAGACCCTGGGGAGGGTGTGTGCTATGGTGAGCGCTGTGAATTGTGTAAGACTGTTGAATCACAGACCTGTACCTCTGAAACAAATAATACATTATATTTTAATAAAAAAATTCAACTTGAACGTTGAATGAGAAACTTTTTCAGAGAATAACTCAACTGCCCAAGATGTTCTCTTCAGAGGCAGGCTATGTCACAAGCAGAAATAAACCTCTGAATATGACTAAAGCCCCTAGACAAGTTACTGTGACATGTTGCTATTGACTGATGTTAAAATTCTATATACAACTATTCCCAGTTACTATAACTGTTGTTTTTCTAGGCTGTCTGGCTAGTCACTCCCTCTTTTGATTGACACTCATTAAGTCAATTACTAAATTGGCATTATTATTAGAAAGTGTTCTAAGTTCAAGTTGATAGCTATTTAATTCCTCGTAACCACTTCAAACACCATGTTAGAACATTTGGTAGATAGATTTGCAAGGCTGATTCAAGACTTATACTTCATAACCCAATGAGTTGAGTATACCTCAAACCATGAAAAGCTTCCTCTTTCAAGGATGGAAAAACACACGGGCAGATATAACAAGTATATTTCTATTGTCATTGTCATTGGTGATCCAGTGAAAGTGGTCATAGAAAGAATTTGCAAGAAATAGCAACTAATAAAGAGGAATGGTATGAAAGGCATGAGGAAAAAAATCTTTAAAAATTAAAAAAGGTAAGTGTTCTTGCCTTAAAGTATATTTAAAAAAGAAAGTTATTGAAAGATGTGACCCACCCATTTCACTAGGGATGCTATCAGTAGTGGAATCAGTAACTATACTAGATCACACACCCTTTGGGAAAGGGGTCTAGGATTTGAACTCAAATATGTCTGAGTCTAGATATAGTTCTTTTCCACTGTACAATCCTACCTGAATCTCTGGCTACCTATTTTGAAACTAGGGATGGAAAGTTCTCATTATTCAAAATCTCTGAGAAGTTTGTCCAGAGTCAGATTAATATTATCCTTTTTCATTATTCAAATTCTCAACAAACATTTTTTGGAGAACCTGTTATATGCAGAAGCTAAACTAGTCAGCTAGCACACCAAAGACATTCAAGAAATTTTGTTGAAAGAATAAGTGTTTTCTCGGCTGCTTCTTAGTCCTCTTTATAGGGCCTTAGGTGCCTTCCAATCCTTTCATCCATCTTGCCTTAGGCCTTACAAGTTTTTTTTTTTTTTTTAAACCAGTAATCTTTTAAGATTCTTTTTTTAAAGATTTTATCTATTTATTTGAGGGCACCTGGGTGGCTCAGATGGTTAAGCTTCTGCCTTTGGCTCAGGTCATGATCCCAGGGTCCTGGGATCAAGCCCCATATGGGACTCCCTGCTCAGCGGGGAGTCTGCTTCTCCCTCTCCCTCTGCCCCTCCCCCATGCTCAAGCACGCTCACTCTCTCTTTCTCAAATACATAAATAAAAATCTTAAAAAAAAAGATCTTATCTATTTATTTGAGAGTGAAAGAGAGCAAGCATGAGCAGGGAGGAGGGGCAGAGGGAGAAGCCAACTCCCCACTGAGCAGGGAGCCCGATGTGGGACTCGATCCCAGGACCCCGGAATCATGACCTGAGCTGAAGGCAGACGCTAAACCAACTGAGCCACCCAGGCGTCGGTCTTTTAAAATTCTTGAATGCTACTTATGCATCCTTCTGATTGGCTCTCTGGCAAGCCTTTTAATGTATACACACTTTTCCTAATATGCTTCATTTCCTACTTTTTTACACTCTCATTTCAATTTCTGATTTTGGTCTGCACTGTTGCCTAAGGGACACTAAGAAAAACAGTTTAATTTTCAAAAGTAACCCCCAACTAATTGTTCTATTTGTACCACTATCTCCACAGAAAATTACAGTAGCATTGAATTTTTCTGCTAATGACAGTTCTCCTCTCTCCTAGGGACAGCCTCTGTAAAATAATCTAGTTGACCACTGGAACAGTATTGTGTTTTGGTTACCTGATTTTCACCATGTGAATTTAAGTTTTAAAAAGTGATGAAGATCAGAGTATGGAACTACTATATGCCCATGGAGTAGAGTGATGGCAGCTCTCATCCTAATTTAAATATTTATTTAATTTGAGAAGTGACAGATAATTACTAATCATTAAATAATAGATGAGATGTATGCTTCATATTTCTTCACTATATATTTGATTTCCAAAAAGTTTAATTTCACCTGTTTTTACAAAGAGTATAATAAAGCATTAATATAACAATCTAATCTAACAATTCAATTATATAATAATTAATAAAACTAACAATAACCAGTTTTAGCTTGAACATAGTTTTCCTCAGGATGCTTTTCAAGAAGAACATACCATGGCTTAATAAGGATGCCTTATCTTGATATATCAACATTTCATTTAATACACAGTTTAAGATTAAACCATATGAAATTATTGAAATTTGGTTGTTTTGACCTACCAAAATGGCAATTCCATATAATCCAAATCTATGCCACAAGAATGTGCTGATATTCAACCATTTGAAAAACTATAAGATATCAACTTTCTATGGTTCAACCTAACAAACAAAAGCCAATTGTCATTATCATTTGCAAAGTGCCATTTCCTGGGCTCAGCAATTTTTGTGGATTATTGCATTTAATCCTCACAACAATCCCAAAATACACAAGTCACAGGGAGGAGCAACATGTAAAAATAGAGGTATGGACTAGCCACAAGCCAAGGAAGCCCAAGACTGCTGGCAACTATGGAAGCTAAGAGACAGGCATAGGACAGATTCTCCCTCATAACCCCCACATGGAACCAACTGGTGACATCTTGATTTCAGACTTCTAGCCTCCTGAACAATGAAAGAATAATTTTGTGTTGTTTAAATCCATCCAGTTTATGGTAACTTTCCATGGCAGCTCTAGGAAATAACTTCAGAGAGACAAGGGTAACGTCAGCCATTGAGTAGGTAGTAAAGAAAGGAATTTGACCCCAGCAGACACACTCCAGGGCTCATGCCAAAAATCACAGTGAGGTACAGTCTCCACAATCACATCCATTATCTCATTTTTATTTTGTCTTATTCTATGAGGTAGGCATTAAGGGTTGTAGCTTACACACTGTGAAAGTGAACCTCAGAAAATGAAGCAACTTGCCTGCCAGTGGCAAGATCAGGATTTGAGCCCACGCGAAGAAATTTCGGTGCGCTTTCCACAAAAACACAACCCACAATTAGTAATAATCCCTACATGGTTGTAGTCAGAAATGAAGGCATTTCAGTTGAGTGTTGATTTCTCAAGTAGCTTCTGAATTCATGAACGTGCACTGCATTCCCTGGGGAAGATTTGAGAACTGAGTCAAAGGCTTAGCCATTATCTACCACCTGTGTAAATACTACTCAGGTGCCTAGATTTATGAGACCTCTTCAAGTATTCTTTCATGGGGAGGGATGAATCCCCAGTATTGTATTCTGTATGACTACTACCATGTAACTATTAAAAGCTCCATTAAAAGCTTACTCTTTGCCTTTCGGATCTCATTAAACATCCATAGTAGCCAATGGCCTTGAAGGACAGAGGAACTTTGTAATTTTTAGTTTTGCTAGAGAAAGATTTCTCTTCAATAGTTCCACAGAGCACAACTAACCTAAATTGGAAGAGGTGTGGATAAGTGTTGACAATAAAAGTGTAGAAGACCATATTATTTTTCAGTGAATAGACACACACACACACACACACACACACACACACACACACACACACACACACACACTCACACACCATTTCTATAGAAGGATTACACATTCCCATCCCTACTGAAGTAGGGCTTCCTTTGGCCACTAAGACTTTTAGTGAATTTGTCACAAGCAGAGCCTTCGAATCTGCTCAGGTGGGCTTTCTGCCTTGGTTCTCTGTTATTGCCAAGGAAAGAACATGCCTTGAGGAGCCCAGTGGTTCCAGAAGAATAAGCAACAAGTAAAGCTCACACATGCCTAGACTAGATCACATGAGCCTCAGCCAACCTGCAGATGCATAAAGAAGAAATGTATGGTTATTCCTGTATGCCAGAGATATTGTCATGGCTGATAATTATACTGCATTACTGTAGTAATAGCTACTTAATACAATACAAAAATTTTTAATATTATCATTCTTCGGGGAGCTACGTCCTCATAAAAAAAGATATTTCCTAGTCTTCTAAAACTGTTCTTTTTCTCCTGCCTCTGAATAACCTTGAGCAACTGAGCCTATCTTCCATATGCACGCATGCTTTTCATTGTATTTCTCAATTGTGTGAAAGGCAACATAACAAGAGATAAATCTACTGGGAAGAAGAAAAAGTCCATTTTGAAAACAGCTGCCAAATCCCAGAAGAGGAGCCCCCAAAAAAGTAAGGTCCAGGTCCAGGAGATAATAACCAGGGCACTGCTCTTTTTGCATTGACTTTCTACAAGGCACTAATATTTCAATTGCTCATTACTTGTTAAATTTATGAAAAATACCATTATGCAAGTTTATATGCTTCAAGGGTACTTTTCATTTACTAAATAAATAAAGTGCAATTACTTACCTCATGCAATCTAAAATATTCCTGCTGCTTTGCCTATGAGGGAAACTCTCAAATTCATGAGTCCCACCTTTATGCTTAGAAGTTAGTCAACCAGATTTTGCTTATACTGCTAAACTGTCTTTATCCAGATGCTTTACTTGTAAAAAAAGAAAGAATTAAGAGTTCTAGACCACACAGGAGTCTGTCTCTTGTATAAAACTGAACTTAAAAAAAAAGCAAAAACAAAAAAATAAACTTTTATGAAATGGGAATTCTTAGGCAGGAAATTCTAAGTTGTCATCTCTGGTTTTGTTTTTTTTTTTGGTTTTGTTTCATTTTGTTTTGTTTCGTTTATTCAAATTTGCCAAGAGTGGCTAAACAATTGTTAATGGCACTCCTGGTGATAAATTCCAGTAATTAAAACATACATTCATACAATATTTGTACAAAACCAACAGATTAAGTACCAAGAACAAAAGAGGCTATAGTATGATGGGTGTGAGGATACATTTATTATAGAGCAGTCACTCTAAAAACACTTAACAAATTACTTAGGGGGGACATTTTTTCAGCCTACACACTTATTCAAAGGAGTGGGAGGAGTGTTGTATTTGAAGTATGATTAATATAACAAGAACAATTACAACAAAAGCCACTTTATCCATTCCCAGATCAGAATATCCTGGAAAAATAAACTATGTGCAAATATACTTGAAAAAATACAGTGCTTTGAAACTATTTCTATAAAATGCATGCTATAGATGTGACCAAAAGACATTTCCTTTGCCCCAACAAGTTGAGAGTAGAGGAGCAGAAATGTGTTCTGGGTAAAAAAGTGGAAGAATTGAATGATGTCCTCTGACAAGTAACACTACATGATTGCATTTCTTCTTGCCCTGGAAATTTATGATCAGTAGACTACTTCTCCAATCAGTAAAACAACATCATAGACAGGAAAAGCATGACGTTTAACTGGTAGGAATGGGGAGAGCCCAGAGACAGCTACCCCGAGACCTTGGTTCAAATGATGGCCCTCGCCCTAGTCTACTGTTTGTGCTTGGGGAAAGTCATTTCAGATTTGAAGAGGGCTGGGTGAAATGTTTTCCCTAAAGACCACGAGGTATGTGGAAGTTCTCCCTCATATCAGGCATATATCTGGCTTAAATAATGCCCCAAAAGGAAGGATCATGAGTTAATATATCTAATATTCCTGGGGTCTGTGGCACAATATTTCCCTCAAGCACTGCAAGGAAAAACTTCCCATAATAAATATTCAAAACAGGGAGTCCAGTATCAATTTTCTTTTTAAATTGATTTGTAGCACCCCACCCACCTCCCAAAAAGCCTAAAACAGTGATTCTCCATCTTTGGTGCATGTCATTCCTGCTTCACTTATTAAAAATATATACTCCCAAGACATACACTCCAGGAATCTGGATTTAGTGGGATTTAGGGAGAACCCAAGAAGTTGCATTTTTAAAAATTACTCCAAATAACTTGGAGATAGTCTGTGAACCACCATTCACAACCACACCCCCATATGGCACCCTTCAGCCTGGAGGATAAATAATAAAATTTTGAAAGAGTTTATCATTATCATCTTTGCAGATCATTTTTTTTTTCTTACCTCTATTTTCTACATTGGTGTATAGTAGTAGTGTAGTGGAATAATCAATCACAAAGGTTTTTGAAAGAAAAGAAATGGCCTTAAAATCATATGGAAGATCCCATCCTGTTAAGAAAGCACATTTGGGGGCGCCTGGGTGGCTCAGTTGGTTGAGCGACTGCCTCCGGCTCAGGTCATGATCCTGGAGTCCCGGGATCGAGTCCCGCATCGGGCTCCCTGCTCCGCGGGGAATCTGCTTCTCCCTCTGGCCCTTCCCCCTCTCATGTGCTCTCTCTCTCTCATTCTCTCTCTCTCTCTCATTCTCACTCTCTCAAATAAATAAATAAAATCTTTAAAAAAAAAGAAAGAAAGAAAAGAAAGCACATTTGTACACAACACCATGGCAGAAAGTGGCTGAGGGTTTTCTCCTGTAATTCAGGATAACCTAACTCAGTCCTAGTCTTAGAGGGATGAGAAAACAGCATTTAGCAATGCAGAAGCGGACAATGAGTAAAAGAAGAGAGGGAGACAGCAGAGGAGGATTAAGAAAAAGAGAAAGTGGCATTGCTATTATCGTCAGACAAATTTCCATTTTTCTCCAATTTCACTTTTTCTTTTTAAAAATTCCCTCTCCCCTTTTTCATCCTCTCCCCATTTCCCCTTTTCCCTTTATGCCCTCCTTAGATACCAGTAAGCAGTTTCAGAAACCTGAATCCAAAGAGAAAAATAACTTCTGAATCCTATTTTTGTTCCACCTCTTGACCAACTCTCCCAGATTAGATACTTTTTAACGGTGCAACAGATCACTTGTCCCTTATGGAAAAAACTGTACTGCTTTTACTTCTCCTCCGGAACAACACAAAAACTGGTACAGAATAGTTCCATGTAGTGTTCTTTTCTCCATCACTGCTACGTGGCAGACCCCAGCGGGAGTAAGCTGTGGCCAGGTATTATATGGAAAGGGACCGCTTACCTTCCCTGGGCACCACTGTCATGACCTCCGTGGTCACTGGATGTTCGTCAAAATCCGGAAGGCTTCTTTTAACTTGCATCTTTGAAGAAGAAGAACAAGAAGAAGGAGAAAGACAAGGAGAAAGGGAAGCGGGGTAGAGAGGAGGAGTGGGAGAAGGAGAAGGAAGGAGAAGAAGCAACTGAGAAAAAATAAAGCAATATATGGGATGAATTGACGTGTTTTATTAAATAATTGAACTTAAATATGCACATACCAAGATATAATGTGCAGCTGACAAGTCTAATGTCTTTTGTTGCCAATATCCCCTCATAAGAACATGAGTAAAAGCCTATATCTTTAGTGGCTTCTAAAAAAATTCCTCTCTTTCTATTGTCATTTAAGTTGTGTACAATTCACTGATCATCTTCTATGTTCAGATACCATTCCAATACAAATCCATATTAATCCACTCCAGATTGGTCTCTGCCTCAGATCAGAACTAATACATACACTGTAAAATTTTGTTTTAATCTGTCCACAATTATTCAAAGATCAGACTGCAAAGGCAGAGCTTTTATCAATTCAAAAAACCACAAGTTCACACAAAATCTGTAAGTGCAACTTCTCATTTTTACAAGTAGTTCTGCTGTAACCACTTGGGAATAACCTGGGTTTCATGTCCACAAAACTTTTATAGACTTTTCTTAGAAAAGTGTAAGTCTAAACAAAAAGAAGGAAGGAAGGAAGGAAGGAAGGAAGAAGGAAAGAAAGAAAGAAAGAAAGAAAGAAAGAAAGAAAGAAAGAAAGAAAGAAAGAAAGAAAGAAAGAAAGAAAGAAAGAAAGAAAGAAAGAAAGAAAGAAAGAAAGAAAGAAAGAAAGAAAGAAAGAAAGAAAGAAAGAAAGAAAGAAGAAAGAAAGAAAGAAAGAAAGAAAGAAAGAAAGAAAGAAAGAAAGAAAGAAAGAAAAGAAAAAAGAAAGGGAGAGAAAGATAAAGAGAGGAAAGGAAAATATAATTTAGGCTGAATGTTACTTGAAAAATGATTTTCTTGTACCAGGAAGTCATTTAGTATATTGTACTATAAAATTTTCTGTATCCTTATTGCAATGACTGTAACTAGGGGGAAAATTATTTATTAATTCTTTTGAAATTTTGCTATTCGTATTAGTTTGGGTTCTGAAAGGAAGCAGAGCCTGAGCCAAGGGCTTGCGTACAGAGAGTTTATTTTAGGAAATGATCCCAAGGAATAGGAGTTGGGACTGGGAATAAGGAAGGAGGGAAAGCCAATTCAAAGATGAATTTTTAAGCTAGTCACTGCCATGGGCAATAGGGACTCTATCTTACTGGAGACCCTCTGAAGAGTTTTGTAAAGTGAGTTTCATAACTTTGTCAAGAGACAAAGAAGAGAGCATTTATCTGTTAGTTTTTATCCCTCATTAATCAAAGTTTTCTTCTTTGAAGTAGAAAAGATTCTGAGAATAGGAACCCAATAGTCTTTAGGATAATAATGACAATGATGGTGGTGATAATGATCATGACTGGTGTCCAACATCCCCTACTTAACTCTGTTTAAGGCATTGGGCAAAGCAATTATCCACATTTTCTCAATAGGTCCTTATGATAATTAATTATATGTGTCAACTTACCTGGGCCATGGGGCACCCAGACATTTGACCAAACAAAATTCTAGGTATATCTATGAGAGTGTTTCTGTATGAGACGAGCATTTGAATCAGTAGAGTGAGTAAGGTAGATTGCCCTCCCTAAAGTGGGTGGCCTTGTCCAATCAATTAAAGACCCAAATGGAAAAAAGACTGAGTAAGAGGGAACTTTTCCTCAGTGACTGCTTTGAGCTGAGACAGTAGCCTTTTCCAGCCTTGAGACTCAAACTGAAACCTCAGTTCTTCTTGAGTCAAGCCTGTCAAATTTTGGACTGTAACTACACATTGATTCTCTTGGGTCTCCAGCTTGCTGTCTGCAGTTGGAAATTCTCATCTTTCATAATTGTATGAGCCAATTCCTTAGAATAAATCAATCAATTTCTAACTCTTGCTCTTGCTCTATATATGTGTATATATACAAACACACACACACACACACACACACACACACAAACACATTCTATTGGTTCTGTTTCTCTTGAGAACCCTAATTAATAGTCTTTATGTCAACACTAGTAAGTCAGGAATATAATCCCCATTCCCCCAGGAATATAAGCCCCAAGAGAAAAATGAGGCACAGAAATGTTAACACAGCTAGTAGGTGGCAGACCTACTCTGTCTGACTCCAAAACTACCTCTAATAATAGAAAACAGAATAATAATTCTTTATTTGCTTCATGCAGTGCTGTTGCATGTGGTATTGACATATGGTAGAGTAACAAAAATAGATAAGAGCTCAAATAGGTTTTATAAATGTAAGAATAAAAAAAATTAAACAGGTTTTTATATTAGAAGACTTTCGGAGGTCCTTAATATAATTTAATCCAAGAGAGGGATATGTTGCATATTATTTTTCATACATGTTTATTCTCATAAAATTCTTTAGTGAAATATCTGTTAATATCTCCTAATACAAGTTGAAAAGTGTTTCACTTGATAATTATTGTTCTTCGATTATATATATTGAGTGGTACTTATTAGAAGGAAAATTTATCCAATTGGGGAGGGAAAAAGCATTAGGCTTTATTAGTAAAACAGAACAATGATTAATTCACTGGCTACTTTGGGAAAGAGAGGCCGAAGAAAGAGGAGGAGATAGAAGACAGTTTACATTCTTTCAGCCGCTAGAGTGGGAAGAATAGATTTGCAGTTCATCTAGAGTAGAAGATCCTACCAAGATTATATTCCACAAACAGTGCTCTCAGTTGTCCCAGTTTAGGGGCCACCCACCTAATGCTATTCACATTATAATTAGAAAACCACTAGAGTGGGGTGCCTGGGTGGCTCAGTCATTAAGTGTCTGCCTTTGGCTCAGGTCATGATCCCGGGCTCCTGGGATCGAACCGCACATCGGGCTCCCTGCTTAGCCAGGAGCCTGCTTCTCCCTCTCCCACTCCCCCTGCTGGTATTCCCTCTCTCATCATGTCTCCATCTGTCAAATAAATAAATAAAATCTTAAAAAAACAAAAAACCACTAGAAAAAGAATTAATCCATAAACAGGGGCAGGACAACACAATTGCCTACATCTGACTTGACATGTTATGGAAGGAAAGAAATTTGAGACGAGTGTGCCCACAAAGGATGGAAACTTTGGTAGTCCTCAGTTAAAAATAAGGGTGATTTTGCTGAATCTGGGAGGTCAAGTATGGGGTAGAGCAGATCTAAGATTTTCCCTACGACATAAACACAGTCGATATAATAAACAAGCAAATTCATAAATCTTTGACTTTTCTTACCTACTGACCACTGCTACATGGGAAAAATTCCCAGGTCTAGGAGAGGATACAGCATATCTTCCTGATGTTTTTATAGATTGCCTTAGATTATAACATTTGGATGAGTCTCTGCGCTATTTTGCTTCCCAGCCCTTTGCTGACACCTGGCTCAAGTTTAGCCAAGTGGTTAGGAGAAATAATATAGGTCAACAACAACAGACCAAGAATTCCATTTCTGAGGAGATGACAGGAATTACGATTGCCTATTGTTCAGAAATGAGACATTTTTAATTAGAAAGTTAAGCTATATTATCAATGGTATATCTCCATTAGCAAGGAATTTTTAAAATCATACATGGCATGCTTAAGGAACTTGGAATTTCAAAAACACGTTTCTGCTCTAGCATTTACCATGGTTGGCAGTAGAATCTTGCAGTGTATGATTGAATAAGTATTTGATAAAACCGTGGAACTCCCCAAATGATATGCATGGAACTCCCCAAGTCATGTATCTAAGACATCACTATGGCCGGATTTATAGGATGGCTTAGTAAAAATACTCTCATCTCTATTCACACATAATAAAAACTAAGGAAAGGGAAAGGTATGAGCAGAGAGAGGCTTCCAGTTAAACCCACTGCAACCATGTGAGACACCAAACTGGTGGAAATAGGAGATTCTGCATCAAAAATAAACGCCATAATCAAAGATGAAAAGAAGGTCTGATTTAAAATGTTATTAGACCAGAGAACTAACAAATGTGTATATTAAGGGGGGGGGGGAAGAGCTGGCATCCAGACAGAGAGTATGAGACAGAGAGAGAGAAATGAAGAAAGAGACATGGAGACAAAGTGAGAGAGAGAGATCGATCTTGTGCTCCAGGCACGGAGAAGGAGGAAACTAAATTGACAGCGTTTCTCCAGATTCCATTTGACAGCCTAAATTCCTAAGGCGGCATGCATTTCCTTCAGGTCTGTGACCTCATTTTGAGGCTTTCCAGAAGGCATCTTCTTAATATAAGCACTTTAAAATATAATTTCCCAAACAGCCCAGTTCCCAGGTAAGCAGAAACGTTTTCATTAGCAGAGGACTGGATGGAAGTAGATTGCAGCTGAGTCATCTGATCTGATTATCAGAGAGCTCTGCTCCTGACCCAGTGTGCCCATAACAACAGGACAAAGATTCCAATCTCACCCGTTTTTTAAATTTTGAGTGGCCTAATGCTAGTGCCCTGATGGGAAAAGAAGTACATTTCACTTCTCAAAAGAAAATCTGGACACAAAGGAATAAAGAAATTGCAAAAACTAGAGACCTAGACTTACCCAAATTGTACGTTTTCTTCCAAATGGAGACGTATTCAATTATCCTGAAACTATGGCTTAGTTTAGCAGAGCAGAAAGTAACCAAAAGCAATGAAAAATAATTTGAATTCCATCACCAGAATCCTCATGCCAAATATCACCCATCGTACCCACTGTAGCACCTGACATACCGGTAACTGGGGTCATTCCTCAAGGTCAAGACATTTTTTTTCCATAGACTCATGTTAGAATAAATATAACATGGGGCGCCTGGGTGGCTCAGATGGTTAAGCATCTGCCTTTGGCTCAGGTCATGATCCTAGGGTCCTGGGATCAAGCCCCACATCGGGCTCCTGGCTCAGCGAGGAGCCTGCTTCTCCCTCTCCGTCTGCCTCCCTCCCTGTTCATGCGCTCTCTCTCTCTCTCTCTCTCTCTCCCTGTATCTCTGTGTCTCAAGTGAATAAATAAAATCTTTTAAAAAACTTAAAAAAATAAATACAACATCTGGGAAGAATAAAAATTTGCATCTCAGTTGGTATTTTGCTATAATGGTGCTTCCCATATTGAATCCATCACAAAAACTTCTATCTGAAAGACGTCATGAGCTAATGAGCATCGTGAATCTTCAAGAGGATGGTATAGGATGCAGGATTTTCCAAACTTATTTTGTCAAAAACCCTTTTTGTATTCCCCTAAGTTGTGTATCTACTAAAATCTGGAGGAACACTAGCAGTAATTTGGGAAAGGACAGGTCACCAGATAAACTCTTACCTAACAGCAAACAGGGTCCTGGGATCGTGAGACTGAGAATGTGTAAGTTTAAATGGGAGCTATGTAGAAAGGAAAGGGCTGGAGCATGGACAAGGCCAGGAACACCCCCAGCAGGGGTACCAGTATGAAGTCTTGGGGAGCCAGAGGATGTGCATGGGCACCAAAGAAATGGGAAATGTGGGAAAGGTCTGGGCACAGGGTCATAGGAGGCCAGTGGGAGTAAGAAAAACCCAAGACTGATTTTGTCTATAGCATCATTTTGCATAAGCTGGTACTCTTCTTCCAGGAGACAAAGTTCAGCATGAACAAATAATTTCTAGTGGACTTTCCAGCTCGGTATTCTTACCCAACCACATCAGTTGTATCAGGAACCCAAGTAAGATAAAAGGTTATATATTTTTTAATCTCTTAATTTGTTTGCAGGATAGTCAGTCTGCCTTCGTTAGAGAAGAAATTGAGCAGGAGTATTGTTGGACTGTCTTCAGAAAGATGAGGGGCCAGGCCCCTCACCACAACCCTTGTTATCACCCTAGGAATGCTGTCACCCTACATCTTTAACTGTCCAGAGTCCTGCGTCCTGCATTTCCCAATAATTCTAACCTAGTCAAAGCCTTTTACTATGAATGTAACCATTGAACTGATGTACATTATGGCTTAAAATCCTCTGAAGTTTTGAACATTTCACCTGTCCCTGGGTAAACACACTTCCATGATCTAGACATGTGTCCAGAAACACATGCCGTTCCCTGACATTCCATCACGACAAGGCGATGAACTTCCTCCTGAGGAAGCCAACTAGGATTCTTTCTCAGTTTATACTATTGCCTTTAGGGAATAAATTCCATTCGTCTGTTTCTAGACTTGTTTGATCTTTCTTATTATTTACCAAAATTTTATTTTCCATTATAGCATCAACCAGTTGACAGTAGTAGCTACGTCTATTACTGAGTCGGCTCTTTGGGGCTCTGGTAATCTAACACTGAATCAGATTAGTGCTTCTGAAAATAGCATTTTTCCATTATAGTAAAAAAATCAGCTTCTTAAAAAAAAAGAGCTTTCCACAGGTGATTTTTACAGTAACAAGCAGGCCTACCAACTGTGAAGGAAGAAATCATTCCTGGAAGAGAAACAAGAAAGAGATTACCAGAGTCATTTTAAACTTAGAGTTTTTTCCATGGGTTGACTTAAATAATTTGACAAATAGCACATAACATCAAATAATGTCAATTTTAGTCAAGAAAACTGGAAAGGAATAAAGAATCTATGCTTTTCGCCTTAGAACTATAATGCAGAACATCAGAAGCCTCAGTTTCTTAGCCTGAAATGAGAATCCTTGTGATGTAAAAAAAATCAAATAAAAAATAAAGTCCTCAAGAGAGCAGGGATACCAAAAAAGGGCTCTAGTCAAGGTCACATGATCTATCTCTGACACTCACTCACTGTGTGAGCTGAAGAAAAATAAACAAGAAAGTTTAGCTTACATTTCCTCATAAGAAATATAGGAACAATAATAGTTTCTTCATACACTGTTTGGGAGGATGAAATGAGATCTGATGTATATAAGAACTCTTTGTATGCTGTAAAGCACAGTTCAAGTGCTAGTTACAGTAAGGGTTTCTAATAAATAGAACTCACATTTCCACTGAGCTCCTTTGCCCCCAGAAATCTTAATTAACTTTGTTGGCAAACCCGTTTGTAAGTCAGGAGCTCTCTCCAAATTTCCAAACTTAGTTCCTCAAAGCTCTCTGTAACTCCTCCAACATCCACGGAGGTCATCTCCATTAGGCACCCTATCAGCTATACAGAATTTTCTGCCCTTTCTCCAGTACTCCCAGGGAATCCAATCATAGTCAGTATCTTGTGAAATGAGGAATTATACTGACCATTTCAGGATATCACCAGAGAGTGCCCACTGGCTTCTGCCATCTCTCCATTTGGGCTCCTGATATGTGACCCCCTGTGCTGAGAGCAGCCCCATGGCAAGTAAGCCATTCTCACATTACAAATGCTTTTCTTCTGGGTAGTGGTCTCTTGGGTTCCAGTGAATATGAGGGTCACCAGCTTATCCTATGCATATAATGATTGTAAAAATGAAGATAGGACACAAATTGAAATTACAATAGGAAGATTGACCTGTAATCATATACACTCTTGCAAATTACTAAAAATGTGCTCCTTTTAATTTCTGCACTCAGGAAAACGGACTAATCCTGAAGCACATTTTGGAGGGAATATCCAGGCTACCGAAGAGGAAGCTGGGGCTCTTTCACCTGTTAGATCTAGCCTAATCTCTGAGGAAGGGGGCGAGTAGGAGAAGTTCCCCATGCAAATGACCTTGCCTTCTCCAACTGAACAGCATAAGTGTCAGGGTCCCTGTGTCCCATCTTAAAAAGATAGTCGGTGAGCAACTACCCAGCATGAGAGACCTGGAGACCTCTAGGCAACCTCTACTGAGTTGATTGCAAATAATACTGGGGGAATAAAAAGCTTCCATGGATAATAAAATGCAGAGAATTGGCTATCTTTTTCAAAACTATATGTGAAATGTGTTTCACTTTCCTGGGATTCGGAACTGCTACATTACAATGTTCTTACTTGTGCTGAATAAGGGAGAAAGATCAGAGGCCTTATATTATTTGAGAAAAGAGACATTTGCATGCAAAGACATACATTTCTTCTCCACACCTCCCTAAAAATGTCTTTCTTTTTTTCTCCCAATAGTCTGGGCTTTTAGAGTCATTTATTTTCCTCCATTTTCTACTCACAGAGATTATTCAAAAGACCATAGGCAATTAGGAGGAGTTTGAGTCAGAGGCAGATCACCTGTGAGAGTATGAACTAGAACTCCCTCCCACAGGGCCACCTAAGGAGTTTACACATGTGTCCAAACATCCATTTCTATCTTCCCCTTCACTTTTCATCTCCCTCCTCCCCAGCCCAACAGACCAAAGGGAGAAGAAAGGTGGAAAGTGCAATTTAATAGCAAGTGTCCCTCCCCCCAGTGCCTGTCCCCATAGGCCAACGATCAACCCTGAGCCAATGATAAATCCTGAGCTAGGAAAAGAGGGTAGGTGTGATTGGAGTTTTAGATTGGACTGGACTGAGTAACTGGAATTTATTTGAAAGAGATGTGACCAAAATGTCAGTAATGTCCAGGAAAATCCAATTCAGCAGAATGAGGTTAAATGCACTGGGTTAAAAAAAAACAACACCCTTGCATGTTTGTATCCTGCTAGGAGAAACTTTCAACAAACCAGTTATTTCTATTCACTCTCCTATTTCTCTATCAGAACTTGGTTTACCTTTGAAAGATAAAGGAACTAGAACCAACATAACCAGTGCCCTTAACCAGGGCCATAAAAGTGTTCACCATCCTTTGAACCTTTTCTTATACAATATAGGCCTGAATTTTCACACTCTGTGTCTAAGACAGATAGAAAACAACCATCTATGTTTTCCCTTCTTTGACACTGTTTTCTCTGCAGATGTGTTTGCACCCAACACATATCTTAACTGGAGCAGTATTTAGGGCAAGTTATCTTCATGCACTCTTAACATTAGACCATGATCTGTTTCCCTACACCATGAATTACAATATCGGAATGTTATATAATAGCTTCTGAAATTCTAAAACAGTTGAACTGTTGAATCATTCCATCG
The DNA here is from genome assembly GCF_009762305.2 of Zalophus californianus. NCBI lineage: Eukaryota > Metazoa > Chordata > Mammalia > Carnivora > Otariidae > Zalophus > Zalophus californianus. The sequence continues at coordinate 47,373,118 of NC_045599.1, read as the reverse complement.
TATATCTGAGGCTCCTATAACACTGTATTTTAATTATACTTAAATTTTTTAAAAATGGGAAGTCAGGGCAAGGGAAACAGCAGAGGGAGTCATGGGGGTGCGGGTCTACTTAATAGGAGTTATGACCTTCAGTTGAAAGACAAAGTCGGCCCAAAGTGACCTCACAGAAAGATCTGAGCTCGCCATGACTCTCCCTCCAAGCTCCTGCTGGGGATCAGCCCTTACCAAATCCCAGAGGAAACCAGAAAGCTAGGAAGCCACTGATGTAGTTATAAAGTTCAGCCACCTGGGACAGAAAGGGGTTAGAGAAGAGATGGGAAGGCCATACAGAGGGCAACAGGCAGTTACCTCACATTTGAGGTGCTCTGCCCTAGAGCACAGAGCTGATAGGTAATAGAAAGGACATAAAAACACAGGCTTTCTTATTCTCAAGCCTTTTCTTTGCATGCCGCTGTGTGTGTGCACATGCGCGCGCGCCTGTTTGTGTTCATTCGGGCACACGCACACAGGTGAGTATACACATGGGTACCTTGAGGATAGGAAGTGGCTCACTGAGCAGCTGGGCCTGTTTGGCTCAAAATGCTTCAGTTGGTCCCGTGATTCTGTAACTAGCCTAGACCTTCCAGGTCAAGCACTCCTTGGAGTTCTAGATCCAACCGATGTGACCAGAGGAGCTGCAGACTAAGCCAGCTGGCCTGTGGGGCCCTTCCAATGCAGTGCTGTAATGTGACTCTAGCGAGTGTTTTCTTCCTTCTACTGAGTAAAACATAAAGCTGCTTTCCAGATTTACATGAGCCCAAATTAGCTTACCTTCCTGACCCATAACATTACTGGAAATGTCAACCTGTCTTCAACTCAATGTTATTTTGCGAAGTCCCGCACCCATAATTAACTCAATGTCATGTCCCAACCTCCTATGGTATTCGGTGAGAGTAAACAGAGAGTAGTTATTAATGAGCAGGGCGTTCAATACTGTTTCAAATGCCACAAATTTCTCAGTTGCTACTATTAGCTAAGAAATCTTTCCTCTTCTTTTTTTAAAGCTCCCATCATGAAAATATATGTTGAAAACACGTATTTGGGTTGGGACAGCTCTTTGTATACCAAATCTTACACCAGGATCGTATTTTGCAACATTCAGCGAAAACATTTTTGGTATGATTTTATATGGGATGTTTTCCAAAATACTTCAGTTTCCCACTCCAGTTTTTACTACATAGTCAGGATAGTAAATTTCTATAAGGATACATGTTTACTAACTTTGGTATAAAGAAATTAAATCACAACTAAAGCAATCAACTAGGAAATGAACACTTGCTTGTTTTCACATTCAAATCACACCACTTACCGACACTCTCCTGTGTACCCAAAATGGTCCTACGTGCTGAACAAATCCAGCAACAGGTAACACGCCAAAAATTATCCCAAAACATTGTCCTGCTTCAAGCTACTCTGTCATCAAAAGCCCTGACAGTGTCATTAGTAAATATGAAAAATACTGGTAAATATTCGTGATTTTTAAAAATGACATAATCTGTGTGAAAGACTTTTCACTAAGAATAATAATAGTTTCTAGATCAAAGTCACTAAAAGAAATTCTGTTTTTGCATTAACAACAGGTCACAAGAAGAAAGGACCAATAACACAATCAGGCCCACATGGTGGTAGAGCCCTTTCACACTTAGGAAATCCTTTTTTATTTATATTTAAACTTCTGCAGCAGGTGAGGCTTAGTGGTTTGAACAGGTAAAAGGCAATGGGGTAGACAAAGGGATAAGAGGTGGGAGGGAAGAAAATACACCAGCAATTGCTTCACCGGAAGGGAGTCCATACTCATTTATCAGAGAAACAAAGCTACGTCCCAGTTACCCAGCTAGTCAGTGACAGAGCCAGAAACAAATCAAGGCTGTCTTAGTCCTCTGGTGCTAATTCCCCTACATTTCATCTGCTGATTCTCCTTTATTTGGAATGAATTCACAGCCCCTACCTTTCTAGGCAGAGTACTCCAAATAAATGGACAACCAATTCAATTAAAACAAAACAACCTGTGTTAGAAATCAAAAGCAATTAAGAAGCACACACCATCTATTTATGTAAGGTAATCTTGCCCCAACGATTACTGGCTCAACTAATAAAGTAACGATGCCCCTAGGTTACAAGATCCCAGGTGACAGCTCATTTTAATGTGGAAATCATTTTTACAGAAAAAAAAATCTATTTGGAGATCTCAAACTATGTACAAAGCTATATTTAAAATACTATGAAAATGATCATGGACCGTGAAGGCAGCCCAAACACAATCAGTGAGTGGGCAAAATGTGATGGAAAATTAACACTGACAACAGACGCAGCTAGTCTGTTTCTTTTATTTTTTAAAGTTTTTATATAAATTCTAGTTAAAATACAGTGTAATATTAGTTTCAGGTGTACAATGTAGGGATTCAACACTTCCATACATCACCTGGTGCTTATCACAGGTGCCCTCCTTAATCCCCATCACCCTAGTTGACCCATCCCTCCACCCACCTCCTGTCTGGCAACCACCAGTTTATTCTCTATAGTGAAGAATCTGTTTCTTGGTTTGTCTCCCTCTCTCTCTCTCTTTCTTTCCCTTTCCTGGTTTGTTTTGTTTAAATTCCACATATGAGTGAAATCATACGGTATCTGTCTTTCTCTGACTCTTTTAAAACAGTGTTTTCCACCTGTATGTGGTTTTCCTCCCATTTCCACCAACATGCTAATTCAGGCTCCTGCTGTCTCATACCCAAAAATGATGTTCCTGATTCTGCCTTATAGCTTTTGTTCCTCCAATTTACCCTCAATATAAAGTAAAAGCAGTGAGTGAGAAGTTTCAGTAAATAAACTAATAATTATTAAGCCCAAACTAAGTGCCAGGCTCAGTTCAAAGGACTTTACAGATGTATTTTCTCATTTAAAATTATACTCTTTGAAGTGAGTGATAATCTCCCCATTTTAGGTGAAAAAACTCAGGCTCGAAGAGGTTCAGCAACTTGCCCAAGATCATGCAGCTAGTAAATGGCAGAACCCCAAATATCAATCCACAATCTTTTCCATAACTAATCTAATCCATACCCCATTCCTACGTTATATGGACAGATGTGATTACTAGCACAACTGGCAAAAGTGATCCCTTTGACAAGTGATACTTAGGTTCATGATCCTTTTCATGCCTTGCACAGCTCCTCCATCAGAAACAATCCTGCTAGTCTTCCAAGACTCAGCTTTGGTTGTGTTTCCTCTCTTACAGGAAGCCTTCCCCTTTCCACAGCTTGATCTCAGCACCCTTCCCCTGCTTTGATATGCCCCTAAGCATACCTGTACCACAGCATAGATCACACTACAGTCTAATTTCTCTATCCCTCTAAAAGCCACGGAGCAGGATCCTTGACAAGTAGGGCTGTATTTTGTTCCTCATTGTCAAGCACCACACTCACTTTCCCCCTGTAGGCTTCTAGCCTGAAACAGGCAGAATTGGAAAAAGGAAAAGATTTAACACTAAATCAAGTTTAGGGCTTTAGTTATGAATTAGACTGGAAATTCTACTGAATTTGGACTCAGTTTGTGACGTAGGTGGCAGAAAGAATGTCTATTACTCAAGACTGAACATCACATCGTAGGACTTAATGGATTTTTATCCTGTGGCTGAGAAAGTTTAAAGACCAGAGGAAACAAAAACAGAATTTTGCATTTAGGTGCATCAGGCTCGCTCACGAAACTAGTCATTTTGCATCACTAGTGCCTAAGACACTGAAGAAAAAAAAGAAATGATTTTTCACGTCTTAACTATGAAGGCTTCCCTAGTAATTTCCAAGAAATGTAGGACATCACTCATGCCTCTAAGTAAGCAAATTTTCTAGACACCGGAGCCCACAACTTTAGAGACTTCAGTGGTAGAAGGAATTAAATTTGCCTTAAGAAATGTTGGTCCTAGTAGCTAACTTGTATAGCATATTGATTATGTGCTGAGAAGGGATGGGGAGGCCTGCTTGTGAAGGGTGCTGTAGAGCATGATAAGGAGCTTTACACATACTTTTTTAAATTTTATTTTATTATGTTATGTTAGTCACCATACATTACAACATTAGTTTTTGATGTAATGTTCCATGATTCATTGTTTGCATATAACACCAGTGCTCCATTCAATACGTGCCCTTCCTAATACCCATCACTGGGCTAACCCATCTGCCACTCTCCTTTCCTCTAAAACCCTCAGTTTGTTTCTCAGAGTCCATAGTCTCTCATGGTTCCTCTCCCCCTCTGATTTCCCCAATTCATTTTTCCCTTCCTACTATCTTGTTTCAGAGGTATAGATCTGTGATACATCAGTCTTACACACTTCACAGGGCTCACCATAGCACATACCCTCCCCAATGTCCATCACCCAGCCTCCCCAATGTCCATCACCCAGCCACCCCATCCCTCCCACCCCCCACCACTCCAGCAACCCTCAGTTTGTTTCCTGAGATTAAGAATTCCTCATATCAGTGAGATCATATGATATTTGTATTTCTCTGATTGACTTATTTCGCTCAGCATAATACTCTCTAGTTCCATCCATGTCGTTGCAAATGGCAAGATTTCAGGTTTTTTGATGGCTGCATAATATTCCATTGTATATATATACCACTTCTTCTTTATCCATTCATCTGTCGATGGACATCTAGGCTATAACCACAGTTTGGCTCTTGTGGACATTGCTACTATAAACATTGGGGTGCACGTACCCCTTCAGATCACTACATTTATATCTTTGGGGTAAATACCCAGTAGTGCAATTGCTGGGTCATAGGGTAGCTCTATTTTCAACTCTTTGAGGAACCTCCATACTGTTTTCCAGAGTGGTTGCACCAGCTTGCATTCCCACCAACAGTGTAGGAGGGTTCCCCCTTCTCCTCATCCCCGCCAACATCTGTCGTTTCCTGACTTGTTAATTTTAGCCATTCTGACTGGTGTGAGGTGGTATCTCACTGAGGTTTGGATTTGGATTTCCCTGATGCCGAATGATGTTGAGCACTTTTTCATAAGTCTCTTGGCAATCTGGATGTCTTCTTTGCAGAAATGTCTGTTCATGTCTTCTGCCCATTTGTTGATTGGATTATTTGTTCTTTGGGTGTTGAGTTTAATAAATTCTTTATAGATTTTGGATACTAGCCCTTTATCTGATATGTCATTTGCAAATATCTTCTCCCATTCTGTCGGTTGTCTTTTGGTTTTGTTGACTGTTTCCTCGGCTGTGCAAAAGCTTTTTATCTTGATAAAATTCCAATAGTTCATTTTTGCCCTTGCTTCTCTTGCCTTTGTCAATGTTTCTAGGAAGAAGTTGCTGCGGCTGAGGTCGAAGAGGTTGCTGCCTGTGTTCTCCTCAAGGATTTTGATGGATTCCCAACTCATATTTAGGTCTTTCATCCATTCTGAGGCTATTTTTGTGTATGGTGTAAGGAAATGGTCCAGTTTCATTCTTCTGCATGCGGCTGTCCAATTTCATTCTTCTGCATGGGGCTGTCCAGTTTTCCCAACACCATTTGTTGAAGAGACTGTCGTTTTTCCATTGGACATTCTTTCCTGCTGTGTCGAAAATTAGTTGGCCATAGAGTTGAAGGTCCATTTCTAGACTCTCTATTCTGTTCCACTGATCTACGTGTCTGTTTTTGTGCCAGTACCATACTGTCTTGATGATGACAGCTTTGTAATAGAGCTGGAAGTCCTGAATGCATCAGCTTTGCTTTTCTTTTTCAACATTCCTCTGGCTATTCAGGGTCCTTTCTGCTTCCATACAAATTTTACGATCAATTGTTCCATTTCTTTGAAAAAAAGTGGATGGTATTTTGATAGGGATTGCTTTGAATGTGTAGATTGCTCTAGGTAGCATAGATATTTTCACATTTGTTCTTCCAATCCATGAGCATGGAACGGTTTTCCATTTCTTTGTGCCTTCCTCAATTTCTTTCATGAGTATTCTATAGTTTTCTGAGTACAGATCCTTTGCCTCTTTGGTTAGATTTATTCCTAGGTATCTTACGGTTTTGGGTGCAATTGTAAATGGGATCGACTCCTTAATTTCTCTTTCTTCCATCCTGTTGTTAGTGTATAGGAATGCCACTGATTTCTGTGCATTGATTTTATATCCTGCCACTTTACTGAATTCCTGTATGAGATCTAGAAGTTTTGGGGTGGACCCTTTTGGGTTTTCCACATAAAATATCATATCATCTGCAAAGAGTGAAAGTATGACTACTTCTTTGCTGATTCAGATGCCTTTAATTTCTTTTTGTTGTCTGATTGCTGTGCGTAGGACTTCTAGTACAATGTTGAATAGCAGTGGACATCCCTGCCACGTTCCTGACATTAGGGGAAAAGCTCTCAGTTTTCCCCATTGAGAATGATATTCACTGTGGGTTTTTCATAGATGGCTTTTATGATATTGAGGTATGTACCCTCTATCCCTACACTCTGAAGAGTTTTGATCAAGAAAGGATGCTGTACTTTGTCAAATGCCTTTTCTGCATCTATTGAGAGGATCATATGGTTCTTGTTCTTTCTTTTATTAATGTATTGTAGAACATTGATTTGCAGATGTTGAACCAACCTTGCAGCCCAGGAATAAATCCCACGTCGTTGTTGTGAATAATCCTTTTAATGTACTGTTGGATCCCGTGGGCTAGTATTTTGGTGAGAATTTTTGCACCCTGTTCACCAGGGATACTGGTCTATAATTCTACCTTTTGATGGGGTCTTTTTCTGGTTTGGGGATCAAGGTAATGCTGGCCTGATGAGTTTGGAAGTTTTCCTTCCATTTCTAATTTTTGGAACAGTTTCAGAAAAATAGGTATTAATTCTTCTTTAAATGTTTGGTAGAATTCTCCTAGGAAGCCATCTGGCCCTGGGCTCTTGGTTGTTGGGAGATTTTTTTAATATTTTCTTATTGTTATGTTAACCACCATACATTACATCATTAGTTTTAGATGTAGTGTTCCATGATTCATTGTTTGTGCATAAAACCCAGTGCTCCATGCAGAACATGCCCTCTTTAATACCCATCACCAGGCTAACCCATCCCCCCACTCCGCCTCCCCTCTGGAACCCTCAGATTGTTTTTCAGAGTCCATCGTCTCTCATGGTTCATCTCCCCCTCCGATTTCCCCCCTTCATTCTTCCCCTCCTGCTACCTTCTTCTTCTTTTTATTTTCTTAACATATATTGCATTATTGGTTTCAGAGGTACAGATCTGTGATTCAACAGTCCTGCACAATTCACAGTACTCACCATAGCACATACCCTCCCCAATGTTTATCACCCAGCCACCCCATCCCTCCCACCCCCCCCACCACTCCAGCAACCCTCAGTTTGTTTCCTGAGATTAAGAATTCCTCATATCAGTGAGGTCATATGATACATGTCTTTCTCTGATTGACTTATTTCACTCAGCATAACACCCGCCAGTTCCATCCACGTCATTGCAAATGGCAAGATCTCATTCCTTTTGATGGCTGCATAATATTCCATTGTGTATATGCCACATCTTATTTACCCATTCATCTGTCAATGGACATCTTGGCTCTTTCCACAGTTTGGCTATTGTGGACATTGCTGCTATAAACATTGGGGTGCACGTACCCCTTTGGATCCCTACATTTGTATCTTTGGGGTAATACCCAGTAGTGCAATTGCTGGATCGTAGGGTAGCTCTATTTTCAACTGTTTGAGGAACCTCCATACTGTTTTCCAGAGGGGTTGCACCAGCTTGCATTCCCACCAACCGTGTAGGAGGGTTCCCCCTTCTCCGCATCCCTGCCAACATCTGTCGTTTCCTGACTTGTTAATTTTAGCCATTCTGACGGGTGTGAGGTGGTATCTCATTGAGGTTTGGATTTGGATTTCCCTGATGCTGAGCGATGTTGAGCACTTTTTCATGTGTCTGTTGGCCATTTGGATGTCTTCTTTGGAAAATGTCTGTTCATGTCTTCTGCCCATTTCTTGATTGGATCATTTGTTCTTTGGGTGTTGAGTTTGATAAATTCTTTATAGATTTTGGATACTAGCCCTTTATCTGATATGTCATTTGCAAATATTTTCTCCCATTCTGTCGGTTGTCTTTTGGTTTTGTGGACTGTTTCTTTTGCTGTGCAAAAGCTTTTTATCTTGATGAAGTCCCAATAGTTCATTTTTGCCCTTGCTTCCCTTGCTTTTGGCGATGTTTCTAGGAAGAAGTTGCTGTGGCTGAGGTCGAAGAGGTTGCTGCCTGTGTTCTCCTTTAGGATTTGGATGGACTCCTGTCTCACGTTTAGGTCTTTCAACCATTCTGAGGCTATTTTTGTGTGTGGTGTAAGGAAATGGTCCAGTTTCATTCTTCTGCATGTGGCTGTCCAATTTTCCCAACACCATTTGTTGAAGAGACTGTCTTTTTTCCATTGGACATTCTTTCCTGCTTTGTCAAAGATGAGTTGACCATAGAGTTTAGGGTCCATTTCTGGGCTCTCTATTCTGTTCCATTGATGTATGTGTCTGTCTCTGTGCTAGTACCATACTGTCTTGATGATGACAGCTTTGTAATAGAGCTGGAAGTCCAGAATTGTGATGCCGTCAGCTTTGCTTTTCTTTATCAATGTTCCTCTGGCTATTCGGGGTGTCTTCTGGTTCCATACAAATTTTAGGATTATTTGTTCCATTTCTTTGAAAAAAGTGGATGGTATTTTGATGGGAATTGCACTGAATGTGTAGATTGCTCTAGGTAGCATTGACATCTTCACAATGTTTGTTCTTCCAATCCATGAGCATGGAACGGTTTTCCATTTCTTTGTGTCTTCCTCAATTTCTTTCATGAGTATTTTATAGTTTTCTGAGTACAGATCCTTTGCCTCTTTGGTTAAATTTATTCCTAGGTATCTTATGGTTTGGGGTGCAATGGTAAATGGGATCAACTCCTTAATTTGTCTCTCTTCTGTCTTGTTGTTGGTGTATAGGAATGCCACTGATTTCTGTGCATTGATATTATATCCTGCCACTTTACTGAATTCCTGTATAAGTTCTAGCAGTTTTGGGGTGGAGTCTTTTGGGTTCTCCACATAAAGTATCATATCATCTGCAAAGAGTGAGAGTTTGACTTCCTCTTTGCCCATTTGGATGCCTTTGATTTCTTTTTGTTGTCTGATTGCTGTGGCTAGGACTTCTAATACTATGTTGAATAGCAGTGGTGACAGTGGACATCCCTGCCGCGTTCCTGACCTTAGGGGGAAAGCTCTCAGCTTTTCCCTGTTGAGAATGAATTTCGCCGTAGGTTTTGCATAGATGGCTTTTATGATATTGAGGTAGGTACCCTCTATCCCTATACTCTGAAGAGTTTTGATCAAGAAAGGATGCTGTACTTTGTCAAATGCTTTTTCTGCATCTATTGAGAGGATCATATGATTCTTGTTCTTTCTTTTGTTAATGTATTGTAACACGTTGTTTGATTTGCAGATGTTGAACCAGCCTTGCAGCCCAGGGATAAATCCCACTTGGTCATTGTGAATAATCCTTTTAATGTACTGTTGGATCCTATTGGCTAGTATTTTGGTGAGAATTTTTGCATCCATGTTCATCAAGGATATTCGTCTGCCATTCTCCTTTTTGATGGGGTCTTTGTCTGGTGTTGGGATCAAGGTAATGGTGGCCTCATAAAATGAGTTTGGAAGTTTTCCTTCCATTTCTATTTTTTGGAACAGTTTCAGGAGAATTGGTATTAATTCTTCTTTAAATGTCTGGTAGAATTCCCCTGGGAAGCCATCTGGCCCTGGGCTGTGGTTTGCTGGGAGATTTTTGATGACTGCTTCAATTTCCTTAGTGGTTATAGGTCTGTTCAGGTTTTCTATTTCTTCCTGGTTCAATTTTGGTAGTTGATACATCTCTAGGAATGCACCCATTTCTTCGAGGTTATCTAATTTGCTGGCATAGAGTTGCTCATAATATGTTCTTATAATTGTTTGTATTTCTTTGGTGTTGGTTGTGATCTCTCCTCTTTCATTCGTGATTTTGTTGATTTGGGTCATTTCTCTTTTCTTTTTGATAAGTCTGGCCAGGGGTTTATCAATCTTGTTAATTCTTTCCAAGAACCAGCTCCTTGTTTCATTGATCTGTTCTACTCTTCTTTTGGTTTCTATTTCATTGATTTCTGCTCTGATCTTTATTATTTCTCTTCTCCTGCTGGATTTAGGCTCTATTTGCTGTTCTCTTTCCAGCTCCTTTAGGTGTAGGGTTAGGTTGTGTATTTGAGACCTTTCTTGTTTCTTGAGAAAGGTTTGCATTGCTTCCTCTTAGGACTGCCTTTGCTGCATCCCAAAGATTGAACAGTTGTGTTTTCATTTTCATCTGTTTCCATGAAATTTTTTAATTCTTCTTTAATTTCCTGGTTAACCCATTCATTCTTTAGTAGGATGAGTTCTTAGTCTCCAGGTTTTGAGTTCTTTCTGACTTTCCTCTGGTGATAGAGTTCTAGTTTCAAGGTATTGTGGTCCTAAAACATGCAGGGAACGCTCTCAGTCTTTTGGTACCAGTTGAGAACTGATTTGTGACCTAGGATGTGATCTATTCTGGACAATGTTCCACGGCCACTAGAGAAAAATGTGTATTCTGTTGCTTTGGGATGGAATGTTCTGAAGTCCATCTGGTCCAGTGTGTCATTTAAAGTCTTCATTTCCTTGTTGATCTTTTGCTTAGATGGTCCGTCCATTTCAGTGAGGGGGGTGTTAAAGTCCCCCACTATTATTGTATTGTTGTGGATGTGTTTCTTTGATTTTCTTATTAATTGGCTTATATAATTGGCCGCTCCCATGTTAGGGGCATAGATATTTACAATTATTAGATCTTCTTGTTGGATAGACACTTTAAGTATGATATAGTGTTCTTCCTCATCTCTTATTAAAGTCTTTGTTTTAAAATCTAATTTGTCTGATATAAGGATTGCCACCCCAGCTTTCTTTTGATGCCCATTAGCATAGTAAATGGTTTTCTACCCCCTCACTTTCAATCTGGAGGTGTCTTTGGGTCTAAAATGAGCCTCTTGCAGGCAGCATATCGATGGGTCTTGTTTTTTTTATCCAGTCTGATACCCTGTATCTTTTGATTGGGACATTTAGCCCATTTACATTCAAGGTAACTATTGAAAGATATGAATTCAGTGCCATTGTATTGCCTATAAGGGGACTGTTACTGTATGTTGTCTCTATTCCTCTCTGGTCTATGTTACTTTTAGGCTCTCTCTTTGCTTAGAGGACCCCTTCCAATATTTCTTGTAGGGCTGGTTTTGTGTTTGCAAATTCCCTTAGTTTTTGTTTGTCCTGGAAGATTTTTATCTCTCCTTCTATTTTCAATGACAGCCTAGCTGGATATAGTATTCTTGGATGCATAATTTTCTCATATAATGCTCTGAAGATATCATGCCAGTCCTTTCTGGCCTGCCAGGTCTCTGTGGATAGGTCTGTTGCCAATCTAATGTTTCTACCATTGTAGGTTATGAGACCCTGTCCCAAGCTGCTTTCAGGATTTTCTCTTTGTCCCTGAGACTTGTAAGTTTTACTATTAGATGTCAGGGTGTTGACCTATTTTTATTGATTTTGATGGGATTCTCTGTGCCGCCTGGATTTTGATGCCTGTTTCCTTCCCCAAATTAGGGGAGTTCTCTGCCATAATTTGCTCCAATATATCTTCTGCCCCTCTCTCTCTTTTTTTCTTCTAGGATCCCAAGTATTCTAATATTGTTTTGTCTTATGTTATCACTTATCTCTCGAATTCTGCCCTTCTGATCCAGTAGTTGTTATCTCTCTTTTTCTCATCTTCTTTATTTTCCATCATTTGGCCTTCTATATCACTAATTCTCTCTTGTGCTTCATTTATCCTAGCAGTTAGACGCTCCATTTTTGATTGCACCTCATTAATAGCCTTTTTGATTTCAACTTGGTTAGATTTCAGTTCTTTTATTTTCCAGAAAGGGACTCTCTAGTATGTTCCATGCTTTTTTCAAGCCCAGCTAGTATCTTTATAATCGTCATTCTGAACTCTAGTTCTGACATTTTAATAATGTCCACATTGATTAGGTCCCTGGCAGTTGGTACTGCCTCTTGTTCTTTTTTTGCGGTGAATTTTTCCATCTTGTCACTTTGTCCAAAGGAGAATAAATGAATGAGAGAACAAAATGTTAACAGGTAACAACGACCCCAGAAAAATATACACTAAACAAATCAGAAGAGACCTGAAACTGGGGGGAAAAGAAAGGGAAAGAAAGAAAGAAAAAAGGGACTCCTGGGTGGCTCAGTCAGTTAAGCATCTGCCTTTGGCTCAGGTCATGATCCCAGAGTCCTGGGATCCAGCCCCACGTCAGCAGGGAGCCTGCTTCTCTCTCTCCCTCTGCCTGCTGCTCTTCCTATTCATGCTCTTGCTCTATCTCTCTGTCAAATAAATAAATAAAATCTTAAAAAAAAAAAGAAAGAAAAAAAAAGAATATGATCAAATATGATCAGGCTGGTGAATAGATCCGTGCCACACACTAGATTTTGGGCATATTTTGGTCTGTTAGAAGAAACTGCCTCCCAAAATTTTAAAGAAAGAAAAACTTATATATGTAGAAAAATAAGGGTAAATATGATGAAGTGATGGAATATGACTGTAAAGATGAAAATTATGAAAGATTTTTATAGAAGGAATTGATAAGATAAGTTGGTTGAAAAAAGAAAGAAGAGAAATTAAAAAAGAACAACAAAAAAAGGGAGAGAATGTGATGAGGCAGGAGACTAGAACAAAGCCATACACTAGAGATTTAGGGTACATTTTGGTCTGTTAGAAGAAACTGTATCCCAAAATTTTAAAGAGAGAACAACTTATATATATATATATATATATATATATATATATATATATATATATATATATATATCTCAAAAATAAGGTTAACTACTATGAAGGGATAGAATATGACTCTAAAAATGAAAAATAAAAAAGATTTTTTAAAAAAGGGATTGATAAGATGTTGATTGAAAAAGGGAAAAAGAAAAAACTGAAGAAAAAATAATAAAAGAAAAAATGAAAATTTTAAAAATTACCTTTGAAACACTAAAGAATCGGGGGGAAAAAGTCATGAATTCTGTGTGTAGTATTACCCTAGCGCTGGAGTTCTGCTGTTCTCATTGATAAACTTTGTCTTGGCTCGCTGTTCTTGCTGATCTTCTCGGGGAGGGGCCTGTTGCCGTGGTTCCCAAATGTCTTTGCCGGAGGCAGAATTGCCCCACCCTTGCCGGGTCCCGGCTAAGTAATCTGCCCGGGTTTGCTCTCGGGAGCTTTTGTTCCCTGCAAGCTTTTCGTACAGCTTTGGAGGACGAGAGTGAAAATGGCAGCCTCCCAATCTCCACCCCGGAGGAACCGAGAACTCAGGGCCCCACTACTGAGTGAGCCCCAGAGAAAAGCAGTCATTCACTCCCATCTTCCCCATCTCTGGCTGCACTCCGTGCTCAGGCAGCCTGTGACTGATAATTTCTGGCACCCGACCCCATGTGGAGTCTCCAAACCCAGCAGATCCCTGCGGTGTGCTCCCACGCCACTCCTCCCGGGGGAGGAAGGGGAGTCTCCCAGGATCTGCCGCTTATTGGGTCCCTACTGGAGAGCAGTGGCCCAACTGTGCCATGGATCACAGTTTATGGCAACCCCAGGCTGAGAGTCCGCAGCTTGGCTCCGTCTCTGCAGCCGGCTTCCCTGCTCCGGTCCCTGGGAGCTCTGCCGCACTCAGGCACCCCCGGTCTTTCTGTGACCCCAAGGGTCCTGAGACCACACTGTCCCAGCGAGGGTTCCATCCCCTGCTTAGCCACTGGAGTGACTCCCTCAGCGGAGCCAACTTCTAAAAGTTCCAATTTTGTGCTCCACGGCTCTATCACTTGCCAGTAGCAGCTGATGGAGGCCCCCTCCCCCGCCGTCTATCCTCCCGAATATCGCCTCGGATTCACTTCTCCGCACATCCTACCTTCCAGAAAGTGGTCGCTTTTCTGTTCAGAGAGTTGCTGCTATTCTTTTCTTCGATCTCCTGTTGAGTTCGTAGGTGTTCAGAATGGTTTGATCCCTATCTAGCTGAATTCCTGGGACCAGATGAAATTTAGGTCTCCTACTCCTCCACCATTTTTCTCTTCCCGCTTTACACATATTTTACCATTTAACTCACATAACCATCAGCATTCATCTTCCCATCTTACGGACATGGAAACCAAAATGAGAAAAGTTAAGTGACTTGCCCAAGATCACACTGTAAGTTAATGGATGATTCCAACCTAGACTGTCTCCATAGCCCTTACCCATAACCAATACCGAAGACTTCCACCCATTCAGAGGCAGCTACAAAGATGATGCAGGAGGAGGGATAAAGGAATTCAAGGTAGAGGCAGTTGGTGTACAAATAAGTGGAAGTACAGAGGAGCCAGGTGGGTGGGGCAACGAGGGAGTTCCAAGGAGCTGGACTTAAGAAGGGGGAGTGGTATATTGGGACCTGGCTATGAGAGACCTTGTATGGCGTGATGAGGAGTTTGAGCATCACCTGTGGCCTGCAGAGTGGGAGGTGGCTCTGGCAGCATAATGGAAGATAAAGAGAAATTCGGAAGGCCTGGATTAGGACAGACCCGCAGATGAGCATCTGCTCTAAGGCGGTGGGAAGGGTGGCAGAGAGAAGAGCGATTTGCATCCAAACAACTGTTTAGAGGGAGAAGCAACAGGATTCCATGAACAACCAAACATGAGGAGTCAATGAAAAGGAGAAAAAGAGGATGATTCTCGGGCTTATTATGGGAGATTTGGTTGGATACTGATGGCAGTGAGGAACAGGTTTCAAAGGGAAGTGACGGGTCCACTTTGGGGTATGCTGAATGTGAGAGGCTAGAGTACCCATGGGGAATATCTAGAGGCAGCTGAATGTATGGGGCTCAGGTGAAGGCGTCGCTGGTAGGACATTATCTGGTAAACTTTGCCAAAAATTTCTCTTCTGGTCAACATGTATATGCTCACATCTGGGCTGAAATGCTGGAGGTGAATGAAATCACCTGGGAAGGGTACAGAATGAATGAAGAAAGAATGGACTCTTTTCCCCACGTTTTTAATTTTTAGGTTGTATTCAGGTTCTTTTGATTCAAATGACCATTTATTATTCTTCCAGATATGAATTCTGGCCTGGATAATATGTTTTTATTTATTCCCTAGGATCACTTTTTATTCTTTATTTATATTTTGTTTCTGTACTCTTCAGTGGGTTTTTTCTTATATCAAATATTAGCTCCATAAACACACACACACAGCCATACACACACACACATACACACACTGTATTAGTAACAATTCTCCAGAGAAACAGAACCAATATGTCACACATACACTCACATATATATATATAAATATATAAATATATATACATATAAATCCATGTGTGTATATATATATAAAGATTTATTATAAGAATTGGCTTATAAAGGCTACGAAGTTCCACTATCAGCTGTCTACAATGTGGAGACCCAGGAACACTGGTGGTATAATTCAATATGAATCTGAAGGTCTCAGAACCCAGGGACTGATGGTGTAAGTCCTAGTTTCTAGTCCAAAAGCCAAAGAACCAAGAGTACCAGTGTTCAAGGGCAAAAGATGGATATCTCAGCTCAAGCAGAGAGAGTGAATCCACCCTTCCTCTCCCTCTATTCTATTCAGGCCCACCCACACTGAGGAGGGCAATCTTCTCAACTCAGTCTACTAATTCAAAAGCATCCTCACAGACACACCCAAAAATCATGTTTTACCAGGTATCTGACCATCCCTTTAGCCCAATCAAGTTGACACATAAAATTAACCATCATGAGTCTATCCTTTTCAACCTGGCATCCATATGCATCTCTTCAAGCCATACTTAATCTCCAGATAAACACAATAACAAGGTCATAATTCCACGTAACATGATACATCTCTCCCATGTATAACCAAAAGTGTATTAATACGTTCCCCAGAAGAGGATGGAAAGTCCTTGAGTGATGTTTATTCTTCTACTGATATTCTGTAACTTAAATACTATGATGTAGAATCAACAATACATAAATACTGATATCAAGTCAATGCATCTTACCTTACATGATAAGAGAATAAGAGAGGAAAAAAGACATTTACTTAACATATGGATATATACACACAAACGTATTCATAAAAAATAAGGAGGAAATACTCATGACAATTACAGTCCTCATTTCTATAATTGGTCATGTGCTTGTAGTTGATATTCATAACTACTTTCTAGTACTATCCATTCTTTGTTTCCTTTGCCATCAGCAGGTATCTCAGCTGGTTATGATTTTTTACCTGGCAGACTGGCCCAAACCTTCATTCCTGAAGGGTCTGGGCCATTAGTAGTTCTGCCAGAATTGGGTTGTTGTGGTTTTCCATTGATCTTATTCACAGGTCCCCTAAGGGACCTCTTGCATTCCACACATACTCTTCCTTATACCCCTTGTAAAGTAGCAGTCCAATTTCCCCTTGATAAACAGAATCAATTATCCCAGCTAGTACTATAACTCTTTTCTTTGCCTACTGAATCAGAGGCATGAGGAGTCCAAAATGGCCAGGTCTTAAGGTTCTGTTCAATGGAAGCCCTGTCGTGTCCCCCAGTGGAAGCATTCCTCTCTTTGGAATTAAACCACTAAAGCCACAGGAACAGTAAGCAAAAATTCCACTAGTGGGTTACCACAGGTAATAGTGAGTGGTGCCACTCCCATTTTCACCCTTAATTCCTAGAACCATGAATCCTACCTATGAAAGACACAGAACCACATATTATATTCTGATTCAGAGCATATACAGCCTTCTGGAGAACTTTTCCTCAGCCCTGCAAGGTACTGCCGCCTAGCTGGCTCTAAAACTGAATCTTCACAAAGGCATTCTACCAATCTATCGAGCCAGGTGCTTTAGAATGGTGGGGAACATGGTAAGACCAATGAATTCCATGAATGTGTCCCATCGCTACATTTATTTTGCTTTGAGATGAGTTCCTTTATCAGAAGCAATGCTGGATGTAAATCTGTATGCAGAGTGTCTATTCCAGTAAGAACAAAGCACCGCCACTTCCGGATGAAGGTGGTCCAATGGAATCAACTTGCCACGAGGTAGCTGGCTGATCATTCCAATGGATGGTACCATATAAGGGCCTCAGCTGGCAGACTGGGTACTCAGTGGTGACCATAGCAAAGTCAGCATTGGTGAATGGAATTCTATGTTGCTGAGCCCATGCATAACCTCCATCCCTGCCATTGTGGCCACTTTCTTCATGTGGCTATTGGGCGATGACAGGGTTGGCTGGGAAAAGAAGCTGACTGGTATCTACAGAATGGGTCATCCTAGCCATTTGATTATTAAAACTCTCCTCTGATGAAGTTGATTTGGTGAGGATTTACATGGGACCACGCACACACAGAAATTTCCTTTAATTTTCTTTCTGAATTGTATATGACATCTGGGGGGCATGCCCAATCTGAAAAGGCACCAGGTCTCACCTTACAGAGAATTTCATCCCAAAAGCCCACTTCATCATCATCAAATTGTATTTATTAAGTGTCAGAACAGAGACAGCCTTTTTGTAAGTTCAGTTATAGTAGCCAGATCCCTTTTTGGCAAACTACCCAGTAATGAGCTGCTAGAGTTTTCTTTGTCCTAGGCAGGGATATTATCTAAGCCTATACCGAGCCACTCTGTCTTAGTAAACACAACAGGAAATGCATTATTTATATTGGTCTTCATTAATACTTAATAAAATGACAAGTATATCAGATTTCCAGGCTACCCAGCTCACATCAGTGAAACCAGTACACAACTGCCTTCTCCCAAAAGATCACAATTAAATGAATGCTGCTGAATGTATGTTTTTAATTAATTTGTGTGACCTTCTCATGCTGAAGCTGGAAAATAATGAGGCAAATCTGCAAGTAGAGAAACATGCTACGGTTTGTGAGCTTTTTGTTCTTACGGTGTTAAAATTGCATCAGACTCATTTTTTCACTTCCTGTAGACATGTAAAGAAATAATTATTACTAAATTATTCTAAAGTCCCAGAAAAGAAAATAGACAGTAGTGGAGTATCCCTCATATGGGATTTGGCTTTCAAATCCAATTTTTCTTTTGCTTCCTTTGCCTGTCCCCCACTCTGACTTTATCTTTTCACCAACATCACTGTCTCCCTCTCACTCTCAGGTGGATAGTCTCCCTCATCATCGAGTCAACTGACAACGAATAGTTAATGATCAATTATTAAAAAGTTACTGGACAATTAATAATAGTAATTATTATTAATCATGTTTATAAAGCTCCCTAAAACTTTTTAAGTGCTTCCAAAAATATTAATTTCCTGGTACATGTTCATCTCCACAGAGATACAAAGATGATTGACATCCTGCACTCAGAATGCTAAAGTCTATATGGACTCTGGAAACAAACTGAGGGTTCTAGAGGGGAGGTGGCGGGGGATGGGTTAGCCTGGCGATGGGTATTCAAGAGGGCATGTTCTGCGTGGAGCACTGGGTGTTTTACGCAAAGAATGAATCTTGGAACACTACATCAAAAACTAACATGTAATGTAGGGTGATTAATGTAACATAATAATAAAAAAAATTTTTAAAAAGAATGCTAAAGTCTAGTAGTAAAAATAAAATATGTAGCACAAATGACCAAACTATGAATCAGAAAATCGGAAGTCCATGCTCTTCTCCACTCAGAGCTGCTCAAAGACAGGACCCTATCTTACTCCTCTTGATTCCCAGTATCTAGCTCCATGGCTGGCAAAGAGATTGTTGGCTGAATGAAGATCCCAAAGGAAAGTGTCATTCTTTCTACCCCGTGTATCATTAACTGAGCTGCAACCCCCAGGTAAGGCAATGAAGATAACCGACCAGGTCCCCGCCCTCATGGTGCTGAGATTCTAATGGGAGGAACATCCACTAGCATGGAGGCAAACAAAAAACAACACTGTAACAGATTTGATAAGTGCCAGGGAGGGAGTAACAGCAAAAATGGGTTAAAGGGTGATGGGAGGTGAGTAGAAAGAGGGGGTGAATAGATCAAGAAATCAGAAGACCCTCCAACTTGAGAAAGATCTGCAAAATGAGAAGGAGCCAGCCATGGGAAGAAGTAGGTAAGGGACATCCTAGGCAAAGAGAACAGCAACGGTGAAAGCCTTCGGGTGTAGAAGCATGGGGAAAGAGTCGAAGGAGGACAAGAGTGAAGCAGAGAGACCAGGAGGAACCCCAGGAAGACAGGAAGGGACTCTGCGCTAAGAAGGTGGCAGTGGAGATGGAAAGATATGGAAAAGTTTGACATGGATCTTGAGACACGGATTTCTCTGCTTTTGACTGCCTTGCAAAAGAACCTCAGTTGCTTTCTGTCTTTAAGTACTCTTCACATTTTTCTTATTTTCCAGTGCACTTATGGATTTAGTCAGTCTTCGGGGTAAAGATAGAAATACCAAGTCTTTTTCTAATATGCCAAAGAATGCTGCCTAGAAGGGGAACAGGTCTTTACCCCCATATACATAAAACACTCCCAAGAAAGCAAAGTTTGAGTTTAAAGTTTTCTTATTTTCCCAATCTTATCCTCTTTTTTGATGAGTATCTGAGCTTGGGTTTCCTAGAAAATAGAGTGGGAAACAAAGACCAAGTTGTCAGGGACTCTGATCCAGGGAGGAGGCATGAGGGGAAGTGAAATGAAGTGGAAAGCTGGGAGAAGCAACAGAAAGAGATGCATGAGGGTGGTGGCTACTGCCAGAGAAACTGGCTGCTCTGTTCACAGGATCTCCTGAGGGGGGGTCACAGGAAATGCATTTCAGGAGCATCTAAGGGGAGGAGGGGATAAGGGAGGAAGCATTCATTCAACATCTGGTTTCTTATTTCACCCTGTAAGACCCCGAATTCCCTCCACTTCTGAGTTCCTGCAATGTCTCTGGACCCCACTCTTCCCTCCCTCCCCTTCCCCCTGGACCCCACTCTTCCCTCCCTCCCCTTCCCCCCCGCAACACACACACAGTGTAGCATCAGCAGGGCAGCCCTGACACAGGAAGCTAGAGGCCTGAGGTGAAGTGTGGTCAGGGTGCATCTGCAGAGAGCTGGTTCCACAGCAGCAACGGGCATAAGATCAGCTGATGCCAAAAGAATCTGATGAGGTATCTAAAAGTGACTTGGTCTTTTGAATTTTCAGAGTCCTCCCTGAAAATCATGAAGTAATTAAAGTTCCAAGTCAGAGTGAGATGGACAAGCAGATTAATATTCCATGCAATGCCAGTTTTAAAATACACACTTCAAATCCCCCTTCTTGTCAGCATCCTACACTACCCATTCATGCATATGTGTGTGTGTTTGTCTAAGTCATTTCTTTCCATTACCAAGATGGCCCTGATGATTTTTGTGTGGGGATATAAGGTAGAGAGCAATCTAGAAGTTTCCCAAGGGATGCCTTTTTGAGAGGTATTTTTTAAATGAGAAATTGTGTTGATATCCTTTTTAATTCCTCCAAATGTGAGGAAAATAAAATTATCTTAAGGTAATGTTAGGTCCCAAAATAGTATTCCTATAGCAAATGATGACCATATTAGTACAAAGCCGGTGATATTTTCAGGCCACAGCTCTCTGGCACCAGAATAACTTAGGGTAGCCAATGTGACTGGCTAAGTGCTACAGCGACAGGGGCAGATGTAGCTTAGAGCTTTCATATCCCAATTAATGCTGCCAATGATCTTTCAACAGATATGGTTAATTCCATTACCACAATAACTGAGGGTGTGTTGAGGGTTAGACAAGTTCAATACCTCCAGGACTCCACTCTAGAAGGATGCTACAGTATCACAGGAATCATTTTAACTCAAGCTGACACACCAAAACACCTCTTTATGAAATGGAAAAATGTAAACAGGCCCCCATTCCTATGCCGACCATGTAAGAAATTGCTTATTTTGTATTTTACTATAGAAATTTGGTCACAGTAGATGTTTTATTTCCCATTGCCTTCTGAGGAAAGCGAATTCTGGTATGTAGAAGAACTTCTATTTGTTAAACAGAAGAAAACTTCTCTCCTTCATATAATGGCCCTTGATGTTACTGCAGGCAGATTAAACTTGTGAGTTTGAAGTTAGAACTGTTGCGTAACTAAATTGTGCTGCCTAAGAAAGGTGAAGAGGGATTAACTCACTGAGCTTGGTGTGCAATGAGCAAGAGAGCCAGCACCGCACAGGGCAACCACCTGCCTGGGCACCTCTGTGTGGCCTCGGGAATACTTCAGTGTCCCCTCATGCTCTCACCGAAGTGAAGTTTTATTTGGGAGAAAGTAAAATAGAAAAAGAAAGAAAGGAAGAAAGAAAGGAAGGGAGGGAGGGAGGGAGGAAGGGAGGGAGGGAGGGGCGAGGAGGGGGAGGGCAGGGGAGGGAAGGGAAGAAAAGATTTAATTTTTAAGACCTAATGATATAACTTGATCTGTAAAGGAAAGACTACCTTTAATCCCACCCTTCTGGTCATTTGTCAAGACCTTCTGGTTCATACTACAAAGAACAGGGCCTCCTTGAAGCAGGGGGGCATATTTTCCTTGTGCAGGCTATGGGATAACCATGAGTTAGCCTACTCCACTCTAAGAAATAGAAACATGCCTTATATAAAACACTTCAATTCAACATTAAAGTACCTAATAACGTTTTCCACATTAATATCTATTTCTGTTTTGTATGCTTCCTTCCATTTAAGCTACTGTGACAAGACTATTTGCAAATATGGCCACAATTAATCTCCTCCCTATATTTATACCCATTTGTAATGTAATTGCCCAGCTGGGCTGGACTTGTGCCTTAGAGTAATTAATATAATGCATGTGAAGTGACGTACCAATTTTGAGCATAAGCCACAAAAGACCTTATATGCAGCCTATATTAGTTTGGTAGGGCTGCTATAACCACAGACAGGGTGGCTTAGCCAACAGAAATTTATTTTCTCCCAGTTCCACAAGGTAGGAGTCCAGGATTGAGGTGCTGGCAGGTTTGCTTTCTTCTGAGACCTCTCTCCTTGGCTCGCAGAGGGCCATCCTCTTGCTGCGTCCTCACATGGTCTTTCCTCTGTGTGTGTGCACCCCGAGTGTTTCTGTGTCCAAATTTCCTCTTCTGATAAGAACATCAGTCAGATGAGATTAGTGCCCACCCTATCAGCTTCATTAAAGATCCTGTCTCTAAACAGAGTCACAATCTGAGATACTGGGAATTAGGGCCTCAACATAGGAGTTTGGAGAAAACATAATTCAACCCATTATTCATCCATCATTCTCTTGAGACCCCACTGCCACCATCTAACAAGAGCAAGCCAACTTTATAGATGGTCAGCCAACCCAGAAGTAAAGCTGCCCCAATGGCCTGCACCTCATCATGAATACATGAGAAAATCCAGTTGAGACCAAAAGAACCATCCAGCTGAACCCAATCTAATCTGCAGAACTGTACAACTGTGAGCTAAATAGATGGTCGCTGCTTCAAGCTCTAGGTTTAGAGGTGGCTTATTACACAGCAGTAATTAACGGAGACACTAACCATATAATTAAAATGTATCAAGGACTTACCTTATGCATAGCTCTATCAGTCAGAATTGTTTGGTTGCAGCCAACAGAAACCATCTCTGGTTAATGTCAGTGAACAGTAAGTCGCTGGAAAGAATGCACTAACAAAATCAATGGGAAAGCTCGGAAATAGAAACACAAGTAGCCCTGAAGTCTAGACAGCAAGAACTATCCTGTTGTTTTGTCAGAGTGCTCTGCTGGCAGTAAAATTAAAAAAAAAAAAAATTCATTTAGAACATGTGCCACCAACCTAATATTCAAAGTCCCAAGAGCAAGTGTCATTGACTGAATCTGGGTCCCATGGGGCAGAATTGTCAAACAAATGCATAGGATACAACAGGTCGACCCCACACTAAATTCACATGGCTCTAAGAAAGGGTACAGCAGTGACAACAATTTCATGGAGACACTGGACACCTCACACACATCTTCCGATGCCCCAGTCACTACATGGGATACAATCTACAAGTACTGACATGAGTGTGAATCACATAAACACAAGAAAACTGCAGGGTCTAGGGCCCATCGGCTGAAATATCTTGTAACTTGACTGTCACTGGGGAACTGAGGGAGAGGCTGCCTAGCTTCCTTTCTTTTGTACAGCTACCAATCAAAAATTACAGGTTGTATAATAAATTATCCTGACAACCAAGTACAGTGTGCAAGAATCTTCATGGATCAGCAATCCATTCATAGCAGCCCTAGAAAGATTCTCATTTACTAGCAATGAGGAAATTCCTTGATATCGTAAGAAGCTTGACAATGGTCTATCTTTTCTCAATTAATTACGATGCTGAGGAAGATCACAGTCTAGCTGCTAACTTCTTTTTTTCTCACAGACTCCCTCTACCCAGCTTGGCTAGGAGACGGCAGGACAACTTCATTGTTTTACCCACAGTTCTTCACATAATGGAGGTAAGATAATTTCCCAGAGAGAAAGTGGGAGGTTATTCCCACCAGAGGAGGAATGAATGAACTGAAAGAGCCAAAAATAACAAATGCCCACCGAAAAAAAAAGAGCCCTGTGTCAGGTTCCAGGTTTGAAAAGAGAGTAACAAAAAATACATAAGAAGTAGTTTCCATCCTTATGAGCTTAAAATGTGTTCCCAAAAATAATGCAAGCAAAACAAGGTCCTCAGCTAAGATGGGGGGTCCTATTTAGAAATGACAGTGTAGTAATGTAGAAATAAAGACCAGAAGATCAATAGAAAAATTACTGTGAGGGAAGGAGGAACCGTAGAGAGGGGGGTTTTAATTTACAGCCGATGGATGGACTTTGGGGAGCTGTGCAGTGGCTCTAAAACATAGACGGAATTTTATGTGTGTGTGTGAATGGATAATACACAACACTTCAGCTAATATGGTTCCCTATTTGCAGTTCTGTCCCATGCCTTTATGCAAGCTGTGAGATAAGAGAAAATCCATATTGGTCTCTGCCCCCAGTCCCTGGCACAGAGCTCCTAAAACCCTTATCATGTCCTGGGTGACAGGGGTATTTTTTTTTGTTCTAAAGAGGTAACTCTGGGCAGCCTCTAGAGGGCTCCTGGATGGTGCTAGTCACCAGAAAGACCACGCCATGATTAGAAGCTTAGAACTATCAGCTCCCGCCCCGCTCTCGCCATTCTTTTAAGAAAGGAGAAGGGCTGGAAATGGAATGAATGATCAGTCATGTTTACCTGATGAAGCCTCCATAAATTTTCCAATAGCATGGGGCTCAGAGAGCTGCCAGATAGGTGAGTACATCTACGTATCTGGGAGGATGATGCATTCCAAGTCCATGGGGACAGAGACCCCTGCCCTTAGGACTTTCCCAGAACTGTCCTATGTATCTCTTCATCTGTATCCTTTCTTAAGTCCTTTAACAAGCCGATGAATGGTAGTAAACGTTTCCTGAAATTCTGTGAACTGCTCTAGCAATTAATGGAATCCAAAATGGGAGGAAGTTAGGGGAATTTCCAACTCGTAGTTAGTCAGTGA
Organism: Zalophus californianus; assembly: GCF_009762305.2. Taxonomy (NCBI): domain Eukaryota; kingdom Metazoa; phylum Chordata; class Mammalia; order Carnivora; family Otariidae; genus Zalophus; species Zalophus californianus. The sequence continues at coordinate 47,348,518 of NC_045599.1, read as the reverse complement.
AACAGAAGTTGCGGGTAGCCCAGGGACCTACTAACTGTGATTGGCAACTGAAGTGAGGAGCCGTCTTGTGGGACTGAGTCCTTAACCTGCGAGATTTGACACTATCTCCAAGTAGAGTCAGTATTGAGTTAAATTGTAGGACACCCAGCAGGTGTCACAGAGAATTGCTTGGTGGTGAAAAAATCCACATATCTGGTGTCAGAAGTGAAGTGCTCTGTGAAATGAAGGAGACACAGGAGGTAAGAACGGATTTTTTTGCTAACACAAAGCAGTATTTCTTGGATGCATGCTAAATACAATGTACTGCTCTAGACTCTAAAAATATAGCACAGAACAAAACAGATCAAATTCTCCACCCTCAAAGAAGTTCTTCTGGTGAAAAAAGACTTGGGATCAATATTGTCCTATGCTGATGGGTGAAAACAAGCTGTGAAAAAGTAGCTAGAAAAAAAAAAAGATTCTAAATTCATGGCTCTTCCGTTTTTAAAAACCCTTCATGTACATGGTTAATAGAAAGAATACTTTCATTTTTAAATATCTTAAAAATAAAAACAGCTGACTTGGCATTGCAAAGTTATAGAATATTTGTGAGGCACTGTTCAATCTACAGATGAAGCTGAACGCTTAAAGGCCTTTTTGCAGGCCACACTTTCTACAGTAGATCCTGAAGCTACAAGGGCCCAGCAGGGGTTAAACATTGATCTAATGAAACATACAACAGATGTGTGGCTGGAACACCGTTTCACGCCATCCCTGCCACTCTCTGGTATCTGTGTCTACGTTCCTATTTTTCACCTTCCTATGTACAAAACGACAAAAATCATCCAGGTCTAGATTAACTCAGGGTGTAGGCTTTCTTTTTTCTTTTTAATTAATTTTTTTTTAACCTTGAACACTGTCAAACCTATAGATGATGACAATGGACCCTTGCATATCCCTCACCAAGGGCCGCCAGGTGTTAACATCTGGCTTCACTCCTTCTAACCATTGCTTCCTGTGGCTCATGGTCCACAGCCTCCAGAGCCAGTAACTGGAGGCTAAGTCCCTCTCACACTGCCATCTCCCTAGTTCTCTCTCCGGCCTTTCTCTTCCTCTTCCTCTTCCACTCACAATATTGGGCCCACCCAATAACCCAGGGTAATCTCTCCACCTCAAGGTCCTTACCCTTGCTCCATGTGCAAAGTTCCTCTTATCATGTCAAGTAACACGTTCCTGGGATGAGACTGTGAATATCTTTGGCGGCTGTAATTCGGCTACCATACACCACAGCATCTATTGCTGATCTTGCCTAAATCAATGTTACCATGTTGGAGGTTACAAAGTCATGACTGGGTTTTAGCATTCATTCTGCATTTATCCTATTTAAAAGGGGAAAATTATTCTTTCAACCTCTCTCTCTCCCTCCGCCTCTATTCCTGGGTATCACTGTGAAACGTGGACTTTTCTTTTATTATTAAGATTTATTTATTTATTCTGCGGGGGTGGGGGCAGAGGGAGAGAATCCTCAAGCAGATTCCCCACTGAGCACAGAGCCAGACATGGCACTCCAGCCCATGACCCTGAGATCATGACCTGAGCCGAAATCAAGAGTCAGATGCTCAACTGACTGAGCCACCCAGGTGCCCCAAACATGGACTTTTTAATATGTATTACCATTACTATTCATGGTGTATTCTTGACAAAATCCAGTTTATGTTTGAACGCTTCAGTGTTTCCTGGCACAAGAAGTTCAAAACTCACTTTGTAATTTCCCCCACATTTGCAGTTTCTTTAAGAAATTCCAGTTTTATTTACAACCAAAATCTGGATGCTAGGAATACTCACTGCCACTAGTGTATCAGTGCTTTAGGTCTGTCCTGTAAGACTGATGCATATGGTTAGCTAGTTATCCCTAAATATGAACATTAGTTCTCTAGAATTTATATAATATAAATATATACTTATATCTACATACAGATATTTGAAAATCATGAATTTATATTAATATCTCCAATCCCCATTTAATACCACAGAGTTCTTCCTTACTGTCCCTCAACCCACCCATGTAACTCCCTTCTCCTAGGGAGGATCCTGGTTGCCAACAATTTCAGTTCAGAGATTCATGTATTCTATCCTAAAGGACACATAAAACAGTTTTAGAATTATAATAACAGTACCATGGCCCAGAGCAGACTATTAAATATAGTTTAAGATTTCCCTGCAGTTCTTTGGTATCTTAGATTATATGCCAGTAAACAAATACGTGTTCAAATATATCCAATTAAATATCCTTTCTGTTGTTATGTTATCAATTTGATATACAGTTAGGATTATTTGTTTCTGTTATAAACAATTTTAGGGTTTGACTTTTGTAATCCCCTTTCATTTGATTTTATTTTTGAATACACAAGTTGTTAATACAGTTTAAAAGTCCAAATTATTAAAAAACGTACACTCGGATGTCTCATTCACTTCCCCATCCCTTTTACTCCATGGCCACTCATCCCCTATTGTAATTAATGTTGTTACTTTTTCATTTACTCTTACTGTTTTTTAAATAAGGAAATACATATACATATTCCTCAATTCCTTGAAGAATACTTGATGACCAACTTATTTCTCCTGTCCCATCCTGAGCCTCCACACTGCCATGGGGAAAGGGAATTGGAAGAAGGGCGGAGCTGTCGGAAGTCCTGCACCTGCCCACCCCCCAAGGACTGGAAAAGAAACTGTGTCTTGAGGTCAGGGGTTTAAGGATTACCCGTGAAGGGGGAGAGCCGCAAGCTGCACGTATGCGCAGTGAGCAGGGGTGATGGGCAGAGAGAGCCTGGACAAGCCCCCAGGCTCCTCAGTTCCACAGAAGCAGGAAAGCAGCCCTACCTTCCCAGGCCCTGAGAGAGAGAATCGGATAGCACACAAACCCACGGCAGTCAACAGCAGCAGGGACTGTCCTGCAGGAGCACGACGGGGACACAGCTGCCTTGGCAAGGGAAGCGAGTGCTGAAGGAACCGAGGACCAGGAGCCCCAACATGCTGGCCAGATGTCTTGGCGGTACCTGCTCAAGGCAGATCAAAAACAAGAAGCAGGGCCCCAGACTTTAGAATTAAACCCCAGAAGAAGAAAGAAGAGGGGGGAAAAAACAGATGTTGTTGTTGCTGTTGTTGTTGTTGTTATTTTACACCCCAAATCACCGAGAAGTCACCAAAGGGATGGCGCATTGCCGGGAGCTGGATTAGGTGCCTGCTATCGGGCAGGATGCAGGCTTGAGATAGAGATGGAACGCAATTGTAGGTAAATGAGGAAAGTTCTATATCTGCACACCACTTGTGTGTGGCCTTTGAGAACACTGTGCCTGGGGGCATTTTTTCTGGGAAGATAGTCTATAATTTTAGCCAGATTTCCAAAAGACTGCTTGATCAAAACGGGTTAAGAACCACTATGTTTGTTTACCAGAAACAATGTGAGGGCAAGAAAACAATACTTGGAGAAGTTCATTTCACTACAGCAGCTGTATTTTCCATGTTGTGAGAGCACTGGGCCCCTTTCCTCCCCCTTTCTTACTGACCTGGAGGCTCTCATCGTCACTCATCAGGATTTTGTTCACCCTGCTGTCACTGACGTGGAGACGTTTCTTTTTTCTGTCCCCATCAGTTTTTTCCCTGGTAGTCTTACTTACAAGTTCTCAGTTGCATGATAAATGGTATTTCTTCCATCCTAAGAATTATGTATGATTAGTTAAATATTAGTCAATTATTCTTCTAAGAATCACGAGTTATGATCTAACTAATGCTTACCGTGGCTAGCATGTTTCCTTTGAATTTGCAAACACAGATAGGTCAGTGAGAGTTTCTAATGTTTGCTTTATATGTTTGCATTTTTAAGAAAGCACAGCTGGATGCTGACATATAATGTGCATCGCCGTTCTGAAGGACTTTTAAGAGGGAAACAGCTCATGATGAAGAAACAGGGGATTAAGGCAGCACTTGGGGATCTGTGTTCTAATCCTAACCTTGCCAAGTATTTGGCTGTGTGACCCTGGATTGTACATCTGTGGCCGGTATCCCCTCAGATGTGAAACCAGCTTGTCAGGTGGCTCAGAGGCAGCCCCCTGGTGGGGTTCTGGGCCAGGTTACTGGGAGAACAAACAGAGAAAGACATCTGTCGATTATTTTCTCTGCATGATTCACCATCTTGCTTCACGTAGATTGTCCTAAAAACTTTATATCGTGGCCGTAACAATTTTCATGTCATTATATGTTTAGAAATGTGTTGAAAATTCATGAATTTGGGGGAATGCAGACTAAGACCTGCTATTCCTCATACCTACCTCCCTTGCTCCTGGCTAGTAGAGCCCTCAGGTCAATTTCCAAGCAAAAAGTAACTACATGAATAACACAGTTGCCCCCTTTTTCCCGCTAAGGATTTTCAACACCTGGTTAATATAAACTAATAAACTTAGAAATGAAGGAGAGGGGCCTTTGAACAATTCCTTAGAACAAAATAACTTTCATATTTTAAGAACGATTTTTGAACTCTGTCAAAGATGACGCTCCTTGACTTTGGGACTTCTGCAGCTAACTCCTGACAACAGCCCCCTTATCACACTCTCCTTGTGGGATGGTGAAGAAACACTGATAATCACAGTATTTTAGGCTCGCAACTACATGATGATCTGTAAACATTTTTTTCCTATTATCCCAAATCAGTGGCTTCAAATTGTTATCGTTTGCACAAACATTTTTCCTGATGAAATCTTACCAGAAACCCAACATATAAGAGAGACAGAAGCTGAGTATTCCTGTTTGAACAGGAAAGAAGTAGGTAATTTCGTCTCCTCGGCCTCTCCCTCATTCTCTGTGCCATAGCTACTATAGAGACCTCCACGATGCCTTTTTTGCCACAAAACAGAGTGAAAATTCCCAGCGTGGTGTTTTCAAAGATCTGGGCCCATGGATACCGTCAGCTCCCTGTTACTTCACACTCATTTATTCAGCATACACTGTGGAACATTCACTGTGTGTCAGGGCACTATTTTAGATGCTGGAGATACAGCAGTGAACAAAATAAACTAAAACCCCTACCCACTTGGAACTTACATTATAAGACAGAGATACACAATACACACAAATAACAGCTATACCTAGTTTATAACATAGTGCCGGGCTGTAACGGGAAAGAGTAAAGCAGAGAAAGGGTTAGAAAATGTGTACTTGGTCAGGACAGGGGACTGAAATTTTAGACGGTATAGTAAATGAAGGCCTCTTTGAGAAAGTAATATTTGCAGAAAAGTTCTGAAGAAAGCAAGGACAGGGGTCATTACCTGAAAGAAGAGCAATCAAGGCAAAGACAATAGAAAGTTCAAAGGTCCTGAGGCAGGAACGATCTGTGTGATGGTACTGGGGACACCAGTGTAGCTTAGTGAGAGGCGACAGTAGTAAGGGAGGAGACCAGCCTCTCAACAGTACGACTTGAATCACATGGAACACTCGGCAGGTTTTCACCTTCCAAACGGCAAATTTATATAGCTCAAGTTAACATTTGCAATCAAGTACTTAGAACAATATAAATGGATTATTCACAAATATGTGAGGGCAGGGACTAAGCACACTCAACAAGCAATTTCTTCCCAGAAGCCAGTCTAATTTTAAAATCTCTAAAATAGAACCTTAATCCACAGTGAATCAAAATATAGGATGTGGCCTCAATAATGCAGGAGACAGAGCACCAGACGAAGTGGTCTGAGTTCTATCCCAACGCCATCGTACCAGAGGCTCCGAGCAGTAGTCTATGCATATGTAAGGCGAAAATATGGGTCCTCCTGATCTCATCAAGTTTTGTGAAATCATTTAAGATCACGGTTTTATTTTGTGCCACCTTCAGCCACGTTTTGTTAGAATTCTTCCACCTCAACTGGCCACCTAGTACCACTATAGGTTCAGGAGCAAGATATATGCAGAGGACAGGGAGGGCAAAATGCTCATTTTTTTTTTGTTGCTAAATAGATTTACCTCAAGTCCTGATGAAGAACCTCTAGGCCAGATGAACAAGACTGGATTATGTGGAGGCCCAGAGGTACCAAAGGAGTCTACACTAAATTCAAGTCTGGCAGCCTCCTTTGCCCCTCGCCACAGCCCTCTCCCAGAAGGGCATACATTCCAGAGGCATAAGGAGAGCAAGCCAAAGGGGTCCATCCAAAGACAGTCCATCTCAACGGAAATAACAAAAGCATACTAGTTAGTTAGGGCTCTCATCACGAGAACCAGAACATAGTCTGCCTAACATAACCACAACAGTAGGGAGATGAAGAACTGCATAAAATCCTTAGGAAGGACAAGAACTAGAACAGCCCTGAGGATCTGGGGAGCAGCATCTCAGAGAGGGTCTCTTTCCATCTCTAACATTTAAAAATGACTCCACTCCAACACTCTTCCATCCCACAATCATTCTTTTCTGAACTGATTTTAAAATCTAGTTAATAACATTTCCCAAAGAGAGGGCCCTGCACCTGCAATCATGTGGGTCTTCATGATGCAGGAAAAGGAGCATTGGCTTAAACTCAAATTCTGAGGAGGGATTCCACTGGTCTTGCTTGAGTCACTGCTCAACAATGGACAGAGCACTGGTGCATCTTGAGCGATTGTCTTACCCAGATCATAAGGAATCGATGAAGAGTAATTACCTTTGGGAGAGGAGAATCTCGTTGCAGAAGGGGGAGGACATGGATGCTGGACGAAGCTGTCAGGTATCCTTATGACAAGCCCAACAGAAGCCCAAGTCAGCACTCCACCAAAAACCTGTAACCCTTTGGTTCAGTAAACGTCCTTGTCTGTAATTTTGACCCATCCTTGGCAAAGGGATGAAAGGTGGCCTTAAGGCCAGTAATATATCACATTTTGTCCTTTTTCCTGTAAACCTCAGGGGCAGTCAGTCAAAAAACTTATGCCTAATTTTCCAAATCCTGACACTGACCCCATCTATCTGTTGGAACCAAGAAAACAACTAGGTAGAAACACTCTTGATTTAAAAACATGTTTTCAGGGCGCCTGGGTGGCTCAGTTGGTTAAGCGACTGCCTTCGGCTCAGGTCATGATCCTGGAGTCCCGGGATCGAGTCCCACATTGGGCTCCCTGCTCAGCAGGGAGTCTGCTTCTCCCTCTGACCCTCTTCCCTCTCGTGCTCTCTATCTCTCATTCTCTCTCTCTCAAATAAATAAATAAAATCTTAAAAAATAAAAAAAAACATGTTTTCATATTGTTGTAGAAGTCTGCAAGATGAGTCAGGACTGAAGCCCACATTGTTCACAGTCTAAGACATGTTTTCTCCCATATCCTAAGCATACCTAAAAGGGTTAAATGATGTGAACCGAGTATGACGACAACTCAGAAAATATAACCTCAAGAATGTAAATGCCTTAATCTCATTACATTTGTCCAAATGCCTGAAATTTTAACAATAAAAAAATTTTACATTATCAATTTAATTTTTTTCTAAATTAAATTCCTCTTCTATTGACCCACAGAAAATGAAAATCCTAAAATATATATGAAAACATATCCCTTCCCCTAGTTCTTTGTACTACTTACTCTGCTTGGTTCCATCAAAGCATTTAACCTTGGCTAGCTAATGTCTAGGTTCTACCTTCAGCAGATAAAGGCAAGGACATTTTCTGTCAAAAATATGTTCCTTCAGCTCCTCCAGTCATGATTTTTCTAACCCTAACTCTTCCATGATCCATTTGCTCAATTTGAAAAGAGTCAATAGAAAACATAAATTTATCATAGCCTTGGCTCCCCTCTTACAGAATTTAACAAACCCAAGCAAATCCCTAGAACTACCCTATAGGTAAAGATGGAAGAAATTTACAATTCAAGAATCAACCAACATATCGTTTCTCAAACAAAATCATTTCTCAAACAAAAGCACAGATTAGAACCTAGACCACATTGGAATTTAGAGCCATAGGCCACATCTAAATAAACACAGTGTCATCTATATGAAGGTGGTAGGACAAAAGGAACAGAAAAAAAAAATATGCTACAGTTTCACCTTCATGAGTGTGCAGTCTGGAGTCTAGCATATGCCAACACTAAATTCATTCGGGAGGAATTTCCTATCAACAGGTTTATTGTGACATTATGATTCCCATATGTTGGAAGAAAAAAAATCACAACCCATTTGGACTCCTCACTGTCTCAAAAAGTAGCTTCTATTATTTCTTACATAGATTAGAAATGTACAATGGGGGGATTCCAGACTCCAGGTCATTCCTAAAGACCTTCTCTGTGTCTCTAGTACACAATTTTATTCTTTTCTATACTTTCCTTCATAACATTTGTCACAATTTATAATTTAATATCGTGCGAATGTATAAATATGTCTGTCTCCCCGTCTAGTCTAAGCCCCATGAGGGCAGGAACGTTGAACCTCTTCTGGTTTGCTCACCATTGTAGTATGAAAGCAGAGCTTAGTACCTAGCAGGAAGCAGGTGCTGTAAACATATGTCAGTCAAATGATTAAATCATCTATATCAGAACACCTTCATTTCGGAACCCAAAAAAAGTGGACCAGAGGATCCAGAGTTTTCCCCAGAGACCAGAAGACGAGAAAGCACTTGAAGAGAAAAATGATTTAAGAAAAAAAAAATAAAGACAATAGATCATTTAACCTATTTGGTTCTTAGGACTGGCATTCTTTCTAAAAATGCTAGGTTTTACTACAAATAACACACTATGTTCCATCTCTTCAAGTGGAAAAAACTATTGGATAGATTCAAGTTCAAAGTAACTGCAGCATTATTTGCTCTTTGCCATCTGGAAAGCTTTATAAATTCTATAACTGTTGGTGCCATAAAGAATACAACAGAAAGATAAAAAGGGAAGCTATTCTGCACTCTGAAATGCCTACAGAGGAAGGATGAATATACCTCAAAGATAGCTATTTGACCTGGATGCATCAACACCCTATAGTTAAAATCATCTTTGTGCACAAGCCATTTACCATCATGACTATAGAAAAACTGCCTGGTCATAAGAGGAAAAAAGCCAAGTCTTGCTATTCTTTTTGTTGTTGTTGTTGTTGTTGACTTCTTATTCTCACTTGGGGGAGAAAATTATTTTCAAATGTATTGATTCATCTGAGCCACAACTTTGTAAACAATCAAAAAAGGAACTTTAAAAAAATAAAAAATAAAGGGCCTATCTATAGTTTTGGGAGGAAGATAATAGTATGCTGCAGAAAATTTCTGATTTCTCAGGAAGAAAGGTAATTGTTTGTGTCATTATGGAGCACATATTCATTGCTCTCTTTCTGGAATCTTCCATTCCCCAAAGTCCCTGTATTCATTAAGACACTGGCTTCTAACGTCAGCAATTTTGATCCCCAGGAGACATTTGGCAAATGCCTGGGGACTGGGGTTGCTCCCAGCATCTAGGGGGTAGAGACCAGGGATACAGCTTAGACATCCACCCCCTGTGTGGACCACCCTTCACAACAAAGAATTATCTGGCACAAAATATCAGTAATGCCGAGGTTAGAAAACCCTGCAAAGAGAGATGAGAATGAGATGTGAAAAAGGAAGGCTGACACAAAAAGCTGACTGCTGGGGTAATGCCTCTAACTGGTTCCCCTGGAAGTCTGAGGTACCCAAAGACGTGACCAAGTACAATCTTCTTAGAGGACAGAGCTCTACAAAGTTGGTTTGAAGAATGCCACGAGGAACTGAGGCCAAATCCAAATTTGCTCAGCTGGTCACACAGAGCAAACCTGAACTATCCTAGCTACCCAGGAGGTGTGCAGGGACTAGCACGGTCACCACTGCCATGCTAAAGTATGGCTTCCATACTTCCATACTTTACTCCTGGGAGGTAGCACTCCACTGTACGGAAACATGGTGTATGGAGGAGTAAGTATTATTCCTAATCACCAAATCACATTTATGCCAAAAGCCTGTTCATACAGGAATAACACAGCAGTGTGCAGGCCCAGTGGTGCAAGGCAGTTCTTTGTGGTTCTCTTAAGTCAACTGTAACTTTGACCCTGTCTCCTACCATTCCCTTTGCCCTTCATTCTGCTCCAGTCACACTGGTCTACTTGTTGTTCCTCTACTGTGCGAAGCATGCGTCAAACATTCCAGCACAAGCTTCAGCTCTTATACATCCTCTGGTACAATGTCATTTGTCCAGAAATCCCTGACTTCACTCAGATCTCTGCTCAAATGATACCCTCCCTGACCATGCACTGTTGTGTCTCTCATCCCCACCATCCACTAGTTTCCCGCCCTGATTTACCTTTCTTACAGCACTTGCCACAGCCTGCCATTTTAGATACGTATCTGCTTCCTGTCTCTCTCCCTTTCCCCACTAAAACACAGGGTCCTTGAGAGCAGAAACCTTGTCTAATTGTTCAGTGCCCTCTCCCAGGGCCTCGAATACTGCCTTGTTCATTGTAGGCACTCGATAAAAGTTTGTTAAATAAATACTTTAAATGGCTTTCTTGCCTTGCTTTCTCTCCATTTGACTCCCATCCACTTTTCCTGTAACTCTTAAACCCACCATTTTTTCTGCTTTCTTGCTTTATCCATTATTTCTTTGACTAAGTAGTAAGCCAATCACTGTCACTAAGCACTCGGTTGGCCTGTGGAGCTAAAAGTTCGCTGAACTTTTAAAACAAGTACTAAACACCTGCTATACATGACAGTTTTGGGTGCCACAGGAAACACAAACCATGGGAGGGAGCCTGGCACTGACCTTTGGAAGAAAAGAAGGAGAAAGTTGTCACACCAACACTTTAACGTAAGGACACATGAGATCCATAGCATCCTGAAGAGCAGTGTTCGGAGAGGGCACAAGTGGGGCAGAAGATTCTGCCTGTGGAGGTTATGAAAACCCATCTGAAAGACAGAGTGTTTGAAAAGAAACTAGAAAAACAGGCAAGTGTTACACAGGCAGGATTAGAGGGGGAAAGGGTCTGGTAGAATTATGGGAAAACAAATGGCAGATGTATTCAACTAAAAGAGACAGGGTAGAGGGGGAGGTGAATAAGTTAACCAACCTGAGTCATAGTGAATCAACTGCAACATGACGAAATGATAGCACCAAAACTTCGTGATGGTCGGGCTATGCTCATAGTGGTAACCCTTGACGGCATTAAGAAAAATCAGAGAGGGGAACTTTGGGGGCGAGAAATGGTTACTTTCCATCATCTAGAGTTTGAGATTTCTGGAAAAGCCCTCAGAGTGTAGGAAAGCCTTGCTCCCGGCTGTGTGGCTTCATGGCTTTGCTCTGTGTCCCCCTAGGAATTCTGTAAGCCAAATAATATCATTTATCACATAATTTCTCGTCATGGAGTAGCCAGAGCGTACTCTGTTGATTGTCACTATGACTTTTGGGCAATAAAAAGCGATCAAGCAAAGCTTTTCCTACTTTATTTCTTACAGACTTCAACTAATTCTATTAGGTGGGATCCTATGAAATTGACGTTTTTATAGGTCAAAAACAGTTAAATACTGGCAGTTTTATGTTAAGGCTATGACGCACATACTCTGGAACCAAAGAAACCTGGGTTTAAACTCTGTCTCAGAATTTATTGGCTGTGTGATTTATACTCTCTAAGCCTCAGTTTCCCCAACTATAAAATAGCAACAGTGATCTGAGTGTTTTATATATGGTAAGAGGATTAAGTGAAAGGATAAAGGTGAAGCACTCCGCAAAACAACAGGCACTTTACCGTTCTTCCCTCCTACAGCAGCGGACATCATGTCCCATCTTACCTTCCAGGTTACCTTTGCTTTTCTCTCCTTCTTTCATGGTCATTTCTTCCTTAATATTCTCTCCCTCCCACGCCTTTCATCAACTTCTTCCCACTCTCTGCAATTATGTTCTAGTCTTCAATATCAGGACAAAACCTTACTAGACTCCTGCTATAGCCTGAAAGTTTGTGTCCTGCCAAAATTCATGTTGAAAACTAATCCCCAATGTGATGGCACTTGGAGATGGGGTCTTGGGAAGGTGATGAGGTCATGAGGATAGAGCCCTCATGAATGGAATTAGTGCTCTTATAAAAGAGGTCCCAGAGAGCTCCTCGGTCCCTCTGCCACATGTGGACATAGCGGAAAGACAGCCATCTATGAACCAAGAAGCAGTCCCTCACCAGATGTCAAATCTATGGGCGCCTTGATCTTAGATTTCTCAGCCTCCAGAACGGTGAGAAATAAATTTCTGTTTCTTAAGTCACCCCATCTATAATATTCTGTAATAGGAGCCCAAACTAAGTTCACTCCATCAGCCCCTTCTGGCCATACTGAGGTTTTCCTCATTCCTTATTCTTTTAACACACATTAGTAAGTGTGTCACTTATAATCTCTGATTCTGCTTCCTCGGGGCTACCCTATCAGCATCTCCTGAAGTAGAATAATTGTCTCACAGTTCTACCGAAATGTTCATCTCAAATATTACCAATAACCTCAAAATGAACAAATATGGTGATTATTTTCTAAAGTGTAGTCGTTTGATTTCTTTGCATTATCTGAAACTGGCAACCACCTACTCTGTCATAAAACCCCTCCGAGATCTCAAGCCTTTAAACCCTTAGAGGTAGCTCTTCCAACCTACATAGGCCAAGTACCAATTTTCACTGCTCCTCCATCTCGGTGTCTCTCATACCTGATTCCCCATACCCCCGCCACTCTTTGTCTATTTAAATATTTAAATCAGACTTTACCTATATATAAAATCTGTCACCAAAGGAAAAGGATACATGAGTAAATCTTTTTTTTCCAATTAAACTAGCAGATGGAAGAGGGTAATGGGTAAGTAACTCAGTGACAACAGGGATTGTTCAGAACATCTGGGTTCGAGTTCTTGGAACCTAGTTCTCTTGAAGGAATTGCTACATCCATTTTAAAGAAGGCAGAATTAATCTATCTGACCCGGGATCCATGGCTGTGAGGCTCTCGCTGGGCACATGCCTGACCATCAGAGATTGCAGGGAGTATGTAGGGAAGGAGGTGAGCTGTTTCAGGAAAAGGAAAACTACAGAGGAGATGTGATTAGTTGACTTTCCCAGCTGCAGCCTTGTCAGTGCCACATGTAATGCCCTACCTATCTCAGCTGAGCACTTGAAAAATCAATCTGGGGGGCCTTGGATAAGTTTGACAGTGGCCACTGGCTTTTCTTTTTATACTCATTCTTCCCAAATAATTTCTAAGTTTTACAACATAAGACATGTTTTCCCCAAAACATGTTTTCCATAAACTCTTTAAACTGGCTAGTCTTTTTTTTTTATTTTTTTATTGTTATGTTAATCACCATACATTACATCATTAGTTTTTGATGTAGCGTTCCATGATTCATTGTTTGTGCATAACACCCAGTGCTCCACGCAGAATGTGCCCTCTTTAATACCCATCACCAGGCTAACCCATCCCCCCACCCTCCTCCCCTCTAGAACCCTCAGTTTGTTTTTGAGAGTCCATCGTCTCTCATGGTTCGTCTCCCCCTCTGACTTACTCCCCTTTATTCTTCCCCTCCTGCTATCTTCTTCTTTTTCTTTTTTGGCTAGTCTTTTTATTAAATAAATTCCCTACTATCTTAAGTTTAAATTTTCATATATATTTTCCAAATATATATGAAATTGCCACCAAAGGAAAATCAGAACAGGTCTGACTGCAAAATTCTTTAAATTCTCAATGAAACTCACTTCTTAAATTCATTTCTGAGTAGCTAATATTTTTTTTCAAAAAACAATTTGCACTTGGGTGAAATAGTCAAACCATGTTGTACGTCTTTGAAGAGTCTGTTTCTCTATTTGTAAAAGAACACAATTCTCAAGTGCAATTTATTTTCAGTGCTTTCATCAGAAACACCCAGGAGGATTTCATTTTTATTTGTTTGAACAAATCAGATAAATGTCAGTACTACAGGATGGAATAGGGACACTTATTTTAAGATTTCTAGAGTATTTTAATTTGAAGATAATATATTCAGATTTTTTTTCTTTTTAAAGATTTTATTTATTTGCTAGAGAGAGAGAGCGAGCATAGGTGAGAGAGAGTGAGCGAGAGTACAAGCAGGGGGAGCTGCAGGCAGAGGGAGAAGCAGGCTCCCTGCTGAGCAAAGAGCCCGATGTGGGACTCGATCCCAGGACCCTGGGATCATGACCTGAGCCGAAGGCAGCCGCTTAACCAACTGAGCCACCCAGGCATCCCAATATATTCAGATTTTATTTTGGTGACAGTGGTTCTCATTAGAGCACATTTCTTTTTTTTCTTTCTCTTAATATAAGTGATCTCTATTCTATGTTCAAGAGTCTTTCCATCTTTCATAATAAAGAACCACAAATCTTTTCTCCAATCTGCAGGACCGAAAGTTTTGGAAAGTACTCTACTTTTCTTTCCTGTAAAGTAGAATTTTTCATCTCTGGAAAGAAAATGAAATAAGAACCAATAAAAAATGAGGCTAAAATCCCCTTGTCAGAAATGACTGAAGGCTACAGAGAAAATGAACAAGGAAAAAGAGAAACAAACATTCAAATGAATATAAATGGATGGAGCCAGACTGCAAGGAGAAGCAAATAAGTCTCTAAGGAAAAATGGCAAAAGAGCAAACGTTGAGAAAGTACACACAAACCCCTCTGCTCAGCTATTCTTACTTCACGGCACTTTCTGTCATGGTCTTGGTAAACTTGAAAGAACTCTTTTACTTATTTTATTCATGTAAACTTCCCCTGACCACTAGAGCTCCTGTCACCCTTTTAAGAAGGCAAGGTAAATAAATAAATACATGGCATGGCCCACCCCAGGATGGGGTGCTCCTTGGAGGAATGGAGAAGGCACTCAGCCTTAAGCAAAGAGGCCTAGGTTCTGGTCCCCAGACTATTTCCCCAAAAAAGTGTTTCCTTCTAAAACATTAAGAAAAACAATACATGGTCATCACAACCCCCATGGAAAAATGTACCAAATAAGTTACACTAGCAAGAGATGGATGTAAGAAGATGCCAGCACAGTGAATGGGTTTAAGAGGCCAGGGCATGAGCTAGCTGTCCATAAAGACATTAAACCAAACTCAGGACCCAGCACATAAGTGTTCTGTAAATATCTACTAAATGAGCAAGTGAATGAATGAATGAATGAATGAACGAATCTGTTGATAGACAATGCCAGCCTGACCAGTAGCAGAAAGAGAAGCTTAAACTGTTTGTTATTCTATTTATACATATTAACATATTTTATGTAATTTTTCTATATATATTTCATAGGTATATTTTATATAATATATATATTTGTGACTCATACGCAAACATAAAATGAACATGGGTCAGAGATTTTATTTAACTCATCAATTCACAAGGAATCCAGTAAGATATACAAAACAAATTCAAAGGGGAATCTGGAGAATAAACATATATGGGGGCAATCAAGAATGCTGAAATGAATTTGGTAAAAGATGTAAAACTAATAAATATCCGCAGGATAAGCACCAATTACAACTCCAATGAACAAAATTAGTTTGCATCTTTATGGACAAAAATAATATTCATTACTGTCAGTTTTATACAACTTACAGAGTTATGAAGTAGCTCAAAGACAAGGAAAGATACAAATTCATGGATTGAGAAAAACCCTAGAAGAGTACTCTAGACATCTTCAAGCTTCCATTGAAAGAACACCCTACTTTTGTGTTCATTTTTTTTACAAATTTTCTTGATATAATAGAGATAAGAATTACTTTCTGCCTCTTTATCTTTTTATTGAACTCTTCTTCTAAAACCCCAACCCCTCATGGACTCAACTATCTGCTTTCTCCTTGCCTGCACCTGAGAAAATCCCATAATGATGAAGTCCATAAATTCATAACGACCACCAGCAACTGAACCAGTGATACAGCCTTCAGGAATTCTACTGCATTTCCATGGTCATTTCACTGTCCCACTCTATATAACATCTATGTCAAATATTTTCCTCTCTCATGAAATCTCTGATCATGGTAATCTTCAAAAGATTTAACTACCAGTAAAAAATGGGCATCCACTGATCAGAAAAGAGGTCATAGGTAGCACTGGGGCCAGACAGAGCTATCCTCTAGATCCTGGATCTTGGGAAGGCCTAGAGGTCCTGCATAAAAGTAGGGCACAGGAATAGAGGAAATGGGGACTCAGCACAATTTAGGAGTATTTCCATATTTTAACCACCTTATATGGCCATATTTCTCCATGTCTCCAATTCACTCATTCTACCACCCCCTGCTCCAATCTCCAACAAAGGACCTCACTTCCAACTCCACAGGGAAAATTAAAGCCATCAGAAAT
Source organism: Zalophus californianus (assembly GCF_009762305.2). NCBI lineage: Eukaryota > Metazoa > Chordata > Mammalia > Carnivora > Otariidae > Zalophus > Zalophus californianus. The sequence goes on along the minus strand of NC_045599.1, from coordinate 47,332,236 downwards.
CCCTTAGCTTTCAACTAACAAATCTATCCTCCTACTGCATTTACCCCATCCTCTCCTCATTCCTGGATGTAGAAAGAAATCTGTAATACACACGGACAGTGTATCTGACATGTATTACAAACAGGATATCAGAAGAAAAAAAAAGACAAGATGGAGATAAAATTGTACAGTAATACAGAGAGAAGGTAGGGACACTGAAAGGAAGTCAATACCACCGGTGATTCTATTTTATGTTTCATGAAAACTACAGGATAGTGTGAACAAGAATGACCAAATATACATGACTTCTGTAAGAGGATCCCTTTGAGGAAGATTTGCTGTGCATCACTTCAAAAGCTTGAGAGAGTCACTTCCAGCATGAGGGTATTAGGGAACCTGATTATAAATTCAACTGAAATGAACCCAAGGGACACTTGCAATATATCAAATCCCTAAACATATAACTTATGTGTGCTTCAGACCGGGAAAGAAATTGAATTTATTTTAAGGATAGCACAAAGGTACAAAGGACCAGAAATGCTAGGAAAACTTTTTGTACTTGCACTTAGAAGACAAGGATAAAAATTCTGTTTATTTCTTCAGGAATAGGAAAGATATTCATGTACCACAAGTGAGTCTAGATGACACTGCAAATAAACAGACCTACAAGACGCAATGGACTCAGCACTGGGCTCAGCATTCTCTAATAGGAACTCAAGAAATGAAACTTTTGGTATGGAACACTGAACGTTGGCATCCGTGAAGACAGATTTTATATTTTAACCAGTAGTTCTTAAGCTTGGGCTTACATCGGGGCACCTGGGTGCCTCAGTCAGTTAAGCGTCTGACTCTTGATTTTGGCTCAGGTCATGATCTCAGGGTCATGACATCAAGCCCTGCATCAGGCTCCACTTAAGAGTCTCTCTCTCATCAGAGGGGGGAGATGAACCATGAGAGAGGATGAACTCTGAAAAACAAACTGAGGGTTCTAGAGGAGAGGGGTGGGGGGATGGGTTAGCCTGGTGATGGGTATTAAAGAGGGCACGTTCTGCATGGAGCACTGGGTGTTATACGCAAAAACAAATCATGGAACACTATATCAAAAACTAATGATGTAATGTATGGTGAATAACATAACATAATAAAAAAAAAGAGTCTCTCTCTCTCTCTACATTTCCCTCTGCCCCTCCCCACCCCTCCTCTCTAAAATAAATAAAATCTTTGGGGTGCCTAGGTGGCTCAGTCAGTTAAGCATCGGACTCTTGGTTTTGGCTCAGGTGTGATCTCACAGTGGTAGGATTGAGCCCCACGTGGGGCTCCAAGCTGAGTTCAGAGTCCACTTCAGATTCTCTCTCCCTCTGCCCCTCCCCCACTTACACTTATGTGCACATGCTCTATCTCTAAAATAAATAAATAAAATCTTTTTAAAAAATAAAATAAAATAAATGAAATCTTAAAAAGAAAACACTTGAGCTTACATCAGAGTTTTCTGGAGGCCTTGATAAAACAGATTGCTGGGCCCCACTCCCAGTGTTCCTAGTCCAATAGTTCTGAGACTCAGCCTGAGAATTTCCATTTCTATAAGTTCTATAAGACAATATTAACATGGCAGTTCAAGGACAATATTTTGAGAACCTCTGGTTTGTACATCTGAAAGTATATCTGAAGTATATCTGAAAGTATCTCTAAAAAAATGAAAGAAACCAATGGGAAAATACTTACTTGAGTTAATGAAGGGGAAACAGATAAATGGCAAGTTTAAAAAAAAAATCCTGATGAAATAATTCTTAGGAGCTTTTGACCAAACATAACGTTACTGAAGTCAGTACATCACAGGTGAAGATAGTAAACTTGCCTTTCTCAGTCCTTCTGCCATATTTTTCCAGACATCACATCATTCGTTTTACAGTCTGCACCCCATTTGCTTGGCTTTTGTGGCTTTTGCCATTTCCCTGATATCTCCCTTTCTCTTAACATCACCTTCATTCGATTGACTGCTACTAGTTCTGGCCCTCTTTTTCCTCTGTTCTTGAAACTCCTCTCCACACAGCAAGCTGTTCTGACTGGCATCAGTGAGTTGCTGACTCCCCTAGATTTTTTCTGTTGTTTTGGTTCTACCCCCAGCTGATTTCAACTTCATGAAGATCAGGCTAACTAGAAGTCAACACTCTAAAATCAGACAACTAAAGTCACATAAATGGGAAAGGCTTACATCAGAATGTGCCCCATCTTATTTGTGTAGGGTCCACAAAGTCCACCCACACAGTATTTACTTGACTGGCTCACCTCCTAGCCAGAGAAACCTGAAGAACAGTGAATTTTGACCAGCCTCCTGCATGAGGTGGTAATGGATAAGGTGGGGTAGTACTACCTAGAAGCCCATTCGGGGATCTAAGATTACAAAAAGAGAGAGAAGGCATTGTAACTGTTTGTTTGTTTTTGAGAAGAGTTAACAAAAGAATAAAGGTAAATAGGTTTGTGAAATTTTAAATAATGAGCTGGAAATCAAAGCTATATAGAAGCTTGCACAACCAAAAATTCATTGGTGCTTCTGTCACCTCGTTCAGAATGCAGTAAATTGTATTGGGAAAGGGAACAGTGGGAGGAAGAAAGATAAGAAATTAATACAGCATAAATACATCTGAAAGAGCAAAACTCATCAGTTATTTTTAAAATTCAAATGGTACGTTCAAGTGTTAGAAAACTGTTTTCCAGCCACTTGAAATTGATTTCTCAAAGACTGTATTCCTAGACCATATAACCTCTTCCCCTACCCCCCAAAAAGAAACAAACCCGTTTCTAAGAGCTTTTATGTACTGTTTTCTGTGATGCTCAGTCTAAGTGTTCCAGAAGATATTTTGTAGATATGATGAAAAGTCTATAATCAGTTGACTTTAAACAAAGAAGATTATTTTTAAATAATCTGGGTGGTTCCAACTCAATCAGCTGATAGACTTTAAGATTAGAACTGATGCTTTCCTGAGAAGGAAATACTACCTGTGGACTGCAGCTTCGCTTGGGCCTGAGAGTCCCAGCAACCCTTCCTGCTGGCCTGTCTTGTGGATTTCAGGTTTGCCCAGCCAGCCCTCACAATCACATAAGCCAATCACAATGCCATGTAATAAATCTCCTGATATATATATCGCCACTGGCTCTATTTCTCTGGTTGAATCCTGACTGATACATTTTCCTTTATAACCATTCATTATGTCACAAGTCAGCCTCCTGCTCATGTCCATAGGCCAGCTTCTTAGATACACTACATCAGGAGTAAACCAGAATGAATAGACCAGAAAGGCACACCTGGTAACCATTAAGAGTTAGTGGAGAATTTCTTGGGCAGAAGACATGAACAGACATTTTTCCAAAGAAGACATCCAAATGGCCAACAGACACATGAAAAAGTGCTCAACATCGCTCAGCATCAGGGAAATCCAAATCAAAACCTCCATGAGATACCACCTCACACCAGTCAGAATGGCTAAAATTAACAAGTCAGGAAACCACAGATGTTGGCAGGGATGCGGAGAAAGGAACCCTCCTACACTGTTGGTGGGAATGCAAGCTGGTGCAACCACTCTGGAAAACAGTATGGAGGTTCCTCAAACAGTTGAAAATAGAGCTACCATATGATCCAGCAATTGCACTACTGGGTACTTACCACAAAGATACAAATGTAGGGATCCAAAGGGGTACGTGCACCCCGATGTTTACAGCAGCAATGTCCACAATAGCCAAACTGTGGAAAGAGCCAAGATGTCCACTGACAGATGAATGGATAAAGAAGAAGTGGTATATATACACAATGGAATATTATGCAGCCATCAAAAGGAATGAGATCTTGCCATTTGCAATGACGTGGATGGAACTGGCGGGTGTTATGCTTAGTGAAATAAGTCAATCAGAGAAATACATGTATCATATGACCTCACTGATATGAGGAATTCTTAATCTCAGGAAACAAACTGAGTGTTACTGGAGTGGTTGGGGGTGGGAGGGATGGGGTGGCTGGGTGATAGACATTGGGGAGGGTATGTGCTACGGTGAGCGCTGTGAATTGTGCAAGACTGTTGAATCACAGATCTGTACTTCTGAAACAAATAACGCAACATATTTTAAGAAAAAAGAAAAAGAAGAAGATAGCAGGAGAGGAAGAATGAAGGGGAGTAAGGCAGAGGGGGAGACGAACCATGAGAGATGATGGACTCTGAAAAACAAACTGAGGGTTCTAGAGGGGAGGAGGGTAGGGGGATGGGTTAGCCTGGTGATGGGTACTAAAGAGGGCACGTTCTGCATGGAGCACTGGGTGTTATGAACAAACAATGAATCATGGAACACTACACCAAAACAAATGATGTAATATATGGTGATTAACATAACAATAAAAATTTTTAAAAAGTAAAAAAAAAAGATGTGGTATATATACACAATGGAATATGATGCAGCCATCAAAAGGAATGGGATCTTGCCATTTGCAACGACATGGATGGAACTGGCGGATGTTATGCTGAGTGAAATAAGTCAATCAGAGAAAGACATGTATCATCTGACTTCACTGATATGAGGAATTCTTAATCTCAGGAAACAAACTGAGGGTTGTTGGAGTGGTGGGGGGGTGGGAGGGATGGGGTGGCTGGGTGATAGACATTGGGGAGGGAATGTGCTGTGGTGAGCACTGTGAAGTGTGCAAGACTGTTGAATCACAGATCTATACTTCTGAAACCAATAATGCAATATATGTTAAGAAAAAAAAAAGAAGAAGAAGATAGCAGGAGGGGAAGAATGAAGGGGAGTAAATCGGAGGGGGAGACGAACCATGAGAGACGATGGACTCTGAAAAACAAACTGAGGGTTCTAGAGGGGATGGGGTGGGGGGATGGGTTAGCCTGGTGGTGGGTATTAAAGAGGGCATGTTCTGCGTGGAGCACTGGGTGTTATGCACAAACAATGAATCATGGAACGCTACATCAAAAACTAATGATGTAATGTATGGTGATTAACATAAGAATAAAAAAATTTAAAGAAAAAAAAGAGTTAGTGGAGAATTTCTGTTTAAGGGCAGTGGTCCTAGCCCAATTTCTTTATTTTTTTAAAAGATTTTATTTATTTACTTATTTGACAGAGACAGAGATAGCGAGAGAGGGAATGCAGGCAGAGGGAGTGGGAGAGGGAGAAGCAGGCTTCCCGCTGGGCAGAGAGCCCGATGCGGGGCTTGATCCCAGGACCCTGGGATCATGACCTGAGCCGAAGGCAGACGCTTAACAACTCAGCCACCCAGGCGCCCCTTGCCCAATTTCTTGACTAAGTGAGCAAAGAATTTTTATAATAGAGGAAAATAAAATGTTCTAATAGGGGAAAATATCAGAGGTCATAGCCCAATTTCCCAATTAAGTGAGCAAATAATTTTTTATAGAGGAAAATATTAATTTTGTTTACTTGGATAATACTCATAAGCCAGGAAAAAAAAATTTTAAGTACACAATCTGTGGCACATATGGAACCATACTAGAAAAAGATTTCTTGAAATTGGAAGTGATTGTCAGTAAGTGAGTAAATAAGATGCCTAGATCTCCAGCCACCACAAAGTCAGATTAATAATTGTAACTAACATTAGAGCATTTACAATGTGCCAGGTGCTTTTTAAGTACTTTGTAAATTACAACTCAAGCTTGGCAACACTCCAGTGAAGTAGGTGCTAGAATTATCATTTTAGAGGTATAGAAAAGTGACCTAAAAACAATTAAGCAATTTACTCCAAACCACTCTGACAGTTAGTGGCAGAATCAAAAGTGAACCTAGAATCTGGCCTTAGAATCTGCATTCTCAATCCCATATTACCTCATGAGTCCTAGAAGCAGCAGTTGGCAGAACATTTAGAATCTACCGTGAACTTCATTAAGAATGCCAGCATGAAGAGTGGCATGAGTAGAGGAACCCATCTTTCGTCTCATTTCCCCCTGGAGTAAATGGTATGCTAAATGAGGTCATAGCTTCTAAGCAGGCAGTGTGCCAGACAGAGAAGGGTGCTACCAGATAACTCCAGGCTAGTGTGACAAATAAGAAAATGAAATCCTTTTTTCACATGAGAATGTATCAGTCATCCATTCCTCTTCATGGTATTAGCCCACCTAAGTATTTCCTCAATATATTCACTTAGTTCCATCTCCATTACAAGCCTGATCCAAGCTACAATCATGTCTTTTCTGGATGGATGCAAGAGCATTCTAGGTGGTCTCCCCCTATCCACTTGGCCTCTGCAATCTGTCCTCCACAATGGAAGCTACAGTGAGCCTTTAAAACACAAATATAAGTACACTATTCACCCACCTTATATTCATCAATGGCTTTCTAGTGCTTTTGGATTATTTTCAGTGTCCCCAATGTGGCCGCATGGTCCTGCGTGATCAGGCTCCTCCTATCTCTCTAGACTCTTCTGTATGCTCACTACACTCTGAACAATATTTTCCTGTCAGTCCAATTGACCAGGAACCCAGTAAGTTTTTGTAACTGTTACTGGTAATTACTGGTAATTAAGATTTTGTGTAATTATTTGATATATGACTTCCCCAGGAGCTTGTAAAGGGTATGAGAGCAAGGATCCATCATCATATTCATCATCATATCCTCGTGTTCAGCAGGGTCAAACACAGAGCTGGCCCTTAATAAATATATGTTGAACAGATAATTTCATTCTTTGCTAGAGTAATGAAGTGTGTAGACACAGAAGTGCTTCTGTTCCAAAACAGACAAAATCAGAACATCAGAAAATATACACCTCTACTTTCCCCTTTATCTGGAACCAAAGGAATGAAAGGAACAATTTCTGACAGAACACAGCTCAACTTTAATTACTAGACATTTAAGACATGCATCTGTGAAGATGACAAATGACAAAAATTACTAGACAATAGAAACATTTTCGTAGTTTAAAAGAAAGTGAACAATTTAGGGAATCATAACAAATAACTGCAATGTACTGTGGCAAATACTGTAACGTTTGAAAAAAGTAATTTACTCATGTTTTCAATTGTATTTGCATGCATGAAAAAGAAATCATATAAGTTAGGAAAGATTGTTTTCAGATGAAAATCAAGGGAGATAAATTTTACTGGAGGTAGTAAAGTGAAATTAGTTAGGTGACACTAAAACAGGCTAATGAACTAGTGGACATGTTTGACCACTCTCCCAGAATACAGAGGGAAATTACAGGGATAAATAAAATGAATGAAACACTAGCAACCTGCGAGATGTCCAGAGTATAAAGTACTGGAGGAGGAGAGAAGGGCTGGGTGAGAAGTAAGAATCAAGTAAATAATGGAAGAAAATATTCTTAATTTGAAAGAAAAAAGAAAGACATTAGGTTTCAGATTGAAAGGGTCCATTTAGTGCCCTTATACATTTAATTATAAAAAAACTAAAGAACTGCATCTCTACAGATCTTGAACAAAGTTTTAAATTTTAAGTAGAAAAGTGTCTCTCAAGGACAGCAAAAAAAAAAAAAATTAACTACACAGAAAAAATGCAATGTAATCAGTAAAATGTCAGCTTCTGTTTAAGTAGTTGGACCACCAACATTATTGTGAAATTTAAAGGAAATGCAAATGAACCTTAAAATACAAATTCATACCTAGAAAAGGAGCTAGTAACAAAAATCTATATCTAATAACTCATATTAGTTGAAACAAGTAAACAAGTTAAGATGGCAAAAAAGACAGAGAGAAAAATATTTTAAGCCAACAGCCTGGGTTCAAATTCTGATGCTGCCAATTACAAGCTTTGTTCTCTAAAGCAAGAGACTTAATGTCAAGGAATCTATTTTCTCATCAAAAAAGGGGGATGTTAATATCTACAGGGCTGCTGCAAATATTAAATAACATATGCAAAGCACTCAGCTTGCTACCTGGAACATAGTAGGCACTCAAGTTGTGAAAAAAATTGCCAAATTTTTAATATGGAGAGAGGAGTATGAGTTCATATAACCATTAGAAGAAAATAAATGTCAAGTAAAAATAGAAAATTGCAAAGAAAATCTAAACAACAGAAAAATAAAAGGGAAACGAGAAAACACTTAAAAACCAGAAGGCTGAATAAAATAGGAAAGGTATATATAAAACCAAATTATCAGAAAAACAATGATAAATTATAAACTCAATAGCCCCAATTAAAGTAGAAGATTTTATGTATTATGTTATTTCTTAACAGAGAAATATAATTGTAGAATTAGAAAGAGGTATATACCAAACTTTGTATCTGCAGACATATAGATTACTTTTAAATATTTACAAAAATTGATCAAATTCTAGGCCACTAATAAATTCTCAATAACTGCCCTAGAAATGTCTAGAACTCACAGGAGCAAAAGGGCAATCCAGCTAGGGAGCAGAATTGAGAAGCTCTATGCCCCGGGACTCAGCACAACATAGAAGAACATAGTTCACCTTTACAAATTTTTCAGATAAGCCAAACAACCAAACAAAAACAAAAACAAAAAGAACAAAATAATGAAGTTTCTGTTCTATGTTGGTTCTCAGACAAAAACCTATCTCTTATGATGAATCAGCTCTTACTCAGATGAAAATTCGACCCTCAAGAGGAACAGCAGTGCTTGCTGATCAAGAGGGTGACATTTCATACATCAAGGCTGCTTTCATCTTTGAATTGCCCTCCAGTTACTACATCTTCTAAAGCAAGCTGGGGAAAAGGAAAAAATCCAGCAGCCACTCCTTTTATTTTATTTACCTACCAAGGAATATCTAATAAAAGCAATGACTGTCCAAGCACTACTAGACAAATGAGAAATCTTCAACCAGTGTGTCCCACCTTCAAAATCAAAACAAGAAATGACCAACATAAAAATCCTTATGATACTTTGCAACTATGATGGCTCACGTGTCATATCAAAGTAATGTACCTTGCATATAAATTCAAATGTATTTGGAAGTAACTCGCCTTTGGAAGGAAATTATTTTTAACAGATGCTCTCTGAGAATGAATGAATTTGAAGAAAATGACTATTCCACACAAAACACCCCATTCTCATTCTGTTTCCCAGACCTCATTCTTCCTCCTCTGGCCTCTTCTTTCCCACATGCCTCATTGTCCTTCAAGGGCCCCTATTTATTTTGGGTAACTTCCTAACTTCTCCAACCCATGTCAACTTCACTCACTCTGAGTCTTGCTGTTCTCATGAACCCCATTTAATACTGGGTTATTCCTTATATAACATAAGGACCATGTCTTACTTTCTAAATAAGACTCATAGAAGCTAGAATGATGCTGAACGCAGAACTGTGAGACTTTATTTAATATTTTCCTGAATCTGTATTTGAAATATTTTCTTCCATTCCCCTTTTTTTCTTTTCAAGTTACTTTAGAGCTAGGATTCTACGGGAGTCGTTTTATTCCCTATTGTTACCTGATTTCCGCTGAAATGATAATTCATTAGTTTTTCAAATTTTTACAATGAAAAATTTTAAAGCTATGTCATATCAGCGGGACAGTTTATGCCACAAAAGCGACACAATATTTGTTCAAAGCTGAAAAACTGAGAATTAGAGTAGTTAACTTAAAGATAATCTAATTTTGTCTTAACCTCTATATTTAAGGTTTTGAAAATTTTTTGAACAATCAAATCTCTGTAAAACATAAGAAGTTAAAAAATATATCTATTGAATTCATAAATGTAGCACTTAAAGAAAATGCAATTCCAAAGGCTTTAAGATTTGGAAGACTACATCAAATCAGCAGAGCAATGCAAAGGCAGAATGTTATTTGCAGAATGTCAAAAACAAACAAACTTAAACAACTCCTCAATTAAGAATTGCACTAAACCTATTTAAATATAATTCTTTTCAAGCTGCCATGAAAAATGGCTAAAATTAAAAAAAAAAAAAGATCAGCCTGACTGAAATAATAAATGATGAAGTCTCATAAGAGAAATTCATTAACCATTCTTTTTGGTTATTCTTTGGGGTGTTTCAGATATTATTTCTCGTACCCAAATACCTTCTCCCCTTCAAGTTCCTCAGAATGGAGGACACCAAAATGTATGTAAACAACAACAAAATTTAAAAATAACTTGAAAACATTAACATGTTTGGTTTTGTACAGCAGGAAGGCAGCAAAATGTCAAAATATCTATGTAGCACCAGGAACTTCAGAAACTGATAATATGCCTGGATCACAGGGAGGATTCTAGCACTGTTTTTCTCCTCACCTTCTCATAAACATGTTCTTTCCTTTGATCTAATATTTCATACTGTTTTCAAAAAAAATGGACTATGCCTTCTCTTCTTAATAGAACCAGGTATTAAGAAATGGAGGGAACTATATAAAAAAGCTTGAGTCCTTTGTAGCATCAGTACATGAGTTTCTCTTCTAAGTGCTTCTAAGATGAGGTCAGCGAATGTGGCCTATAAGGAAGTGTCTTGGAAATTTGTTGAAACACTAAAATGTTTTAGAACATGTCCATTTTTTTTAAAGATTTTATTTAGTTATTTGAGAGAGAGAGAGAGAGCACAAGCAGGTGGAGCAGCAGGCAAAGGTAGAGGGAGAAGCAGGCTCCCTGCCTCAGCAGGGAGCCCAGTGTGAGGTTCAATCCCAGGACACTGGGATCATGCTCTGAGCTGAAGACAGAAGCTTAACAGACTGAGTCGCTCAGGCGCCCCTAGAACACGTCCATTTTTTGTAAATACTTCATGAGCTAGGAAATATTTGTATTTTTAAATATCTATAAATATGTATCTTCTCCAAATGTTGGGAGCAGTGTTCAAAAAATAACTAATTGAATACATGACATTATACAGTTGTCTAAACCCAGAGAATGTACAACACTGAGAAGGAACATTAATGTAAACTAGAGACTTGGGTAACCATGCTATTTCAATATAGGTTCATTAATTGTAACATTCATAGCACTACAGGACCTCTCCTGTTCATAATGGGGGAAGCTATGTAGCTGTGGGGACAAAGGTATATGGGACATCTTTGTACCTTCCACACAATTTTTCTGTGAACCTAAAACTGCTTTAAAAAATAAAAAAGATAACCATTAGATCAAGACAGTTGATTATATTTTTCAAATCTTCTATATCTTTATTGGTATTTGTCTGCTCTACTTATAAGTTACTAAGAGAAATTAAATTCTCCCATTATGATAATTGGTTTGTCAGTTTCTGCTCACATTTTAGTCTGATTTTTCTATTTCATTCAATTTACATATTTGGAGCCTATGTTATCAAGTACTTCCAAAATAGAAATTATGAGTATCTTTCTGAAAAAGTGACACTTTTATCAACATGTAATAAACCTTTATTTCTAGTAATGCTTTCCACCATGAAGTCTACTTTTTTCTAGTTAATACAGTTATACCAACTTTCTTCTCTGCTTTATATTTCCTGGTAATCTTTTTCCATTCCTTTACTTTTACTCTTTCTGGGTCCTTATGAACAGCACAAGACACTCTGTCTCTCGTAAACAGCAAATTGGGATTTTTTTTATTAAAAAAAAAAAATCCAGTTTGAAAATATTTGTAACTTAAGTAGGTATTTATTCCATTTACATTTAATGTAACTGAAGTACTTTTTACTACCTTATTTTGTTTCCTCTTTGCCTCAATATTTTCTATATCTTTGTTTTCTTCTCCTGTTTCTATCTTGCTTTCTTGAGGAATTAGTGAGGCTTATTTCTTATTCCTTATTCTACATTTTCAATCCTAGGATGGAAGATATCACTGTTCTTTCATTCTTCAATGACTACCTTGAAAATTTTAATGTGAATATTTAATTTACTAAAGTCTAAAGTAAACCAGTATTTGCAAAAACAAAACAAAACAAAACAAAAAAAAACAGAAAGACCTCAGAATGTTTTTACTCCTATTATTCCCCTTCCTGATTTATAAATTGTTGTCCAATGATTTAGCTCTATTTTTACTCTTAATCCAATAAACTAGATATTACATTAGACATGTGATCCCAACATGTATGAAATCTTTCTATAATAATAGTTCCATCTCTTTGTTTCTTGGTGCTGCATTCTGAGAAATTTCTCCAGGGATGCCCTCCAGTTTGCTAACTGGTTTATTTCTCTTTAGCTATGTCTAACCTGTTTAGGTTGTACCACATTTCTAATTTGAGTTATATGTATTTTTTTATTCCTAAAAGTTCTCTCTTGGTTCTTTTTCAAATAGCCCTAATTATTTTCAATAAACATGCATTCTTTTGCCATACTTTCAATGGCTTATTTCCTTAGACCACATTATAACATTGTTATTTTATATTTGGTATGTGAATATTCTAAAATCTCTATTCTTGAAAGTTTGATTCTGTTAATTATTCTTCCAACTGACTCTTGCTTATGGTGGCTTACTCTTCATATGTTTTGTGATTTTTTTTTAATTGCACGTTTCTCAGAAATGTATCTGTAAGAATCCTTTGAAGTCAGTCTAAAATGTTTTCCTCCAGTTTCCTTCTTTCAGGTGTCTGGAGGCACAGCCAAACCAGCAGGACACTAGACTAATTCCTCTACAGGTTCCACAGGGAATGTGATTTCCATTCCCAGACTCATGTGACTGTGGGAATGAAATTAGCAATTTCCAGAAAGATATGTTTTCCACACTCTACCCAGAACTAAGGTAAAAACAGACAGTTATTTCCACCATCTGCCTGTGTGTTGTGGGCTTTCTCCTAGTACATTTATGGAAGAATTAGCTTCATTCAGGGGTCTCTCATCTGACCTCAACCCTCCTCACAGCCAGCCTTTATCTATCCATGCGTTAAGTGTGACCCTGTAAAGTGTGACCCAACATGATAAATGCCACGAGGCAAAGTCCAGAAACAATATTCACTACCTGCCTAGACTCATGCTTTCTCATTGATTCTAGGCTACTATAATTTTCCTTACTTTGCTATTAGTTTAGCCATTTAAAAATATATTTTAATAGGCATTTTTTGTCATTTTTGACAGGATATATTCTCCAGATGATTAGTCCATAAGAACACTGAAAATCAAATTTGGCCCTTTTCAATTGAAGTTCTGAAAGAACTTTGGATTGGCCCCCAACTATTCCACTGAAAAGTACACACCTGTGATTTTGAACACTGCCTATTTTAACAGGGAAATTCTAGAACACCAGTCTATGTTCTTTCAAGGACTGACATGATGAGCGTTGGATTGGTTTTGCTGCTTTATCTATGAAAAGCAATTACCAGATGCCTCGCTTTCAACAAACCTCCTTTTTATTTACTCTGTGTAGTGGAAGCATCACTTACCCTATTTACAAATATGGATAACAATATACCAGAAAGTATGGGTCACCGCGAACAGCTGGACGTCAAATCCATAAGTGGAGACAATGGGAATGGAGTCCGGTCATTTCTTTCATAGTCCTTTGCTCTTCCTATATAGGCTGTACAGTCCTATATACAAATTAGAACTAGTTCATTTCTAAATAAAAACTGCACTCAGAATTATCTTGGGCTTATCGCATGAGTGCCTAGCAAGAGTTGTAATAGGAGTCCTGGAAAAACATTTTGCACATGAATATGGGATGAATGCGCCATCTTAAAAAGAAAAAGAGGAAAGGGGGAGGTGCTTATTAATGCTGATGCAAGTAATAAGGTTAAGAATCTGTTCATTTTTCCAGACTTGCACCAATGCTCTTGAATGATGAGCAACAATGCGTCAGCTCCGTCAGACCTCTGTGTCTTGAAATTGTCACACATCCATAATAGTTCTTACTGCACCGGCCTGATAACATCTTCTAAGGGATTTGTCTGTCTTGACTAAAGCACAAATAAACTGATGGTTAGAAAGGGCACATTTTAATCAAAGTTGAATGCTCACATTCTGAGACAAGGGCAGCAACAACAACAACAAAAAACTAGTGTCAGTTTCTCCTTGACGTCTCAGGAATTTAGTAAACAGCCACTGTCATTCTTATATATTTTGTTCCCAGAACGTGCTCAGCCCAGTTCCCTCCAACTCTGAGGGCTGCCTTGGGAAAGATGACAAAATTTGGCAGGGGCTTACAAGCAGATTTCATGGGCCCTACCAGAGCGGCGGGAAGTGTGTCCCAGCTCTCTCCTCGAGCTCTGTCCTTGGGGTCATGACTGGAGCTCAGCTCTTTCTCAGTACTGCAACATTTACCCAGAGCACCACACATCCACAAGGGGGTCTGGGTTCAGCCCCACACCAAAAAAGGTCAGAATCTTGCTAGCAGCTGAGCAGACACAAGATGCAAGTAATAAGATAAAGATTAAGAACATACCTCTATTTTTCCCATCAAGTTGTCTCTCAGTTCACAGAAAATCAACTCCAAGCCAGTCTCAAATCCATCCTTCTCATCAAGTGATTGGCTCTGGGGTCTTTGTCCTGACACTACCTCTGTAATAAGGTCAAGAAGATCACCATTCCTGGTTCTATTACTGGCTCTACCCTTGGACGTTTCAAAGTGGCACTTACAGAAAATATGAACCTCTCTCTTGCTTAAAATAAATGACCTCACCTAGCACAACTTTGATGTGTTTTTACAGTGAAGGATCCCCCTCCCCATCATGGGTAAGGATATGAAGTCTCACCTTATTCTCCTATGGCATACTCACCACCCTTGAATGGAATGCCAAATAAAACAAATAATGTCTCAGACTAATCATCAAACCATACCCATCAGGACAAAATCCTAAGTGACATTTTATTTGGACATTGAATCCGAAAAAAAAGATAAGACCATGGCTGAAAAAACATTGCCAAGTCAAATCTTCGTCATTTACTCCCTTGGAAGGTGCAGGATTCTGGGAACAAAAAGCCTGAGAGTATCTATTTGAATTCCTGTCTGGCACTGGGTTCCTCCACTGCTGAAGTTATGGGAAATGGGCAGGTGGGCCAGGATTCACTAAGGGAAGAAAGGTAAAGACAGCAGGAGCACCCTCGGTTATTAATCTCTTCATCTACCTTATCTGTTGTGCCATCCCCCCTAAAAATCAGCTGTAAGCTCCAAATCATCCAGTCAGGAAGGACTCCAACTGCTCTTGCTCTGCATGGTGGGAGGCAACAACCACAGAGAGGTGCCCTCATTGCTGTTCAACTTCTGTATCCTTCCTAACACTCCATTATTTCACCAGAGATCTGTAAGTAGGAAGACCAGCATGGCTATCTGCAAATGCCTAGGCAGATTCAGCAGAACACCCCAATAAACATCTGATAATGTCTACAGAGAGGATTCTGTGGCTCTCGCACTGTGAAATCCGAGTCTGCTTCTATGAGCCTCTCTCTAGAAAAGATTCAGGGCAATGAGGAAAAGGGAGATTCAGGCAAGGAAACTGAAGACTGGTTGCAAAGAAACCACTGGTAGATGGAAGAAAGAGGTGGAGGAATAGGGGGCCATGTCTTCTGAAAGACAGTTTTCCCAATCAACTTTTTAATTTTAAAAAAAATTTATGACCACTTTCAGAACATTTGAAAACGGGAAAAAGCAGTCACCCATAATTACAAAGCTTAATGACAACTTCTTGCTGATTAAATTCCTAGGGTTTGTCCTTATGGACCTGGTTTTTCACTTAGTCACTATCTTCAGGGACATAGACTATGTCCAAGGCTTACCGTCGTTTCTTCATCTCCTCATGCACGATCTCCATTTTTCCTGACACACTGTCTTCTAAAACTTTCTCTCTGGACAATTTTCTCCAGACACAATATACACCTTGGCTACACACCTGTTTCATGGCCTAGGCTTCCCCTGAAATTAGTCAATTCAAAGGGCTCTCAACAAACTGCAGAACATGTGCTCTTGGCAGTCTTGTTATTGGTGCCTCTGGTCTCTCTTCTCTGCCTCTTCCACCCTCTGCACCTGCTTACTCTGCACTAGGCCAGGACTGCTTACTCCTACAAGAGGAAAACAATGATTCTTTCTCCCTGGTAGGAAGAAGAACTATTTTTGTTCTGCTATGGTGAAACTATGTATTATCTCCTTAGCTTCCAGAAGTTTCTTTGAAAGGACTTCCCCCTTTTTTTTCCCCTGAAATCCAAGTAAGTGCTGCAAACTGCCCTTCATGTTTCCCATTGAAAATATTTTGCAGAAATGATACGGCAGGGAAAGAGAACTTTCTGCCCCTAAGATTATGGCTACACCTGTTAGAGACCTCATCACTGTAATTAGTCAAATATTTTTTAACTTAATTTTATTTTATTATGTCATATTAGTCATCATACAGTACATCATTAGTTTTTGATATAGGGTTCCATGATTCATTGTTTGTGTATAACACCCAGTGCTCCATTCAATACGTGCCCTCTTCTATACCCATCACCGGGCTAACCCATCCCCCAACCCCCCCAAAACCCTCAGTTTGTTTCTCAGAGTCCACAGTCTCTCATGGTTTGTCTCTCCCTCTGATTCCCCCCTTCATTTTTCCCTTCCTTCTCCTAATGTCCTCCATGGTATTCCTTATGTTCCACAAATAAGTGAAACCATATGAATACTGACTTTCTCTGCTTTAGTAAAATATTTCTTACCAGTACATACAGGTTAAACTTTTAATATAGAGAAATTTTAAGGAAATAGGATTAACCTTTTGAGACTCATATGATGCTTGCTTTGAGTCATAATTAAAGCAATCATGCACACTGAGAAGCACACATGAGTCACAATACCATTGCACAAAACATCACTTTTTTTCTTTAATAAAATTATATCTGACTCTAAGCTCCAGTCATTAGAATGATAAGATCTTTGATCTGTTGTTATTGTTGTGTGTGTGGCATTTTTTGGTTTTTGTGTTTGTTTGTTTGTTTTGGAGGTTGGGGAAAGGTCTATTTCCTTAGGATAAACTCAAACTCAGAAGAACCTCCGGGAAACCCAAAAAATGAGAGACAAGTCTGACCCTTAGGCCACTGTGACCACTGTATTAATTTCCTACTACCATTATAATAGAGGACCACAAACTTAGTGGATTAAAACAACACAAATTTATTATATTACAGGTTTGGAGGTCAGAAGGCCAGAATGGGTCCCAGGGCCAAACTCAAGGTGTTGGTGGGGCTGCATCACTTTAGGAGGCCTTGCCTTGCCTTTTCCAGCTCCTAGAGGCTGCCCATACTCTCTGGCTCAAGGCCCTCTTCTACCTTCAAAGCCAGGAATCAAATCACTCCTACCTTTGTTTCTATCCTTACATCTCCACCCCTGCCTCTCCTGCTGCTTCTTTCCCTCATTAGCACCCTTGTCATGACACTGGACCCACTCAGATAAACCCAACATCAACTCCCCATCTTGAGATCCTTCACCAATCACATCTGTAAAGTCCCTTTTGCCATGTAAAGTATCATAGCCACAATTTCTGGTACTGGAACATGGACATCTTTGTCACCTTCTACTCTGATACCACTGCTGACATTCACTCCCCGCTGCCCATCAGACATGTTGTCCTGGCTGTCCACAGAAGCCCTTCATCGTGACTCTCTCTACTCAAACAGGCTCAGCCTCAGATCCTATCTTCAGTAGGCCACCAATGGTCTGGAACCATCCTTGAGCCACTGGCCTAGAGGGGGCCCTGCAGCACACAGGGCTTATATCTCTGTCACTCATGGATCCTCCAAACCCATCTCCTTCCCAGTCTCAGAAAAGTTCTAACTGTCTCTCCGTTATGCAGGGCTGTCTTCCTCCTCCACAACCCCCAATATGAGCCCCAGTGACCCTTCTCAAAGGCCCTTCACATCCCCCAAAAACTTGTGTGTGGGATTGTCCTCAGATGCTTGATAACTTCTGATGTGGCAGTGAAACAGAAAAGTTTTTTAATATATCTCTAAGACAAGAGCATAGACTCAGACCCACTGTGGGTTAGCCTTCCTCTTGAGAGTTAAAAAATTAAAAATAATTCCTTTTCTTCATATCTTCTACAGAAATGAGAAAAAAGACAAATGAAAATTTTGATAAAATTTTTTGTCTCATCTATAGGAAAAAAAATTCCTAAGGCAAACTGAACAAAGGGCAAAGTATTAGAAACAGGTATGACTAAGCAAGAAGACTATATACAACAGAATTAGAATTTCATTCAGTCCCATTTTCAAATAAATACAGAAAACCCCATTATAATACTGATATTAGAGACAGAAGCAATCTACAATAGAAGAGAATTTTTTTAATATTTAATTATAATTCCAGTCTTGTCCAATAGCACTTTTTTTTTAACCTATAGGATTTCTTTTTTTTTTTTTTACAATGGGGTTCTACTCCTGTTGGAAATGCTATGAAAAAGAGCATGAAACAAAGAAGTTGGAAAAGGAAAGGAAGTGAACAATTGAACAGAAAAAAAATTCTTTTGTAAGCCAGCCTTACAAAACACAGAACTAAACGGATCACATCTTTGAAATTGTACTGTTTCTTTTAGGAAGGCAGAAACTGAAATACACAACCAAAGAGCTATTGGAGCCTGGAAGAGAAAGGCACAAAAGCTTAATCTTGGGTTCTCAAAGGTTCCAATTCCATTATAGAAGCTTTATTTATAGTAGCTAAGAACTGGAAATAACCCACGATGTGTCGACAGATAAATAAATTGTGAGATTTTCATGCAGCTCAATACTATTCAGCAATAAAAATGAAACCTACAATATGGATGACTCTCCTAGACACACTGAATGAAAGAAGCTAGATTCTGGGGAGTGCATATTGTTAAGATTCATATTTTATAAATATGCAAAAGTAATATGTGGTGAGAAAAGGCCTAACAGTGGTTACCACTAGGAAATGGGAATGGACAGCAGGATTCCAGGCAACAAGTAATGTTTTATAAATTTTTCTGAATGGTGGTCACACTGGTATAATCACTTTCTGAAACTTTTTTAGCAGTAGACTCAAAAATGGGTGATCTTTATACCACATATGTTACATTTTTTAACTTAAAAACAAGTCTACAAAAAAAGAAAACAAAAAGATAATTTGTAAGAACAAAGTGTTCATTAGATTTAGCAAACGAGAAGTTATCTTTAGTGAGAGCATTTGGTGGTGAAGTGCAGCATGGGGAGATTCAAGTGGGCGCAGGCATGAAAGAGAGAGAACATTGAGAAAATTCTTTCCCCAAAATGTGTAAGTGGGAAGAGAGAAACAGGAGACGCATATACAGATAATTTACTTAGGAGGGAAGTGACTAAAGCATATGATGCCGATGGGAAAAATTTAACAGAGAAAAAGATATTGAAGATAGAAAGGGGAGGGATGAATACCATTAAATACCTCAGACTATAGGAAGAGATGAGACTCAAAGCGTAGAAAAAACTTTGACCTGTGAAAAGAGAGACACCAGTTCCATGAAAGCAAAAGAAAAGAGTAAAACTACATGGGAGTATGTATAGGTAAACTGATAATTTGTTTATTGTGTTTTCTGTTTTATTTTTTGGGTTGTTTTTCATTTTGCTATTTCCAACAGTTTAAATAGTACCCAAATGGGGGCGCCAGGGTGGCTCAGTCATTTAAGGGTCTGACTCTTGATTTCAGTTCAGGTCATGATTTCACAGTCCTGAGATCAAGGCCCGAGTCCGGCTCCCTGCTCAGCTCAGAGTCTGCTTGAGATTCTCTCCCTCTCCCTCTGCCCCTCCCACTTGAGCTCTCTCTCTCTCTCTCTACATTAAATAAAGAAATCTTTAAAAAATAATAATAAATAAATAAGTAAATTGTACCCAAATGGTGGCTTCTCTTTTTCTGTGAGAGACAGATCATCATTTGAGTAATGGACACAGACATTTGGAGACCCTGAAAGGATTAAGGAAGGTTTAAGAAAGGGAAAAGGAAGCTGGTTAGACAAATATAGCAAAATCGCTAGGCTGTTTTGAAGGGCCCAATTCAATGTCATAAAGGCATCAAATCTCCTGGATTTTCTGTCTTGATACACCTAGGATGTACTTTGTTCAATGAAGAAAGGTAGGATAGCAGGGGTTTTTTTTTCTTTTTTAAACATGCTTTACCATGGTTCTCAACACATGTGTTGAATAATTCATCCTTTGCCCACTGCTTTAAACTATAAGACAGGCATTTATATACTTAGAACTGCCTCCAGACTTTCTATTCTAATCCTTTGATCTGACTTTCTATTCAAGCTCTAGTAAATTATTTAGAGATACTGCTTTATAATATATTAATATGTTGTAAGACATGTATCTCTTAATCAGTTTTTTTTTGCACTGTTCTTCCAGTTCATGGTATGAAATAAGAATCCACACATCTAATTTTCAATATTGATAAAAAGTTTTACCCTCTTTTTTTAACCTTTGATCATTTCCATGGGAATTTGACAGTAGTGGTATTACACATATGAGCTCTTGATCTCAGTTCAGTTTTTTTAATCTGAACTCATTGTTTAACACAATTTTTGTGTTTCTAATTACTTCAGTATTTTTAACTTTCAAAAGATCATTCTGGTTGGTCATCGCTTGCCTTCCAATTTGCAGATGAGCTTAGTCACTTAAAAATGTGTTATTTCTGCTTGATCAACATACAACACTGAAGTTTATAAAACAACAATTTGGGTTTTTTTGTCTTTGTTACTCTGCCTGACTTGATGATTCCTCTATATAAACTTCCATATTCTTCCAGAATAACTCTGCCAAGTTCCAATAAATTTAGCTGGTATTTTACTGAATTCAACACGTACATTAATTTGGGAAGGATGAGCATCTTTCCTATATTGACGTCCCTCATCTTGAATATAGTACAACTTTCATTTTCCCCCAACAGGGATCCTGTCTAGTTTTTATTTAGATTAATCTTATTTTATATTTTCATTCATGCTGTGAATGTATGTTTTAACCAATTAGTTCACATGTCTGAGCATCAGAATTACCTGCGGAGTTCCTCAAAAATATAGAGCCCAAGCCCTAAATCTACTGATTCTAATTTAACAAATGTGGGGTGATCTGTGACCATATCCTTTTCCTTACAAGTAATTTTGATGCACAGCCAAGATTAAGAACATATGAAAAATATAGGAAAATAGAAAGTAGGTTTTATAATGCTTTCCTTACTGACTTTTCCATCTTGATTTTTAAAAACAGTATTGTATATAATTTTCACTTATGTATCTTTACCCTTAACATTTGTCCCTTCTGTTAATTAAAATGTCTTTTAAATGCCAATTTATTACCTGCATTATATTCCATCTTATGGATGAATGTAGCACAACTTACTTAACTATTCTTTGTTTTCCCTCATTTTGTTATGAGCTTGTACAATACTATCTCTGTTTGGGTCAATAAAGAAAATAAAAGTAAATATCCCAGAATCCTAAATATTTCATTATTTTTCACTAAAATGTTCAGGCATAGACACCTTTGTTGAACTCACAGTCTTTACCATGTGACCTAAATGATGTCACAACAAATGAAACTCTACTCTATACCTTTAGTTTTACTTCCTAAAATCCATACCAGTGTAGATACACTTAATGAAATAGTCCTTGTTGCTAAAATGAAGCAGAAACTTGGATATAATTGAATACTTCAGGAAATACTAGAAAAAGGTTTACTGGTATAATAATACGGATTGAATGTTTCCCCTTACAACTTATAACAAAATCATGCAAACATTGTGCTATGAAATCTAATGGAAAGACTTCTAGGCTGAAATGAATCTATAAATCATGCATATTCATACAATATATAAAATGTTACAGTACAATTATAATAAATGAATTCGAAATACATGTATCAATATAGATAAATATCAAAAATATGATAAGAGCAATTAAAAGCAAGTTGCAAAATGGTACTTACTAATCAATCTACATAAGTATTTGCAATCTCAGAACAGTGCTGTATACTGTGTAACAAGAGCGAATACATATGAATTAGAAGTATAGAAGAATACGTGGAAATGATTAAAACTCAATTCACAAATGGTTACCTCAGGGAAGAGAAGAAGACATATGAGAAAATTAAGGAGTATAGGGGAGTATGTATTTCAACTGTATCTGAAATATTTATTCTTCCAAACAAAAAGAAAAATATAGCCCAAACTTGCAAAGGGTTAGGATGAAAAGATACCGGGTGATAGTTTCATGAATATTTGTTATGCTAATTTTTGTACCTTGGTATTTTTTCAGCATTTTTTTTTTAAATCACTAAAATAATCATCCAAAGCACTAAATTCTAATGTTGATGTTAATGTTCCGATTTGATCTGAAACACATTCCTTACTTTATTTGTTCTCAGTAAAATGAAAATGTTAATATTTGTCCTTCCTCACTTTACACAGATGGTAATTGGTTACAGCAACAATAACTATAAAGCACATCAAGTTCTATGTAGAAATAAAACACTTAAATCAAGAAGAAAAATCTTTCTTCCCTCTCGTAAAGAACCACTAATCTACAGGAGCAAGAAAAAAATCAACTGAAGGTCATATGACTTAAAAGTGATGCAGTTCATCTTCTTTTGTTGCTCTCTTATTAAACAGAGTAAAACAAACATTCTATTTGTTGCACTTTTTTAGATTAACAAGAAACATTAAATGGTATCCAATAAATACAAACTAAACTTCCATTTTGTATTATTTTTAGATAAAAGAAAAAGAGCAAGGAGAGAGAAGGAGGTGATAAAATAGAAGAAGGGAAAAGGGGTAAGTAGAGTAACAGGGACAAA
Organism: Zalophus californianus; assembly: GCF_009762305.2. NCBI lineage: Eukaryota > Metazoa > Chordata > Mammalia > Carnivora > Otariidae > Zalophus > Zalophus californianus. The sequence goes on along the minus strand of NC_045599.1, from coordinate 47,309,637 downwards.
AGGACACATATAGAAGAAAAGTGAGTCATTGGTCCTAAAGAGAAACATGCAGAGAAGGATCATCCATGCACATACAAAGCAGCACCTACAAATAAAATAAGCACAGAGAAAACATGCAAGAGGCCCTTAGTTATGAAAGAGAGAAAACTGGAATCACAATACACATCCGGACTCATTTGCAGCCTCCACGTGCTTTATATAAAAACCTCTCCCTTCCTGAGTTCCAGCTGAAAATGGTGATGTAAGGGGCACCTGGGTGGCTCAGTCGTTAAGTGTCTGCCTTCGGCTCAGGTCATGATCCCAGGGTCCTGGGATCGAGCCCCGCATCGGGCTCCCTGCTCCACGGGAAGCCTGCTTCTCCCTCTCCCGCTCCCCCTGCTTGTGTTCCCTCTCTTGCTGTCTCTTTCTTTGTCGAATAAATAAATAAAATCTTTAAAAAAAGAAAAGAAAATGGTGATGTAAGAAGACTCTCAGCTCACCTCCACAGAATACACCAAATTACACCTATTAATAGAACAATCCTTCCTGAAGAACTGAGGGCCGACTGATCAGCTACTGAACAACCGAAGATGGAAAGAATGGCAAGAGGAGAGCAAGACAGATGGAGACATCCTACAGTTTAAAAGAGTGGTGAGCATATACAACCACAGCTCCAGCCAGCCAGCAAAAGTCACCAAGCATACATAATGCTCATAGGGGACATCAAACAAAAGACCATTCCTTCAACTTTTGGAGAAGTAGCCATTTCTTCTAAACCATAGAAACAAACACAGAAAGTCAAGCAAAGTGGGAATATGGGGGAATATGCTCCAAAAGAAAGAACAAGAAAAAAATGTCAGAAAAAGAACTAAATGAAACAGAGATAAGCAATAAACCTGCTAAAAATTTTAAAGTAATGATCATAAAGATACAGGTATGGAAGAATAGGAGAACTCAGTGAGATCTTCAATAAAGAGATAGAAAATATTAAAAAGAATCAGAGTTGAAGAATATAATAACAGAAATAAAAAAATACACTAGAGGAAATCAACAGTAGATTAGAGGTTGCATAAGAATATATCAGTGATTGGGAAGACAGAGCAATGGGAAGCACACAAGCTGAACAGCAAAAAGGGAAGATTCTTTTTTTTAATGAGGACAGATTAAGAGATCTTTCAGACAACATCAAGCAAATAAACATTCACATTATGAGGGTCCTAGAAGAAGAGAGAGAAAAGGTGTAGAAAACTTGTGAAGAAATGATAACTGAAAACTTTCCTAACCTGGGGAGAGAAATAGACATCTAAGTCCAAGAAGCACAGAGTTCCAAACAATATGAACCCAAAGAAGTCCAGACCACAGCACATAATAATTAAAATGTCAAAGTTTAAAAATTAAGAGAGAATCTTAAAAGCAGCAAGAAATAAAAAGTTTCCTATAAAATATAAACATAAAATATAAATATAAAAGTTTCCCTGTAAAACTATAGGCTGACTTTTCAGCAGAAACTTTGCAAGCCAGATGGGAGTGCCATGATATATATATTCAGAGGGCTGGAAGGAAGAAACCTACAACCAAGAATATTCTACCCGGCAAGTTTATCATTCAGAGTTGAAGGAGAGACAAAGTGTTTCCCAGACCCCAGGTAAAGGAGTTTATATGAACCAATAAACCAGAATTACAAGAAATGTTAAAGAGATTTCTTTAAGTGGAAAGGCAATGGCCATAATTTCACATAAGAAAAATATGAATAAAAAGTTGTGAAATATGACAATATATACAAAAGATGTGGAGAAGGAAGCAAAAAGGGAAGAGAAAGAGAAAAAGAAAAAGGTTTTTTCTGTTCCTTTTTTTTTAAGAATGTATTTGAACTGAAATGACCCTCAAATTAATATGGACCGTTATTTACTTAAGATATTATACATGAACCTCATGGTAACCACAAACCCCAAACCTATGAGAGATACACAAAAAAGAAAGAGAAAGAAAGCCAAAAAACAAACAAAACAAAACCATTGCAGCTACTCATCAATTATAAAGAGAGCAAGCGAAGAAAAGAGGAACAAAGAAGAACTACAAAAGCAACCAGAAAACAAATTTTTAAAATGGCAATAAGTATATGCCTATCAATAATTACATTAAATATAAATGGCCTAAACGCTCCAATCAAAAGACATAGATTGGCAGAATGGATAAAAATCATAAGACCCATCTATCTATATGCTGCCTATAAAAGATTCACCTCAGACCGAAAGATGCCTACAGACTGAAAGTGAAGGGATGGAAAAACACTGACCATGCAAATGGAAATGGAAAAAAAGCCAGAGTAACAATACTACACCAGATAAAATAGACTTTAAAACAAAGAGTGTAACAAGAGACAAAGAGGGGCATTACATAATGCTAAAGGGATCAATCCAACAAGAGGATATAACTATTGTAAATATCTACATACCCAATGCTGGAGCACCTAAATACATAAAGCAAATATTAGGGGACATAAATGGAGAAATTCATGGTAATACAATAATAGTAGGGGACTTTAACACTCCACTTACATCAATGGATAGACCACCCAGACAGAAAATCAATAAGGAAACAATGGCTTTGAAAAACACTTTAGTCCAGATAGACTTTATAGATATATACAGAACATTCCATCAAAAAATAAGAGAATACATGTTCTTTTCAAGTGCACATAGAACATTCTCCATAAGAGATCACACATTAGTCCATAAAACAAGCGTCAATAAATTAAGAAGATTGAAATCATAACATGCATGTTTTTGTTGAGTGCGTAACCTGTCTGTTTTTATTGACAACTATCTGGATTCCCCATTTCTGTTTTCTGTTCACCTTTTCTAACTTAATAACACTATCTTGGTCTCTTATCATAGATGATCTGTTTATCTGGAAAACGTTGCTACACTATCTGAATGCTAGACATGCTTGCTGAACTGATTATTACCTTGGCATCTCCAGCTGAGGTATTCCCTGAGTTTGTAGGTAAGTCTGATTCTGGGCTCTGGTATCCCCATCCATGGCCAGATATATCCTGAGATAAGAGGAAATACACCCACATCTCTCTAAAGTAGCAACCCGGGACCTCTACCTAGGGTGACCATTCATCATGATTTGTCTAAGACTGCCCAGGGTATTTATGAACACTGCTCTCTCATTCCCAGCCACTTGGAGATAGCCTCCTTGCCACTACGAGCCATGTGGTCCCCACTTGATAACATTCATATTCGTCCCCCAGGTGTTATCTCCCAGTGGCCCCAAGGCTGCAAATACCAACTCTCCAAAGTATTGCTGTACTCTCCAGATTCCTCAGTATGCCCATGACACATTTTAAGCAAACAAATTCGGAAACAATGACCCTTTTTATTCTACTTTTTCCAACAAATGTTTATTGTTGATTAGCACTGTGCTGGTCACTAGGGCTACAGTGGTTTGTGAAGATGGACAGAGTAACTGCTTCCAAAGAGCTGAGAGTTTAGTGAGAAGAATATCTAACATTTACTGACAGTATTCCAGAAATTATGCTAAATATGTTATCTGTGTTTGCTCCTTCATCGTTACAAGACCAGGAGATAGGCATTTGTATTGTCACTACTTTATAATGTGTTGTAGTATAATGAATAATGACCACTCAAAAATTTTAGGTCCTAATTGCAGGAACCTGCAAATGTTACCTTATAAAGGAAAAGACTCTTTGCAGATGTGATTAAGTCAAGGTTCTTGACATGGGGAGATTATCCTAGATTATCTACATGTGTTCTAAATCCAATCATAAGTTATTACTGTAAGAAAGAGGCAGAGGGAGATTTCACACAAGAGAGACAGAGACAGAGAAGGAAAGGGATGTAAAGACAGGCAGAGCTTGAAATGATGCAACCACAAACCAAGGAATTCTGGAAAATACCAGTAACCACTAGAAGCTAAAAGAGGCAAAAGAACAAATTCTCCCCAAGAGCCTAAGGAAGCATGGCCACACCAACCCCTTAATTTTGAAATTCTGGCCTCCAGAACTGTGGGACAGTAAAATTCTGTTTGCCAGGTTTGTAATAATTTGCTATGGCAACCACAGAAAAATAATACAGCTGGGAAACTGAGGCTTAGTGAACTAATTTGTCTAAGGTCACATTTTCCAGAAATTTATAGGGCTGGGATTAGAACTCAAGGAAATGTCTCCAGAACTCTCTCTTGGCTACTAGGGTAAAGCACTCACTCTATCAATTTATCTTCCGGGCAGCAGCAAACCCATGATGTCTGTGTCCCAGAATCTCAAAAAATGTTTTATACAAAGAGCTTATTCAGGCAGCCTTTCTTCCTACAGTTTGGTAGAAATCACGGGGGCTGGGCTGATATATGGGAACAATCCCTTCCATACTCTCCATGCTTCTTCTCTTCCACTGGCTTTGTGTCTTTCCGTGTCTGTCCCCTCTCCTTCCACCAAAAGAAAATCCTCATGAGAGTAGACTCTTGCAAATCAACTTCTAGTGGGCCCACCAACAGTTCAATAATTAGGTAAAAGAATGAGTTGAAACGGTAATGCCTTAGATTTATATTACCTGTCAAAAATGTATCTTCAGATAACAAATAAACTCCCTAGATAGATAAATATTAGATAAAGAAGGAAAATAGAAAACCAGTCATAGGAACATTCTCAAAGTAAACTAAGCTACTCTCTGGATTCTTTCCTTAATATTGTATTTTATGTGTTTCTGTATGTCCAATATATTCAAGATCTCACTTGTGATGCAATTATGCCGCTGCCTCCATCTATACTTTCCAATTTAGTCAACTGACCATTTCTTCAAAGAACATCACTGAAATATGCATTATGCAGAATATTTTTGAGGAAACTTTGCACAACTGAGAATCACTTTTTTTTATCGCTGTTAACAGAGAACTGATATGAAGTGTCTCCCTAGAGTAACAGATTCAATTTTGTGAAACATTAGGAAAACCAGAAATAGTTCAATGTTTCTGAATATGGAGGAAAGGGCTGCATTCTACATTATCTTGGGCTCTGAGCTCAACAGACATATCTGATTGCCTCTGAATGTAATGTTGCAGCACACAGAGATATTTTTTTATTTCAAACATCATTTATAACTTCTATAGCCATTCTATAAAACCAATACACATCATTCTTCCAAACCAAAGAAGCACTATCCTGATTTTGTTATTCTCCTGGTCGCTGGGCCTTCCATTCAAACATAAATAGCTCACATTTCTTTCTATAAAGAGTGCCGACGGGTTTTCAAAACACCATCATGCAATTTTTTCTCAGCCTGCACTCTCCTCTCATTGCTTCTTTATTTCCTTTCTCCTTCCACCTTTAATTACAGGTGTTTCCTCAGGTTTAACTCCTGGCCCTTTCCTTTTCCTATATAGACAGTTGTCTTTCTTGCAACCATGGTGACACCTGTGGTTTCAAATGTCACCTGTACTCAAAATTCTCTCCTATATCTGATTTAAAAAAAGAAAAAATTTAAAATAAATAGAACTCAAGCTATCTCGAACATGGTCGTGCTTAAAAGGAAACAATAGTGGCACTGGCCCGTTGAAGTCAAGAACAAGGTAAACACAGTGAATAATTCCACTGTCATTTTTACACTGTTCTGGAGGAACTAGCCCACACAATTAGGCAAGACAAACAAATGAGATGCATAAAAATTATAAAGGGGAAGCTAGAATTATCTCTCCTCCAGGTGCCATGAATCTGCAGGACCATCATGTTTCACTACCCCAGGGACCATCACCACTACTGCAGTCTGGTTGTGCAGTGTAGAAAACTGGCATGACTGCACACCTGGAAAACCAAGAGAATCTACTGAAAAACTATTATAAAAGTAAGACCATTTAGTAAGGTGGCTATAAAAATATACAGAAAACAATAGCTTTCATGTATAAAACATCAGTAGTTAAAATATGTAATGGTAGAAAAGAATAGCAACAAAAACTATTAAAGACAGGAATAAACCTAACATGGAAAGGGTAACATAAGACTCTGGTTTCCAGTCCAGCATATAAGGAGCTCAAAGTTGTCACTCGGCCCTAACAAGTAAAAAGCTGAACAAACTGAAATTCAGCAACTCTTCTTAGATCTGTCAGAGAAATAAGGTAACAAGAGCAAATCACTACATTCCCCCCAACCCCCACCGGCAAATGGAAGAGATACACAGAATATAGAGAATCACAATTTACCAGAGCAGAAAACCAGGAGAAGAAAGTTCCCCAGAACAGAGTATCAAGGTAGGAAAACCCAAACTGTAACTGACAAAATGCAGGAAGCTCAGTGTACAAAAGTCTGAGAGTTAAAAACTCTAGGGGGCTCAACTCATATGGGGGACCCCACAGTTTTGTGGGGTCTACCTCCAGGAGCCCTGCCAGGTTCTCACAGTAAAAATCAGACAAAATATACCTTCCAGAGAGGGGAAAGGAAAAGTAATAATTTTTTATACACCAGAGAATTCCGTTATTCTGAACAAAATCTGCCCTCAAGAGAAGCTATTTTACCAGACCCTAACCTACTGGGGTTTTGTCAGAGCCCAAGTGACCTAACTCTTAGAACTAATAAATGAATTCAATAAAGCTGTAGGATACAAAATCAATATGCAAATTTTTATGCTATATATGCAATATTTTTAGGTACTAATAATGAACTATCAGGAAGAGAAATTAAGGAAACATTTCCATTTGCAACTGCACCAAAAAGAACAAAATACTTAACAATAAACTTAACCCAGGAGGTGAAAGACTTATACAATGAAAATTCAAAGACACTGATGAAAGAAACTGAAGAAGACACAAATAAATGGAAATACACTTCATGATCATGAATTGGAAGAATTCATATTAAAATATCCATACTATCCAAAGCCACCCACTGAGTCACCCCAAACCCTATCAAAATTCCAATGGCATTTTCCACAGAAATAGAATAAACAATCCTAAAATTTGAATGGAATCATACAAGAACCAGAAGAGATACAGGAATCTTGAGAAAGAAGAACAATGTTGGAGGCAATTATGTTTTCTGATTTCCAACTATATTACAAAGCTATAGTAATTACAACAGTATGGAAATGGCATTTAAAAAGACACACAGATCAATGTAACAGAATAGAGAGTCCAGAAATAAACAACATATACATGATCAATTAATTTACAACAAAGGAGCTAAGAATATACAGTGGGGAAAGGACAGTCTCTCCAATAAATGGTACCAGGAAAACTGGACAGCCACATGCATCTTACATGCATGCGATGCAGTCCATCATTGTACACTGTACACAAAAATCAACTCAAAATGGATTAAAGATTTGAATGTAAGATCTGAAACCATAAAACTCCTAAAAGAAAACATAGAGCTATCCTATAATCCAGTGATTCCACTTCTGGGTACATATACAAAGGAAATGAAAATAGGACCTTGAATAGATATCTATACTCCCCATGCTTATTGCAGCACTATTCACAATAGCCAAGATATGGAAGCAAGCTGTGTCTGTCAATGGGTGAATGGATAAACAAGATGTGGTATATATGCGCAATGGAATATTATTGAGCTATGAGAAAGAAGGAAATTCTGCCATTTGCAACAACATGGATGGACCCTGAGAACTAAGTGAAATAAGTCAAACAGAGAAAGACAAATACTATATGATATCACTTATATGTAGAATCTAAAAAAGCCAAACTCATAGAAACAGAAACAAAGAAGTGGTTACCAGGGACTGGGAGTGAGGTGGGGGAAATAGAGAGATGTTGTTCAAAGGATAGAACAGCTTCCAGTTATGAGTAAGTTGTGGAGATCTACTGTACACCATGGCAATTACAGTTAATAATACTATATTATATACTTGAAAGTTGCTAAGAGGGTAGATATTAAAAGTTCTCACCACACACATACAAAAAAAAATGGTAACTATGGACAGAGATGTTAGCTAACACAATGGTAGTTGCCATTTTACAGTATTTAAATGTATCAAATCAACACCTTGTTCAAGTTAAATAACATTAAATATGAATTATATCTCAGTAAAGCTGACCGGGGGGGTGGGAGAGATGCTCTCACATTAGGCAACTTGCAGAAAATTTGCAGATACGATCTTTGCCCGTTTTGTTTTCTCCACCTGTCATGCTCATAATGAAAAGCTTACATCAAAAGTTCAAATCTCTTATATTTCAATGCCTTTCAAAAATAAAAACATGGGAGTGATGGGGGACAGCAAAAATTTAATGTGCATGTACCCTGACATTGTTTATTGGCTATTCCGATTTTATATTTGCAGGAGGGGTAAAATTGCTTAATAGCAAATACACAAGAGTATGTCTAGAAAATTAGTGTTTCCCAAAACAATATTAGGAATCTCTCTAGCTTCCTTGTACAATCAGAGATAGAATAATACCATTAGCTAGTTTATCTACTCCTGAAGAGACCGATAGCTTTATCTGGTCTATGTAGTTCAGAAAGAGGAAGTCCAGTGGCTCCCTTTTTTCTAATATTACATGTGAATTACAAGAACAATTGTAAAAGGAGAATACTCCAAGGAAGGAAAAAGATCAAATGGTTAATAAAAATTCATTTGATAAGATACCATTCACAGGTAATAATGTTCATTTCTAAGAAATTTAACATCCTCTTGACAATTATTTTCTCAACATGAAGGAGAAAAAGAGAAAGGTAAAAAGAGAGAGAAATTCTGTATCAAAATGTATGACTAAATTAGATCTTTCAAGATTTGAAATGTAATTTGTGTTTTCATATCAGATAAACTGTGTTGATCTAGTGAGTCACTACATAATTCAATCTGTAGGGATTGTGTAACATTTTTTTCTCAGTAGACCAGTTGTACTTTAAGAACACTTCTAACCAATTCAAAATTTTAGTCTGCTGGTTTAGTGTTTTTAGTAGCTGGTATTCATAAACATAATAGCCAAACATGATTGAAGGTGAGTGACAAAACTATTTTGATGACTTGTAGCAACAATACCAATAGTAGACCATATTTGAAGTTTGAAAGTAGTACTTGTAAGAGACAAGTGATTTGGACTTTACTGAAATGCAAAGATAGAGGAAATTTATTTTTTCTTGAATAAGATGATTTCATACTTGTAAAAGGAAAAACTTTCTTGGACACTCTCCTCATTAATTAAACTAATTTTACAGGGTGATGGTTCTTCAGACTTGAATAGGAAGGGAAAGTCACAGCCTATTTTCTCATTTTGACAAACTCTTTTCCCACACATTACTTATTTCTGAAATCAGAATGTGATTTGCAGTGACGTGTAAATTAATTGAGTGTATCTTTTACCCATGGTCCCCCGCCCTTGAAAAAGAGCTCCTATCAATTTGCTGATCACCATGGAATGAAAAGGGACTTAAAATCCAAGAATATAGATGAACCTATTTGTAACCAAAAGGAACAAAGGTAGTTGATTTAGAAGAAGAATAAGCTGACAGAAAACAGTGGTAATGTCATTTCTTGCCCAAAGTGAGTTGTGCCTCAAGACACTGTCAGTCAGAATGGCACTTGCTCTTCTTCCTCTTCCTCCTCTCCGTTCTGCTCCTCTCCCACCATATCATCTGCATCATCATCAGCCCTACCATTAACTGAACAACCGCTTGTAGCAGGCACTGTCCTGGTAACATCTTACCTTTACATGAGTGATTTAAAGCTATGTGTCCTCAATCCCAGCTGCAACCTGGAATTTCAAGAGCTATAAAAAATATAGCCATCCAGACCCATTACAGACCAACTATTTCCGAATCTGTTAGGGTGAGGCGTGGACATCCATATTCTTTACATCTCTCCAAGTGATTCTGATGCACAGTAAGTACATGTTTTTCTATACTGCTGCCAACCAGCAGCAAGCTCTTGGAACAGAAGCTACACTGACTCACATCATATTCTTTCCAATCAAAAGAGATAACACTTCCCAAAATTTATAAAGCACAAGGGAAAAATAGCCTAATAAAAGTCACCACTTCCCTGATGTGTTTAAAAGAGAAGAAATGACCATAGAATTAATAGGTTTGAAATGAATTCTTCTAAGAACCAGAATAACATTAATAACTACTAGGACCTCCAGCACTCAACCCTGGACTCTAACTTTCAGTATATTTGTCATTTGACATAATTAGTGTCAAATTTTTAGTCACATCTAGCAGATAAAAGACGCTGGTAGCTAATTGCCACAGTAAAACCAAGTAACTATTTGGAACTCTTAAGTTCCATTCTCGATGACTCCAACTACTCCTGGAAATACACCCCCTTTACCATGAGACTCACTTTAAAAAGAAGGTGTCATCTTTTATTAGTATCCCTGCTCACCAACAGTGGCTCCTTGGCAGTATGTGCCCCATAGAGTAACTTTCATCTATTTCCTACAGCAATAACCCTTTCCCAGAGAGACAAGCTAATAATTTCAGCTGCCCTGACATCAAATTCTCTTCTGCTAAAGTGGCTTCTCAGGAACACCAAAAAATCCCCAGATTCAAAAAGAGTGTGCTCTGTTTTCTCCTTTCTCTCACTTTGGAATATACTGACTTCCACATAGCTTGTGAGAGACCCTAGGGAGCACTCTGCTGGCATTCTGTTAGCAAATGGAGAGAGGAAACATATTTTCTTATTCTGATTATTTGCAGAGTAATGCAGTTTTAACAACATGTTCACTGGCAACACAGAACCTTTAGGCAAAGGCTTTTACCCCATGTACAAAGCATATGGTGGTGTCATCATGCATTCATCGAAGAGCTGCCCCCACAGACACCATATGTCTATTAAGCACCGGCCACGTGCTTGATCCCGCACGCAGATGCAGAACAGACACATTCTGTCCTCAATAGCTGCTACTCCATTCTCTTGTGATCAACACTTTTAATTTTCTTAGGGTAGAACTGTGGACATGCTTAGAATACTTCTGTCTATAGGTCCACAATGGGAGAAGAGGTGCTGGTATACCGTGGGTTGTCTTCCTCTGGAGCTGCATTTCGTTGCTAATCAGAACAATAACAAATTCAACAAGCCATGATATACAGATAATGGTATAGCTTCTCCTTCCACAATTTACTGAATACAAACCTTGCTCACTTACTTCCATCATTTTATCCATGACTAGTTAGAGAAATATTTCAAATGATGGTTTAAAGACAAATGTGTTGGAGAAATAAGGTTTAAATATTTACTTCTAATTATACTAGTGTCTGTGTTTCCAGCAATCAGTCATTAATCAAGAAGATACTCCACAATTTCTAGGTCAAAACACGGTACATGAAGAAAACCAAACGGTTCTCAGCCATGGTCCTCTTCAAGGAACTTACGAGAGAGTAAAAGAGACTTCTACCCTGAAAGTAATTGTTTTCAGAAATAGTTTGTATGGAAAACAGATGAAAAAGCTTAGCACCTGGTGAAGTTCTTCATAGGTCTGAGTCCTTTTTCATTACTATTAAAATAAGTTAAAATGTCTGGTGACACATAAAATACCTGAAATAAAAGAAGAGAATAATGTGTGTTAGTACAATGTCTGTTACCATAATGCAAATTAGCTTATATGGGATTGATAAATGAAAGAATGATATCAGGATAGCATTAAAGTTGCACTGATTTATACATGTCTTTTTCTTTTTTAGCCCATTAACGATCTGTGCCAGCAAGTACTCGTAGATGAATTCACACAACACTAACAAAGCAGAGTAAAAGGAGTAAAAGCAAGGTGCTGGGCACATGCCCCAGGTCCTTCCTCTTGACTCAGTAGTCAAGTACTTTGTCTTAGAAGACCTTGTTGTAGATTCTTCCAGATCTTGTACATTTTGTTCTTGTCTCTCTAACTCAGCAGCCTTGACCTTGCCTCATATCTTCTCCTACTCCCCCTCCATCAGAGTACCTTTTGTTTGGTTTGGTTTTTACGTAAAATCCTACATTTACTGCAGCATTTCTCATTTTTCAGAAATGCAACGTGTCTTTTGAAACTATACTGAAAGTTATAGTAAGATTATTTTTGTTCTCGTTAGTGCTGTGGTCACAAAGTTGCATAGGTTTCTAATGATCTGCCCCAAACCCATTCTCCTTTTTAGGGCACGATTGTGCAGAATATGAGGTCTTCCAGGAACAGATATACAGGCCAAATGGGAACTCAAGGGAGGCAAATCGCTGGGTATTGGAAGAGGATCAGCGATGGTGTCATGGGTACACAGCCTGATTTAGACACCAAAGGAAGCGTAAGACAATTAAGCAGAGAAGAGGCAAGAGATGGGAAGAGCAGCAACAGCAAAGAGGAAAAAGCCATCAATGTAAACCATGTGTGTAGAAATATGAGTAACATTAGGTCAAAGAGGAGAAAAGTATTCTAAATTAGCATTGCCCAGAATATAAAGATTATAAAGACCTAAGATCTTCAAGTTTCTTCTTTAAAGAGTGAAGAGCCATTGGAGAGTTTGGGGGCAGGTGGGGGCTAGGGGAATGCCAAAGCAATTCTCCTTTGGTGCAGCAAGAGCTCTTGAACACATTCTCGTCTATCCCCATTCTTTCATGTTCAAAAACTGAGGTCCGGGTAGATGACTTATCTGTTCACATTCACATTTATTCACTACCAGTATCTCCTGGTTCCCAGGCCAAAGTTCTTAGGACTATATCCTTGTAGCACTAAAGGCATTTAAAAAATAATATGATGGATACCGCAATAGTCAGTAGTCCATGACCTTGCTGGGTCTATGAGGTAGTAAAAGAAATAGAAGGTCAGGGCGCCTGGGTGGCTCAGTCGTTAAGCGTCTGCCTTCGGCTCAGGTCATGATCCCAGGGTCCTGGGATCCAGCCTGGCATCGGGCTCCCCGCTCAGCAGGAAGCCTGCTTCTCCCTCTCCCACACCCCCTGCTTGTGTTCCTGCTCTCACTATCTCTGTCAAATAAATAAATAAAATAAAATAAAATAAAAAGAAAGAAAGAAATAGAAGGAAAGGAATTTTTTTTGTGCAACTCCATGAAGAAAGGATCTGTATTTAGGCACAATGAATGACTAATGCGGGATCAGTGTTTGCTGAAATAGTAACTTTATATATGTTATTCAGTATATAACAAAGTACCAGAGGTAATTCATATCTCTCTTTTGTGATATAACTATTAAAGTAGTACTTGGTAATACTTAGTAGGCATTTGCAGAGTTAAAATGCAAACAGTATGTGTGGTTCATCTCTGAAAATAAGATTGGAAAAAGGAGCAGGAAAGGCTAAGTCATGCAGAGGATAGTGGAATTATTCCATGAAGCTGGACCAAGATAGAGTTCTACTCTGTTTTTCCCAGGAAGGGAGTTGCCAAGCAAGAAAATCCTTTCCTCCCCATGATCTGGCAAGCTAGGAAGAGGGTCAGTGAAGACTCCCCAGGTGTTCAAGGAAGCCGATCCTTCACTGTCACATGTAGCATTTCAGAGCAATCAGACCCATTTGGATTTAGAGCTTTAACGGAAGATGCCACCTGATGCAATGATCTAGTGCCTTAGGGAGACCTCACCAGAGTGGCATTTCCTTGGTGCAGTCTGGATTTTAAAGTCTAAAATTATTATTTTGTCAATATACCCAAAGTTCTTCATTCTTTAAGGAACTAATACTCTTCTCTCTTGTTAACCAGACTCATAAAACCCTGCTTCAATCACCAAGAGGCTAATGAGAGAAATTGGACCACAATATCCAGGGTCACTCATCAATGCATACATTCTCTTTGATAATCCATTTAGGAAGTCAAACATAATCCGAAAATCATGAGGTGTGCATGGAGGCACAGGAAGGAGAACTATGCAAATGACCTTAAAGCTCAAGGGTCAATGACAGCCTCAGGCACCCACATGCACATCAACAGAGATCTGCCATGTGGGAGAGAATGCTCTCGTTCACTGGTGAGGGCTGAAGCGAACTGTTTTAAATTTTTTTTTCACAAACTATTCCATAAACAACAACAAAACTCTGAGTTAGATTTTTGAGCAATTATAAGCAACTATGTAGGAGGTGCAATTAGAATCTTAACATGGTAAGTGGGTTAAAAATACTCAAAGCAAAATTTTACTTGGCTGAAAGTTCATGTTTGTTAAAACTATTCTATGAACTCTTTCCAAGTAATTTCAGATTAATATGATAACAGCTGCTAATTAGACTATGAAGGAAATGAGTGAATTAATTGCAGTTATCTTGGAAAAACAGTCTTCCAGAAGATTGTGGTGGGAGCGGGACTTGCTTAAAATTGCTATTTCAGTAATAGTTTAGAGAGTAATATAGTAAAATCTAATGGGAAGTCTGGAGAGGGAGAAACACACAACATTATTAGAGAAAAAGCAGACTCTGTAATACTGCTTATAAACATGATTTACAAAAGAACATTAGATTAAAATACAAAAACAGATACTTCATTCAGTTGGATTTATTTAAAGTGTACTATTAAAATTAACGGCACAAATATGTACATCCAGTTAAAAACCATACATAGCCTCTGCAAAATCTCATAATGTGACGTTTGACCAGATGTTTTTATCATTTCTCTAAGCTTGACTTGGACCTTTTAGGTGTTTTCAAAGTTTTCATCTGTCTAATTAAAACACACTTCCACTTACCCTATTCTGATGTAATGATAAAAATATCAATAGAGAGGCTCCTGGGTAGCTCAGTCAGTTAAGGGGCTGACTTTTGGTTTCTGCTCAGGTTGTGAATTCAGGGTCCTGAGACTGAGGCCTGTGTAGGGCTCTGCATTCAGTGCAGAGTCCGCTTAACAACTCTCTCTCTCCCTCTCCCTCTCCCTCTCCCTCTCCCTCTCCCTCTGCCCTTCGTCCTCTGCCTCAGATGAATAAATAAATCTTTTAAAAAAAATCAATTTAAGGTAATGAGCTCTGCTGTCTGCTAATGAGGTCAGGATACCCACTCTGCCAGAAACTTCAAGATCTCTGGAGGAATTTTCTGTGAACAAAGGGGTTAATGGGATGATTTAGCAAAGTTCCTAATTTCGTTGCTGTTTCCAAGAGTTTTGGATTTTCCTTGTGGCTCTGACCTTAGAATCGGCCCATTCCCTTATAGATCCTTTTATTCATCTTCACAGTGACTCTTTATCACAGCAATATTACTGTCGGGCTGGTCTTCCTGAGTCCAGGAAAAATGGCTGTATTGCAGGGATGAGTAGATACGTGGGTACAACATATACATGAGGGAAAATAAAATCACAGAGGAAAATCCAAATCTAGCTTTGTCCCTCTCTCAAGTAGAAAGAATTCTGACTGTCAGATTAACTCATCCTACTATTTTTCTGATCTGAAATGCGTCCATGTGGAAGTTGATAGTTTCTTTCTTTCTTTTACTTTTTTAAAATAAAATTTTTAAATTTTTGTTTTTTTCCATCCTTATCCCAGTTTGGGCTAAACTTTTCTCTCCTAGATATTCATGCAATTTTTCAATTCTTGTTTTCAATTACTCCTTTCATTTATTTACAAATATAACATAGTTTCTAGGCAATAGGACTAGAGAAAGGTGCTAAAGATTGGTAACAATATAAAGGTGTAAGACACAGTCTCTAGCTTCCAAATGTTATACTCTAAGCAGGAGGAGAAAACAGGCCCATGATACAGTTAAAGAGCAACAGTAACAAAAGACGATTCAAATACATTCTAATCTGCCAATACTTAGGGAGTGTGGAAAGCACTGCTAGAATTCAAGCCCTGCAAAGATGGGCGTGGGCAAGGCGGGGCTCCCGGCAGTGTGGGATGGAGCCACGAGAGCTTAATTTGGGGTGGTGGACATTGCCACCCTGCCAAATTCTCAGTGAAGGCTAGACTACAACACCATCCACCCCTTAGCGTGGAACAGAGGGCGAGAGGCTGAACTCGGAGAGCTAGATCATCTAGTTCAAACCCTAGATCTGCTACTCAACAACTACTGGCAAGTAACCTAACTTCATTATCAACTGGTTTCCTCATCAGTAATAGAGTTTGCCAAGTATAAAATCAGTTAATATACGTAAAATACTAAATACTGTGCCTTACACAGCATAAGCACTGTGTGCACATATGCTATTACTACCATTACTAATTGCTGATGATGCCAGGGCTTCTAAAAGCACATGTAAGTTTCTAGAAACACCCCTGGCCACAGAGGTGTGTATCTAGTCTTGAATCACAAGACATATCATTCCTCGTTTTCAGGAAGCAGATTCAATCAGCACAAACAGTTATTTTTGGCAAAGGGAGTTTATAGGAATGTAAGTGGGAGGGAGGAAGAAACAAAGAAAAAGTGGTGATGGTGATCACATCTCCTCCAATTTCAGATCATACTTTGCAAACCAGCCTGAACTATGATCCCTTGAGCTTTGATTTAGTAACAGAACATGCTAAAAAAAACAAAAAGAAAACAATTTTTTTCACACACACACACACATAGATTTTAATGGCTTAAAAAAACCCAAATTTGTTACTTTAGAAAAATGAATGCAGTGCATTTTCAGTAATATTATCACCACAGACTCTGATGGCTCAGTCCACACATAAGCAGTAGTTGCCTTCTATGGTGATATGGCTTCTCTGCACTAACTCCCATCAGGCCGAAAAACATTAGGGCAGGTTAAGTAAAGACTGAATTGTTGCACAAAGGGACATTTACTCATCAGATCCCACTGATCTCTTCTGTGCGCGTTTCCTGGGCAACCTTCTTGGTGAAGCTTTATTGATCTGATTCAAAGTTTCCTGAAGAATCCAATTCATGTCAACATCATTCTGACTTG
This sequence comes from Zalophus californianus, assembly GCF_009762305.2. NCBI lineage: Eukaryota > Metazoa > Chordata > Mammalia > Carnivora > Otariidae > Zalophus > Zalophus californianus. The sequence continues at coordinate 47,292,899 of NC_045599.1, read as the reverse complement.
ATGTACCCATCTCTACCTTCTGTATGGGTCTCTTACACTTTCTAGATTCCAGGAGTTGGTGGATTATGTGTTGATAAATCCAAAAATTCTGAAGTAATTTTTTCCAAATAGTTTTTTTGCTCCCACCATCTTATTCTGTGTTTTAATTTCAAAAGCTGCCTCAGAAGCACCGCTTGTTTTTCTAAGTGAATTTCTGATTTGTATTTAAAACTCTGTCTCACTTTTCATCCTTGATGAATATCAAGGATGATATTTTTTAATTTAACTGTAACTTTAACTTATCACTATGAGTCCCAGCAAACTGCCACAGACTTTGCTCTCGCATGCCCTGCCTAGCATTTAAAAACATAGTTAGTGGCAGCTGGACAGAGGCTTTTTGGTGACAGCTGGGGCGGGTATTGTTTTGATACTTGGCATCAATGCCTCAAATTGTGCTTTTTGTTGAAACATCTGGAGGAAGAATTCAAGAGTTAGGAGAGCCCATGAGCTAGAAAGGTAGGGCATGCTCAGATATAGATGAGAGCTATAACCAATAGTAAATGCTGGTGCAGGAAGAGGGGGCAATAAGTTGGAAATCAAATCTCTGTTTACTTTAAATGTGCATTTCAGATACCTCAGAATGAACCTAACCAAAGAGGTAAGGGATCTATACTCTAGGAACTACAGAACACTCATGAAAGAAATTGAAGAAGACACAAAAAGATGGAAAAACATTCCATGTCCATGGATTGGAAGAATAAACATTGTTAAAATGTCTATGCTGCCCAGAGCAATCTATACCTTCAATGCCATCCCGATCAAAATTCCAATGACATTTTTCAAAGTGCTGGGACAAACAATCCTAAAATTTCTATGGAATCAGAAAAGACCCCAAATCACCAAGGAAATGTTGAAAAAGGAAAACAAAGCTGGGGCCATCACATTGCCCGATTTCAAGCTATATTACAAAGCGGTGACCAAGATGGCATGGTACTGGCACAAAAACAGACATATAGAACAATGGAACAGAATAGAGAGCCCAGATATGGACCCTCAGCTCTATGGTCAAATAATCTTCGACAAAGCAGGAAAAAATATCCAATGGAAAAAAGACAGTCTCTTCAATAAATGGCGCTGGGAAAATTGGACAGCTATATACAGAAGAATGAAACTCGACCATTCTCTAACACCATACACAAAGATAAACTCAAAATGGATGAAAGACCTCAATGTGAGACAGGAATCCATCCAAACCCAAGAGGAGAACATAGGCAGTAACCTCTTAACATCGGCCACAACAAATTCTTTCAAGATACATCTCCAAAGGCTAGTGAAACAAAAGCAAAAATGAACTTTTGGGACTTCATCAAGATAAAAAGCTTCTGTACAGCAAAGGAAACAGTCAACAAAACAAAGAGGCAACCCACAGAATGGGAGAAGATATTTGCAAATGACACTAAAGATAAAGGGCTGGTATCCAAGATCTATAAAGAACTTCTCAAACTCAACACCCCAAAAACAAATAATCAAGTCAAAAAATGGGCAGAAGATATGAAAGACACTTCTCCAAAGAAAACATACAAATGGCTAACAGACACATGAAAAAATGTTCATCATCATTAGCCATCAGGGAAATTCAAATCAAAACCACATTGAGATACCACCTTACACCAGTTAGAAGGACAAAAAGTGACAAGGCAAGAAACAACAAATGTTGGAGAGGTTGTGGAGAAAGGGGAACCCTCTTACACTGTTGGTGGGAATGCAAGTTGGTACAGCCACTTTGGAAAACAGTGTGGAGGTGCCTCAGAAAATTAAAAATAGAACTACCCTATGACCCAGCAATTGCACTCCTGGGTATTTACCCCAAAGACACAGATGTAGTGAAAAGAAGGGCCGTATGTACCCCAGTGTTCATAGCAGCAATGTCTGCAATAGCCAAACTGTGGAAAGAGCCGAGATGCCCTTCAACAGACGAATGGATAAAGAAGATGTGGTCCATACACACAATGGAATATTACTCAGCCATCAGAAAGGATGAATACCCAACTTTTACATCAACATGGATGGGACTGGAGGAGATGATGCTAAGTGAAATAAGTCAAGCACAGAAAGTCAATTATCATATGGTTTCACTTATTTGTGGAACATAAGAAATAGCATGGAGGACATTAGGAGAAGGAAGGGAAAAATGAAGGGGGGGAATTGGAGGGGGGACAAACTATGAGAGACTGTGGACTCTGAGAAACAAACTGAGGGTTCTAGAGGGGAGGGGGGTGGGGGGATGGGTTAGCCTGGTGATGGGTATTAAAGAGCGCACGCTCTGCATGGAGCACTGGGTGTTATACACAAACAATGAATCATGGAACACACTACATCAAAAACTAATGATGTAATGTATGGTGATTAACGATAAAAACTTAAAAAAAAGAATAAAAGAAAATATATGTAAAAAATATGACATGATAACTAAAGGATTATAGATCTAAATTTAAAACACAATATTATAAAATTTTTAGAAAAACCAGTAGTGACCTAAGGGTTAGGCAGAGTTCTCAGACATGATTCTAAAAGCATAATCTATAAAAGAAAAGAATGATTAATTTAATCAAAATTAACAACTTTTTTTCTGTAAATGTTACTTAGTGTTAAGAGAACTAAAAGTCAAGCCAAAGACTGAAGAAAATATTTACAAGTCACATATCTAACAAAGGGCTTTTATCCAGAATATATAAGGAATTCTCAAAACTTGTATGATAACAACCCAATTAATAAATGAGCAAAGACAACAGGAGGGCAAAAGACAATTCAACAAAAGGATATAAGGATGTTAACTAAGTATAGGAAAAGTTGTTCAACATTATTAGCCATTAGGAAATGCAAATTAAAACTATCATAATATGCCACTATACATTCTTTAGAAAGGCTAAAATGAAATATACTGGCAATACAAAGTGCTGACAAAGATATGGAACATCTAGAACTCTCAATCATTGCTAGTAGGGATGCACAATTGTACAAACACTCTGAAAGACAGTTTGTCAGTTTCTAAAAAGTAGAACTTACACATACCATATGATTCAGCAACACCATCACTGGGTATTTACCCTGAAGAAATGTAAACTCATGTGCACACAAAAACCTGTGCAAGAATGCATGTAGAAGCTTTACTCATAATCACCAAAAACTGGAAACAACCCAAATGTCTCATAACCAGTCAATGGATAAACAAATTACAGCATATACATTCAGTGGAAAACTAGTCAGTAAAGAAAAAGGAAATGCTGAAACATGCAATAGCCTGGATGAGCTCAAAGAGAGAAGCCCACTTCAAAAGGTTACACCTTATATGATTTCATTTATACAGTACTGTTCAAAAGATAAAACTATAGAAATGCAGAAGAGATCCATCTGCTGGATGGTTAGAGGTGGGAGGAAGATGTAATGATAAAGGTATAACAGGAGAGAGTTTATCCTGGTTGTCCATCGTGACTGTAGTGATGACTTCATGAATCAACTCATATGTTAAAACTCATAGAATTCGGGGCACCGAGGTGGCTCAGTTGGTTAAGCATCTGCTTTTGGCTCAGGTCATGGTCCCAGGGTTCTGGGATTAAGTCCCGCATCGAGCTCCCTGCTCAGCAGGAGTCTGCTTCTCCCTCCCCTCTACTCCTCCCCCTGCTCATGCTCTCTCTCTTGCTCTCTCACTCTGTCAAATAAATAAAATCTTTAAAAGAAAAAACTCATGGAATTCTATACCCCTTCCAAAATGTTAATGTATTACTGTATATTAAAATTTTAATTTTTTTACTTGTTTAAAATTTGAGTATAGCTGACATACAATGTTACAGACAATGTTAGTTTCAGGTGTACAACATAGTGACTCAACTTCTCTGTAGGTTATGCTATGCTCACCACAAGCGTAGCTGCCATCTGTCTCCATACAGCCATTACAGTATTGACTACATTCCCTGTCCTGCACCAAATTTTAATCCTGTGACTTATTCATTCTACAAGTAGAAGCCTGTACCTCCCACTCCCCTTCACTCCTTTTGCCCATCCTCCTACTTTTCTCCCTCTGTCAACTGTCAGTTTCTTCTCTGTATAAAAATTTTAAATGTTTATTTTATCCATATAGAAGCATAGATGAATCTTGAGAAACAGACACTCTTATCCCTATACAACCTATTCTCCACAGGACTTTTAAAAAGCAAATTTGTTCACGTCAGCCTCTGCTCAAAACATCCAGGGCCTTCCCAACAACCTTAGAATAAAATCGAAAGCCTATTAAGACTTTGTGGTCCTACCTGTGCCTCACTCTCTGCCTTCAATCCTTCTGTGCTCTCCCTTGATCCCTGTACTCCAACCATAATGACCTTCTTGCTGTTCCTTAAAGCACATGCCAGTCTCAGGACCCTTGCGTTTGCTGTTTGCTTTGTCTAGAATTCCCTTCCCTCAGATATCACAGGGCTTGCTGTCTCCTTTACTCAGGTCTCCACCCAAACTTTGTTCCTTTAGGGAGGTCTTCTGGGACCACCCTATCTAAGGTAACAGGCCCCCTGGCACTGCTTTTTACTATTATTATTATTATTACCATAGTGCTTATCTCAATCAATTGATTAAACCTTCTCCCCTCTCTCACCTTCTCTCTCTATATTCAATGAGAATGGGCACTGGTTGGTTGGTTGGTTGGTTGGTTGGTTGGTTGGCTGGTTTTTTTCACTGGTGAATCCCTAGGCCCTAAAATAGAATCTGGCACATAGTAGGTATTCAAATTGTTGTGGGATCAATGCACAAAATATAATTATTTTCATCATGCCACTCAGAAAGTCACAAGTAACTTTCATCATCTCCTTTGTCTTGGTCAGCCCATTACTTGGTCCTTCACTCTTGTTGGATCAGGTGAACAATAGCTACTCAGCCCTCCTCCTGCTACCAGTGAATTGTGAAAAATCTCAATTTCCTTCCTCCCTAGTGAAAAGAGAGAGGAGACTTAAATACATACTAAATTTGCTGAAGTTATTTACTTCTGTGTTATTAAAATATTATTAAATGTTATTCAGCCTATTGTTCCTTGTCAATGAACTTTAAATCGTCCTCCTATACTTTCTTTTTGCAACACTGGTTATTTTATGAAGAGATTACATTTTGAACAAAAAACAAGAGTGCTTCTTTGATTTCTGTGGGGGTTTTGGGGGGGGTGGTGAGGTATGCTTAGCCATTTATTTTAGACATATTTCACAGAATTCAAGAGAGCCCATTTTAGAAAATCACTGCATTCTCATCCCATCATATCTTCAGAATTAAATTACTTTAATTTCATTTTATTCTGAAAATAGCTTGTCATAAGCCAATTCTTTGTGCCTTGGAACCTACATTTTGCTTGAAGAAGGAATAAGTATAAAGCCACATTTGTTAAATCTGAAGCTCTTCAATTGGTGGTTTGATGCTTTCTTCCAGATTTATAGACAAATGTTAAACTTTGAAATGTCATCTCTTCATTGCCAAATAGCCAATCTTTTCCCTAAGAAATTGCTAGTTCTGAGATCACTGATTATCTTTTCAATTGTACCATATTCCAAATATGAAATTTTAGCAATTTTAAGTTGGCCAGAATGAAATGCAAAAAGTCTCAAAGCCAGGCATTTTATAAATAGGAGATGTCTTAAAGTTTAATAAAAAAATGAAGTCTGTCTTCCTTGCTTGAAACAATATATCAAGGTATATTCCTAGTTTTAAAAGATATTTTCATTTTAAGTTTAAAAAGCAATATTGTGCCTTTGTTATAAAGAAGACTTGCAATAGTTCACTCATGTTATAAAGTTTCTCAAGAATGGACAAATTTTAGAATTGTGCCTTTCTTTCTTCAAACTACTATCTCAAATAAATGTTTTCTTTTATTTCATCCATAACATCACAACTTGTGGTTAAAATTACATACCCCGCCAAAAAAAAAAAAAAAGTTCCTGAGGGTAACAATTTAGCTCCTTAAGTTAAAATTACATGAGCAATTAAAAGAAAAGATAAGGAAAAAGCTTCATGACATTGGACTTGGCAATGACTGCTTGAATATGACACCAAAAGCACAGCAAACAAAAGCTAAGGCATACAAATGGGACATCAAAGTAAAAACCTTGTAGATCAAAGGATAAAACCAACAGAGTGAAAAGGCAAACTATGGATTGGGAGAAAATATTTGCATATCATACATCTGATAAGAGGTTGATAACCAGAATATATAAATAACTCCTACAACTCAACAACAACAAAACCTAATAAGCTAATTAAAATATGGGGAGGGCATGGTGGAGGAGTAGGGTGACCCTAGGCTTGCCTCCTCCCTTGAACACAACTAGATAAATATCAAATCATTCTAAACATCCAAGAAGTCAATCATAAGTCTTAGAGAACAAAGCTACACATCTACAAACAAACAAACAAAAAAAACAAAAACAAAACAAAAACCCGTGGAAGGTAGGAAGTGCAGAGAGTTCCTGGGAGAAAAGAGCCATGGGTGCTGCCTCAGGGAGGGAGCCCTGATTGTGGAGGGAGTAGCGAGAGAGAAGGGAAAGAGAGAGAAAAAGAGCAGGAAAAAAAAAAAAAAGAGTGAAAACACACGCAGGAGCCTAAACAAAAAAGCTATTCCCCAAAATCTTTGACGGGGAAAAAGGAGAGGGTTATTACAATACCACCAGTTTTCTATAAACGGCAGAGTGCAGATTCCGAAGTTTCAGAGGTCTGCAACATGGCCACATTCCCACCTGGGAGCTGAGCGGTGCTCAGGCGGGAGAGCAGAGCTGAGCCCCAGCAGCGGGCAGCCTGAGGATCCCCAAGGTCCCCTGGGGAGCAGCAGTTCTCCTATGTGGAGTGCATTTGGTAGAGGTGATGCAGCCTCTCTGCGGGCAAAGGACCGTGTGGGCGCCATCAAACCATCTTGCTTACCAGTATCGGAAAGGACACTGGCAGAGCACTGCAAACCCTGGCGCAGGCTGTGCTATGATTTACCATAAACTCTGAACCGCTGCATCATCACGTGGCTGTCTTCTGCAACAAGCTGTCACCGACAACAGTGCAGGGAAACCCTCCGCAGAGGATCAGTGTGGGTCCGCAACACAGGGGTCTCTGAAGTAATGGCTTTTTTGAAACAGCCTCACCTGAAATAAAACACAGGAGTGTTCTGCCGTTTGGAAGGTAGACATATCGGACACTGGGTGAAGGTGTGATTCTGACGGAAACCAGGGACACAGGCCAGGTCACTGTTTGTGTGTCTGGAGGGCTTACTGAAGAGCGGTGCTAGGCATTTCTCCCTTGGGACACAAGAGAACAGGGCGCAGCCATTTTCTCCCCTGTCCCACCAGCTTGGTCCACCTCAGTAAACTAAACAGCGCCACCAAGTGGAGAACGGAGGCACTACACCAAACCCCGCACCCTGGGGAGCACATCTCCACTAGGGCAAATCCACTTGAGAATCAGGGCCCCATGTCCCTCGCCCAGAAGACCAGGGCAAACCCCTTGCCCACACCAAGTTCACTAATCATAGAGTGCTGCAAAGCTTCAGCTCTAGGGGAAACAGGATCTAGCATCCTTTGGGGGTTTTTTTGTTCATTTGTTTTGTTTTTGTTTTGTTTGGGGGTTTTTTTGGATACAGAAAGAATATTTTTTTATTTTTTATTTATTTTATTTTATTATATATATTTTATATTTTTTAATTTTTAATTTTTTCTTTACTTCTTTTCTTTTTCTTCTCTTTCTTTCTACCTTTTTTCTATCAAGCTTCTCATAACAAGCAGACCAAAACACAACTAGGATCTAGCTTCTTGTATTTTATTTTATTTTTTAGAAATTTTCTTCAATTTTTAAATTTTTATTTTATTTTTTTTCCTCTCCAAATATGACAAGATGGAGGAATTCACCCCAAAAGAAAGAACAGGAATAAATGACAGCCAGAGATTTAATCAATACAGAGATAAGTAAGATGTCTGAATTAGAATTTAAAGCAATTATAAGGATACTAGCTGAGGGGTGCCTGGGTGGCTCAGTCAGTTAAGTGTCTGCCTTTGGCTCAGGTCGTGATCTCAGGGTACTGGGATTGAGCCCCACGTTGGGCTCTCTGCTAAGCAGGGAGTCTGCTGCTCCCTCTTCCTCTGTGCTCATGCTTTCTCTCCCCCTCTCAAATAAATAAAATCTTAAAAAAAAATAAGGATACTAGCTGGTTTTGAAAAAAGCATAGAGGACACTAGAGAACCTCTTACCGCAGAGGTAAAATAACTAAAATCTAGCCAGGCCAAAATTAAAAATACTATTACCAAGATGCAGTCTCAAATGAGGCTCTAAAAATGAGGATAAGCAAGACAGAAGAGAGAGTAGGTGATATAGAAGATAAAATTATGGAAAATAATGAAACTGAAAAGAAAGGGAAAGAAGTAATGGACCACAAAGGTAGACTTAGGGGACTCAGCAACTTATTAAAATGGAATAATATTTGTATCATATGGGTCCCAGAAGAAGAGAGACAAAAGGGAGCAGAAGGTATATTTGAACAAATTATAGCTGAAAACTTCCCTAATCTGGAGAATGACACAGACATTAAAATCCAAGAAGCACAGAGAACTCCCATTCAGTTCAACAAAAGCCAACCATCACCATGGCATATCATAGTCCAATTCACAAAATACAAAAATGAGGAGAGAATTCTGAAAGAAGCAAGGGAAAAAAAGTCCTTAACCTCCAAGGGAAGACAGATCAGGTTCATAGCAGATCCGCCCACAGAAATACAGCAAGCCAGAAGAGAGTGGCAGGAAATATTCAACATGCTAAATGGGAAAAATATGCACCCAAGAATTCTTTCTCCAGCAAGGCTGTCATTCCAAATACAAGGAGAGTTAAAGACTTTTCCAGACAAACAAAAACTAAAGGAGTTTGTGACCACTAAGCCAGCCCTGCAAGAAATATTAAGGGGGTCTCTCTGAGTGGGGAAAAAAGACCAGAAGTAACAAAGACTAGGAAGGACCAGAGAACATCACCAGAAACACCAGCTCTCCAGGTAACACAATAACACTAACTTCATATCTTTCGATAGTTACTCTGAATGTAAATGGACTAAATACTCCAATCAAAAGACATAGGTTATCAGAATGGAGGGGAAAAAAAAACAAAAGATCCATCTATATGCTGCCTATAAGAGACTCATTTTAGACCTAAAGACACCCTCATTAAAAAGTAAGGGGATGGAGAACCCTCTATCATGCTAATGGATGTCAAAAGAAAGCCAGAGTAGCCATACTTATACCAGAAAAAAATAGGTTTTAAAACAGACTGTAACAAGAAATGAAGAAGGGGATTATACCATAATTAGGGGATTTATACATCAAGAAGATTTAACAATTGTAAATATTTATGCCCCCAACTTGGGAGCACCCAAATATATAAATCAATTAATAATGAACATAAAGAAACTCATTGATAATAATACAACAATAGTAGGGGACTTTAATACCCCCACTTACAGCAATGGACAGATCATCTAAACAGAAAATCAACAAGGGAACAATGGCTCTGAATGACACACAGGACCAAATGGACTTAACAGATATATTCAGAACATTTCATCCTAAAGCAGCAAAATACACATTCTTTTCAAGTGCACATGGAACATTCTCCAGAAAAGATCATATACTGGGTCACAAATCAGCCCTCAACAAATACAAAATGATCAAGATCATACCATGCATATTTTCAGACAACTCTATGAAACTTGAAGTCAACCAAAAGAAAAAATTTAATAGACTATATTCTTTAGACCAGAATTAGGTTCACAATAAAATTGATTTCTCATGTATGCCCTGCTTCTACTTATACAAAACCTCCCCCATTATTAATATGCCCCACCAGAGTGGTAAGTCTGTTGTAATTGATGAACCTATATTAACACATCATTATCACCCAAAGTACATGGAGGTTAAAGAACACCTACTAAAGAAGGACTGGGTAAACTAGGAAATTAAAGAAGAAATTTAAAAAAACAAAACAAAACATGGAACCCAATGAAAATGAGATGACAGTCCAAAACCTTTGGGATGCAACAAAAGTAGTCCTAAGAGAGAAGTTTATTGCAATACAGGGCTACTTCAAGAATCAAGAAAAGTCTCAAATACACAAACTAACCTTACCTAAAGAAGCTAGAAAAGGAACAGCAAATAAAGTCTAAAGCCAGCAGAGGAAGGGAAATAATGAAGATTAGAGCAAAAATAAATGATACAGAAACAAACAAACAACAACAACAAAAACAGAAAAGATCAAAGAAACTAAGAGCTGGTTCTTTGAAACAATTAATAAAATTGATAAACCCCTAGCCAGACTTATCAAAAAGAAAAGAGAAATCACGAATGAAAGAGGAGAGACCACGATCGACAAGACAGAAATACAAATAATTGTAAGAGAATACTATGAAATATTATATGCCAACAAACTGGCAATCTGGACAAATTCCTAGAAATTTACAAACTACCAATACTGAAACAGGAAGAAACAGAAAATTTGAACAGACCCATAACCAGCAAAGAAATTGAATCAGTCATCAAAAATCTCCCAACAAACAAAAGTTTGTCTGATGGCTTCCCAGGGGAATTCCACCAGACATTTAAAGAAGAGTTAATGCCTATTCTTCTCAAACTGTTCCAAAAAATAGAAATAGAAGGAAAACTTCCAAACTCATTCTATGAAACCAGTATTGTCTTGATTCTAAAACCAAAGACCCCACTAAAAAGGAGAATTACAGGCCAGTGTTCCTGATGAACATGGATGCAAAAGTTCTCAATAAAATACTAGCAAATCAAATTCAACAGTACATTAAAAGAATTATTCGCCACAATCAAGTGGTATTTACTCCTGGGCTGCAGGGGTGTTTCAATATTCACAAATCAAACAATGTGATACACCACATTAATAAAAGAAAGGATAATACCCATATGATCCTATCAATAGATGCAGAAAAAGCATTTGACAAAATACAGCATTCTTTCTTGATAAAAACCCTCAACAAAGCAGGGATAGATGGAACACACCTCAGCATCATGGAGGCCATATACAAAAGACCACAGTTAATATCATCCTTAATGGGGAAAAAACTGAGAGCCTTTCCACCACAGTCAGGAACAAGACAAGGATGTCCACTTTCATCATTACTATTTAACATAGTACTAGAAGTCTTAACCTCAGCAATCAGACAACAAAAAGAAACAAAAGGCATCCAAATTGACAAGGAAGAAGTTCAAACTTTCACTATTTGCAGATACTCTATGTAGAAAACATGAAAGACTCCACCAAAAAGTTGCTAGAACTAATACATGAATTTAGCAAAGTTGCAGGATATAAAGTCAATATGAAGAAATCTTTTGCACTTCTATACAGAAATAATGAAGCAGCAGAAAAAGATATCAAGGAATTGATCCCATTTGCAATTGCACCAAAAACAAGAAGATACCTAGGAATAAACCTAACTGAGAAGTAAAAGATTTGTACTCTGAAAACTATAGAACACTTATCAAAGAAATTGAAGAGGACACAATGAAATGAAAAAACAATCCATGCTCATGGACTGGAAGAACAAATATTGTTAAAAATGTCTATACTACCCAAAGTAATCTACACATTTAATGCAATCCCTATCAAAATACTACCAGCATTTTTCACAGAGCTAGAACAAACAATCCTAAAATTCATATGGAACCACAAAAGACCCCAAATAGCCAAAGCAATCCTGTAAAGGGAAAACAAAACTGGAGGCATTCATGATTCTGGATTTCAAGCTATATTACAAAGCTGTCATCATCAAGACAGTATGGTACTGGCACAGAAACAGACACATAAATCAATGGAACAGAGCAGAGGACCCAGAATTGGACCCACAACTCTATGGTCAACTAATCTTCAACAAAGCAGGAAAGAATATCCAATGTAAAAACGACAGTCTCTTCAACAAATGGTGTTGGGAAAACTGGACAGCCACATGCAGAAGAATGAAACTGGACCACTTTCTTACACCACACACAAAAATAAATTCAAAATGGATGAAAGACCTAAATGTGAGACAGGAAACCATCAAAATCCTAAAGGAGAACATAGGAGGCAACTTATTTGACCTCAGTTGTAGCAACCTCTTACTAAAGCAGCAAGAGAAACAAAAGCCAAAATGAATTACTGGATTTCATCAAGATTAAAAGCTTCTGCACTGCGAAGGAAACAACAAAACTAAAAGGCAGCCTACAGAACAGGAGAAGATGTTTGCAAACGACATATTGGATAAAGGGTTAGTATCCAAAATCTATTAAGAACTTAACAAACTTGGGGCACCTGGGTGGCTCAGTCATTAAGCATCTGCCTTCAGCTCAGGTCATGGTCCCAGGGTCCTGGGATCGAACCCCACATTGGGCCTGCTCTGTGGAAAGCCTGCTCCTCCCTCTCCCACTCCCCCTGCTTGTGTTCCTTCTCTCCCTGTCTCTCTCTGTCAAATAAATGAATAAAATCTTAAAAAAAAAAAGAACTTATCAAACTCAACACCCCAAAAAACAGATAATCCAGTTAATAAATGGGAAGAAGACATGAACAGACATTTCTCCAAAGAAGACATCCATATGGCTAACAGACACATAAAAGAGATGCTCAATGTCATTCATCAGGGAAATACAAATCAAAACCATGATGAGATACCACCCCTCACCTGTCACATGGCTCAAATGAACAACTCAAGAAAGAACAGGTGTCGGCAAGGATGTGGAGAAAGGGGAATCCCCTCACACTGTAGGTTCAGCCACTATGAACAGTATGGAGGTTCCTCAAAAAGTTAAAAATAGAACTACCCGATGATCCAGGATTTCCACTACTAGATGTTTACCCAAAGGATACAAAAATACAGATTTGAAGGGAATTCACCCTGATGTTTATAGCAGCATTATGAACAATAACCAAACTATGGAAAGAGCACAACCACTGACTGATGAATGGATAAATAAGATGTGGTATATACATATGCAATGGAGTATTACTCAGCCATCAAAAAGAATGAAATCTTGCCATTTGCAACAACGTGCATGGGGCTAGAGTGCATTATGCTAAGTGAAATCAGTCAGAGAAAGACAAACACCATATGGTCTCATTCATATGTGGAATTAAGAAGGAAAATAGATGAACATATGGGAATGGGCAGAGGAAGGGAAGAGGGAAACAAACCATAGGGAGACTCTCAACAACAGAGAACAAACTAAGGGTTGATGGAGGGAGGTGGGTTGGGCATGGGCTGGAAGGGTAATGGGTATTAAAGAGGGCACTTGTGGTGATGAGCACTGGGTGTTGTATGTAAGAGATGAATTCACTAAATTATACCCCAGAAACCAATATTGCACTGTATGTTAACTAAGTAAAATGTAAATTTAAAAAAATGAGGAAGGGGTTTTGATACTTTCTCTAAAGACGATATACAAATAGCCAACGAGCATATGAAAATGTATTCAAAATAACTAAACATCAAAGAAATGCAAATCAGAACCACAAGGAAATATCACCCCAAATCCATTAGGATGGCTAATGTTTTTAAAAAGTCAGAAAGTAGTAAGTGTTGTTGAGGATATAGAAAATGTGGAGCTTTTGTGCCTTGCGCACTGTCAATTGAATTGTAAAATGGTGCAACCAATAAAAAACAGTAGTGAGGCTCCTCAAAAAATTAAAAATAGAATTACCATATGATCCAGCAATCCTTCTGGGCAAATAGCCAAAAGAACTGCAGGATCTCAAAGACATATTTGCACACAATGTTCATAGCAGTACTATTCGCAATAGCTAAGAGGTAAAAGCAACTCAAACACCCATCGAAAGATAAATTGAAAAACAAATACAGACAAATAATGGAATATTACTTAGTCATAAAAAAGGAAGCAAATCTTGTCTATAGCATGGATGAACCTTGAACACATGCTAAATGAAATAATCCAGTCACAAAAAGACAAACACTGTATGATTCTCCTTATATGAAGTATAAGGTATATACTCATATATATATACTTATATAAAGTACATAAAGTAGGCAAATTCATAGAAACAAAAAGTAGAATGGTGGTTCACAGGAGCTGTGAGAAGTGGTGCAAGGGGAGTTTAATGGGTTTAATGGGTACAGTTTCAGGTTTGCAAGATGAAAAAGTTCTGGAGATCTGTTTCACAACAATATGCATCTACTTCATACTGCTGAACTCTATACTTAAAAATGGTTTCATGATGATAAGTTGTTATGTAGTTGTTACAATTTTCTCTAAAGTTACATGAGTGTTTTAATTGGCCTCATTGTCCAAACAATTGCTGCGGTCTTTCATGAAAGTGTTCTTTAAACATATGTCCAAGAAAGTCCTCAGAGAGAGAGGCCATTGCTGTCCCTTTAACAGCCCAGAGCTAAGTGAGCATATGATGATAGGAAAGTACACAAAATTAAGGTTACCTATGCAATATGATTTAAAGAAAGTCAGAAAAATTCTGTATGACTCAAAATATCTGCCCCTTAGTGCTTCAGAATTTCTCCTCACTTTTGCCTAATGCCTCAATTGCTTTCAGTTAAAAATTAGTGTTAATAAGTATCTACTTAAAAACAAGCAATTCACAGGAATTAATTTGGTTCTATGGCATTTTCTTCTTCAACTAACAGAGATTTGCCCTAAGAGACATTATTAGAGAAGAGAGGATGTAAGTGTAGGTCACTGGATACTTTAGTGGAAAGCCATCCCAGGGGGAGTGCTACAAGTCAATGCTAGATATTAGGACAGTAAAAAGCACTAAAGAATAGGAAGAAAGATTCAAAGAATTGTCTAGCTGGACATTTGAAAACTCATTGAGGTTATTTGGTTCTATATCCAACAGGTGGGGAATTTGAAGCACTGAGTTTTATCCCATTTAAATAATGGTAGGCTAATAAGGTACAAATTTAATTATAGAATGGTCTTTATTGCTTAGCTTTGGTGAAAGAAACATTATTTCTCATCTACTTTAATACAAATGTATTATTTTTTGCACTGTGTATATTTGTGTATTTAGTATTTCAATACTTTAATGTATTATCTTATCACAATGAATTGATGAACTACTAAGACATGGTGACTTAAGGACATGGTGACTTTTACTATAAAAATAGGGCCAATAAGATATCTATAAATAAAAAGTTCAGACATATAAATCTAGGTAGTTTTGTTAACAGAGCTGATCTTTCTAAAAAAATTTTTCTGTTAAATTTACTGTCCCCCCCATATTCTATAGGCCAGTGGTTCTCAAACTTAAGCAGACATTAGAATCACAGCAGAGGACTTGTTAAAATAAAGACTGATGGACCTAGCCTGAGTTTCCTACTCAGTAGTTCTGGGATAAGGCCCAAGAATCTGATCTTCTAGCACTGGGATTTCTAACATCTAGCTGATATTGCTGGTCAGGAACCAGAATGTGAGAACCCTTGCCACAAAAATTATTTTCATGTAGCAAGCTGAGTAAATGTCACAAGAGAAAATTTTGAGTAAAATATATTTCTCATTAAAAAGTATCATTAACCTCAAATTCATTCACTGTTTATAAATCACATGGCTGTTTGGTTGCCTAGGCTTACAGCTCAGTAGACAGCCCAAATGTTCCAGCATAAGGTTTAGCCTAAGATTGTAATCATTTCCAGAATGGTTCCACTACTGTGTGAAGGTCCAGCCTGAGGCACATGGGCATACTGGATTTTTGTGTTGGTAGTTCTCTATTATGAAGAGTACACGGAATTCTGGCAATACCCCATGTCACTTCACAAGCTCATGAATGAATGATAAAACAGAACTGAACAGCAATTTGTCCATGAATATGAACCACTTTTATTATGTGGTCTATTTAATGTTTCCTTGAAATACATCAATACAGACATCTGCATTTATTTCTAAGGTCATACTGAAGTTTTCTGTAGTCTCTTTTTTTTATTTTCTGTGAGGTGATTTCTGGGGAAATGAGACCCAAAATATGATCATATTGATAAACAAGATGCAAGGATAACACTAATTAACACTAATTCTTAGCAAGAGAACCAACACATGTTCATACTACATCAAGCACACATATATAACACTTCTTTTTAAAAAGAAACAGTTTTAGCACATAATATTTTCCTCTCATTTATCCTGACAGAATTGAAAGAAGTTATCTGAGAGTATACACATCACAAATCAACACATTTTTAGGCTAAATTTCTCAGCTTTTTATTGACAAGGTTAGTAAACAAGCAACTCAGTCGGCTCTGAGATGAGTTCTTGGAGTTCTCCCCAACAATCTTGCCACCTTCTCTTCCAAGACTAAGCACTACTTCTATTGTGACACATCTCTACACAGACAGACACCTTGACTGGCTTTGTTTTACCCATGGGGAACAATTTGAAAGAAAGAACAAAAGTGTTAGGCATTGTTAATGCAACTGACATTGCGCTAGGTGTTAGGGTCAGACTGCTGAATAGACAGGGTCTTTGCCCTTGTGGAGCAGATGTGAGGGGTGGGGAACCAGCATCAAGCCTGCAGGGGGAGGCCTTCAACACCGATAGCTGAGCCAGCCTCAGGGAGAGATGGGGCGGGAAGGGATTGTCATAGTATGCCCAACATGTTCTAGAAAATACTATAGATATCTTTTAAAATATTTGTTGATCGATTCAATTGTTTTGTGATTGAAGGAAACTTAAAATGTTCCAGACATAGTCCTTTGGAGTCATATCATCCATAAATATTATATGAACTGCCAGAAAATTCACTCATTTGACTTTGATTTCTTCATAAATGTTAAGGTTTCCAGGAAAGGAAGCATTTCAGATGCCAAATTTCATATAAAAGTTGTCACTTCCTTCATGATCTAAAATACATTTTCTCTAATATAAAATATAAATGTGATAAAGATAAATGCTCTTTTACATATTTCTTTATTTTATTCAACCGGACAACCAACATGACTCATATTTTTATGACACAGAACAAACCAACTTGTGACTTTGGCATTAACTGACATTTGGACTAAATTGCTCAATGAGTCAATTTGGTTATAAACCTGGTCAATAATTATGTCTTACAAATTTGTGGGTCAGGACTTTAACTAAACAACTTCCTGAACCATGTGGCATCAAATGTGGTTTCTCCATGATATGCAGCTGGAAGGTGGGCTGGTCTGGATGGTCCAAAATGGCTTCACTCACATGGCTGCGTTCTCTACCAGGACAGCTAGAGAAGTGGGCTTACCTGGTCTCCTCTCCATCCTCCCCTTCTCACTCTTCCCTTCCACATTCTCTCTACAGACAGGCAGACTTCTAAAGTTTCATAAAGCTCAAGGCTTTATGAGACTAAGGTGGAAACTACCAGTTCTCTTAAAGGTTAGTCCCAGAACTGGCATACATCACTATACTTCTTTGGTCAAAGTAATGGCAGTCCAGCCCAGATACAACAGAAGGAAAATGGACTCCATCTCTCAATGGGAGGAGTGTCAAGGAATTTGTGCACATCTTCAATCTACCATGGTTGTAAAAAGAACAGTCAGGGTATAGAAAATTACACAGAAAAGGCCCCATGACAGGAGGAACTCTGGTACAGTTGAGGAACTGGGAGATCTGTGTGATTTCAGTGCACAGATCCAAGTTGAAGTTGGACAGGCATATTAGAGGTCCCTCAGAGTCTGAGGGACCTCCAAGTCAAATTAAGAATGGAGTCACTCTCCAAAAAGCAATGAGGAATCATTAAAGGATTTTAAGCAGGGGATAAAATGATCAGTTTTGCAGCTCAAAGAGATCACTCTACACAAAGGTATAAAATACCAATTAGAGGGAAGCCAGAGTGACTGTATGGAGGCTAGGTAAGAAATGATGTTAGTTATGAATATGGAAATAAATGGAGGGTTCAAGAGCTTTTTTAGGCAATGAAGCTAACAGGACTTTACCAATGTATTCAACATGGGAAGGAAAGAATAGGGAGATAGAGGTCTCGAGAAAGATTATTAGGGCTGGTGGATGTAATAAGATGATAAAGGTTTCTCTTCACTGTGCTGGAAATGCTAAAAGAAGATGTGTTTGGGGGAAGCAGATCACGAGTTCAAATTATCTTAGATCTGTAGGTGTGAAAATCGGACCAAAGACCTGGATTAGAGGTAGAAATCCTGTATACACATTAAGAATAATCTCTCTATAATAACATGTTCATCCCAGCTTCTTTAAGAAACTATTGTGGCTCCTACTCTTTTGCAGATCAAATATCTGAAGTTATTCCCAAGCACTGAAGTCTATCATCCCCTTCACTGACACTCATAACTCGCTATAATTATTCTCCTCATGGCTCTTCTAGCACATGAGCCTTTATTTATTATTATCCACGACAATACTCTTCTTTAAAAGTCAGCTAAGTGGTGCCTGGGTGGCTCAGTCGTTAAGCGTCTGCCATCGGCTCGGGTCATGGTCCCAGGGTCCCCACATGTGCTCCCTGCTCGGCAGGAAGCCTGCTTCTCCCTCTCCTACTCCCCCTGCTTGTGTTCCCTCTCTCGCTGTCTCTCTCTGTCAAATAAATAAATAAAATATTTAAAAAGTATTAAAAAAATGAAAGCTGATACCTCACCTCTTTTTTGTGAACACTTTTCTGATTAATCCAACTCTCATATATTACATTTTGCCATCATTTTTATTGTATGGGGGACTACAACATGTGCACTGGGTTTGTCTTTATTCTGTTTCATTTAGACGAATCTTGTTTCACCAAATAGAACACATACGTTTGGAAGGCAAAAACTGTGAGTTCTACTTCTTTTGTAGTGTTAATAGTATATAGTAGTATGAACACAGCAGGCATGTCAAAATTGAGTTAAATTGCATTTCAGCTTATGATTTCTCTAGTTATGGTAGTTTCTAAGAAATCTTTCCTGGAAATGGAATAGAGAGAGAAAGAGAGGTCCCTGGAAAAGTAAAGCAAACTCTTTGCTATGATGCTCTACAACTAAGCAACAGAGTTAAGTTTAACACTACTTTAATTGTATTGCCTTTTAACTTGACCAAAAGATGATGGGGTTACTGACATACATGAATAAAAAATAAACACCTAACATCATATGGACTTCATTCTTTGCCCCTTATGTTTTTATAATTCTTCCATGTTAGTACATGTCTTTGAAAGATTGTGCTGAATGGAGCCACAAAATTCTTCAAATCTTTCGAATATTTCAGCAAATTGAACTTATGTCATATGCTGTACTTTTTTTTATTATGTTATGTTAATCATCATACATGACATCATTAGTTTTTGATGTAGTGTTCCATGATTCATTGTTTAAATATAACTTCTAAGTGTTTCTATTTTCCTTGAGCTTAGAAACATTAGTTTGAAATGCTATCTGTGCGGTTTATTTTTATATATGTTTCTAATTTGTTTCTCTGAGTTTTTTTTTTTAAGATTTTATTTATTTGACAGGGAGAGAGCGAGCAAGTGAGCACACAAGTAGGCCGAGCAGCGGGCAGAGGGAGAAGGAGAAGGAGGCTCCCTGCTGGGCAGAGAGCCCAATGCAGGGCTCAATCCCAGGACCCTGGGTTCATGACTGGAACTGAAGGCAGACGCTCAACCAACTGAACCACCCAGGCACCCCTCTCTGAGTTTTTATAGTTTTCAATAAAAATTCTGAATGGGACAAATTTTGCGGGCCCTGAGCACCCATTAGAAGTAATCATCAGAAAGATGACCAATTGTCTCAAACTGTCTCAAGGGCCCAGTTTCAACCCCAGGGTAACTTTACTGGGGTTAGAATCACCAAGTTACCCTTCAGTCTATAACTGAGTAAAAGGAACCAGATTTATTCTTAAAATGATATTTTAAACTAGAAAACCAAATGAAACAGAATCTAGAGCTTTTAGATATTGGAAAATAGGCAGTAAAGGGCATTGGTCCTTAATATAAGGGAAATAAATGAGATTAGAAATCAAACAGATCCCAGCCAACTCATTGAGTTGAGAAGAGAGAAATATGATCTTGTGGAGGCCAACATGTCCAGAATTTGTGGGACAAAACACAAGAAAGGAAGGAACTGCATATAGAGTTATCTGCAGAGGTCTTCATGTTTCCTAAAGTCTTTAGCTGAGTACTGATCTTTTTGTATGTAATAAGAAAATGCCAAAGGCCTTAGAAAACAACTTTCTGGAAGAAGTAGGCAAAAAATTTTTAGAGTGCACACCGGAGTAGAGATAGTTTTTATTCCTACCACCCAGAGTAGAAATACCTCCTAATACCTAGGGCTTGAGTAGAATCCTCCAAAAGATGGTACTTTGGTTTTGGGGACAAATTATTCCTTGACTAAGGGCTGAATTGACCCACACTAACAATGTTTTAAAAGAAGTTTTGGAAGGATCAAATTAACTTTATATGATTTACCTATTTCCCAGGACAAAGCCCAAAAATATATAAAGGAATACAACAAAATCCATGAAGCACCAATGTAAAATTTATAATACCCAACATCTAATCTAAAATTACCAGGCATGCAAAAATACCAGAAAAGTATGACCCATAACCATGAAAAAAAAAAAGCAATCAATAGAAACAGACCCAGAAATGACAAAAAATAGGGGCACCTGGATGTCACAGTCAGTTAAGCATCTGACTCTTCGTTTCAGCTCAGGTCATGATCTCAGGGTCATGGGATCAAGCTCTGCTTTGGACTTGTGCTCAGCACGGAGTCTGCTTGGGACTCTCTTTCCCTCTCCCTCTGCCCCCCCCCCACTTTCTCTAAAATAAATAAATAAATCTTAAAAAATAGAAATGACAAAAATTATAGAATTAGCAGATATTGACAGATATTATATCTCTGTACCTATGGTCCATATATTTAAGAACATTTAACTATATATAATATACATAATCAGCTGTTATATCTATAATCCCATGTTTAAGAAGTTAGGAGAAACTAAGAGCATGAAAAGAAAAATACTGAAGACATAAAAACACCCCAGATAAACTTCTGGAGACAAAATATACAATATGAAATGACAATAACCAACATGGAATTATCTATATATAACAACAGAATGAAACATCAGTGAACTTGAAGACATAATAAAAGAAATTCTCCAAATGGATGCCCATTCTTTCCTCTGGCCTGGCACCTGTACCTCAAGAACCACTAAGTCTTGACATTCAAGACTTTCCCTTGGCAGAAGCCTGTGCCCTCACCCCAGGGTGGACGGCCAAGAAGGACTTCATCAATTGTCCAACTGAGAATGGACTCAACTTGGCCTATTATTTCTTCTACTTCAGTGATCTGTAAGGATGGGAGAGAGATGATGAACTACAAAAAAAAAAAAAAAAAAAAAACAATAAGCAAAAGAATTGGAAGAAACTGCAAAGAAACTACAATATGTCATTGAGCAGCTGAGTGCCTTGGAGTGACATCTCTCGCCTTATTTACTCAACCTCCAATTTGAAAAAAAAAATCACCCCAAGGCATATTCTCCCATGTTGCCAACCTTTCTGTGGGACTCATTAACCATTCTTTCGCTTTCAGAAGAAGGAACTTCAATGCTAAGAAATATTTTGACCAGGATTAATGAAGAATAATATTAGTGATATTTAAATGATGTCCTTAGTTTCAAATTATTGATCTTTTTAATGCACTTATACAAGGCTTATGTCAATAATTTATCATCCATCACTAACAGCTTAAAAAATTCATTGAGGGTGGTGGAAAGAGGATATTGGAAATACACTATTAAAAGAACTGTTCAGGGGCGCCTGGGTGGCTCCGTCGTTTAAGCGTCTACCTTTTCTGCTCAGGTCATGATCTCAGGGTCCTGGAATTGAGCCCCGCATCTTGGGCTCCTGGCTCAACAAGGAATTTGCTTCTCCTCTCCCTCTGCCCTTCACCACCGCTCGTGCTGTCTCTCTCTCTCTCAAATAAATAAATACAATCTTAAAAATAAAAACTGAAATAAGAATTTTTAAACTACTTTTTTTCTTAAAAGTGGCAACAAAGACTGCTCCTTGCTGTAAAGCTGGTAATGATTCAGTATATCCTTTCTCTGTCTCTGTTTCTCTATCGCTCTGTCTCTCCCTCCAGTAATTTTTACTTTATTGACTCTTAGACTCAATTTAACTTTGATTCCTGAGAGGTATGTCTCAGGGAAGAATGAGGAATGCCCATTTTGCTAAAACTGATGGACTGTCATGATCTCAGGGTCCTGGGATCGAGTCCCGCATCAGACTCCCTGTTGAGGGGGGAGGCTGCTTCTCCCTCACCCTCTGCTGCTCCCCCTGCTTGTGCTCGCTCTCTCACTATCTCTCTTTCTCTGCAAAATAAATAAATAAAATCTTTTTAAAAAAGAAGACTATTACTTTATATTCCATTTATATTGAATTCTAGAAAAGGCAAAAATATAGTGATATAAAGCAGATCATTGGTTGCCAAATACCAAACAGTCAAAGTAGAATACTGAATACAAAAGGGTACAAGAATACTTTTTCAGATGGAAATACCCTATAATATTAGTGTGGTGGTGGTTACATGATTCTAAACAACATTTGTCAAAACTCATCGAATTATACATTGAAAATTAAGAGTTGTCATCAGGAGGCTTTTTTTTTTTTTAATACACTAAAGTATGGTGGAATGAATACCAGGGCTGAACTTTCATATTTTCTAAAAACAGTCAAAGATGTCTACATCTAAAGGACTATTTTCAAATCTCATTATTGGGGATGCCTCCCCTCCCTTCAAAAATGCTTCCAAAAACTGAGGTGAAGATACTTTAAATCCTTGGAGAAAGAAAAAACATGTAGATATTTGTAATCAGTTAAAGGAAGCTCCCTTGGAAAGATGTGAAAACAGGCTCCAATGTGTTGGCTTCTCTTCACTAGAGGAGAAACCTGCTCACTTATTGAAGAATCATAGAGGGAGTCCTGCAGGAGTTTGCTGATCAGGGAATTACAGTGTGATTATAGTAGTCACATCCAAAACACTGTGGTGAATAATATTACTAAAAGGAACATATTTGACTACCCAGGTTAAAGCTCAAGAAATGCATGTACATTTCTATCCCTTGAATTCAAAAAGTCATTTCATTATAATTCAGGCTACATCTTATCAGACTAAAGCAGTGAAAAGTTCTAATATCAGAGTGCCTTAAAGATGGCCTTTTTATTCTCTGAACACTTGGACAAAGAACAAAGACTGTGTTTTTGCAGTAACAAAGCATATGAATTAAACAGGCCTATTTTCAGGACCTTCCAACCCAGGTCTGAATTCCATGTTATTTGAACCAAGAGAATCTAAAAAGAAAAACTTCAGCATCTTAAAAAAAAAAAAGAAGAAAGAAAAAAGAAAAAACAACAACAACCTGAAGAAAGACCCAGAGCTTCAAGAACTGACAATATGTGTATATTTTTAATGGCACGTCAAGTACTGAAGTAAAATGAGTTAGATAAAAGAAAAGGTTTAAAAATTCATGACTGTGTTCTTCTGGTAGAGAAGCTGTGTAACAAGGATGATATGCAGCCAGTAAGGACTAGTATGATGAATAATGGGGTGCCAAGGAACCCAAGATGAGAGAAGAATCTAAGCCCAGCTGACTGCTTCAAACCACAACTGGAAGGGGCTGCCTCCCTCTAAAGGGAAGCTGGCACAATATAAGCTGAAATGACAGCCTGAGCATGTATGCACACTCAAGAAACAGAAAGAAGCAAAATTAGCTTCCCAACTGGGACCTTAGTCCCAGGTCCACCGCTCAGTGATACAGATAATCAGAGAGAGACAAAAAGCTCAAGAACCGAAGGTACCCAGAAAACTGCTAGGTGGGCAAGTGTGAATGCAGAGAGAGAGAAAATACAACTCAAGCTGAGGTGCAAAGAAAAATTCCATTGTACTGAAAAAGACAACCAAACAAGTCACTGACTGGAAAAATGAATTTACTGCAAGCAAAATTAATGAGAAAATGGAGCAATGTGAACTTAATATTAAGTAGAAATGGAGAACATTTATATGTCCATAATGCTGTGGAATACACGGGTCCTAGTATGAGAACATTTGCTGCAGCATTATTTGCAGAAGGAAAGAGTTGCACGATAGTCAATGAATTTGGAATAAAAAAGGAAAATGTAGTTACATCTGCACAATGGAAAAGTATGCAGTAGTCAGAAGTAATATATAGCATGGATGAAGATCAATATTAATGTTAGGTGAAACATTAAATTTATGTAATAATATAATTGCAGATAATACATAATTTTGTGCATTAAAACACAAACACAAAACCAACACTAAATTGACAAAAGCATACACAAACATCTAAGTAAACACAATATGCTGGAGGTCTATGGGCAGGAATGAATGCATCTGAAGATAGACTGAGGATAAAAATAATCATTTTTTAAAAATAATAAAACTGGGCTTCCTGGGTGGCTCAGTCAGTTAAGTGTTTGCTTTGGGCTTAGGTCATGATCTCCAGGTCCTGGGATTGAGTCCCAAATGGGCCCCCAGCTCAGCAGGGAGTCTGCTTCTCCCTCCCCCTCTGCCTCTCCCCATGCTTGTGCTCTCTGTCTCTCAAATGAATAAATAAAATATTTAAAAAATAATAATAATAAAACTGAAGACAATATTTGCATGAATTGACGATAATGGTGTACCATGAGCTAAGAAAGGCAATCAGCTGATCTCATCTACCTGAGGTACTTGAAAAAGAAGACAGGATATGAATTAATCAATCATAGTTTACCATTACAAATTCTCTTCCCTTGTGTAAAATTTTGAGAGAATAAACCCACTTTTGATAACACTTTACTTTGAAAAAACTTCTGATCCAATGACTGAACACAGAATACCATGAAGAAAAAAATAGTTCTCTTCAATGTGTGGGATGAGTTACTTTCACATCACTTATTAGTGAATGGGGACGCATCCCTCAACAAGGATTTAAGACATTAATTCAACATGGCTGGAAATCCCAATTAGAGCTGGAAAACTCAAGTTTCAGTGGAACAAAAATAGGAAAATTATCTTCATGAAAGCTATTATATGTCATTGTTTTAAAAGTTCTTTTCTTACCCTGTAAATGGGAGGAAACTAACCACATTTGCTCTCCACAAGCTTCCCTCTAGAAAAAATTATATTTATCTTGTGGGCTTCAAAAAATCTTTGGTCACTTTAAATAACAAAAAATGGTATCCCTGAATAGCTGAGTGCTTCTCTTTCCAAAATATCTTTCACAATTATTGTGCTCAATAATAAAACTGTAATAATGTTGTTTGGTAACTGGTGGAGTCCACTTATCCTGGTGAGCGCTGAGCAATGTACAGAATTGTTGTATCATTATGTTATACACCTGAAACCAATATAATACATTATGTTAATTATAGTTCAATTAAAAATCATAATAAATAAAAATAAAAACTTTTGAAAAATGATGCGCTTTGCAGAACAGAATCTATTGCATGTCCCTTCACTAGCCTACAATGTGACGATCTAAACACTTCATGAGGGAAATAAACTCTATATCGCATTAAAACCTGACAAGCCCATCATATGCCTTTCAGAATTTCTGTTTAGGATAATCTCATGAATAACAGAAGCCCCTTGGTGAGTATGTGTCTGTTCTGCTGCCTAAGAAAATCAAACATTGTGCCTGAATTTTCCAGACTGTATAGTTCATCCACTGAAAACTGGAAAAATATTTTGACAGGGAATGATCTAATGATGATGTTGTTGAACAACAGGATACTGGGCTGAATTAGCACATAAGATTTTTTCCATCATTTAGTCTAAATTAAAGAGTTCATTTAGTAACATCCTACCATTGGTAATAAAACCAGTTAATAGAGAATTATTTTAAAGGTGGGAGTAATTCATTAAAATGAATCTAACTGACAGGCTGTCTGACTAAATTAATCTGACAGTATAATCCAAACTACTGAATCAGTTAAGATATTAATTTATGCTACCAATATTAGCATCTTTGTTTAAACCATTTTCAAGCAAATGTCTCTCCAATCTGTAAATCAGTTCCTTTTTAAATTAGTGTTTCCATTTGCTTTGGGTAAATACCCAGTCATTAAATTATTGGATCATAGGGCATTTCTATTTTTAAATTTTTGAGGAATCTCCATACTGTTTTCCATAGTGTCTGTACCAATTTATATTCCCAAGAGCAGGACACAAGCATTCTTTTTTCTTCACATACTCCCCAACACTTGTTATTTTTCTTATTCCCTTTTTTTTATTATATTATGTTAGTCACCATTCAGTACTTCATTAGTTTTGTTTTTTTTTTAATTTTATTATGTTATGTTAGTCACCATACAATACATCATTAGTTTTTGATGTGGTGATCCACGATTCATTGTTTTCATATAACACCCAGTGCTCCATGCAGTACATGCCCTCCTTAATAACCATCATCGGGCTAACCCATCCCCTCTAAAACCTTCAGTTTGTTTCTCTGAGAAACTTCATTAGTTTTTGATGTACTGTTCCATGATTCATTGTTTTATCTTTTTTTATTTTAACCATCCTGAGAAGTGTAAAGTGATATCTCATTGTGGTTTGATTTGCAATTCCCTGATGATTAGTGATGCTGAGCATCTTTTCATGTGTCTGTTTTCCATCTATATGTCTTCTTTGGAAAAATGTGTATTCAGGTCCTCTGCTTATGTTTTCCATCTATATATTTTCTTTGGAAAAATGTATATTCAGGTCCTCTGCCTATATTTTAATTAGATTTTTTGGTGTTGATTATATAAGTCTTTTATATATTTTGGATATTAGCCTCTTATCAAATGTTTCATTTGCAAATATCTTCTCCCATTCAGTAGATTGTCTTTTCTTCTTGATGGTTTCCTTTCCTATAAATAATCTTTTTATTTAGATGTAGAGGAAACATTCCTCAACATAATAAAGGCCATATGCGAAAAACCCACAGCTAACATCATACTCAATGGTGAAAAACTTAAGAGTTTTTTCTCGAAGATCAGGAACAAGACAAGGATGTACATTCTCACCATGTTTATTCAAAATAATACTGGAGGACCTAACTGCAGCAATCAAACAAGATCAAAAAATAAGAGGCATTCATACTGGTGAGGAAGAAGTTCAACTGTCACTATTTGCAGATGACATAATAGTATACATATAAAACCCTAAAGATGCCACCAAAAAAGCTATCAAAATAAATGAATTCAATAAAGTTACAGGATACTAAATGAATATACAGAAATTGTTAGGGTTTCCATGTACTAAAATGGAGGAGCTTTAAGAGAAATAAGAAAACAATCCCATTTAAAATTGCACCAAAAAGGATAAAACACCTAGGAATAAAGTTAACCAAAGAGGTGAAAGATCTTTACTCTGAAAACTATAAAACACTAATGAAAGAAATTAAAGATGACACAAACGAATAGAAAGATACTCCATGCTCATGGGTTGGAAGAATCAACATTATAAAAACGTCCACACTACCCAAAGCAATCTACAGATTAAATGCAATTCCTATCAAAATACCAACAGCATTTTTCACAAAACTTAAACAAGTAATATTAAAGTTGGTATGGAACCGAAAAAGACTGAATATCCAAAGCAATCTTGAGAAAGAAAAACAAAGGAGGTATCACAATTCCAGGTTTCAAGATACATTACGAAACTGTAGCAATCAAAACAGTATGGTACTGGCACAAAAATAGGCATATAGGTCAATGAACAAAAAAAAGAGTCCAGAAATAAGCCCACATTTATAGGGTCAATTAATCTACAACAATGAGGCAAAAATATGCAATGGGAAAAAGACAGTCTCTTCAATAAATGGTGCTGGGAAAACGAGACAGCTACATGCAAAAGAATAAAACCATACACAAAAATAAACTCAAAATGGATTAAAGGCCTAAATGTGAGACCTGAAACCATAAAAATCCTAGAACACAGACAGTAATTAGCTACAGGAAAATTTGTCTAGAAATACCTTCTAAGGCAAGGAAAACAAAAGCAAAAATAAACTATTGAGACTCTTCTCAAGAGTTTTTGATTCATTGAAAATATATGTCTTTATGTAGCATGTGGTTTGATCTTCATAATCCCAGGCTGCAAAAAAGAAGGAAAGAAAAAGAAAAAGAAAAAGAAAAAAAGAAAAAGAAAAAGAAAGAAAGAAAGAAAGAAAGAAAGAAAGAAAGAAATAGAAAGAAAGAAAGAGAGAGAGAGAGAGAGAAAAGGAAAAAAAATGTATTCTTATTGGCAAAATCAGTTATAGCAAGTTTGTGGCTCAGAACCAACCCCCACACCTAGAAATGTAACTAAAGCTAATAGCTGCATAAGAATCATTAACAAATCAAAGTTGCCTTCTCCTTCCTCTGCCTTTATCAACAATTGGGTACATCAACCCCACCTATGCCATTGGTGTATTATTGTATATTTAGCAAGGTACATTTATATCAACTCTCCTATATGTTCATAACAACCAAGTCTGCAAGTAGATGAAATATATTTATATTCTCACTTACTAGATAAGGAAATAGACAAGGAGATAATGTATTCATGTATTCAACAAATATTTAAACACACGAAGGAACACAGGGAATATGCTAAAGCTCTAGAAATACAAATATGCAAAAAACATAATCCACACTAAGGGCTTATGATGAAGAAAGAATAAACATAGAAAAATAAAAGATAAACATAAAAAACAGATAAACAAATAAAACAGATAAACATAGAAAAATAAAAACAACCATTTAGGGAGACCTTTATATGATGTATCAAATAGCTTACATACAATATCTCCTTTAAATTTCACAACACAGCAAGATAATTTTACAGTTAAGAAAAATAAAAATTTGGAGAGGTCAGCAATTAGCTCTAAGTCTTATAGCACAAGATCATATTTGCATCCTCACTGCACGATTCAAAAGCTTGACTTCGAGAATAATGATTAGTGCAACAATGAGTTCTATATGTGCTGATAAAAGAACAGAGTACAATGGGAACTTCGGTTGTGGTGGCAAAAAATTCAGGGGAAGGTGGAAAAGGAGGTTTTATAGAAAAGAGCTTTTATCAGTATGGTAGGTGGAATTTTGAAAATGATCCCTGCCCAAAATTCTATGTCCTAATTCCTATAACCTGTAGATATAATGACATATTGCTCACACAATTAGGTTAAGTTATATGACAAAGTTGATCCCAAGATAGGGAAATTATCCAGATGAGGCAGATCAAATCATATGAGTTCTTAAAAGCAAAGAGCTTTCTCTGGCTGGTGGCAGAAAAGGAAGTCAGAGATATTCTAAGCATGAGATGGATGTAATGTGTCATTACTGACTTAAAGATGGGGAGGGCCACATGATTAGGAGGTTGGGCAGCCTCTAGAATTTGAGGGCAGTTCCCAGCTGACAGCCAGCAAGAAAAGAAGGACTTCAGTCATACAAACACAAGGAACTGAATTCTGCCAACAATTTGAATGAACCTGGAACAGATTCTTGCCCGGAGCCTTCAGCTAAGAACAGACTGGACACCTTGATTTCAGCCTTGTGATACCTCAGTATAGAATCCGACTGAGTCCATCCAGGCTTTTATAAAACTACAGAACATGACAACCAGAAAACAATTAATAAAATGTCAATAGTAAGTCTTTACCTTTCAATAATTACTTTAAATGTAAATGGATTAACTTCTCCAATTAAAAGATGTAGAATGACTGAATGGATTACAAAAAATAAGATCAAACAATATGCTGCCTACAAAAGACTCATTGTAGCCTTAAAGACGCAACTTTTATTAGCTGCCTCCCTTTGTGTTTTACCTCCCTATTCCCCTACTGTGCCTCCAAAATAAACCACTTACACTCAAAACCTTGTCTCAGGGTCTGCTTCTAGAGCAGCCAGACTAAAACAGTAGATAATGTGTACAAAGGCAGAGAAGCCTGAAGTGATGGGACTTAGAAGTAGTATGTTGGGAAGCGACTGGGCCAGAATATGAAGCATCTGGTATGCTCTCCTGATTACTCAGAGACCACTTTGGAGGTCAGTCAATGTGGCAGAGGTGCCTGCCAACTTCTTCCTTAGTAACGGAAACGCTGGTTATATTTCCAGCTGAAAAATTCCAGCTCCCAATCTCCTTGGGAATTGGGATGGCCTATTAAAGAAAGGGATAGGGATGGCCTATGAAAGAAAAGCAAAATTCTTACTGGACCTCCTCAGAAATCCCTTTTACCTCTGTGCCCTTCCTCCTTCCTGTTTAACAGGAAAGCAGGCACAATAGCTGAAGCTCCAGCAGCCATCTTGGGACCGCGAGGAAAAGAACAAAAGAACTGCAGAGACTTTGGCCCGGAATTCTTGAGTCAATAACCCAACATCAACAACTACCCATCTCAGACTTACTGTTACATGAAAAATAGAAGAAAAAAACTTGCAAGGTGCTGATGTTATATCTATCTCTGTTACTAGCTAAGCATAGTTCATAATGGATAAAGTGACAGATCTGGAAAAGGAATTTGGATCTTGATTATTTGTCTAATGTTGTGACACAACAAGGTCATAGAGATTTATCCCAACTTGCCATGCAACCAGAGAAATACACCATAAAATCTCAGGACATAGTTTAGCAACAACAGCAAACTTAGCAAGAAATCTCAGGACACTTTGCAGAAATATCAACAAAGCCTTCCAAATTTTAATTATGAAACTTCCATGCCAACTTTATATTGCCATTTCATATTTACTTACATGGAACCTTTTGTGTTTTCCAAGTTATTTCCAGGAGTGTTAATGAGGCACTAAGGGACCACCTTTGGTGGTCTCTGCATTGTTTGATAATGCCAACAACACAAATGTCATTTCAACAACATTGAAAAATAACTTACCATGTTCTAAGATCTTTAATTATATTGAAAAGAACCCCCTCCAACAAAGAAACAAAGCAATACTACTTTTACTACTACTCTGAAAAGGATAAATATAGTTCATTGGTTTCTAATGCATGGGGGAGTATATTTCTAGCACAACATCTTACTACTACCTCCAATCACACAAAAGAAGAGTTGCAGTAACACATACATTTTGGCACATGTTTAGATAGATAGATAAGATTGTTCTATGTTATATCATAATGCAAAAAAACCCTACTATTTCACTAACATTTGCCCAAGTTATCTTTTGCTGCATTCGTGTCATCAAATTCGATAAATGGCTCCAAGTCATGCATTGTTATTTTCCTTTGTGTATTAATGTTTGTGTTTCTGTTACTTCAGAGGGATCTGATATTAAAAGCAAGAAGGAAAAATGAGCAGAAGAACCTTGTGCCACCCAGAGCAGATATCTGAAGTTCCTTAATATTAAAAGATATTTATCAAATATATTGCCAGTAGGCTTAGAAACATACCCATGGAAATATGCTATCTGTTGATCTAAAAGCATTTCTCCTATATATGAGATCATTTGTATAAATGACACTTGGAATGGCATAAATATATTTCCTCTCTGCCTCTCATATTTATTCAATTTAGAAATCCCAACAAGCCTTTATTCTTTTCAACATTGCAACATTAATATTGATATGAAAAGACATGATGATATTTCTGCTTCATGCTTCAGTCCTAAGAAACTGTTCCAGAGTTGTACAAACTTTTCTGATCTCGTTACCTTTGTGACTTTAAACGGTATTAAATAAGGAATGCCAGGGTCAATTCAACCTAGAGCCATTTAGAGAGATGCTCCTGCCCCAAACTAGAGAAAATTCATTGTCAAGAAAAGTAGTGCCATGCTCTGAGGCACAAATGAATGGTAATCAAATGAAAGAGAGGAAAGAAATAAAAGGGATTCAAGAAGAGGTTTTGTAAATGAAATCCAATCTGAAGGATTAAATTCATCCTAAGGAGGTTTATTATTTCTTTGATTCTATGATAAGAACAATTTTTAAGAAGCCATTAGCAATACAATAATCCTTCTGAGGAGGTGAAAATCACTACATTTAATTGTCAGACACATCCCATTTTCAGGAAGTAAATGTGAGGGGGGGAATAAGATAGAAAATAACTAAGAAGAAATATGGTACTTATCAGACTTTGTCTTCCCTGGCTGTGCTCAATTTCAGGCATTGATGTGTCCAACTGCTCACTCAGCTGCTTGCCGCATTTGGTAGCTATTAGAATCTCACATCCTTACCTCAAAGTCTGAGGTGCCCACTGAGCTGTGCCATACTCTCCTTCCAGCTCATGCATCTGTTCTTTCTGAATTTGCCCTACAGTTCCTCCACATGACATAGCAGCCTGCTCTCCATTCTGGTACAGCTGACAAAGCCCCACGGACAACCTTGTCTACCTCCACTCCTGCCTGTCTCAGGTGCTGCCTGAGAAACATACAAGTGTGGTCCTGACCAGCAACAGCAGCAGCAGCCAGAAACTCATTAGAAATGCAGATCTGCACTACACTCCCTCAGCCCCAGCCCAGACCCATTAAATCAGAAACTCTGAGGGTGACATTGTAAAAAGCCTTCCAGATGATTCTGATGAAGGCTAAAGTGTGAAAACCACTGATCTAAATCATTTCAATATTTCCCAGAGTTTTGTTATCAAATGGGAAATTCCCTCTGTAAAATAAAATAAATGGACTGGCATCTATTAGCAAGAGTAGCTAATACTTATTGAAGTATTGCTATAAGCCAAGTACTGTTTTAAGCTCTTTACAAGTTTTAAACTCATTTAGTCCTCACAAGAACCTGATGACGTAGTTACTGTTATAATTTTTCCCATTTACACTTTGAAAAAGGAAGCAAAGGGGCCCCTGGGTGGCTCAGTTGCTAATCGTCTGCCTTCGGCTCAGGTCATGATCCCAGGGTTCTGGGATCGAGCCCCACATCAGGCTCCCTGCTTGGCAGGAAGCCTGCTTCTCCCTCTCCCACTCCCCCTGCTTGTGTTCCCTCTCTGGCTATCTCTCTGTGTCAAATAAATAAATAAAATCTTTAAAAAAAAAAAAAAGAAAAGAAAAAGGAAGCAAAGAGGTTCATTTGTCAAAACACAAAGATACTAAGTAAAGAAGCTGGATTCAAAAACACTATCTGCTCCAGAGACTGGGCTCTCAGATACTTGGCTACACAGCCCCTGACCTCCTGCGCATCTCCGAGTCACATGAGGGATTCCCATAAAGAGTACCAGGCACCCTGAGGGGGCGGAGCAAGATGGCAGAGGAGTAGGAGACCTGAATTTCGTCTGGTCTCAGGAATTCAGCTGAATAAGGATCAAACCATTCTGAACACCTACAAACTCAACAGGAGATCGAAGAAAAGAATAGCAACAAGTCTCTGAACAGAAAACCGACCACTTTCTGGAAGGTAGGACGTGCAGAGAAGTGAATCCAAGGCAATATTCAGGCGGATAGACGGCGGGGGAGGGGGCCTCCGTCGGCCGCTACCGGCAAGTGATAGAGCCACGGAGCACAAAATCGGAACTTTTAGAAGTTGGCTCCGCTGAGGGACTTCACTCCAGTGGCTAAGCTGGGGGTGGAACCCTCGTGGGACAGTGTGGTCTCAGGACCCTCGGGGTCACAAGAAGACCGGGGGTGCCTGAGTGCAGCAGAGCTCCCAGGTATTAGAGGGGGGAAGCCGGCTGCAGAGACAGAGCCGAGGCATGGGCTCTCAGCTCGGGGTTGCCATAAACTGTGATCCACGGCCCAGTCGGGCCACTGCTCCTCCAGCAGGGACCCAAGAAGCAGCAGAGCCGGGGAAACTCCCCTTCCTCCCCTGGGAGGAGCGGCACGGGAGTGCACCGCAGGGATCTGCTGGGTTTGGAGACTCCACACGGGGTCGGGTGCCAGAGATAGAAGCGCTCGGTCACAGGCCGGGTGAGCACGCAGTGCGGCTGGAGACCGGGGAGATGGGAGTGAATGACTGCTTTTCTCTGGGGGCACACTGAGGAGCGGGTCCCCGAGTTCTCGGCTCCTCTGGGCGGAGATTGGGAGGCCGCCATTTTCACTCTCGTCCTCCAAAGCTGTACCGAGAGCTTGCAGGGAACAAAAGCTCCGGAGAGCAAACCCAAGCAGATTGCTTAGCCCAGATTGACAAGGGCGGGGCAATTCCACTTCTGGCAAAGACATTTGTGAACCATGGCAACAGGCCCCTCCCCCAGAAGATCAGCACGAACAGTCAGCCAAGATCAAGTTTACCGATCAAGGAGAACGGGAGAACTCCAGCGCTAGGGGAATACTGCACATATAATTCATGGCTTTTTTTACCATGATTCATTAGTCTTTCAAAGTTAATTTTTTTTAAACAGTTTTTTCTTGGAATTTTTCTTTTTCCCTATTTCAACCAACATCTTATCAATCCCTTTTCTAAAAAAAATTTTCATTTTTCATTTTTAGAGTCATATTCTATCCCTTCATAGTAGTTACCCTTATTTTTGGCATATATATATATATAAGTTGTTCTCTCTTTAAAATTTTGAGATACAGTTTCTTCTAACAAATCAAAATATACCCTAAATCACTAGTGTATGGCTTTGTTCTAGTCTCCTGCCTAATCACATTCTCTCCCTTTTTCTTTTTTTTTTAAATCTTACTCTTTTTTCAAACAACTGCTTATCTTAATTCCTTTTATAAAATCTTTTATAATTTTCATCTTTACAATCATATTCCATCCCTTCATTGTATCAACCCTTATTTTGTACATATGTAAGTCTTTCTTTCTTTAAAATTTAGGAGGCACTTTCTTCTAACACACCAAAATACACCCAAATTCTAGTGTGTGGCACTGATCTATTAACTAGCCTGATCATATTTGATCATATTCTGTTTTTTTTGTTTTGTTCTGTTTTTGTTTTTATCTTTCTCATTTTCTTTTTTTTTTTTATCTCTTTCTTTTTTCTTTTTTCCCTTTCTTTTCCCCTGGTTGCAGGTCTTTTCTGATTTGTTTAGAGTATATTTTCTGGGGCCATTGTTAACCTGTTAACATTGTGTTCTCTCATTCATCTATTCTCCTCTGGACAAAATGACAAGACGAAAAAAATCACCTCAGCAAAAAGAACAAGAGGTAGTACCGTCTGCCAGGGACCTACTCAATAGGGACGTTAGTAAGATGTCGGACCTAGAGTTCAGAATCATGATTTTAAAGATACTAGCTGGGCTTGAAAAAAGCATGGAAGTTATTAGAGGAACCCTTCCTAGACAAATACAAGAACTAAAATCTAACCAAGTTGAAATCAAAAAGGCTATTAATGAGGTGCAATCTAAAATGGGGGCATTAACTGCTAGGATAAATGAGGCAGAAGAGAGAATTAGCGATATAGAAAACCAAATAATGGAAAATAAAGAAGCTGAGAAAAAGAGAGATAAACAACTACTGGATCACGAGGGCAGAATTCGAGAGATAAGCGATACCATAAGATGAAACAACATTAGAATAACTGGGATCTCAGAAGAAGAAAGAGAGAGAGGGGCAGAAGGTATATTGGAGCAAATTATAGCAGAGAACTTCCCTAATGTGGGGAAGGAAACAGACATCAAAATCCAGGAGGCACAGAGAACCCCTCTCAAAATCAATAAAAATGGGTCAACACCCCGACATCTAATAGTAAAACTTACAAGTCTCAGAGACAAAGAGAAAATCTTGATAACAGCTCAGGAGAAGAGATATGTAAACTATAATGGTAGAAACATTAGATTGGCAACAGACCTATCCACAGAGACCTGGCAGGCCAGAAAGGACTGGCATGATACCTTCAGAGCACTAAACGTGAAATATATGCAGCCAAGAATACTACATTCAGCTAGGCTGCCATTGAAAATAGAAGGAGAGATAAAAAGCTTCCAGGACAAACAAAAACTAAAGGAATTTGCAAACACGAAACCAGCCCTACAGGAAATATTGAAAGGGGTCCTCTAAGCAAAGAGAGAGCCTAAAAGCACAGAGCAGAAAGGAACACAGACAATATACAGTAACAGTCACTTTACAGGCAATACAATGGCACTAAATTCATACCTTTCAATAGTTACCCTGAATGTAAATGGGCTAAAGGCCCCAATCAAAAGACACAGGCTATCAGAATGGATTAAAAAACAAGACCCATCGATATGCTGTCTGCAAGAGACTCACTTGAGACCCAAAGACACCCCCACATTGAAAGTGAGGGGGTGGAAAACCATTTATCATGCTAATGGACACCAAAAGAAATCTGGGGTGGCAATCCTTATATCAGACAAATTAGATTTTAAAACAAAGACTGTAATAAGAGATGAAGAAGGACACTATATCCTACTTAAACGGTCTATCCAACAAGAAGATCTAACAACTGTAAATATCTATGCCCCTAACATGGGAGCAGCCAATTATATAAGGCAATTAATAACAAAAGCAAAGAAACACATTGACAACAATACAATAATAGTGGGGGACTTTAACACCCCCTGACTGAAATGGACAGATCATCTAAGCAAAAGATCAACAAGAAATAAGGACTTTAAATGACACACTGGACCAAATGGACTTCACAGACATATTCAGAGCATTCCATCCCAAAGCAACGGAATACACATTCTTCTCTAGTGCCCATGGAACATTTTCCAGAATTGATCACATCCTAGGTCACAAATCAGGTCTCAACTGGTATCAAAAGATTGGGATCATTCCCTGCATATTTTCAGACCACAATGCTTTGAAACTAGAACTCAATCACAAGAGGAAAGTTGGAAAGAACTCAAATACATGGAGGCTAAAGAGCATCCTACTAAAGAATGAATGGGTCAACCAGGAAATTAAAGAAGAATTTAAAAAGTTCATGGAAACCAATGAAAATGAAAACACAACTGTTCAAAATCTTTGGGATACAGCAAAGCAGTCCTAAGAGGAAAGTATATAGCAATACAAGCGTTTCTCAAGAAACAAGAAAGGTCTCAAATACACAACCTAAGCCTACACCTAAAGGAGCTAGAGGAAAAACAGCAAATAAAGCCTAAGCCCAGCAGGAGAAGAGAAATAATAAAGACCAGAGCAGAAATCAATGAAACAGAAACCAAAAGAACAGTAGAACAGATCAACGAAACTAGGAGCTGGTTCTTTGAAAGAATTAACAAGATTGATAAACCCCTGGCCAGACTTATCAAAGAGAAAAGAGAAATGACCCAAATCAACAAAATCACGAATGAAAGAGGAGAGATCACAACCAACACCAAAGAAATACAAACAATTATAAGAACATATTATGAGCAACTCTATGCCAGCAAATTAGATAACCTGGAAGAAATGGATGCATTCCTAGAGATGTATCAACTACCAAAATTGAACCAGGAAGAAATAGAAAACCTGAACAGACCTATAACCACTAAGGAAATTGAAGCACTCATCAAAAATTTCCCAAAAAACAAAAGCCCAGGGCCAGATGGCTTTCCAGGGGAATTCTACCAAACATTTAAAGAAGAATTAATACCTATTCTCCTGAAACTGTTCCAAAAAATAGAAATGGAAGGAAAACTGCCAAACTCATTTTATGAGGCCACCATTACCTTGATCCCAAAACCAGACAAAGACCCCATCAAAAAGGAGAATTACAGACCAATATCCTTGATGAACAATGGATGCAAAAATTCTCACCAAAATACTAGCCAATAGGATCCAACAGTACATTAAAAGGATTATTCACCATGACCAAGTGGGATTTATCCCTGGGCTGCAAGGCTGGTTCAACATATGCAAATCAATCAATGTGATACAATATATTAACATAAGAAAGAACAAGAATCATATGATCCTCTCAATAGATGCAGAAAAAGCATTTGACAAAGTACAGCATCCTTTCTTGATCAAAACTCTTCAGAGTTTAGGGATAGAGGGTACATACCTCAATATCATAAAAGCCATCTATGAAAAACCTACAGCGAATAAATTTCTCAATGGGGAAAAGCTGAGAGCTTTCTCCCTAAAGTCAGGAACGCAGCAGGGATGTCCACTATCACCACTGCTATTCAACATAGTACTAGAAGTCCTAGCCACAGCAATCAGACAACAAAAAGAAATCAAAGGCATCCAAATCGGCAAAGAGGAAGTCAAACTCTCACTGTTTGCAGAGGATATGATACTGTATGTCGAAAACCCAAAAGACTCCACCCGAAAACTGCTAGAACTCATATGGGAATTCAGTAAAGTGGCAGGATATAAAATCAGTGCACAGAAATCAGTGGTATTCCTATACACCAACAACAAGACAGAAGAGAGACAAATTAAGGAGTCGATCCTATTTACAATTGCACCCAAAACCATAAGATACCTAGGAATAAATTTAACCAAAGAGGCAAAGGATCTGTACTCTGAAAACTATAAAATACTCATGAAAAAAATTGAGGAAGACATAAAGAAATGGAAAAACGTTCCATGCTCTAGGATTGGAAGAACAAACATTGTGAAGATGTCAATGCTACCTAGAGCAATCTACACAATCCCCATCAAAATACCATCCACTTTTTTCAAAGAAATGGAACAAATAATCCTAAAATTTGTATGGAACCAGAAGAGACCCCAAAGAGCCAGAGGAATGTTGAAAAAGAAAAGCAAAGCTGGCAGCATCACAATTCTGGACTTCCAGCTCTATTACAAAGCTGTCAT
Organism: Zalophus californianus; assembly: GCF_009762305.2. Taxonomy (NCBI): domain Eukaryota; kingdom Metazoa; phylum Chordata; class Mammalia; order Carnivora; family Otariidae; genus Zalophus; species Zalophus californianus. The sequence goes on along the minus strand of NC_045599.1, from coordinate 47,254,315 downwards.
CATCAAGACAGTATGGTGCTGGCACAAAAACAGACACATCGATCAGTGGAACAGAATAGAGAGCCCATAAATGGACCCTCAACTCTATGGTCAACTCATCTTTGACAAAGCAGGAAAGAATGTCCAATGGAAAAAAGACAGTCTCTTCAACAAATGGTGTTGGAAAAATTGGACAGCCACATGCAGAAGAAAGAAACTGGACCATTTCCTTACACTACACACACAAATAGACTCCAAATGGTTGAAAGACCTAAACGTGAGACAGGAGTCCATCCAAATCCTAAAGGAGAACACAGGCAGCAACCTCTTCGACCTCAGCTGCAGCAACTTCTTCCTAGAAACATCGCCAAAGGCAAGGGAAGCCAGGGCAAAAATGAACTATTGGGATTTCATCAAGATAAAAAGCTTTTGCAGAGCAAAAGAAACAGTCCACAAAACCAAAAGACAACCGACAGAATGGGAGAAGATATTTGCAAATGACATATCAGATAAAGGGCTAGTATCCAAAATCTATAAAGAACTTATCAAACTCAACACCCAAAGAACAAATAATCCAATCAAGAAATGGGCAGAAGACATGAACAGACATTTTTCCAAAGAAGACATCCAAATGGCCAACAGACACATGAAAAAGTGCTCAACATCGCTCGGCATCAGGGAAATCCAAATCAAAACCTCAATGAGATACCACTTCACACCCGTCAGAATGGCTAAAATTAACAAGTCAGGAAACCACAGATGTTGGCGGGGATGCGGAGAAAGGGAAACCCTCCTACACTGTTGGTGGGAATGCAAGCTGGTGCAACCACTCTGGAAAACAGTATGGAGGTTCCTCAAACAGTTGAAAATAGAGCTACCACACGATCCAGCAATTGCACTACTGGGTATTTACCACAAAGATACAAATGTAGGGATCCGAAGGGGTACGTGCACCCCGATGTTTATAGCAGCAATGTCCACAATAGCCAAACTGTGGAAAGAGGCAAGATGTCCATCTACAGATGAATGGATAAAGAAGAGGTGGTATATATACACAATGGAATATTATGTAGCCATCAAAAGGAAAGATATCTTGCCATTTGCAACGACGTGGATGGAACTGGAGGGTGTTATGCTGAGTGAAATAAGTCAATCAGAGAAAGACATGTATCATATGACCTCACTGATATGAGGAATTCTTAATCTCAGGAAACAAACTGAGGGTTGCTGGAGTGGTGGGGGGTGGGAGGGAGGGGTGGCTGGGTGATAGACATTGGGGAGGGTATGTGCTATGGTGAGCGCTGTGAATTGTGCAAGACTGTTGAATCACAGATCTGTACCTCTGAAACAAATAATGCAATATATGTTAAGAAAAAAAGAAGAAGAAGAAGATAGCAGGAGAAGAATGAAGGGGAGTAAATCGGAGGGGGAGACAAACCATGAGAGATGATGGACTCTGAGAAACAAACTGAGGGTTCTAGAGGGAGGGGGGTGGGGGGATGGGTTAGCCTGGTGATGGGTCTTAAAGAGGGCACGTATTGAATGGAGCACTGGGTGTTATACGCAAACAATGAATCATGGAACAGTACATCAAAAACTAATGATGTATGGTAATTAACATAACAATAAAAAACTTAAAGAAGAGAAAAAAAAAAAAAAGAGGCCCCAGTACCAAGAAAAGGAAAAAAAAGAGTACCAGGCACCCTAACAGTAAGGAACTTTAACATAGGCTTACGAAGTCCTCAACACAAAAACCTGAGGTAAGCATTAATGGTCCAATTTCCCAAAAGAATAGAAATAAGGGAAGTCTCCTTAATCTGAACTTTGTTGATTTGGAAATTTGGCTAAAGTTTATCTAATATTTAATGAATGTGAAGTAATATTTTCCCTTATGAATTTTCAGACTTCTGCTTACAAGAAAGGGAGTCCAATTTAAACATGAATCACATTTTATAAACCAAGGACCCCAAAAATGTACATCCCCTTCCTGGTGCATTTGGTCCTAAAAAAAAAAAAAAAAACCTGAACTGTCTGCTATTTATCCTGTATCAAACACTCGCCGTCAAAAGAAGTAATATTAGAAGTGGCAGTCTAGGGGCACCTGGGTCGTTCAGTTGATTAACCTTCTGACAGGTTTTGGCTCAGGTCATGGTCTCGTGGGTGGTGAGATCGAGCCCTAATTCGGGCTCCACAATCAGCCCAGAGTCCGACTGAAGATTCTCTCCCTCTGCCCCTGCCCCTGCCCCTCCCCCTCCCCATGTGTGCGTGGGCACTCTCTTTCCCCTCCCCCCAACAAATAAATAAATCTTTTTTTAAAAAAGAAGAAGAAGTGACAGTCTATAGGGAAGAGATCAGGAGAAACAGCCTGAAGACTCCACTCCTGGTGAACTTGGGTCAGAGACCTAAGGGGTGGGGGTGGGTGACATACAGCGCCGTCTGGCCACAAAGCTGACAGTACTGTTTCTATAGGGACATTGGAAGCAAACTCTGATGACACTAGTACCAACATGAAGCATGCTCCTCATATCTGCACAGAACTAAGCGTAGGGCTCCAGGAAGGCTACCGTGTGGTACCCATGGGGCACCAAAGCACTGAGCAGAAGCAGCAGCGTCACCAGGCAGACGCGACCCACCCTGGGGGGGGGGGGGACAGTGATTCCCAGGAGAAATGGCTCCTCTGCGGGCTCTTCTGGCAGCTTCCTCAACAGCAGACACCTGAGCAGCAGGCCCTGAAGAGTGTGCCAAAGGAAGACAAGAGGAAATGGCAGGTGCCATTCCTGAGCTGAGGAAAAGTGAGCCACCAGAGCACGTCCCGGAAAAGAACTGACGTGGGAAGTGGGGGTGAGGGGATGGGGAGGTAATTGGGTCCAAAACTCCTGCATCAGCAAGAAAAGTTATACTGAGGAAATTTCAAGTTATATATTTATACTGAACTCTTAGATTCCTTCTGTAAGTTATATCATATCCCTTTCGGGAAAATTCAGTTTTTAAATCATTCCAATAGTTCCCTTAAAATAACTGTGATGTTTAACTTTCAGATTAGTGATTGTTGAATTTTTACTATAACATGCAAAGTATAGCGTTATCCTTTAACTTGTCTACTTCACCTGATTTTATATCTGCACTATAAAATTATCTATTTTCTAAAATGCTTTAAGGTATATTTCCTTAAAAAAGAAAAAGAAAATTGAACTGTTTACTATGACCCATTTGCCTTTCTCCATCATAGTGAACTATTTATTGAGTGTACTTTATATGCTGCAATATCTTACTCTACTCTCCCCAAAAAACTATAAATCATTTAAAATAAAGAAATTATATTAATTGGTAACATATTTGACACATGGGAGACTTGGAGACCTTTAAAAATGCTGTTTAATTAATTTCATAATGCAAAAAAAAAATTAACAAATGGAAAGAATAGCCTGGTGATGGGTATTAAGGAAGGCATGTACTGCACAGAGCACTGGTTGTCATGCGCAGACAGTGAATCGTGGAACACCGCATCAAAAACTAATGATGTAATATATGGTGACTGACGTAACAATAAATAAATAAATAAATAAATAAATAAATAAATAAAATGGTGCGAAATACATTGTATTATGATTGCTTTGTGGCAAAGGGCCATCAAATTAATTCTAGCGTGATTTTTTTTTTTTCCTAGCATGACATTTTTTTTTCCACATCCTATGGTCAAGCAAGAAGGCTTGAATACTATGGTGTTTCAAATTATATTTCTAAATTATATTTCCTACGTCATTTCCAATTATATGGAAATAATTCCAAAGGATATTGTCTAAATAAGACTGTTTGGATCAGGTAGAAGTTTTCTTCTTTTGAAACATTGTTTTATTTAATCTATAGATGTGTAACTTCATACTAAGAGAGGTTTAAGTTTTCAGTTTCCAAATGCATTTCCTCAAAGTGCGAGCACAAATTAGTCCTTTGAAGCACTGAAGTCATATCCTACTTATCTCTGGAGTTATATAATCTGTTGTCTCTCCCCCACCCCAAATTTACCAGTTTCATCTACACAAAAAATTTACTGAGGCAGATTTGAAGGGAACTCGTTGGCATCTTTGATGGGTATACTAATGAACCCTGACTAGCTTAAAGTGGTATAGAATAGAAAGGGCTTTAACCTAATAAGCCCTTTTTAGTACCAAAAGGAACTTTCCACCAGCAGTTCTTCCTTGTGCTGTTTTAAGTTCTCACATCAGCCATCTACCATCTGGCTCATGGTCAGAAGGTACTATGCTAGCAATCTCAAATGCCTTCCGACCAGTCAGCTTTGGTAAAACAGAAAGCCCCTCTGCACCCCCTCGGATGCAACTGGTTTTCAAACATTGCCTCCAATTAGTCCTAGCTTCCCGTTTTTATTTATCTAGCCATTTGCAAAATTTTAGGGCTACTTGATCACTAGCCCTTGTCTCTTTTTGAAGGACCTGACAACTTTTCCCATGTGGCTTGAATCACAGGGACCTACACTGCATCATTTCTTAGCTCACTTACACTTAAAAAATTATCTTACTATTTTAGTCATTTTGTTTTAATGATTTTAGTTTCTGCTATAATCCTAACCTTAACACCAAGGTTTTTAACACTCTAACAACTGTTGCACTTATTGGACATGAAAGAAATAAGGCTTAAACTCACCTCAAAATAAAGTTCAAATGAAGCAAATGATCAGAGTTTAAAAGTTCAATGGTTGTGAACCACTAAAACTGCTATTTGTTGATGCCAGGCAGAGCTTTTTCCCTGGTACACACCTTTGTTCACACCTGTGGAAGTTACTACATAGAAAGTAACATTGTAACAGCCAAGAGTTTGCTGAGTTGTCACCAAGAGCTAGGTGCTGGGCCAAAGACTTTGCCTGCATTGTCTCTTTTGAAACAAATCACAGTCCTAAAAGGCAGCCACTTTTATCGCCAGTATTTTACAGAGCTGGAAACTGAGATATAAAATAGTTGTTAGCATTCCTAAGCCACACTTCCAGGTCGAGCATTTGATATGAACCCAGGTGTCTGGATCCAGTCTGCAGGCTCTAAATCTCTAGAGACTTAATACAACCCAAATCATACACAATTTTATTTTTGGAGGAACCCCAAATTTTCCAATATGTTGTTTCTATATTACAAAAATACCATGCACTCAGCACAATTTGCTTTAAAAAAAAAAAAAAGCATCTCATTTGATAAACGAAATATATAATGGAAAAATCTGTATTTCAAATGTTTGGAAAATAATTAGAGGCTATAAGGTGGTAAAAAAAGTTATAAATTTTTGATGGCATTCATATGAAGATGAAAATGCATTCACAAGAAATATTAGAGTAGATCAGAAAATGTGTGGGTTAGGTGTTTACATATTATACTAAAGAAATGAGTAATGAAACAATGAAGGCTAAATAAATAGATGGAGATCTATTTCAAGGGGAAATTTTTTTTAGTATATAAAACTGAAAAATATTTAGTCTTTTATGTATATACAAAAAATTTTACAAGAGAAAGACCAACTTTCCCAGGTTATGCCAATTATATCTCAATGAAACTAAGGGTGAGGGGGCAGGGGAGAGACCATCTTAAGAATCTTTTAAGAGGTGACAATTAGGAATTTAATGAGAAAAATGTGTGACAGGATCGACATGTTTCCCCGACCCAAGCTTCAAACCTGTTCAGCAAGGGTGTCATCCTCCTGACTATATTGGTAATCACGGACATGATCAGGAAAACTCTTCTGTCCACAGTCAGGAGTGCTGATAGTTTGTTTTTACTCCTAGCTACTGTGCAAATCCTCTCTAAAAATATTTTACATGTGGAGGGCCAAACCTTGTTTAAAAACCAGTGATATGGAAGCTACTGTTTTCAAGACAGTTCATCCTTAAACTCTTCTTAGTTAAAAGTTCTTCCTTATTTTTAGTTGAAATGTACTTCCCTGCAACATCTGTCTATCCATCCTTGCTCTGCATTCTGCAGCATGAGTTAGGCTGCTGGGTGGAGAGGAACCACTGTGTGGTGATGAATGAACCACAGCCTGATGTGTAAAAATTGCTTGCAGCAGGGTGGTCCTTACACACGAGGCAAGACATCACCATTACATGTTAGTTGTGAATTTCTTTCTCCAGAAGAATGTACCACCGTATGTGACTTGGGAAGAAATGTCCTAAGAATCACCTCCCCTGCCACAAAAGTAAGCACATGACCCAAGCTGGTTAAACAATATATTCTGTTGCCCTGGATCACCAGTCCTTTTCAGGGTACAGATACTGCGAGGGAAGGAGGGAGCCTCCCCCATGCTGAGACCGCAAGCCACGCCTGAGAACTGTCCTGTGCAGAGCCCAAACCTGAACGTACCACCAAGGAACCAGTCCCCATTATTTGAAACTCTGGATACCTTCAGCTACGCCTTCCTCCTTTGGACTTTCTGGTTAAATGAACCAATGAGTTCTTTTTTAAAAACTTATTTGAGTTGAAGTTGGTATTTTCGACCACCTTCAACCAAAAGAGTTTTGCCGAACACATCCCAAAGGAGCATATTTCTCCTTCCTCACAAGTTTTCCTAATGTCGACCCTCACTGGAAGGGAAATGCTAGCAGGAGTGCTGGTGGGTGGAATAAGCCAAGTATAGAGAGATTAGAAGCTGAATGGTTGGCACAGTAGAGAACTGGAAAGGCAAGAGATGAAGAACTGTCTCCTGAACCTACCCTAACTTATGCAGAAACTTGCCTGCATGATAAGATTTCTGGAGTATTAAGAGGCACCATTAACCAATAAAAAGATCCTGCTGTTCCAAAGTCCCTTTACAAAGGAATAAGGCTTTCATTCGAAAACTAGAGATAAACTGCTAATATCTCTGGCAAGCTCCAGTGGGAAGAGGTCAGGAATCACAAAAACACTAGGAAGAAGGCTGCTTTGAGGTGCCTGGTATATGGGAACTGTCTCTGCCCCCTTCAATTTTCCTGAAAACACATCCTGCTGTCACAGCCCAAGTCTCTGGAGCAGACAAAGAGGACTCCTGCCTACTGCTTATCTCCACTAGAGGATTTACATCTGGCTAATGATTTGGTGTTAATTAAATTTGCCCATAATGATTTTTAGAGGATTTTCAGGACAAATGTCACATCCCCAAATATTTCACTTGATAGTCCCAGAAAATTATGCTATACAAGTTTAATTTAAAAGTGTATATTAAGGAGGGCATGTGATGTGATGAGCACTGGGTGTTACACTAATGAACCACTGAACACTACATCAAAAACGAATGATGTACTATATGTTGGCTAATTGAATTTAAATTAAAAAATAACTAAAAATGTATACTAATTTTTAAAACATTAAACAGAGATAAATCTATCCATTGACAATCATTACATCTCAACTATAAGTAACTAAAAATGTGAAGTTTCACCCAAATGCATTGTCTCATCTAGTACTTTATGCCTCATCACAGATTTACCCTACCACAGCAGTGCTGCATATTTTGCTATGTCTTTCATCAGGGCAGCTGGAGAGTAAGTTACTAAATATGTGCTGGGAATAAACTGCCTTCCATCTATCAGATACTTCTGTTTCCCTTCTTACCTTCTGTGCTAAAAAGTCACTTCTACAAATATTCTCCGTGAAAGGTAGCAAAGAACTGAAATGACATTTCACTAGCGGTGAATCAGCATCTCTTCTCATTTAAACAGCCTAAGTTCTTCATACATATGACCTAAGTGCCTCCATATGGGGGAGAAGGGAGGCTTTAGGAACTGATGGTCCAGAGTGTGGGAAACACCAGGGCTGCCCTCCCTTTACTAACTCATCTGCCACTGAAGGCTTCAGTGGGTTTTCAGATGGAGAAAATCCTTGGGCAAGTCTGAATATAATATGAATACGATATGGCCTTGCTAACACTAAAAAAAAAAAAAATCCTCAGGCATTTGAGATGATTTCCAGAGCCACTAGCCTAATTTCTATCTGTATTAAGGAGGATTCTGTATTAAAGAAAATGGTTTGTGAGCAGTTCGCTAAAAAAAAAAAAAAAGTGGAGTGATTATGTTATAATCTTTGAACAAGTATAGAGGAGATTAAACTAATTATTGAGTGCTACCAAGTTCCAGGCACCAGGTAGGCACTGGGGACAAGAAGATGAGCAGCCCAGAAGGGTCCCTCTCCCCACAAAGCACACATTCCTGCCAGAGGTAATCTTCAGACATTGAACATTATTTACAGGGTGTTATAAAGCTAGTTAAAGAGATTGAGCAAGCTTCTTTGAGCAGGTAATAGTTGACCTGGATCTTGAAAGACTAGGGATTAACTAGCTGTGGGGGAGTAGGGAGGACTTTCCAGAGAGAGGGGAAAAATATGTACAAAAGCCCTATGGGGAGAAGGGGCACTGGTCACTCGAGGACGTGAGAGATCAGCAGGACCAAAGCATGGAGGTATGGAGTCAGGGGGTCAGGATGTGGGGAGGTAAATATGTCCTTGAAGGTCATGTTAAAGATTTTTTTAATATGCCTAAATTGAACATTCCCCTTAATCTGCTCAGCCTATAGATTCCTCCATCTCAATAAATGGCAACTTTATCTTGTTATTTGCTTGACATCATCTGTGATTCTTCTCTTTCATTCATATCCTATATGGATTGTAGCAAAACTTCATTCTATCTTCAAAATAAACTCTTTACTGGACTACTTCTCATCATTTTCACCATACTATCCCAGCCCAAGTCACCATCTCCTCACTCCTAGATTATTGAAATAGCCCTACTTTAAAGGTATTCCTATTTCTCCCATGACCCCCTAGAAGGATGCTCTCAAAACATGAGTCTCCAGAGCTCCCACGCCCACCCCCTGGTCTCTCCTTATTATGGCCCACACGATCTTACATAATCTGGTGTACTAGTAAGCCTCTGACTTCTTCATCCCCCATTTCTCTCCTCATTCCGTGTGCCCCAGACCCAATATCCCAGCTTTCCTTGAGAGGTAGACATGCTTCCCACTCAGGGCCTTTGCACTTGCTATTTGCTCTGCCAATATTCTCTTTCTTCAAATACCCAGATGGCTCTCAGCCTCACCTACTTCAAATCTTTGCTCAAATGTTGTCCTCTCAGTAAGGCTTTCCTTAACTATCCTATTTAGGGTTGCAAATCACTCTTCCCCTTTCCTTTACCTGGTTTATTTTTATCCCTAATAAATCACAGTAAATATTTGCCCTAATTTACTTTGTCCAACACACATGCTAGAATGTAAGCTCCATGAAGACAGAAATTTCTGTCAGGTGTGGTCCCTGTGGTATCCCTGGGGCCTGCTTCAGACATTTAGCATTCAATAAATATTTGATGAATGAAGGTCTTTATCCTAAGACCAATAGCAAGCCATTGAAAAGCTTTAAACATGAAGACTCATGATCAGATAGAAATTGTTAAGGTCTCTTCAGCTACCCATGAAAACAATGTTCTGGGAGAAGGGGGCTAGGTGTGCTGGGCAACAGTGGATGCCTGGGAGAAAATTAGCTTTTTTTCATTTCTAAGAAGAGTTAGTCCAGTGAAAAGAAGAAATGAGGCTCACTATCCTTGGTAAGGACTCCGTGTGGTAGCCAGCCTCCACGATGACCCCCACCCCTTATCCCAATGTTCCACACCACCCAGTATTCACATCTTTGTGAGGTCCCCTCCCGTATTGAATGGGGGTTAGCCCTGAGGGACAAATTAAGTATGACAGAGTGATGCCTTATGACCTTCAAGAGCAGGTTGTTTACCCTGGTGTTTTGGAATACTTGTCATTAGAACACTGAACGACCGTGTGTGAAGTTTTGCTACTCCAAGACCACCATGCTACAGAGATCACATGGAAAGACCACATGGAGAAGCCCTGAGACTACATACAGAGAACGATGACCTACCAACCTCCAGCTGTTCCAGGCTCCAGACATTTGAGTCAATCTAAGTGAAGCCCAATACCCTGGGAACAGAAGTGGGCTTGCCCACTGTGCCATATCTGAATTCCTAACCCTCAAAACCAAAACAAAAGTAGTACATTTGGGGACAGTGTGCTAAGCAGGACTAGATAATCGGAATGCTCAGTAAAGAGGAGTCCTTTTCAGTGGGATTTCAGCAACCAGGCATAAGTTCAGGGCTAAACAGCTTGAAGGACAGAATATCTCAAGATGCCTTCTGTGTTTAAGAGTCTAGCAAGGATGAGCAAAATGGATCACTTTAATAAAAGAAAAATGCAGCTGCATGAAGGTAGCTTTTAATCTGAACTGTCAAAAATGTAGCTGTCTGATTTTTCCCCAGACATATTTTTATTGCATCTAAGCCCTTCAAGAAGCTGACAACTTGCTTGATTAACTGAGAGAACTGGATTATCATGACACCTTCCTCTTCCAAACCCTCTGGAGTAGTTTAGAGCAGTATCTCCTGTTAGAGCATAAATGGGAATGAACATTGTCTTCTCTCAAGGACAGTGAGTTAATTGTTTGCTCTGAAGTTCATCAAGGAAATAACTGGAACTGTTATTTCAGGAATATTTGATGCCTAAACTCTTTATGCTTTTCCATATAAATCAAAGACTAAATTATTATATCGGAGACCTTAAATTGTAAATGGAAACAGTAGCAAGAACTCCCCCTTTTAAATCATAAACAGGGTGTCTGCAATAGATAAATTAAATGACAAAAAAAAAACCTAGTGAAGTTGCATTGAAACATGAAGACAGAAAGAAGGCAAAAGAGTTCTATATGGATATATCAAGATTTTACATAGAATCCAAGTATAGTTATTCTAGAAGTACTAATTAAGATGGCATCTTATAAAGCCTGTATCTGGAAAAAATCCCACGTGTGATAAACTTATGCCAGGTTGGTGTCCTGCCCCTTGCTCTTAGCCCTATGAAAAAAGGAAATGTGTCAAAATTCTCAAAATCTGAACCTTCTCAACCCACCCCCAAGCAACATTGACGCAATGTACACATTGTTCATATCTTGCTTTGATCATGATGATCTCTCCAAAGGTCATTAGGGACTTTGACTGTGTGTAAGGGTGCCTAAGCTATTGGTGAAAGCCTGTGATAGACATAGGGCAAAATTAAGAGGTCAACAGCCTAAAGGTTCCCCATCTCCTACAGACTACTTTCTTAGCAAGACACACAAAACCTTCTGTGAGCTCACCCTTGCTCACATCGCCAACATCATTTCTTGTTATAACTTCTCTAATCATCACTATCCTTACCCTGCCTCTACAACATACCTGTCTGGGCACATGCACACATGCACACATGTGCAATCTTTTTTTAAATTCATTTAAATTCAATTAGTCAACATATAGAACATCATTAGTTTTTGACGTAGTGTTCAATAATTCATCAGTTGCATATAACACACAGTGCTCATCACATCACGTGCCCTCCTTAATGCCCATCACCCAGTTACCCCATCCCCACACCCACCTCCCCTTCAGCAACCCTCCGTTTGTTTCCCATAGTTAAGAGTCTCTCATGGTGCTGGAGTTGGGGTGGGAGGGATGGGGTGGCTGGGTGATAGACATTGGGGAGGGTATGTGCTATGGTGAGCACTGTGAATTGTGCAAGACTGTTGAATCACACATCTGTACCTCTGAAACAAATAATGCAATATATGTTAAGAAAAAAAAAAGAAGAAGATAGCAGGACGGGAAAGAATGAAGGGGGGGAAATCGGAGGGGGAGACGAACCGTGAGAGACGATGGACTCTGAAAAACAAACTGAGGGTTCTAGAGGGGAGGGGGATGGGGGGATGGGTTAGCCTGGTGATGGGTATTAAAGAGGGCACGTTCTGCATGGAGCACTGGGCGTTATGCACAAACAATAAATCATGGAACACTACATCAAAAACTAAGGATGTAACGTATGGTGATTAACATAACAATAAAAATTTAAGGAAAAAAGTTTTCTACTTTGATGCATATAGAAGTATGTAGTTCATGTTGTTAGGATATGAACATGATTCAACGTTATGCTGTATCAATATAGATCACTTTATCCATTCACATGGTGATGGATATTTGGGCAACTGGCCAATTTTGACTACCGTAGTAATATTCTATTGTGTATTCAATTTATATCTTCCCGATAATTAAAGTTGTGAAAACATCAAAAAAAAAAAAAAAAAAGAGTCTCTCATGGTTTGTCTCCCTCTCTGATTTCTTCCCATTCAGTTTTCCCTCCATTCCCTTATGGTCTTCTGCACTGTTTCTTATATTCCACATATGAGTGAAACCATATGATAATTGGCTTTCTCCGACTGACTTATTTCACTTAGCATAATCTCTTCCAGTTCCATCCATGTCGATGTAAAAGTTGGGTATTCATCCTTTCTGATGGCTGAGTAATATTGCATTGTATGTATGGACCACATCTTCTTTATCCATTCATCTGTCACAGAGCATCTCAGCTTCTTCACAGTTTGGCTATTGCGGACATTGCTGCTATGAACATTGGGGTGCAGGTGTTCCTTCATTTCACTACATCTGTATCTTTGGGGTAAATACCTAGGAATGCAATTGCTGGGTCATAGGGTAGCTCTATTTTAATTTCCTGAGGAACCTCCATACTGTTTTCCAGAGTGGCTGCACCAGCTTGCATTCCTATACACAGTCTTGCAGCACTACTGAATGAGTTGCAGTTCTCTGAACATACTATACTATTTCATGTCTCCCCAGCTTTGTTCATATCCCTCTCCCTTCCTAGCATGTCACCCCTCATTTTTTAAGACTCAGTTTAAGCATTACCTCACCTGTGAAACCACTCCTCTCTCCTTCCCTCCAGGCAGACTCTAGTCATTCTTTCCTCTGAGTTGTGACAGACCCCACACCTCAGTCTTTCATTTTGTTCCCTTAATTCTACTTCACTGAGTCATGTGGGAGAGCAAGTAACCTTATCTGGTTATTTCTCTGTCAGAAAACCCTAAAACACAGGCCTGGTCTCATTTATGGAAATAATAGAAGGAAGTGTGATAGACCTTCCAAAGAAAATGAAAAGAGTTGAGGACTCCATCTTTCGGAGCCAGTGCTGTTGACCCCTTCCTTATGCAGAATAAATCATTTTCCACTTCCCATCACTAGCATCACTTCCTAAAAAAAGCCAATCTGAAATGTTTCCACGAGTCACCCTCAGATCATAACGACATTTATCAGACATAATTTTGATTGACAAGTAAATAAATGCCACAGATTTTAGGGGACCGGAGACATATCCAGTCTATTTTACAAAACCTCCCACGAAATTGCAGAAGAGACAATCCACAAAACAGCAACTAGTTACTGTGTATGATTCCATCCAGCATGTAATCTATAACAACACAGAATTCTACTCCCAGGTCCACACATATTTTATTGAGGAAGTGTCCTTCAATTATTAAAAATCTTTAAGATAGTCAGAAAAAAAAAAAGATAGAACGTCTGAAAGGGATTAGATACCAAAAATGTCAATCTGGTGAGTAACTAAAGAGAGAAGGTGAAGACGCATATTTAGTGAGGAGAAATGGATGACAAAGTTGTCTAGGAGCAAAACTGGGTCTAAAAACAAAGACCCCAAGAGGTTGAGGTACACTTGTTTAGTATTGGCTTTTAGATTTCCTCCATTTTAGGCAGTGACTATTATTCCATTCTCATGGGGATTCAAAAAATTTGAATACTTACAGAAGATTTGCTCCTGGGTAGAAAGTACTATAAAATGTTGAATTCCATAGAAATTTTCAAAGTAATATTATGGTCATCAACTTTCAGCTCAGCCTTTAAATACTGAATATGACAGCCACCACATAAAAATTATAGTCCATATTATAATCTATTCCATTCATTCTATACCTGGCCTCTTATTCTGATGGACACATAACCTTGAAGAAATGAATGAGGCAGAAAATACATAAAGTTTTAAATCAATAACTATTAGAGACCTTGTCATTTAAGAGAACCCCTAGCCTATAAAGGCCGTATTAAATAGAGATTGAGCAAAAGCAGTACCTGGGAATTACGGAATAAATCTTTAAGAAGTAGAACCATTTATTTGAGAAGTAGAAGCATTGCCAACGCTTGAGCATTTGGAAAGGGAGATGGATGACAGTCTTCCCCTCTTTGACTCTAAATAGTGGGGGACAGTGCCCTATCGAAGAGAGGACAAACAAATGACGTGTAACAAAATGTTCATCTTTTTTTAAAGGTTGTTTGATCAGCAACTTCTCAAGTAAACCCAAAAGTATAAAGAACGATCAACCTACATAGCCTCACCACCCAGCTTTGCAACATTCTATCATTTTTTGTTTCATCTATCCACCTTCCAACCTTTTTTTTTTTCTGGAAAAGTATCAGACATTGTATCTTTTCATTCACAATACATTCACAGAATGTATCTCTACAGATAAAACTATTTTCAAATAACAACAGTACCATTTTCATAACCAACACAATTTCTAATTATTTCTTAATATCATCTAAGCCCCAAATCTACTCAGTTTTCTCTGACTATCACAAAAATGTCTTTTAACATGATTGGTTTGAATCAGAATCCCAACAAAATTCACATACTATCTTTGTTGATATATTTTGTAAGTCTCTTTTTAATCTACAACAACTCCCCCTCTTTTCTTTTTCATGACATTTACTTGCTAAAGATTCTAGATTTGGCTTATAGTTATATAATACACCCTGGTATTATATAAGATGATACTCTGTCCCTCATGTTTCTTATATATAGTTAAACGTGAGACTTAACTAAATTCAGATTCAAATTTTTTGGCAAGAACATTTCAAAGGTGGTGCTGCAAGTCACATCACAAGGCACATAGTACCTCTCTGTCCCACTTTTAGTGATGTTAAGATTGATCAGGTGTTCAAAGGAGACCAGCCTGAACCACCCATAATAAAGTACCCAAATAATATTTCACCTAATAACTTAGCATCTAGATTGCCTAGATCCATTATTTCATTAGGGATTGAAAAGGGATTAGGCAAATCCTTCATTTCTTCCTCTTTTACTTCCCGTTATTCTATATTAAAAAGGAAAAGGGACAAGAAAAGCCCTTTCTCACAGAAACAGAAAAGCAGCCCCTAAATTCTAAAAGCTGGCCTGACACTCATAACTAAACCTCAGTGTTCTTTTGCTGGATGTAAACACATTCATAGAATATGAAATCACCTTGTGACTTTGAAGAAGTGAGATTAAAAAGAAAATGGAGAACAAACAAACCAAGACCATTTCATAATGTTGTTTAACCACAGGCAAAAACAAGGTCACTGTGCAGCCCACAAAAATACCAGCCACCTTTTCCCGATCTGAATGACTGCTGCTTCTGCAATAATTACAGTTTTAGTCTTGCTCTAGCCTGCCTTTTAAGATTTACCAAATACCTAATCATATCATTCTTTCAATTAGAGTGATTAAAATTTCCAGCCATAGAATTATCCTCCCTTCCAATCCAGAGCAAAGTCCCTAACGTCCCTCTTCCTTGGACCCTCCCCAACATCATCTACCCACTGTCCAAATCCTATAATGTTTCCTTTCTAACACCATCTTACTGAGATGCCCAAGGTCCCCACAGTTCGGTTTCCTTCTCTGCGACCAAAAAAACCTGACTTGCTGAGCTGTCCAGCTATGTTCCTGGTGGTCGGTCTCAGGGGGAAGGATGGGAAGAGGGTATCTATACCTGTATGATTGTCATAAATTATAATCTATAAAGGAAAGACAACAGAGACTCCATTCTTTCCCTTCAGAGGACTGATTTTTTGCACTGGCAGCCTACAAAGGTATCCAACATGGTATACTTTTTCCTTTCCAAAGTATTATTAGGAATTCATAGATTTTTATTATTTCTATCTGTACCAATCTCTCTCTTTTTTTTAATGGAGCTGTAAGCCCCCAAACAGCGATGTGTTCTAGGATTTTGAAACTCATGTCCAATTTCAGGGACTGGCTCCAGCACCAGCACACAAAACTCACCTGCATGGTGCTTCTGGACATCCTAAACACCTCCATCCCTCAGGACCTGGAGCCTGCCATCCTGGTTCAGTCTACCAGGAGGGCACCATAGTAAGGTGTCCAGGACTGCCATCACCAAGTTTCAGCTATTTCCTGGTCCACCAAGGGAGGAATCTTCCCAGATCATATGAGACACTATAACCTATAGTAATCCTTTTTTTTATAGCAATCATTTTTTAATGCTTAAATATTCCCATTTCTAACCAGTAAGAGGCCCTTGATGTTGAGTCCCATGTCCTATTAGGCATGACTCAAGAAGTGGTTGATGGCTTATGCTTCAAGGCACAAGTACATGTCTCAGATTTATTTTCTGCCTAAAAGAACTGTATTAGTCTGGGTTGTCCAGAGAACAGAATGAGAGAGAGAGAGAGAGAGAGAGAGAGAGAGAGAGATGAATGTTGTATTAAGAACTGGTTCATGCAATTATGGAGGCTGAGAAGTCCAAGATCTGCAATCAGCAAACTGGAGACCGAAGAGAGCCAGTGGTAGAGTTCTAGTCCAAGTCTGAAATCCTGAGAACTAGAAGAGCTAATGGTGCAAGTTCCAGTCTGAATTTGAGTGGAAAGCAGGGGAAGACTGATGTCCCACCTTGAAAACAGTCAAGTAAAGAGAATTCTTTCTTAGTCTGTTATTTCATTCAGGCCTACAAGTGACTGTGTGAGGCCCACCTACATTGGAGAAGGCAATCTGCTTTACTTAGTCTACTGATTCAAATGTTGATCCCATTCAGAAACACCTTCAGAGACACACCCAGAAATAATATATAAGCAGATATTTGCTCATTCCATGGCCCAGTCAAGTTGACACATAAAATTAACTATCATCAAAAAAAGCCATTTCTCCATAATATTCAATTTAAGCAAATATGAGAGTGGTAATATCTTGTCTAAAGATAAACTCTGTACTATATACTGAGGGGCATGAAGACCTATATATGAACATCATGGGTTGTTTCACTTATGAATGTAAAGGCAAGGAAATCTCAGGGAAGAACTATTATAAATGATTAAAGAAATAGAAAATGTGTCCAAAGAGGAAATATTAAGGAAGTTGCTTGAAAAAGAGAAAAATAAAGAACAATTTTATTACTGTCTTTAAATAAAGATTTTTCCAAAGAGAGGTATTGGGCGGTCAGTGCTGTTATGAAATATTCTGCCAGAGAAAAACAATTAAAGCAAGGGATATTTGGCTACACCTAGAGAATTTCAAAGTCACCCAGTCTTGGGTATCTGAAAGTGGTCCATTCAAGTCTGGAGACTAAGTTCTAGATGATTCAGAAATTACCAAAGTGTTAAGACCATATTCTGTCAAAGATACTTTTGGGGATGTAATTCTATTGTTTATTTCAAATAGATCCTCCCCACCTGACACTGTGGAAAGGAGATAAGCCGATGTCTTATCCATCACAGAAGGTTCCACTGAAAGCTAGTTTATGGCTGCCTCTAAAAAGAGAGGATAGTTCTATTTTTAACTCTTTGAAGAACCTCCATGCTGTTTTCCAGAGTGGCTGCACCAGTTTGCATTCCCACCAACAGTGCAAGAGCACTGCCCTTTCTCCACATTCTCACCAACACCTATTATTTCTTGTGTTGTTAATTTTAGTCATTATGGCTGGTGTGAGGTGATATCTCATTGTAGTTTTGATTTGTATTTCCCTGATGATGAGTGATGAATGGATAAAGAAGATATGGTGTATATACATATATATATATATATATATATATATATATATATATACACACACACACAATAGACTACTACTCAGCCATAAAAAAATGAAATCTTGCCATTTGCAATGATGTGTGTAGAGCTAGAGTGTTATGCTAACTGAAGTAAGTCAATCAGAAAAAGACAAATACCATATGAGTTCACTTATATGTGGAATTTGTGAAACAAAACAAATGAACATGGGGGCGGAAAAAGAGAGGAAAACCAAGAAACAGACTCTTAGCTATAAAGAACAAACCGATGGTCACCAGAGGGGAGATGGGGGGGAGGAGGTGTGAAACACGTGATGGGGATTAAGGAGGGCATTTGCTGTGATGAGCATCGGGTGTTGCATGCAAGTGTTGAATCACTAAATTCTACACCTGAAACTAACATTACACTGTATTTTAACTAACCGGAATTTAAATAAAAACTTAATAAAATAAAAGAATAGAATAAAGGAGACTGTCAGTGGATGTGGTCCATTGCTCCCTGAATGGGGAAGCAGGCCAGCAATTCCAGAGACCAGTCTGAGGGTGGAAGTGAGCAATGAGCCCTCTAGGAGCTAAAAAAAAAAAAAAAAAAAAAAAGCCCAAGAGGAGCCCCCATTTTCTTCCTCCAGGAAGCCTGAGTCTTCCCTCACACAATTTCTAGAGCCCATTCTTGTTTCCAGGGGTGAGAACAGGGGCAAAAGAATTGGGCTTAGTAATTGCAGATGCTGCTAAACACTGCACAGATTACAGAATAAACAGGTCCCTGTTTAAAGTCAAATTAGGCAGACTAGATGGAAACATGAAGAAAGTGCTTCTCACAGGAAATAACTCTAGGGTTTTCAGACATCCCAGAAGAGAAAGTTATTAACAGGATGCTTCGAATAATTCCTCTCCACTAATTCAGTAGGTGGGACTTGGGAATTAGATGACTGAAGAAAAAAGCTCTAACAAGAGTAACTATACAAAAAGAGGATTTCCTCAAGAAAGGTTGACTCGAGGAGAGCAGGATAACTGTGCTTTCTTGAGCTCAGACAGCAGGGTGAGGGAATTACACAGAGAACACACAACGTGACAGAGGAAATGACTCCAACAGCTTTAATAAAACTACAACTATTTTTTCTCATCCCCTTCTAAGCCGAGAAGCTACTTCCTGCTTTTGTATCTATTTTCCCTTTTTGACTGACAAGACAGCAAGGTAAAGGCAGACTGTTTCTTTAATAAACTGTTTTACCACACTTCACAATAATACCTATTTAGTCAATTTCTCTTTCACAGTTATCTGCTGCTTTCATTCTGTATATACAGATATCAAGAAGGAGAAAAGAGGTTTAGTTCAAATGCATTCTTTCATTACATAACCAAAATGGTGCCAATCAGTGCTATTTTTCAGTGGGATTATGAATCAAAACATTTAAGTTATCACAAATTTTCTTCATGAGATGGTTATTCAGAAACTGATTTAGGCAAAATCTTAATCCAAAACTCGCATCCTTTATCTCCATTCTCATCCTTTAGAAAATGTTTGTCATAGGGGAAAGCCCTGGAAAATATTCTCTAGAGCTCAAGTACCTGTCTATTGTGTGCTGAATGGTGGTCCCCAGAAAAATGGGGTTTTAGGCCCACATCCTAATCTTCAAAACCTATAAACATTGTCTTATATGGTAGAAGAGTGAATACTACCTTATGTAGCAAAAGATGTACTTAAGTTAAAGATCTTGAGAAGATGTCCCCTCTGGATTATGCTATTGGGCCCTAAACATACATACCTTTATAAGACAGAGGTAGATGGAGTTTTGCAACGGGCACACAGAAGAGAGACCCACCTGGAGAAGCAATGTGAAGAGAGAGGCAGGGATTTTAGTGATGAGGCCACAAGCCAAGAAAGGTCAAAACATGCCAGCAGGCACTTAGAAAAGGCAAGAAACAATTTCTCTTCTAGAGCTTCAGGAGGGGGCATGACTCTGTTTCTATCTTTATTTTGAAATTTGGCCTCCGCAACAGTGAGAGAACAGATTTCTGTTGCTTTAAGACACCAAGTATATGGTAATTTGTCAAAGGAGCCACAGGAAGTTAATGCACGGTCTAATCCATGTTGTCTTCTTTAGAAATCAACTGTCTTCTTTAGAATAGCCCATGATACAGTGACCCAAAGCCAATATACCACCATGAGGCATTCAGATTTTCCCTCTCATGAATGTGAACTAAGAGACATAAAAACAATTGTTAAGACCATGTTGGTCATCAGAACTGTAGATTCACATAAATTTGAGATTAGAGTTGGTCCCAAGGCAAACCAAAGTCATTTTCAAATTAATGTTGTAGAAGAGTTAAAGCACTAAGTAATCTGGGAAATGGTAAAATAAAGAGCTGAGAAGATACCAAAGACCTCACCTCATACTTCACAGAGAAATTAAATGCAATTAGATGAGAATGATATTTTCCCACCATCAAACTCTCATCCAAACTGGATCTAAGCCCACACATGCTGCTTTCTTCCCATTACAAAGGAAAAACTGTCCCTGACCCTAAAGAAAATCCTTTCACCTAGGTTATAGATCTCAACTCCTCATGCCTGCTCAAGGACTTCCCTCCTACAATTACCCTCTTTCTTTCTTCATCCATTCTCCATCTCTGCTGGATGCTTCACATTGGCATTCAAACATGTCTTAGTGTTGCCCTTCTGCAGAACCGGTCCTTGGAGCCCACGTCCTCCCCAGTAACCACCGATCATCTCTGCCCTCTTCCAGCTCTTTAAAGAGGTTATCTGTCCTCACTGTTCCTGTTTTCTTGCCTCCGATTTTTTCCTCAACCCAATGCAATAAGGATTTCTTCCCACTGCTTTATTGAAATAGACCTTATTAAGGTCACAAATGACCACCAAAGTCCTCAGCTTATTTGAACTCTCATCAGCAATTGAAAAAAATTGATACTTCTCATTGAAACAATTTTTTCACAGTTTTATCACATGAGATTTCCTCCCACCTTCTGTGGTCTCTTTGTCTTCCTTGGCTGGCTTTTCTTCTACCAGACCTCTAATCACTGTCATGCTGCCAAAATTCTGCCTTTGACTATCTTCCTGATCTCCCTCCCTCTTCTCTTCCTAGATAATCTCCCTTGGCTTTAAAAATGGGAATATATTCTGATAGTTCAATTTTCCACCAGCAATCTTAGTTTGTACCGGAACTTCACACTCAGATATCCAACCACCTAATCCACATCTCCTTATGGCTATCTAATCATTATCTCACTCTTAACATGGACAAAAGAATTTTTTGATTCCCCAGTCTTCCTTGTCTTCCTCTTTTCAGCAAATGGCACCAACATCCATTCAGTTGATCAGAACAAAAATCCTACAAAGTCATCCTTAATTCCTCTCCTTCCTCATATTCTGTATCTAAACCAATGGCAAGTCCAGTGAGGTCTATTCCAGAATCACCCTGAATCTACCACCACTCACCAACCCTGCACCCCATCTCGTCACCATCTCTCACTCAATTTCTACACCCTCCTTTTAATGATAGTCAGTTCTACAAAGAGCAGCAGGATCTGTTACCACATTGCTTATTATTCATTGATGAATTTCTACTGCATCCACATTAAAATACAAATTTCTTCCCCAAGTCTAAAAGGCCCTCTATAATCAGTTCTCTGCTTATTCCTTTAACATTATCTCCCTTACTTTTCTCCTCTATTCCTGAATTTGAGCCACACCAGCCTTATTTCTATCCCTCAGACATTTTTTTAGTTTTGTTTCAGAACCTTTGTACTTCATGTTCCTTCTAGTTAGAAGCATCTTCCCCAGATCTTCACATGCCCAACTTCCTCTCATAATTCAAACATCACCTCCTCCCAAAGGCCTTTCCTGACTACCAGAGCTGAAACAGAACCTCCTGCCCCATTCCTGTTTATCACATTTCCCTATTTTATTTTCTTCATAGAATCTATCAGTATCTGAAATTTCCTCCATTAATCCATTTGCATGTTTACTGTTTGAATTGTCCCCCTGCAATGTCAGCTCCTTGAGGCAATGACTTTGAACTTTTCACTCTCGTGCCCCCAAGTACCTGGCAGTTACTTAGTAAATATTTGCTGACTCCAGGACTGAGAATCTTTTAATCCCAACCCCTCTCTTAGGCTTGACGGTATGTCATTTCCTGTCCTTAAATATATGACACTCATTGTTAATTCTTTTAATTATCTCCCTTAATTTGTGCCAGTCTCTTTTTCATCTTTGTACCCAAAAAGCTTTGACAAAATTGTTGAAATGATGCTGTTATCCTGGGTTTGGACATTAATCAAAGATTCCCTGATAGGCTGAAAATGTGGGGTGCAAGAAACAATGTTCAGTGCCACACCCCCTCTGCCTATGCTGACCCTTGCTTCCCTAATTTAGGCTTAAAATATAACTTCCGAAACCTATTTGAGGACTGAAGAATGAGATTTCTGTAGATTGTACCCTGCTCTCTACTACTATATACTTCTCCCTAGGAAAAGAAATGAAACCTTAGAGATGTGTAATCTATGTTTTGACTTTGTCAAGGACATTGAACATAAACTAGCCATGAGTTTATCTAATGATTAAATATAAGGCAGCATGAAAACAGCACCTGCCTTGGAGACAGAGACGAGTTGACCTGTTAGACCAGTTGATCGCAATGCTCTCCATGACTACTACCCAATTTGCGTACCTGTTTCTTTTTTGTTGGTTCTATTTTAAAACCTGCTTTTTTCTCTCTCACTTTCCTGAGAGAATTATAGCTCTGGAAAAGCAGCTGGCTAAGTTTCACTTGCAATGTACTTCCGATCACATAGCAATGCATGCTGCTCCCCTGGCAGAGAAATGTGTGATGGTTGATTTGCTCCTTGCTGCTTGGATACATGCAATGGCAAGTGGGAGTTCTGTTGGGTTCACGGCACCAAAGGATAGCAGGCATTCTATTCCTTTTAGCTGGGGGGTATTTTTGTTTGCTCATTTAGTTTGATGAGAAAACAAGTTTATTCAGGTGCTCAGCTACAAAGTGAAATGTGGCTCCACACAACGAAATTCTGTGCAACGAACTTCAAACTGCAAACTATAAACCCCCGCATATTTAGACTGAGCAAGCCAACTTCTTACCAGAGATTTTCAAAGGTGAGGTGAAATGCAGATTGCAAATGCCAGGCTGTGTATATCTTTAGCAACATTAATACATGTTTGACAGATCTTACCATGACTGCAGGTTAAACTGAAGTCTGGAGCCCCCTGCAAGTGAATCTCTGGGTACAAAGGCTTTGTGGGCAGATAAATAAGGCAGTTTTCATTTTCACCAACCACTTTCTATAGTTTTCTGGGCTTCCCGTAAAACGGGGTGGGGGGCGGGGACAGTGAGACAGCTACTAATAGGTCACTCCCTGTCCCCTGTCCACACTCAGGCTTGTGCACAGTGAGTGCCCATATCTTGGTTTATAAAACCATTCTCCAATGAAGAGAATCAAGACTCTTTAGAAAAAATGGCTGATTCTAGGACAAAAGCAAGAAATGAACAAGATGAGCCTGGAGGTTCTTACAGTAGCAGAAGTAAGGAAATTCTTTTAAAAATAAAACTTAACAACCACAAAACTTTTGAGGTCATCAAAAGCAAGCAATGGGAGTATATCAACAGAACATAGGAGCCAACTGAAAGAACTCTGTATGACCAAACATCAAAAAACTTGAGCAATAATATAAATAAAATAGTATTGAGTTATAATTCAAAGTATAAAATAAATATCCATGAGTCCATATTAATGTGAATACTGATTGAATACATAAGTAAACAAGGAAGAAGAGACAAAGCTCCCTTGCAGAATAATTTCAAATAATTGATGTAGATACTCTTCCCTCAAGGAGAGGGAGTACAAATTTCCACTCCTTAAGTGTAGACTGCTTATACTGTCTTCTTCCAAAGAGTATGGGAAAGGAGAAAAGAGTAACTCGAGAGTTACTTCGTCATTACCAGACGAACACACACTACCTTAGCCAGGTAGTCAAGGTTCACATCAACAGTGATAAATAAGTGTGGGGAGAATGGCACTTGACCTGTGCACTCTTCCTCCCCAGAACTTAGAACCCCAGTGTCATCATGAGAAACACATCAAGCCAATCCCAACTGAGGGACATTTCACTCCTCAAAACTTTTGAGGTCGTCAAAAGCAAGCAACGTCTGAGAAGCCATCATAACCAAGAGGAGACAAAGGGAGATGTGACAACTAAATGTGCTGTGATAACTTTGATGGGCTCCTGGAACAGAAAAAGGACATCAGGGGAAAACTTAGGAACTCTGAATGAAGTACAGACTTCAATTCATGAAAATGTTTCAGTATTGGTTCATTAATTACAAGTGTACTACACTAATATGTTAATAATAGAGGAAATTGGGTGTGGGGCATATGAGGACGCCCTGTACTATCTTTGCAAGTTTTCTGTATATCAGAAAGTATTCTAAAATTAAGTACATATTTTTAAAAATTCTGCTGGTTCCAACTAACTTAATTAAAATTTAAAATTTAATTGGAACCAGCAGAATTTTTAAATATATATATATAGGGCATCTGGGTGGCTAGTCATTTGGGCATCCAACTCTTGGTTTCGGCTCAGGTCATGATCTTAGGGTCCTGAGTTTGAGCGCTGCAGCCAACTCCCTACTCAGTGGGGGTCTGCTTAGGATTCTCTCTCCCTCTGCCCCTCCCCCCACTTATGTGCATGCGCTCTCTCTCACTCTCTCTCTTGCTCTCAAATAAAATCTTTAAAATATATATATATCAAACTACTTTTCTTCTTCAACAGGGACTTCCTTCACACCTACTCTCTTGGTTACCAAATACCTGAAAGTTACTTTCTTGCCTGTTCCAAGAAGTCTTTCTCTCGCGTTAACACACCATTGCATTTCACAGAAGGAATGAGATTGTTTCTTCTCAAACCAGAACTTTTCTCTCTTTTGCTTTGTTATTACGTGTGAAAACCACATAATGTGCTCTAGTATTACTGGGATTCCATTTGTAAGATCTGACAGGAGTATAGATTTGCAACATCTTCATTTATCTCTTTCAACATTAACTCTTGGGTGCTTTTCACATCCCTTTACCAAGATTCCTCCACTTTAGCTCCTGATTGATTTTCCAGTTTGTTCTCTCCACCAGTAGTACAGAACTCTCTGGCCTCTCCTTAAATACTATAAAGAGCTGAGCTCCTCTCTTTCTTCAAATTTCCATGAACAGAAAGGTCCATTCTCAATGACAAACATGACTTGTATAGTTAAGGATATTCCCTGCTGGGTAAAGCCACTGATAAAGCCACCTTTTGGTGAGAATGGAGAAAAAAGAAGTTAGCATTTGCCCTTTCTTCTTTTCTTAGTCACTCAATCCTTGACACTTAGCATATTTTTTTGAAATCTGTCTGGAACTAGCTTAAGATTGCCCCGTATTATTTGCTAACTTTGGAGAAGAGTGACCATTACATATGTTCATATTATAAATTATCAACACGAATCAATACATTTCAGGAATTTCCCCCCTAAATCTCTCCAGGGAGAAATTGTTCATGCATCTGGTGTGTAAGCATACAAGAGAATGTGCAAGGATACGTGTTAATAAACACTGGCAAGTATTTGTATGTATGAAATGAGCAAAAGATCAAATCCTGTTTGCCCTTCAAATCTTCCAACAAGCCAGAGATAACACCGCCTACTGAAATCTTCACCATTAGAATCTTTCTTTTAGTTTTAATGATTTTTCTAGCCTTGAATCCCTATTCCTCCTGGGGTTCTAGAGCCTTTTTACTTTCAAAATTCTCTTTGTATGTTATTCATTTATTTGAAATATAACATGTTTATGATGCACAGGCTAAAACACCACGTATCTTCCCTTGTGATTATAGTCATATGAACTCAGGATGCTGATACTTATTTCAAGCCAAATTGAAGCTCTAATTAATAGGAAAACATATCCTTAGTTTTATCTGTTTATCAGATAAAATTCTAGTAAAATTTGGGGTCAAAGGAAGAACATTGTAAGACAGACTCTCAGTAGCAGAAACACTGGGAAACGTTGGGTTATAGTCCTTAAAGATGGAGTTTGGCCTTGAGAAAGCCCCTAGAATTGTATAGAATTGAGGGAAGCAAAGGAGAGCCCCTCATGTTTCCTCCAAGCTTCTCCTGTGAGAATATAATAGACTGATGAGGGCCTACCTCTAGCAAGGAGATGGGGAGGAGTGGACACTCGGGGGCCAGGGTGAGAGCACATGAGAACACACACAGGACAGTGGGGCTCGTGGCTCAGACACCTGGTACAGGAGAGGAGAAACAAGATGGGGGAATGGCAAACCGGGAGGTACAGTCAGTAACACCTTTCCCATACACACATAAAACCACTTCTAAACATGTTTGAATCTTCACAAGCTTGGCCATGCTTTTGTTTTGTTCTAAAATGTTAGTGATTTCAGACAAGCAAGTCTCGGGAAGAGCACTGAAATCATGCAATTGCCAAAACTGCCCTATCAAGGTCACAAGGTTGGAATAAGAAGAATGAAATCCAGAATTATTACAGAACTCCTCAACGGAGAAGTTGAAAATCTTAGAATACAAGTGTGTTGAGGTTTTATGCAGCTTTTCGAGCTCTATCTGAATGCCAGCTTTTCTTCTTATGTTAATTTTTATTAAATTCATATCATATACATATACATTTATATATAAATTCATGTAATTCATAGTACTCCATAGGGGAAAAAAATAGTTGCTTAACGCGTACTCCACAACAAAGAACCTATCTCATGCCCGTTCTCCTTCCCAGAGTGACTTCCTTACCCTCTTTTCTACCTGTTGACATAGGATTCATCTTTAGGTCCAACATGAATCCCGCACGGGGAAGTGGAGTCAACAGAAGAATGGTAGCCTCAACTGCAAATTTCCTTTCCTCCTAGAAAGTCCCATAAAGTGTGTGCAATGCCGACTCGATATTTACAAATCAAATATTGAGACCCTAATATGTGCACAAAACTGCCAGAGCTTTTCTTAGAAAGTCGGATTGCACTTTCCCAAGGTAAAACTCTGAGAAGTCTTAGAGTGATACCTACACAGCATGGTGCACCCCAATGTTTTTAAACTTGGCTTTGGACCCCTGGGTACCAAACCCTAGTGACTATCACAAAGACACACTTGTCTACCCCAATTTTTGGGGTTTCTTCAAATTGAGGTATAGTTAGCACTCAATGTTACAGTAGTTTCAGGAGTACAACACAGAGATTCTACAACTCTATACCTTATTTTTTTTTAGCTTGACTTTGGAACTTTGACTACCATATATGGTAAATTTTATATATATACATATATATGTATGTATATATTTATACTTTTGTTTTATATATATTTATGTATGTGTATAAATATATTTTTTATTTTTATATGAATCTCATATATAAAATACATATGTATGTATATGTACATGCATATATATTTTATATTTTTATAGATTTTATATATTTGCATTTATGTATGTATATATTCTTTATTTGTTCTTTTATTTATAATAATTATAAGTTTACATATGTATTATAAATCTTCTATCACCAAACTCCAAGCCACACAAGAAAGTTCTTAATGCAAGGGCGCTCTCTAAGCCTGAGGTCAGCGGCCAGATCTTACTCACTGCAGTTTTAGTCAGTAACTAGCAAGGGCTAGACCCGCAGTAGGAACTCAATGAGTGTGACTGCAGTAAAAGGAGAGCTAGAAAATAACTAGCACTTACTGAGAGGCTATTTTATGTCAAGCACTTAGCTGGAAGTATCACATTTAATTTCTGCAACAAATCAATAAAATAAATATTGCTATCCCCATTTTACAGACGTGAAAACAGACTCAAGGGTTAAGTAATTTTTCCAAAGCTCACATACCTAATGACTGTTGGAGTCGGGATATTTCTGTTTTAAAATATTGATGTTCTCGAATATTTCATTTGGAAAAAATATGTCGGTTGCTTTGAAAACCCAAGTCTACAGAGGAAATAGTCTAGTAAAAAAAAGAAAGAACACTGAAATATCACTAACCTGGTTTCTGATGACAAAGGGTTTTTTTTAACTTTAATTAAAAATTAAAGTCTCTACCTAATAAAATATTCTATGTAGCCATCCCAAGAATTTTGAAAAATAAATCTCCATCTGACATTCATTCTTTTAAAATTGCTTTTAGGGTTTGAAATATATGTATTATACTTATCAAATATATATATATCATCTATGAGAAAATAAAACATAAAATGAAGAAAAGACTTTTTGTTTAGTGTGTGATGTTTACCAGCTGCCCCAGGGCTGAAAAAAAGCATTTAATTGAATGTCTAAAAATATCACTTTATTACACTTCAAGTCCAGTTTTATAGTCATGGCGACCAAGGTAAACTTTCTTACTTTAAATTTTAAAAGCGCCCCCAAGTCGATGAAAACAAGTTTTAACTTTGCAAATTTCATCTAAAGAGGTCATTGTAGGAAAGACAAAGGGTGCTTCATTTTATGGCTAAAGGGTATTTCTTAAAAGAATTGGTGAACAAAAATATGGCCATATTTTTCAGGCTGCGTGAGGTCTAGCACCTTCTGCTATTCAACCAGAATTGCATGCACTCATCCAATAAACAGGTGAGCACGAGATACCAGGCATTGTCCTGGGCACTTGGTGATAAAACAACATTCCTGCCTTCAAAAGACTGACATTCCAGGCAAGGCTAGGAGCAAGTTATAAATAAATGAAGAGTATCATCTCTGATGGTGGCATGATCTCTAAAACTAAATAACACACAACAGGCAGATGTGATAAAGCATGTGATGGTAGGTGGTGTATAGAGGTCGCTACAGAAAGGAGCTCCGGAAGAGCTCCCCAGGCAAAGGCACTCAGCGGAAGCAAGACTGTCATATTCAAGGACAGAAATAAGGCCTGCGGGGCAGAATGGGGTGAATGGAGCAGTAGTATCAGATGAGGTCAGAGAGACAAGCAGGGATGGGGAAACCATTTGGATTTATTCTCAGCACAATGGGAAGCTACAGGGAGCTCTAAGCAGGGGAATGGAGCACTGAGATTGCGTTGTTCAATGGTCACTCTAGACAGTGGGGAGCATGGAGGTGGGCAGGTAGGTTGCATCATAGCTTAGGATAAACTGTTTGCATCGGGATAGCTGAGAATACAGAGAGAAGGGAATGAGCCCAAGGACACACTTTGGAAATGGATGAGAAGACTTGCTGGTGGATTGGAAAGCATGGGGTAAGGGAAAGAGGGAAGCAAAAGTGATTCCTCCGTTTCTGACCGAAACCACCCAAGGCAACATCAGTCCATTTCCTGCAATGGGAACTATTTCCTAAATGTGTTTGACCACAGAACCCTCTTCCGCTGCTTCCTAACAAGTCATAAAACATCAGTGTCTGATGGGAAGCCCAGAATGGGAATGCTGTTACAGGTCTACATAGGTATCACTTCATCCTCTCCTCTGTCTTAACTCATCCCTATTCTTTCTTGTGACAGACTGTACCAACTGGAACGGGGAATTTAAATGAGTAATTGTTCAAACATAAACAAGTCTGAAATCTGATAATACTTTAATGTGACTATTTTCACTATGACTACAATTCCAAGTCTTACTGGCTAATTAACCCATTACTAAATAAAAATGACTGCCATTTTTTATTGTTTTTGTGTTTGTTTGCTTTTTCTTTTTGTATCTAGAACACATTTTATTAGACTATATAATTAGAAGACTATCTAAAGTGGGGCACATGGGTGGCTCCGTCAGTCAAGCGGCTGCCTTCAGCTTGGGCCATGATCCCAGGGTCATGATCCCAGGGTCCTGGGATCGAGCCCCATGTCGGGGTCCCTGCTCAGTGGGGAGTCTGCTTCCCTCTCTCCTTTTCAAATAAATAAATAAAATATTTAAAAACAAAAAAGACTATCTAAAGTCACTTGAAAGAATTATTCTCTCACTGTGGGTTGCCAGTAATTTTTTTATTTAGGTGTAACTACATATAATATTAGTTTCATGTGTACAACATAATGATCCAATATTTGTATATAGTGTGAAATGATCACCACAATAAGTCTAATTAACATTCGTCACCATACATAGTTACAAAAAATCTTTTTCTTGTGATGAAGACCTGTAAAATGTACTCTCTTGGCAACTTTCAAATATGCAACAGCATTATTAACTATAGTCACCATGCTTTATATTACCTTCCTATGACTTATGTATTTTATAACTGGAAGTTTGTACCTTTCAACCCCCTTCACTCATTTCACACATCCCCTACCCCTGTCCCTCCACCAGTTTGTTCACTGTACCTATGAACTTGGTTTTTGAGTTTTGTTCTTGTTGTTGTTCTAGATTACACATTATAAGAGGGATCATATAGTATTTGTCTTTCTCTGACTGATTTCAGTTGGCATTATGCCCATGAGGTCATCTATTTGTCTCAAATGCCAAGATTTAATTACTTTTTATGGATAAATTATGTTCCATTTTATGTATATACCACATTTTCTTTATTCACTTATCCATCAATGGATATTTAGTTTGTTTCCAAGTCTTGGATAATGTAATAATTCTACAATGAACATCAGGGTGCATATATTTTTTTGATTTAGTGTTTTCTTACCCACAAGTGGAACTGTTAGATCATACGGTAGCTCTGTTTTTAATTTTTTGAGGAAACTCCATACTGTTTTCCATGCTGACCACACCAATTTACATTCCCACCATCAGCGCACAGTGGTTCCCATTTCTTCACATCATCTCCAGCATTTGTCATCTCTTGTCTTTTTTATTATAACCATTCTAACAGGTGTGAGGTGATATCTCACTGTAGTTTTGATTTGCTTTTCCCTGATGATTAGTGATGCTGAGCATCTTTTCATGTACCTGTTGGTCATCTCTATGTCTTCTGTGGAAAAATATTCAGAATTTCTGCCCATTTTTTAATCAGATTGTTGGTTTTTTGGCTGTTGAGTTGTATGAATTCTTTATATATTTTGGATATGAACTCCTTATCAGATATATGACTTGCAAATATTTTCTCCCACTCAGTAGGCTGCCTGTTCATTTTGTTGATGATATAACTACCCCTTATCTTCCATGGGCTATGCTAAGAGCTTCATGTAGATCAGAGTTTTTAAACAGCATTTCAGTCGTGGGAAGTAGGTCTCATTATTTCAATTTTACAGAGGGGGAAGCAGCCAGAAGTCACACAAGCAGGAAGAGAAAAATGTCTATCTATATTTAATCCTGGGTTTGTTTTTCCCCAAAATTTGGCTTCCAGAGCACCAGAGTTCCAAGGAGACTTCACCATCGAACAAATAGCAAAGGTAGGTAAGAAAAAAAAGCACAACAACAATTTTATCTAGTCCAAGAAGAGTTAACAATTAATTGTTTCAAATCTCTTTTTCCTCTAAATTTAGCCTAACTGCTGAAAATAATGAAAACATCTAAAGACACTGAGAAAATCCACCAAGTAAGTGAGAATTTTTTTGTTTCAAGTTATAAGTTCTCTAGTCTGGGTTGATTTTATTTAAAGCTTACCAAAAAAAGTGTGAAACACTAAAAGAAAACACTGTTGGAGGAGGGATAATGAGAGAAATAGCTGCTCGAGACAGTGGCCAGAGGTCACACAGCAAAAGAAACTTCCAGAACTTAATATGAATATGAACTGGCTTGTTTTGGGGAAGGCCATCCCCCAAGGCAGGCCACTCCTTTATTTATTTATTTAAGTTTTTATTTAAATTCCAGTTAGCTAACATACAGTGTAACATAAGTTTAGGGTGTACAATTTAGTGATTCAACACTTCCATACAAGAGCACTCCTTAATACTCATCACCTGTTTCACCCACCCCCCTACCCACCTCCCCTCTAGTGACCATCAGTTTGTTCTCTGTAGTTAGAAGTCTGTTTCTTGGTTCGCCTCTCTCTTCTTTTCCCTCTGTTCAATTTGTTTTATTTCTTAAATTCCACATATGAGTAAAATCATATGGTATTTGTCTTTCTCTGACTGACTTATTTCACTTAGCATGATGCTCTCTAGTTCCATCCATGTCATTGGAAATGGCAAGATTTCATTTTTTTTTCTTTTGAGAGTGAGAGAGAGAGAGAGTGCATGCAAGCAGAGGGGGTAGTCAGGGGAAAGAGGGAGCATCTTCTTTTCTCTTTTTTTATTTTTAAAGATTTTATTTATTTGAGAGAAAAGGAGAGAGAGCACAAGCTGGAGGAGGGGCAGAGAGAGAGGGAGAAGCAGACTCCCTGCTGATTGCCCTCCCTGCCCCATGCAGGGCTCAATCCCAGGGTCCCTCGGTCATGACCTAAGCTAAAGGCAGATGCTTAACCGACTGAGCCACCCAGGCACCCCGAGAGAGAGTGCATCTGGAGCCCAATGTGGGGATCCATCTCACAACCCTGAGATCATGACCTGAGCCAAGATCAAGAATCAGACCCTTAAAGGACTGAGCCACCCAAGCGCCCCTCATTCTTTTTCATGGCTAAGTACTATTGCTTTAAGAGCCACGTCTCTCAGGTCATGCAGCAGGGTAAACTGTGGACAAAGACACCCTTCCACCTGAAATCCATCTTCTGACAGTTCTTGGTCATCCTCTGCACTCTAGAAGATCTTAGATATTGATAATTTCAATAGGTCTGTCTATCCCAACCATGTTTGCAGTGGAGGGGAGAGAGGGCATGGCCCAGAATTACCAAGGAAGGACCTGGTGCTTCCTCGTGGGTGGGGGAATTTTGTGTAAACAATAAGTGGGGAAAAAATCTACCACAAATGTAAATTAAAAGTTACATCAGCATCTTTTGGAGCTTCAACTGCATCTTTAGGATAAAGGGAAGAGGAAATAAAAGGCACAAAAAGAACACCAGCTTTGGTTTCTTTTTTGTTCTGTAAAGTGTTGTTGTTTTAGCAACTAGAACAACTAACACTGAAGATAAGTGAAAATCAGTTTGCTTTTTTTAGTTGATTAAAAAAATCCTTAACTTTAGATATCTTTGTGAACCAGGTTGCTAGAAAGGCTGTCCTATCTTTTTGAGGCAATCCTCGTTAAATTCAACAAAAGTGATATTTATTCTGTGATTACTCTGTGCCAAGCACTGAGAGATATACAGATTTTAATGCTCTCAGTCAGTCTCTCTCCCTCTCTCGTCACTCTCTCTCTGTGCATGTGTGTGTGTGTGTGTGTGTGTGTGTGTGTGTATGTGTGTGTGTACATTCATAAAATCCTGCTTAACCTTTCTCTATGTCTGACTCATTCTCTAAGGTTACTCTGAAATCTAATCATTCTCTCCAGGTCCTCAAGCCACTTACTTATCATGATCTAATTTGTACACTTAATGAGATGTTCTCCCGTCTACCATCCAAATCAAACTATGAAATAGGACTACGAAATGGGACAGTGTGACCTTATGCAATACCACATGCCATCCTGGAGGCATTCAATTCATAGCTACAGGGCTCTGATTTCCAACAAATAGTTGCTGAAATTCAAACTGTACTTATTCCTAGGGAAACTCAACAGAAGCCACGTAATGTGGACCCACATCTCCCTGAGTATCTACCGACACAAATCTGCTGATGAGCCCCTGAGAATTGAGAGTGAGTCAGAGGCTTAGCTGGCCCCTGGGTCACCTAACCTGAGGGGAGCTACACGAGAGACTCATGCTGAGAGGGAGAAAGAAAAAGCCACGATTAGAAAAACAGAGCGAGGGGCGCCTGGGTGGCTCATTCGTTAAGTGTCTGCCTTCGGCTCCGGTCATGATCCCAGGGTCCTGGGATCGAGCCCCACATCAGGCTCCCTGCTCCGCGGGAAGCCTGCTTCTCCCTCCCCAACTCCCCCTGCTTGTGTTCCCTCTCTCGCTGTGTCTCTCTCTGTCAAATGAATAAATAAAATCTAAAAAAAAAAAGAAAGAAAGAAAAAGAAAAACAGAGTGAGCACAAATTTACAGCTATGAGCATTTAAAGAGGTACAGGCCTTTTGTAAGTCCACAGGTATGTGGACCCAACACATGGCTGATGGAGGTCAGCCAGCAATTTGCCTTCTGAGCCTTTTATACTGCAAGCCTTCATCACCTGCTTTGAGTTTGTACTGTCCAGATATGCAAATCAGTACTTGTCTATTAACCAAGGACATTAATGAAATTACTCCTTCTGAAAATCTTAATTTTAATTAAAATTAGACCCACAGACTCACAAGTCTCCAGTGCATTTCTTTAAGCTATGGATGTGGATTTCTTTTTTTTTTTTTAAGATTTTATTTATTTATTTATTTATGAGAGAGAGAGAGAGAGAGAAAAGAGAGAGAGCACACCAGCTGCGGGGAGGGGCAGAGGGAGAAGTAAACTCCCCGCTGAGCAGGGAGCCTGATGTGGGGCTCCGTGTGGCACTCGATCTCAGGACCCCAGATCACAACCTGAGCCAAAGCAGACGCTTAACCAACCAAGCCACCCAGGTGCCCCTGGTTGTGGTTTTCTATCAGATGCTAACCCAGGGTCTTGGTAAAGCCTAGGGAAGCGTCTGTTGGTCTGAAGTGCTTTTGTTTCATTTGGTTTCACATTTCTTTCATAAACCTAAGATGATCAGGTGTATGTACTGGTTTTTAACAAAAAGTTTTGGGATTATATAAAAAATTACTCAAAATTAAAGAAAGCATTGGAAACGTTATACTGAATCCCTAGTAGCGACAAAATGCTGCAAAATATACTAATGTAATAAAAGCTCTTGATGACACTAAAGTCATAAAGGAAAAAAGGACATCCATCCCTCTGTAATACAAAAAAAATAAGGGACATTTTTAGCCAAATTAGCAGTAATTGTGACTTGCTAACCATTCTTACGTGAGTGTTTGCTTCGCCCTGAACACAGAGCTTTGTGATTGTGCACATAGTCTCCCCTGTTTTTCCCAATGAACCTGTGAAGGAAATATTACTCTCCCAACTCAGAAGAAAAACAAAGCTTAGGAGGGGTAAGCAAATCACTCATAGTGACACAATTTGAGTAACAGAGCAGAGACAAATGTCTGCCTCACTCTAAAACACATGCCAACCTCAAAAATCCCGCCAATAGGGGATCGAGCTGCCATAAGCCTGAGGTTGAATGTACCTGGTCTAAAAAAAAAGTAAAACAGCTACCTCCTTTCCAGAGATCACCTCAGAATACATCCCTGGAGGTGAATTTCCAGCCCTAGGTTAAACCAGAGCAATAGTCAACCTGGCCCCGGACTGACCGCTTTGGCTCCAATGGATGTTTATTTCTGGAATTTCACTGTGGCGTTATGAACTCAGCTGGTGTGCTAAGAAGCTTTCACTTGGAAAAAGCAATTGTGTTTATTGCTGGAACATGCTGTGAAGTGGAGGGCGTGGGTCCCTCTTTCACACGGCTCTCCTTTAGGAAGATTCAGAGCGAAACAGTTTCCCAGTTTTCAAAAACCAGGAAACACATGTACCTTTTTTGAGAAGCAGATATGTTTCTGTGATTGATCATCTTTCCCTGTTTGCTTTGACAGCTGGGAAGCTGAAGACCAGCTGATTCGAAAAGCTGCGCACAACATAGGCATTGCCTCAGGTACTAAAAATTTTCCAGGAGTAATTCTATCACCCTGACCTGTTCTTCCCCCCAGCCCCTTCCCTGATAACTTTATTTTCCCAGGGTATTATACTGCAGATGTTTATATACTGATTTTCAAACCTTATTTGGAATAGAGGCACTCAGACATTTATCTATTTCCATGGGTGACACATTCGCTGTATTTACACCTGGGACAGAAAAACGGCCCCCATTAGACTGAGAGCTCCTCAAGGACAGGAGAGACGTCTTGATCACCTCTGTCTCCTTGGTACAAACCCTCTGCTCAGCATACTGTCTACACTTATTTAACACTCACCAAATTGAATTTTGAAATATCCCCAGGGAATCTTCGGGAAGCTCTGAAAACTGTCTAGAACTTTGAGTGACTGTCTCAGCACTTCGGTTCCGGTTAGATGAGGGATCTTTTTGTTTACACTCTGGCTCTTGACATAAGCAAAAGGAGAGAAGATTCTGCCTCACTAGAGTCCATGTCTGAAAATGTCATTGCCCCTACAGAGTGCTCGTAACACAGTACTCCTAACACAGGGCCTCTCAGAGATAGTATCCTTCTAAGAGTCCCACATATCATGGGGGCAAAATAAACGTTCCCTGAATCAATGTTGGAAAATAACATCTTGTCATTTTTCATCTATGGAAGTGAGAAATGCTTCCTTCTGTTGCCTTCCTTTGACTCCCCCCTTAATCATCCATGGGGAGGAAATGGAGCATTGCCTGGAGCTGCAAACTAAGATGCTGTGCTCAGACAGATGGCTTCAAATCCTGTCTGTGCCACTAACCCAAACACCCTCGATTTCAATCCCTGAGAGCATCTCAGACTTGCTCTGTCCACCCTCCTTCCCCAAACCCAGGGCCAAGTAAGCGTTCACCCTCCTTCCTGCTGTGGCGAATTGCAGTGGGGACAGACAGGGGGGATGGAGGGCTCATTGACAGATAGCTTCGAAATCCACTTAACATACTAAGAATAGCTAAAAAATGACAGGGCTTCTTGACTATTTCAAATATACACTGAGAAATGGGATTTGAATTTAAAGCAAGCATCATTAACAAGATTGAAATATTTGGGAAGCTCATGGCTGATTTCTGAGGATTAGATTTAGAAAACAAACACTCTTCTAAGTGAAGCATGGACTGAATTTACGGGGTCAGAGATAATTCTTTGCTCTGAAAGATAAAACTCTTCAAAGTGATGACAATATAAAAGTAGTTTGCATTTCATTTAGTTTTTATGAAAAACATTGTATACTTACCTACGTAGAACTCAAGCTCACAGGTCTACCGAGTCGGCGATTAGTATAATCTCCTGCTGAAACCTTGTCCTCAAGTCACCACAAATCCATCTGGGTCCTTTGTATGCTCCATCTGTATGCAGGCGGAAGAGAACGACATTAGTATCGTGTCCACACAAAGACCAACTCTGCATTTAGAGGCAGGATGAAGGAACCAGTGAATGCACAGCTACCCAGTAGGCTGCGCCTCATGAGTATAGAAAGGTGCATCCCTGGGAATTTTGATTTCAAGGTCATGGGCACCGTTTGGGGGTGTGTCTTGCAGCTACCCACGCTGGGGGACAAAGAACTCATGTTCAGACACTGCAGGTCAATCTCATTTTTAAAGGGCCAAGTTGAGTGTCCTTATCTATTCCCCAACCCCACAGCTCCAAAGGCCTATCCTCTGGGCTCAAAACCAACAGTTATTGTTTTGCACCCTATAATTATAAGTGAGCAACCAGATAACTACACCAGCTGCACTACACCCTGTCCCATGAGGAGCCACAATATGGAACACGAGGGCATTTCACTGACCTGGCAGGGCGCCTCCTCCAATGAGCTTGTCAGTACTAACAGGTGGCTTATGTTTGAGAATTTCCTCTTGTGTTCTCATATATTGCGCGGTGGTTAAGAGCATGTGTCTGGAGTCTGACTGCATGGGCTGGAATCACTGTGACCTTGGGCAAGTCACTTTCTTCTTCATCCTTAGTTTTTCTCTCTGTAGAAAGAGAATAATAATAGGACTTCTTTCAGAGAGCTGTTATAATGATGAAGTGAATGAATATGTGTTAGTTTGCTCGAGCTGCCGTAACAGAACGCCAGAGACTGGGTGCTTTCAACAACAGAAGTTTATTTTCTCATGGCTCTGGAGGCAGGGAAGTCGGAGACCGAGGTTCTGACCGGATTTGCTTCCTGGTGAGGACCCTCTTCCTGGCTTACAGACCGCCACCTTTTCACTGTCTTCTCACGTCTCTCCGCCCCTCTTCCTGGAAAGCTCCTAATACCATCACAAGGGCCCCACCCTCATGGCCTCATCTCACCCTAATCACCTTCCAAAGATCCCATCCGCACATACAGTCACATCGCAGGTTATAAATTTTGAGGGAATGCAACTTCCTCCAGAGCAGTCTGTATAAAGACTTTAGACCAGGGCCTAAAATGCTTTAAGTAGTAAATACAGGTTAACTATTATTATTCTTGCACCAGGCACTTCACATAGAATGGTCTTACTTAAAAATCACAGTAGTGCGGATACAGGTATATCCTCTTCATCTGAGGAGCTCAGGGAATGACCGGCCTTGACCTTGAGGTAACAAAGCTGACCTGACCCCAGTCTAAGTCTAAAGCTAATGTGTTTTCTGTTTTACCACACCACGTCTTTAAAAAAAAAAAAAAATTACCTAATGCTATAAATTTTCTCTACCATTTATGTTATTAAAATGTTCACATTTTTTAAAAATATATGAAAACCTATCATCTAGTCCTACAAATACGCTTCTTATGTGGAAGGAAGTTTTAGTGGCTTAAAACAAAAAAGGTCCATTTTTCAGTCACACTGTGTGTCCAACCACAGAGAGGCAGGGAGGCTGTGCTCATCACCATCACTCAGGAATTCAGGCTGGCAAAGCAGCTACCTTCCCTAAAATTACAGATCAGTGCACAGAGGATGAAGAGTTCCGATGATCTCACATCAATGGCTCAATGTTCCAGCCTGGAAATGACACGCATC
Source organism: Zalophus californianus (assembly GCF_009762305.2). NCBI lineage: Eukaryota > Metazoa > Chordata > Mammalia > Carnivora > Otariidae > Zalophus > Zalophus californianus. Next base: position 47,216,030 of record NC_045599.1, on the reverse strand, counting down.
ACTTCTCACAATTTTTTGGCCAAGACTGATCACTTGGCCCCAGCTAGGCACAACTTTTGCTTTATCATCACAGGTGATGGGCTGGAAGGGAAGAAAACCAGAAATACTGGGGGGAAAGCCCTAACGTGCACACAAGATAACATCTGACAGTCAAATACTAAAGCACATTAGTTTTTCTAATACTGAAACAGGTTTAAGGACATATTTATAAAATGCAGGGAAAAAATTACCCATTGTCTAACTCAGTTCCAGCTGATGGGGTGATTTTTGTCCTTCCCTCTTGGTTGGTAGTTAAAAGCAATATAACTATTCTTTCCACTCCTAGCCAAGCCAGCCATGGGGAAAAAACCATTAACCTATAGGGTAAGGGTAGTGGGGGAGGGGAATGGGGAAGAAGACCAGAGCATGGCTAGGAGCCTCACTTGCTATGTTTAAGGAATGATGTCTTCATCCATCCAGGCTGCTACTGAATGAATGAATGAATTAATGAATGAATAGATGATAGGTAGATAGATAGATACACACACACACTATATATTTAGAGGCTTAAACAATAAACATTTATTTCTCACAGTTCTGAAGGCTGGGAGATCCAAAATCAAGGTACCAGCGAATTCAGTGTGTGGTAAGAGCCTACTTCCTCATATAAACAGCTGTCTTCTGGCTGTGTCCTCACACAGCAGAAGGGGCAAAAGAGTTTTCAGGGTTTCTTTGATAAGAGCACTAATCTCATGCATAAGGGCTCCACCACCATCACCTCCCAAAGGCCCCACATCCTAATACGACCACATTGGGGATTAGGCTTCAAGGCATAAATTTTCAAACATTCAGTCCACAGCATTCCAACCCCTGAACCCCAAAATGTATGTCCTTCTCAGATGCAAAATACATTCATTTCACCCACATCATTAATATATAACTAATGTTATTACATTCATTATCCCTCAAAATCTTGGCTCTTTCCAGCATCAACTCTAAGTCTAAAGTCCAAAGTCTCAAGCATGTGTCATCCACATCAGATCTGGATAACACTCGAAAGACAATTCATCCTGAGGCAAAACTCCCCTCCAGGTGCCAACCCTTGAAACCGGACAGGTTATGTGCTGCCAAATGCAATGTGGGGCAGGCTTCGGAAAGACATCCCCATTCTAAAAGGGAGAAAGAAGAAAGAAGAAAAGAGTGACAGAGAGATTCTAAGTCCAAAATCTAACAGGGCAAATTCCATTAGGCCTTGAGGCTCAAGAATAACCCTCTCTCGCTCAGTACTCTGTCTTCTGGACCCACTGGAGTGGGAGTATCATCCCTGTGGCTGGATGGGGTGCTGCCCACATCACAGCTCTCTTCCAGGGCCCTGCCCATGCCACAGCTTTCTGTGGGGTCCCCCCACCCCTACCGAGACACTGGAGGGGGCACCTTGGTCCTCTGAACTATAGTGGCAGTCCATCCTTTGAAACCATTCAGGCTCCTAGCCCTTGCTCAGGCCTATGGTGGGAGTGGAATTCCTGATGGTCTCTCAGTCACCTGGGGGGGGTCACTCCTCCCTCATCTTGAAGAATAACACCTGGCTTCCCACTCTCAGAGGTAAGTCCTACACCACCTCATACACAATGCCTGGAAATCGGTGTTTCCTCTATTTTATCCAATTTTTAGGGAGGAGGAAAAATCCAGTCTCTATTACTCTTTCTTGTCTAGAAGCACATTTTCTTAAGAGAGAAAGTGGTTTCGGGGTGTCTGGGTGGCTCAGTCATTGAGCGTCTGCCTTCGGCTCAGGTCATGATCCCAGGGTCCTGGGATCGAGCCCCACAGCGGGCTCCCTGCTCGGCGGGGACTCTGCTTCTCCCTCTCCCACTCCCCCTGCTTGTGTTTCCTCTCTCGCTGTGTCTCTCTCTGTCAAATAAATGGATAAAATTTTAAAAAAAAGAGAGAGAGAGAGAGAGAGAAAGTGGTTTCTTACCTTTTATTTTTGCTTTATCATCACAAATTCAAGTTATATAAAATGCTTTTCTCTCAAAGAAAATGAAAGACTGGATTGAACTGGGAAATATGACACTCAGAGGATTAACTCAATTTTTATTTTCATAAATCAGAAGACCTACTTACATTTTAAAACCATCTTTTATTTGCAGTTTTCATTTTGGAGGTTATCCTTATTTTCACTAACTTCAATCAACATGGGATATGTTTAACATTCTAAAATATTTCTGGTGTTTATACTGTATTTTTAATATGATCTCATAGAATTTTCAAACAGGAAAAAGTCTTAGCCATCCTGTGTTGAAATCTCTTCTTTTCCTACATGACAAGTAGACCTAGCAAGGTTTTAGGAGCCATACAACGTGGTTACCCACATGCAGAGTAAAAACCAAAATCCATTTCCCTTTTCATTAAATTGCTGATGTACTAACAGTCAACGAGGGAGCTCAAACCAGAGCCAGGCACCGCTCTAGACATTTTCTGCCAACTATCTTCTTCCCTACTCTAGTGGTGTTCATGGTCTAATAGTGGGGACAGTTACATAACAGATAATTGGAACATAATGTGGGAAATGCAAAAGTGGAGGTGTGCACAGGATGTGGTGGGAATAGGAGGGAAGGGATTTTGTTGTTGCTACTATTACCAAAACCATGACCGCATTCTCCCCCTTAATATCAGACACCAAACATTCTTTTAACTTTTTATGAAAGTGTTCCCCACATGCAGAAAAGCACATAAATGCTTTTCATAAAATGAACCCACCCATGTAATCAGCACCAAAATCAAGAAGCAGAATATGACCAGCATCTGAGAAGCCCCCTCCTAGTCATACTACCCCTCAGGGATAACAATACTAGTGACTGATTGTGCCTGGGAAAGTGGGGTACACCCCCCCCAGGAGTGGCCAACTAGAGTGATTCCCAGTTCACTGCTCTGACTGCACCAAATGTCCCTTTCCTTCAAGCCACCTAAAGTCTTCCCAAATTCACAGATTCCAGAGAAACCTCTTCTATGTGATTAAACATGGGATATTCCTATACTATAGAAAGGACATACACATTCGTATCATTTGTATGACTCATGTTTAAAAGATTTTTTAAATATTATCAGGGGGGTGCCTGGGTGGCTCAGTCGTTAAGCGTCTGCCCTCGGCTCAGGTCATGATCCCAGGGTCCTGGGATCGAGCCCCGCATCGGGCTCCCTGCTCGGCGGGAAGCCTGCTTCTCCCTCTCCCACTCCCCTTGCTTGTGTTCTTTCTCTCGCTGTGTCTCTCTCTGTCAAATAAATAAATAAAATCTTTTTAAAAAATAAATAAAAATTTTAAAAAACATTTAAAAAAATATTATCAGGGAACTTTCACTTTAGAAGTTTCCCTGAGGCACTTATACACTTTGAGAATCATTCCACAGACTATTCTCTGAACAACGGCAAATGCATAGTCTAAAAGTTGGGAGACACGGAAGACGATACTTATCAGGCAGAAAGAGTCTTATCTCATTTGAGGATAAACTCTTCAATCCTCCCTTCAGCTTTCAAAGTCAGGATGACTCATCAATGAGGAAAACAGAAACCTATAATCATTTTTTTTCCTGTCCAAAACAAAGTAAAATGTGGACTCTACCAAGAGAATGCAGTGGGAAAGTGTGGATGTTCCTTGGAAAAAAATAATTATGACAATAAGCAAACTGTAGGAACCATACTGTTGGAGTTCTGACAGGGGTTCTCGCTTTTTCCTGGTTCATCATCTTTATGATGTCATGCTGGTTTTCCCAAGTTCTAGAATAAGCTTTTGTCCTTTGGGTTTGGTCTGGGTACACAGCTGGTAAAAAGGAGAGGGAAATGGAAGGAATGTCTAATCATGTGAAAATGCCAGTGCCTGGAAACCCCTGGAACAGGTAAATTTCTACTCTAATACATCTACTGCAATGTTGCTGTGAACACCAACCCTAAGTAATTATTAAATTCATTTTTTATAAAGATTTTATTTGTTTATTTGAAAGAGAGAGGGAGAGAGCACGAGAGGGAAGAGGGTCAGAGAGAAGTAGACACCCTGCCGAGCAGGGAGCCCGACGTGGGACTCCATCCCGGGACTCCGGGATCATGACCGGAGCCGAAGGCAGTCGTTTAACCGACTGAGCCACCCAGGCGCCCTAAATTCATTTTTAATGTAGGTAAACTTTCTTTTAAATTTGCACTGGAAAATGAACATGTGAAACGCTAACGGGGATGAAAAGTGCAACAGATGAAATGTTGCTTGGGAGCATTCCATTTCCTGCTTGTCCCCTGGTTGTACTTCACGGAACCAAATTTGCCTTCCATTCCCTCGTTAGACTTTTTTCATTAAAAAGAATTTGTAACACTTCACAAATTTTATAATCCCATAACCCAAACAATTAGCTAACAAGTCATCACAACCAGATGTTACTGTATCAAAACTATGTGGAAAATGCTAGTCATTGTCTAACTTTATCTCATTCTAAAGACCCTAATGAGTGATACTGTTATGACTGAGGATACTTTGTGGGTTTGATAAACATCTGAATCTACTGAAGTCCTATAGGTAGCTCTAGCTTCACAAAATATCTGTATTAATCAAAAATTGGCTGTAAAAGTTTTGATGTCGTTGCATATACAGGGTTATCTCAGGGAAACAATCTGTGATGCCTCAAACTCTAGAACATTGTTCTTCCATGTCCAAATGATGCATCTTTTTTCTTCCAGATGTTCTGGCTCAGGAAAGAAGCTTTGGCAGTTCCTCAAGTTATAATCCATACCAGACTTTTACCTCTAGAACATACCACTTGATAAAAACAAGCTTATGAACTAGAACTAGTTCAACACCCAGCGTGGAGCCCAACACAGGGCTTCAACTCACGACCCTGAGATCAAGATCTGAGCTGAGATCCAGAGTCGGACGCTTAACCAACTGAACCACCCAGGCGCACCTGAACTAGAACTACTTGAAAGAGGATGAACTAGACCTTAACAGAGCACCATACACCTATAGTGATGGGCTTGCCATCTCCTACCCACCACCTGGCCCAATCGAACAGTTTGAGCAAATTCCCCATCACCAAATATTATCCCCTTCTGATCATGAAATCGGTGGTTCCAAGTTAAAATCTGACACATCTGTTCTTCCTCCTTGGAATTATTCCAACATCTTGGCTCTATGTTAACTCCACTAAGCTCAAGGACCAGGCCTCCGGAGGTCATGGCAGAGAGCTCCCTGCAGGGTGACCCTGCTAGGTGGTTGCTTTCCCTCTTAGTCTTCTTCCTTAGTCTTTTCTCCCAGGGAAGTGCCTTCTAAAATCCTTTTTCACTGCACTCCCAGACTTTCAAAAGTCTTACTGTGTGTATGATGGTAAAAAACCCACCTTTGAATTAATCCCCCAAGTGGGAGCCCACAATCTGAAAATGGAGCCATTCAATCGGCTCGCTCCACCATTCCCAGCAATTTTGTGAATTGGTACAATAGGTACCTTAACACGTATGTACTCTTGGCAGGCAGAGTTGAGAAATAATTCCGCAATAAGTGGTTTAAAATTAATGGCTAAAAAAGTGACTAATTGCACACTAATGACCTATTCACAGAGCAAAGTTCTGTGTAGAATATGCAGTCTTTAGCTCTCTTAAAATAAAGATCAAATGGGTCTATTATACTAGAGCTTTGGTAGGCACAATTTTTAAATGGGCTGATTAGAGCTGGAGACTCTCTGTGCTTTTCAGGCTTTGCTAAACACATGTATTTATAAACATGGCTTCTGTGGAGTCCCTCTTGCACAGTTGTAATTTTATAGTTCACTTACGAAGTCTCAAATGGGTCAGGATTAGCTCTGTGGAAGTTTATTTTTCTCTCTGTGAGATGATCACTCGACTCAACCCACAGTCATACTAAGCCTTGGTAATAACATAATGTACCGTGTACTGAGCCATCTGCCCATCCACTTTCTCCTCTCTGGGGCTTGTAAATGCTGAGATAACTGATAAGAAGGAAAACGGCATGATTCTGGTAGAAACCATTCCTCTCAAATTGTCACTGTCTCTTGACTCCCCCTCTGGAGGTCGCCAATACAAAGAGCACGTCCCATGAGGGAAGGACTCTGGGCCGCAATTCATTCATGTTCCTCGGTGGGCTCACTCTCGCACACTCACTCTTCCGCACTTGAGAGGTCACCGTAGTAAATCAGGGATTGCAGAGAACATGCTGAGGCAAGCAAACTGCCCACAATTTCCTATGCTGTTTTGCCACTTGATCCCATTCAGCTTTCCCTCTCGCTTTCCAAGGACACGGAAGTCACATCTACATCACCCAGAGGTCTGATTAAAAATGCATATTCCCGTGTGCTAGGGCAGACCTACCAAATCAGAAACAGCGGGAGAGGTGGCCAGGAATCACCATTTTTAACAAGTCCCTATGTCACTCTTAGCACACTGATCTTTTACAACCTCCAGCCTATTACCACCAAGGGGAGCAGTAAAAACAAAAAGTGATAATCCGGGTCTCCTTGCTGACCACCCATAGCCCAAATAACTGGGTTCTCCAGGTATCATTGGCACAGTCGAGCAAATCAGAGTTGTAGCTGAGAGCAGAGCATGAGGGGTGCCCCAGCCTCGGAAGAGAAGGCAGGCAAGTGCAACTTCCTTGCATTGTAACACATACCCCAAAAGAGTACCCCCACAACCCTGGTTTTAACCCTTGTCTCTACTTCCCCTCTACTTGATTTGGCCCTATCTCGCTCCCATTCTGCCTCACTCAGAAATCTGTTTTTATATGTTTCTTGACTTACTCAAGAGCGGACTTGTTTATAATGCTTCGTTCTCAAATACGAAGCATCACATTCAATTCTCCTCCTTTCTCCTCCCCTTCTGGCCCTTCTTTCGGGGTCTGTCTCACATGTCAGCCGCTTTAGCAAAGAAGGTTTAACTGAAATTACCTCAGAACTTGCTCTTAATATCCCACTGGGTTTTAGCTCAATAGCAGAGAGAGTACTCTATATGGCTGCCCTTGATGTTTAAAGCCCCGGGAAAGGGGTGAAGGACTCGGAATCTCTCCCGACCACCCTGTGGCACTATTTATGAAAATAAAGGTTTTCTGCAGCACGGTGGCACACAAACCCCACAAGTATACATTATATGATCATTAGGACTAGCATCTGCCTTAAAACACGATGCAAGGGTGGTAACATGGCTTCCGACGGCGATTCAGAATTCATCTCCACTGTGGAGAGGCCCTTTCCTCCCTACGTCAAAGCACGTGAACTTCATTTTGTTTATTTAAAAGATTAGCTACACAGAATTTGGAACATTCTGTTTTATTGTGGATGGTTAAATATTCAAAAGATTAGTCTGCTAAAAATTGCCCGCAGAAGTAGCTGTGACACGTTGGTAAATGAGCAGCACATTTCCAATGTGTTAAGATGTTTGAAATACACAGAACAAATGCTGAATCTCATTCCGACCGGGCGGCCACACTCATCTCCCGTGATTATTTTTTTGAAAACACAGCAGAATGAATTGACATATGTTGGGCAAAATGTTATGCAAATTTTGATATTTTCTCGACAGTACAAATTGAAATGTGGATTACCAGTGCAATCATCGATTTACAAGTGATGTTCTAGGGAATTTAGCAATCAGATTATAACACATTTAAAATTATTTGTAATTTTTCTTATTGTAGAACATAGAAAGCTTATAAAACAAAAAATAACACAGATCAAATGAGATTTTTAGAAGATAAAAGGAAAATTAAAACAGCATTTTTTAGTATGCAACATTATCCCACCAGCGATAACTACAGTAAATATTTAGAAAGTTATCATTACCACCTTTTGTGTAACAGTTTAATATCTTCTTTCATTGTATTTGCAGACCACTTTCTAGCCATTGAACTATTTATGAAGATAAATGGGATCTCCCTTTTCCTCTAACTGGTTTTCACTGTATATAGAAAAGCTGTAGATATTTTATATGCCTACTTGGTAACTGCACATCTTGCTGAACATCTCCCTTATTGTAATTTTATTCTCTAAAGTTTCTGAGTAGGCAGTGATATCATTTGAACAAATATTTTTCTTTTCCCTGATTCTTTTTTTTTTATTTAAATTCAATTAGCCAACATATAGTACGTACTTAGTTTCAGATGTAGTGTTCAATAATTTATCATTTGCATATGTCACCCGGTGCCCTGATTATTTTCTTATTGAAATGTCCAAAATCTTGTCAAATGAGAATAGTGGGTATCTTTGGGCATCCTTGGGATATCTTTGTTTTTTTTTTTTATTTACAAATGTCCAAGAAATGATTCCAGAGGTTTTTATCATGTATGATGTTAGCTCTTCATTTCCAATAGATAATCACTTTAGTGAGATACCCATCTATGTCTACTAAGATATTTTAAAATTGGAAGTGACATCTAAAATCTTTAGATATTTACTAAAATGGTAAAATCTGTTTTCTTTTGACTTTTGATAAACCACAAGCAAATTTTCTAATATCAAATCAACCTTGAATTCCTAAAATTATCCTCCATCACCATAATTTAATCTTTGTAATATAGTGCTTATATCCACTTTGAGTGTTTGTTGGTATTACTAGCCTGTTTTAATAACTGTAGAATTTTTCTAAAAATAACTTTTTTATATTATGCTTTACTTATTTTTTTATTTTATTTTTTTTACATTTTCTATTATGTTAATCACCATACATTACATCATTAGTTTTTGATGTAGTGTTCCATGATTCATTGTTTGCATATAACACCCAGTGCTCCATGCAGTACGTGCCCTCCTTAATACCCATCACCAGGCTAACCCATCTCCCCACCCCCCTCCCCTCTAGAACCCTCAGTTTGTTTCTCAGAGTCCATAGTCTCTCATAGTTCGTCTCCCCCTCTGATTTCCTAAAAAATATCTTATTTTTCTTACTGCAGAAGTACTACTTTAATATTGTAAGATATTAAAATAAAAACATGCAAGAAGAAAAAAACTGGAATTCCCCCATGACCCTCCATTTCTCCCTCTGAAAATCATCACTATTAATTCTTTGGCTTATTGTGAATTTAGTTAATTCTCTATTGATGAAAGTTTTGTTGACTTCAACTTTTTTGCAATTATAAACAATATTATAAGGTATAATCATATATATGTGATATATTAACTACACACACACTTCTGTATATATGTGGCATTATATCTATAAAATAGATTCCCAGATATGGAAATGCTTTTTTAAATACTTGATTTTGATATAGGTAAACAGCCACTTCTAAATATTGTATCAACATAAGTTGCCACCAACTAATAATATGTAAAAGACGAACTACTTCTCCATACTTTTGACACAATGATATTGCCAATATTGTAATCCTTAATAATTTAACATTATAAAAGCTACCTAATTGTTTAATTTGTATTACTTCATTGCCAGGAATGAAGATCTTTTCATATGTTTATTTATCATTTGTGTTCCTTATTTATGAATTATTTCTTCATGAAATTTGTTCATTTATCTATTCTGGTGTGTCTTTTTTTATTTTTTTTGAGAGGGAGAGAGAGCTGGGGTGTGAGTGGGGGGCAAAGGGAGAGAGAGAATCAAGCAGGCTCCACAACCAGCGTGCAGCCCAATGTGGGGCTTGATCTCAGGACCCTGAGCTCACAACTTGAGCCAAAACCAAGAGTTGGACCCTTAGCCGACTGAGCCACCCAGGCACCCCTTATTAATTTTCAACTGTTTATCATACGTAAGGCATAATGGCCTTTGATTGTCAGTAGGTATTTTAACAATTTTGTCATTTTTCTTTTAATTTTATACAGAATTTTTCAGTGCACATTTTTTGTGTTATATGAGGTGGTGTTGTGTAGTATATGTAGTGACAGAGAGAAACTGGAGCCCAAAATCAAATTGACGGGGTCCACAATTCCAACTTTACCATTTATTTACTGTTACTTAACCTCCCTCTGCCTCATTCTCCAAACCTATGAAAAAGTGTAGTAGTAAAATCTGTATACCTCCTTGGGTTTGGGTATTAACTGAGTAAAAGAACATTTAAAGAGCTCATAACAATGCCTAGCGCTTAGAAAATTCTCCATAAATATTGATAACTCCTATTATTGTCCATCATCATCTAAATTTCCTTTATGGGTCTTGGATTTCATGTCAATTCATAATTAGGAAGACTTATCCACCCAAATATAATTTAAAAACAGACAACTATGCTTCTTTCTACTGCTTTTACAGTTTCTTCTTTGGTTGGTTAGGGTTTGTTTTTTTTTGGTTTTTTGTTTTTTTGTTTTTGTATGCATACATCTAACTCTGTGGTCTATCTAGAATTTATACTAGTGAATGGGGGTTCATTATTTTCCAAATAACTGTACAATTTTCCCAGCATTATTTTTTTTCTAAATAATCCACTTTATCTCATAGATTTGAATTGCCATCTTCATCATATAAATTTCCATATATTGTTAAATTTACCTTCAGAGTACCTCAGGATCGCATTATCATGACACATTTTACTATTCGCCAAGGCAAGTCCTGTTAATATTCCTTCTGACTTAGAATTTGTTTCTTCTCACATGTAGTTTCTTTCAGATAATCATTAGCCAGATTGTCAAATTTCAGAAAAAGTCTGTTGATAATTTGGCATTCTAATGTTTATAGACTGATTTAGGGAAAATTTACATTTTTATAATGTCAATTGGTTGATTCTATCTAAAACCAACTTCTTCCAGTTTTTCAAAAACTTTGTTTTCTCTAATCATTTCAATCAAGTATAAAATGGCACATTTTTAATCTACGGATTCTAGAACACTTTTACTCTCCCTCTTCTTATACCATATTACACCTGTTTCTCAGTCTCTTATATTTCTGATGTTTTTTTCTCATTATATATAATTTTTAAATAAGGTAATATTAATCTTTAAAATGTAATTTCATTTTTTATTTTTATAACCAGATTTAAGTTCATAACTAGTTTCCAAATATATAGAGTAGAATTCCTTTAACTGCCTGTTACCATTTTTTTTAAAATGTCTTTAGTTTTTGCAGCACTTTTAGGTGTACAGCCAAGTTGAAAGAGAAAAACAGAGTTTTCATGTACCCTAACCCCACACACTCACAGCCATCCCCACTATCAACATCCCCTACCAGAGTGGTACAGTTGTTACAGTCAGTGAACCTACATCAACACGTCATCACCCAAAGTCCATTGTTTATATCAGGGTTCACTCTTCGTGTACATTCTACATTTTGACAAATATATAATGACATGTATCAATCATTATAATATTATACAGAATAGATTCACTGCCCTAAAAATCCTCTGTACTCTGCCTACTCATCCCTCCCTGCCTGCACCAAACCCAGCAGCCACTGATCTTTTTACCATCTCCATATTTTTGCCTTTTCTAGAATGTCATATAGTTGAAATCATATCGTATGTAGCCTTTTGAGGTTGGATTTTTTTCACTTAGTCATATGCATTTAAATTCCTCCATGTCTTTTCATAGCATGGTAGCTCATTTCTTCCTAGTGCTGAAAAATATCCCATTATCTGGATGTACCTCAGTTTGTTTATCCATTTTACCTACTAAAGGACATCTTAGTTGCTTTCAAGTTTTGGCAATCCAAATAAAGCTTCTGTGAACATCTTCTATGAACAGGTTTTTGTGTGGACAGAAGTTTTCAACTCCCTTAGGCAAATGCCAAGGAATATGAATGCTGGATTATAAGGTAAAGGTATGTTGAGTCTTGTAAGAAATTGCTAAACTGTCTTCCAAAGTGGTTGTACCATTTTGCATTCCCATCGGCAATGTCTGAGACTTGCTATTGTTTCACTTCCTTGTCAGTGTTTGGTGTTGTCAGCATTCTGGATTTGGGCCATTCTAATACATGTCTAGTGTTATCTCACTGTTATTTTAATTTGAAATTCAGTTTAGTGTGGAGTACCTTTTCATGAGCTTATTTTGTCATCTGTGTATCTTCTCTGGTGAAGTATCTATTCAGGTCTTTGGTCCATTGTTTTCTTATCATTGTATTTCAAGAATTCTTCGGCTATTTCACGTAATAGTCCTTTACCAGTATGTTTTTGCAAATATTTGCTCCCAGTCTGTAGCTCGTATTCTCCTTTTCTTAACAGTTTCTTCTGCAGAGCAGAAGTTTTTAATTTTGAGGAAGTCCAGCTTGTCAATCATTTCTTTCATGAATCATGCCTTTGGTTTTGAACCTCAAAGTCATCACCACACTCAAGTCATCTACACTTTCTCCTATGTTATCTTCTAAAGATTCTTTTTTTTTTTTTGGCATGTGATGTCCACTTGTTCCAGCACCATTTGTTGAAGATAATATATTTTCTCCATTGTGTTTCCTTTGCTCCTTTGTCAAATATCAGTTGACTCTATTTATGTGAGTCTATTCCTGTACTCTTTATTCTGTTCCATTCATTTATCTGTCTATTCTTCTGTTATCAATTTTTTATTTTCTGCATTTTGTCAAAGATTGTGATCTAGGGGCACCTGGGTGGCTCAGTGGGTTGGGTGTCTGCCTTCAGCTCAGGTCTCAATCCCAGAGTCCTGGGATCAAGCCCCGCATCGGGCTCCCTGCTCAGTGGGGAGCCTGCTTCTCCCTCTCCCGCTACCCCAGCTTGTGCGTGCTCTCTCTCTCTCTGTCAAATGAATGGGTGAAATCTTAAAAAAAAAAAAAAAAGATTGTGGTCTATATAATACCATGAATTATATTTGTAGGGACTTGTATTAAAGCCTAGAACATGATCACTTTTTGTAAATATTTTAGATAAGCTTTTAAAGATGTCTTTTCTAATTTGAGGGCTCAGAATTTGACCAGGAAGTCACACTCAATTTTTTTAATTCTTATTTTCTTCTCTAGGTGACTTACCATTAGAGATTTACTAAAAGTTTCCATTATTGTCATAGAATTATCATTTTAGTTTTGTGATTCTTTGCAATTTTAACTTAGATAATTTAGAAATATGTTAAGAACTTAAAAGCAGAAGATTATTATATCTTCATAATGAATTGTTTCTTTCAGCATTATAGAATGACTCTCTATTCCTATTAATACTTTTTTTTGCCCTAACACCTCGTTTGACTGATATTAATTTGGCCATTCCAACTTCCCTTGCATTAGTTTGTGTTAATATTTGCCTTGTATAGCTTTTCAATATTTTTATGACATTTTATTTTTGATATGCTATGCAATAGGAATAAAATGAACATAGTGGGATTATGTATTTTTAGCCAACTCACTAATATATTTTTAGTTACTCTTAACATTTTATTTTATGTGTTCTATTTAACATTTTTTAATTGCAGAGGGAAGTACTTTTTTGTTCTTCTTTCTTCCCTTCTTTGGACCAATCAAATATTCTCCACTTCTTTTTCTTTTCTTTTTTTAAAATATTTATTTATTTTAGGGAAAGAGAGAGATCACACAAGCAGGGAAAGAGGCAGAGAAAGAGAATTTCAAGCAGACTCTGCACTGAGCGCAGAGCTCCACACAGGGCTCAGTCGCACCACCCTGAGATCATGACCTGAGCCAAAACCAACAGTCGTTCACCTAACCCACTACACCACCAAGGCACCCCTCCACTCCTTTTTCTTCTGTTCACTGGTTAGAAGTAATCATTTGATTTCCCTGCTTCCAGTGGTTATACTTCAATTTTTAACATAAGTACTTGAATTTTCATCTGTATTTCTACCCTCCTCCTGAACCATACAAGGACCTTAGAATCCATCTTCCATGTGTTTAAATGTCTAATATTTTTATTCAACTTTCTTTTTTAAACACTCCAAATTAGTTATCATTATTAGTTTTTTTTAGTAAATATTTAGAGTACCTACATGTTCAGGAATTTCTTTGCTTACCATTCATCTTTACAACCGAATAGTTTCTAGGTTTAATTTCTTCCTTTCTGATGTTTTTGTTTTCTCTTGTTTGTTTTGTTTGAATAAGGAACTATATTTTCAAGGGAATAAAGAACATACAATATGCAGGCTTTAATCCCATTTTCTACTACTTGGAAGCTGTCCAGTGCAGCAGCTAAGAGCACTGGCTCCCCAAGCGGAGGGCCCGAATTCAAATCCAGGCTCTACCATTAGCCGCCTTGACCTTGAGCAAGTTACTTCCTCTCTCTCTCTCTCTCTGTGCCTTAGTTTCTTCAACTGTAAAATGAGATAATAGCATCAATTAGGTGTGTTTATTCCTCTTCCCTGGAGGCCGTCTCTTGCAGATCATGAAGAAATGTGTTGTTCACCTGGGTATCTTCTGTATTTGAGAACAGGACATCCATATCTCCCTGGGGCAGCTGTTGCAGGTGGCTCCTGCCATCTGAGGGACGGAGCCTGAGCTTGTGCAGGTAGGAGATCTCCATGTCAATGAGCTCCCTGATCACCCACCTTTCATGGAGCAACAATCTGTCCTAAGAGACCCAGCCTTCCCCATCCCAACTCCCTGTCCTGGAGGACGGCTCATCAGTCCCATGTTCACCTATGTCAGCAGGTTCATGCGCACAAGATGCCAGCGCTCATGTACAGAGTTCAGCCACCCTGGGATGATGCAGCGGGGTGGGCCCAGATGTATATTTTTAAAGTTCTTTAAAAAAAAAAAAAAAAAAAAAAAAAACTTTAACAAAGCTCTTAGGTCCTAGGAGTTCTACTTGTAGATTATCATAAATGAAACAGCCCTGGCTTAATTAGGGTATATGAGAAAGTAAGTCAATCATTTTCACAGGAAATAAAATGAAAAAAGTACTACAAAAGAAGTCAAGAGTACTGATTCAAAAAAGACAAAGAACGTCCAAAGAAGGGAATTTATCTTCAGTGGAGATAGCAGTTGAGAAGACTTAAATAATGAGTAGGTTTTTGACTGAAGAGGGGCAAAGAGTAATAGAAATTAATCAGAAGAGGGAACGCACAGGGCATATTCAGAAACCAGCCATTCAGATGTCACTTAAAGTAATTATAAAAGGATAAGGAGATAGAAGACTATAAAAATAGTGTGAAATGTGAAAGTAGAAGTCCTTCAAGCCAAGCTAAAGAACATAGATAAATGATTAATCTGGGAAGTTATGAGGAGCAGTGGGACAGCTCAACTGGTTATTCACTTGGGGAAGACCAATTCGATTCGAGAGGCGTGATGCATCCAAGAAAGGAGAGAAGGGTAGAAACCATGTGAAAGCTTATCCAAACTGTATCATCAAGAAATAATAAGAACCTGAACCATAAAATGTCAGCCTTGGGATAGAAAAGGGAAAGCCAGTTAAAAGCTATTGCAGCATTGAATTTCTACAGGAACTTTCTGTTCTTTCAGTCCTTGTAGGTCTTATGGCTCCTGCCCTTGTGCCTGGAGTCTGGGTCTTCTATCTTGTATAATGTTGAGTAACTGTGTTTCCATGGTTTTTGTCAGTCAAACTGGTGTCTCACACCCTCAGCCCTGACCCCTACACTGAAAGGGAAACAGGACTCATTTGGGAGGTTTATGCATCTTGTACTCATTTAAATACAGGATGCATAAACCTCCACAGGTGTAAATCTGACCTTTACTAAAAGATACCAGGCGTCTGATTAATCCAACTTTCTGTGCCTGTTTTAGTCAGGAGACTTCCTAAGCAGGATTCACCTGCTGGAGAATTTCAATAAGATTCAGAGATTGGATGCTTCCCATGATCACAGTAAGTACTTTTTCAGAGTCATTAACACTCGACCACAGGGTGCTAATCAGGACATAGCACTTGCCCTCCCTGCAGATGAGCAGAGTGTGATGCCAGAATAATTTTTTAAACCAATTAGGATCTTTCTGCTTGGGGTTGCACAAGAGCAATAAAGGAGGCCCTCATTTCATTTAAGCCCACAGGTAAGTTTTCTGAAAATATTTTCAAAGTAGTTGTGACAAATCATCCAAAAGAAATCCCTGCCTATCACTGAAAATGGCTCATAGAGGTTTGGGTTTTTTTAATTTAATATTACTTCTATAGTAAACCTTTTACCGAAATGACAGAGAAAAATGAAAGAGGCAGATATAAGCCTTAGTCTAGTCAAATATATTTTGCCTATACATTTCATAGGTAATAGAATATTCATAATACCACACATGAAATTTTGATTATATGGTGGTTATTACTTCCTAGGGGAAAGCCATGCTTTTAACTTTTAGGAATATTTAACTTGATTAGTCTCAATGCATACACACACACACATAGACACATACAATAGCATATACATGTATGTAAAAAACATATACATACAATAGCATATATATATGCTATTAAGATGTTTTATAACTATTTTTTCCTAGATACTGTAATAAGCCTCTAATCAGAGTTCTTTCACACACCAAACCAGGTAACAATGCTTCTAGAAGGAAAAGTAGTCAGGCTCCACATCTAAAGAAAGATATGAACACTTGACGATTCAATGAATCATTTAAAAAACCAGCTTAATTCTAACCTGAAGAAAAAACTGAGCAATATCCCATCAAAGCCAAAAGAGAAAAATAAACTGGACTTCATCAAAATAAACAACTTTTGTGCATTGAAATACACCATAAACAGAGCAAAAAGGCAGCCCACAGAATGGGCTATATACGGGAGCAGGCAGAAGTGCCGAATACTGAACCATAGAACTCTTTTTTCTTCACAATACAGGTATTTCTCCTACATCAAAAGTTTCCCAGATGCAATTGAAGTATAATACAAGTAGCCTGCATTTTACCAATCACTGCTGTAATTTAAACTTCTCATGAAGAATAGACGCAAGATCTGTGGCGCTTGCAAATCAGCTTGCAAGTCACAGTAGTGGACGAAGAAGGTGACAGTGGCAAGAATGTGCAGTAACAGTGCAGTTGGAGAAGGAAAACAAAGGTCAGTCCCAGGGAGCAAATTCGAGACGTAAATGCTCAATAAGCTCAGCACTGATAGCCATACAATCATTTTCTTGAATTGCAACAAGAAATCTAATTTTGTTACTGTAAGTCTCTAGCTTTAAATCACCTTTTCCTACTGAAACTATTATTTATGTCAAATGTCAGTTTTCTTGTATAAAGTTCAGCCGCTTAGCCACTTCATGGCCATTCTTAGTATATGCTCTTGCACTCAAGGAAAGAATTGTCTGGACAGTTAAAAACAAATTAAAAAAAAAAAAACAACTAACTATAGCTTTATTGAAATGACCAAAGGAGTTCTCCATCTATAACATACACCAATTTTGAAAATTCCCTTTCGCCATCTCTTCTCTCAATTTTGCTTATTCATGGCAGGTGCTCTGTTTCTCATTTCTACAAACTCCTAAATATCCCCCAAGCCCTTGCCCCAGAAGAATCTCTCCTTCCATTTACTCTGTTCCATTGTCTTCTGACAGTAACTGCACCCCTCCCAGTGGGAATCCAGCGACAATGTCAGGCTTCTCCAGGGCTTTTTCCTCTGAGCCCATCACTTCCATTAAACAATTATCAGTCCACTACTGGATGTATCTGAGTAACAAAGGTTCTTTCCTCCTGGAGAAGTAATAAAAGAGATCAGCAATATCCAT
The DNA here is from genome assembly GCF_009762305.2 of Zalophus californianus. NCBI lineage: Eukaryota > Metazoa > Chordata > Mammalia > Carnivora > Otariidae > Zalophus > Zalophus californianus. The sequence goes on along the minus strand of NC_045599.1, from coordinate 47,198,511 downwards.
TTTTCTTTAGTACCGTAACTAGCTTGTTTCTTACACCAGAACAGATTGCCCCTGTATAACATTCTTGGAAAGATAAAATTACAGAAATTTAGTGGTGGTCAAGGCTTAAGGAAGGGGTGAGGGTGTGAGGCAAGTTGGTGTGGCTATAGAAGGGCAATATTAGGGGTGTCTGGGTGGCTCAGTTGGTTAAGCTTCTGACTCTTAGTTCTGACTCAGGTCATGATCTCAGGGTCATGAGATTGTGACCCGCACCTGCTTAAGACTCTCTCTCTCCCTCTCCCCCTCCCCTGCACTCACTCTTTTTCTCTCTCAAATAAATAAATAAATCTTCTTTAAAAATTATTTACAAGGGCAACATCAGTGTTGAACATAACCTTAGCTGAACATAAACAATGTTTCAGATTAAAAGGTTTGAAACAGTTATTAAGTGAACGTGATGGGCCGTGAACTCTCTTTGCTTTAGGTCTTCAGATTGTATAACATATCAGGAGTAGGGTGGCCCTAACATTTAGCTTGTATGTGTCAATTCGTTCCTACCATAAAGGTGCCTGGTGTGCTATGGAATCCATTTAGCCCTGACAACAATGCTGAGGGATGCCATTTCAACTCCATTTGCAGAAAGAAAGAAAAGAAAAAGAAAAAGAAAAGAAAAGAAAGAGAAAGAGAGAGAGAAAGAAAGAGAGAGAGAAAGAAAGAGAGAAAGAGAGAAAGAGAAAGAAAGAGAGAAAGAAAGACAGAAAAAGAGAGAAAGGAAAGAGAGAAAGAAAGAAAGAGAGAAAGAAAGAGAGAAAGAGAGAAAGAAAGAAAGAGAGAGAGAGAAAGAGAGAAAGAGAGAAAGAAAGAAAGAAAGAAAGAAAGAAAGAAAGAAAGAAAGAAAGAAAGAAAGAAAGAAAGAAAGAAAGAGAGAGAAAGAAAGAAAGAAGAAAAGAAAAGTGGAGCAAAAAAGATGTATAACCTGCTCACGGCCCCATGTCACAGGCAGAATCTGAACTCTGGTCCCTCAACGACAGCTCCCAGCTACTCATCATTAGTACTAAGTAATCTACTGTCTCTGAGAACTCACTAGGACCACAGTAATGAGGAGATGGCCAGGGACACCATAGTGTTCAGATGCTTCTCACATGTTCTCAACTTCTCCTGCTAAAGCCCCTCAGCGGTAAAGAGCACAGATAAGTTAACTCTGCAGGAGTTATTGGGGCAAAATCGGGCAGAATCATGAACTGCTTTGTTTGAAGAAGTAGCAGATCTTTCTGGGAACTGTTGGATCAACTACAACCCCACTTTCTTTGGCTCCTCGGACCAACTGTGGGTGAAGGAGACCACTACTGTACTATCTGATCAGCCAGGTCCTGCCTGCCCCCTGCCCCTTGTCCCAGACTAGGAACTAAGTAGCCAGCCCCTACCATCCCTGTGTGAGGACATCAGGACATTTGTTCTTGAGACAGCCTAAAATTGGAAAAAGAGGTTGCTAGAGAATCAGAGGCAGATCTTTAGTCAAACAGGTATGACACTGCCAGTCACCCATTGGCAAGCATGCTCCTGTATTTAACATCACTAAGCATCAGCTTCCTTATTAGAAAAATGAGAAAAAAATAGTACTGACCTCACAAGACGGTTGCAAAGACAACCTTAAATGAGGCATAGAGCACATATGGCAGAGCACTTGGCACATGGTTAGTGCTAGATAAATGAAGGCTCTTATAGTTATAATTATGGTATCCAACCCAGTGCTATACCGAACTTTCTGTGATGATGGACTACCCAACATGGTAGTCACTAGCCACGTGTAGCTACTGAACGCTTGAAATGTGGCTAGTGTGATTGAGGAACTAAATTTTTGAATTTCGTCTAAATGTAAATAGCTACCTGGAGTTTGTGGTTACCATATGGGACAGGATAGGTATAATGCTCAGCCAATAACCAGGCCAGCTGGTCCAGATTAAACCGAACAAATATTGCAATTACCAACCAAAATGATCAGACTGGCATCACAAAGGAAGTGAACAAAATACCATCCACCTTAAGAGAGATTTAATTTTACAACAGTACAAAGGAAGCACTGCTTTCTAAAGAATCTACTATGTTTACGGCAGGCTTAGAACTGGATTTAGAACAAGCCACTCATATATTGTTTAAAAGCTTTAAAAGAGCAAGAAGGGAAGTGTGGTATATTCAAGTTTTATTTAGCAAATGTTTACTCCTCCCCACCTCCCATTTCCATGGAGACAGTATTCTCTGTCCCGACGATTCTAGCTTTGGTCATGGGATTTGCTTTGGCCGATGGAATGGGAACAGAGACCTTCCCGGGCATAGCATGTACCTCCTCATCCCTTTAAAGTTTCTCACCACCACCAAGTGAAAAATGTGTCCCAGGAACCTTCTGCCCCTCCATTATGGTCCCAGAATAACTTTGCATAGAGCAAATATGAACTTGACCCACAACCTAAAGCAGAGACACCCACAGACCCATGAGTGAGAAATAAATACTTATTTTTGCATGCTACTGTGATTTTGCAGGTATTTGCTAAACAGAATTCTTTTAATAAAAATCTGGCTGCTACAGGACCTAATAAGTACTGAGTACCTCCCATGCCATTGTGGAAGATGAAATAATTGGTTCAAGATCATGATGGAATGAGGATCCATATGAGATGTTTAAATCCACATGTTTAGATAAATTCACAGATAAAGTGTCCATAGTCAGTCATTAAAGGAATGAGGGTATTGGAAGACCAAGCTCTCAGATGGCTCAAGAAGACATCAGGACAGATGGCCATAGTCTTATCCAACCTGACTCTCGAGGCGGGTGCCGAAGATAAATGGTTACCCAACTGAACCACAATCATCAACACTTTCCTATCTCCATCAATGTTCTAATTCTAGTTTCCAAGGTTTCTTCCTAGAATTTTTACAGTTAGGATACTGATTACACAGATTTTTTTCAAGACATCTTGCCACATTTTCTAAATATGTGAAGAACATCCACTGGAAAAACTCGTGTAAGGTATGATTCCATTAGAAACATATTCTGCATTAAGCATGTATCTCTTCCACTGAAAGGCACTTTTCCACTTTGCATAAGCAGGGAATTTGCTTTAAGAAAACTTCTATTCACTCGTAAGTGTTTGCCTACATTAAAGCTCCTACCAATCTGTCATGAGAGATGTATCCCCATGATGATATGCTAACTTGGAAATAGTGTTATTGGAAGGCATGCCAGATCAAGATAATAAGCAAGCCTTATTTTGAGGATGGAAAGAGATGATAATAATATACAGCCCAAATCATTTAGAAAATAAAGTTAAGAGGGGAGAAAAGAAATCACAAGTGAAGCTCATCTGTGGAAGGCTGAACAAGCGGAGGTGAGTTTAATTCCTTTGTGTAGACAGTCACCTTCTAACATGTTCTGAAGCATTTATGGTCTTCACCCTCCTGCCGCCTACCCTTATGCTTGCCCAGGCCACAAGAGTCCCGGATCACCGCACTAGTCAGCTTCTGAGGGGCCTTTTCACACTGCCACGACCACCTTCCCTGACACCTCATGCTTTCATCTCAAAAACTGTGGACCGTGTGGGTGTGCAGGTGCCCATCCATGTCCACATTTTCTTCATCTCCTCTCCCCTCTCTCCTCCAGGGCCTCAGGGGGAAGCCAGTGCCCAGACCGTTCCCTGCAGAGGCTGCTCAGGAGGCCGACAGGAAGACATAGAGGCCACTGCACTGAGGCCCATGGTGGGACCAGGTCCTTCCGTTTTCTTCACCAAAGCACAAAGGAGCTTTCTTCCCCACGCATGTAGTGTATTCTGTCACCTATGTCCCCAAACAATGTTTCCTTGTGAACCTAACATCTTACAGCAATTTCTTCCTAACAGCATTTTCAGATTTCACTCCCAGCCTGTTTTTGCTTTGACCCAGGGTAGACAATATGAGTGATGCTCAGAATTGCCCAGCCCCCCTGAGGCCAGTCTGTCATCCCTGACCCCAGCTTGAACTCCTCTATTCTCTTGCCATGAGATGGACATTCCTGCAGATAGATCCCTGAGAAACTCATCCTCCAAGCATCAAATCTGGGATGGCAAAAAATGTCTGAACCCTAGCATGAACACAGTTTAGGGTCTCATACTCTATGGAACCCCTGCTACCTTGGCACTTGAAGAAAATTATAGGAAATAAAATGCCAATCTGTGGTTTGGGTTATTAATTGGGAACCTTGTAGAGATTATCAGAACAAAATGTCAAATTATCAGAGTCCAGTTTACTTGAATGAGAACCCTCAGTGCCAAAAGCATCAGGTGGGGGCTTCCAGCCAAGATGGCAAACATTGAGTGTCCGAGACTCCACACACAGGCATGCTTGGCTACAAGAACATCGCTTTAAAAAGAGATAGCTGGGCTTAAAAGCAAAACAGTGATAACAAAACAAAACTAAACAAAACTACCATGTGCAGATATGCCAAAAACAGGAAGGGAACTCAGGACTCAGAGAAGTTGGAGTTGCCATTAGGCCCCGTGCATAGAGCTGAGAACCAATAAAGAGTTGCCCCACCAACAAAAGGATGGCTGGGGAAAAACACGATGATGTACTTGTAAAAAAATATGAAAGTGCTTGACCTGTGCTGTTCTGTGGCTGGACGGGAGTCCGCCCAGATCATCAGTGCCCAAAGCCTGCCCCCCCAACTAAGGGTGGGCTGAACTCACACTCCCTGTGAGCTGACAACACATCATGACTTTAGGGTCCCCCAGTTCGTGTCTGAATTTGACCCATCTCCATTGTAAATACTGTCAGGATTCCTTGGTATTTAAACCTGCAAAAATAATAACAAATTGAGCCCAATCTTTAATATTGTTTATATCCTTTCATTTTACTTGATTCTCAACTGAATTTTGTAGTGAACACAACTTTTAGATACTTCCTTTCATATCTGACTTCCCTGGGCCTCTGTCAAAAAAGGATTTTGTCTTATTTGCCGATGTACTCCCTAGCACCTAGCACAGAACAAATGTTTGTTAAATGTCTTAATGAAGTAAAAAGGTGAAGAAGACAATCTTCTTCACACTTTTTCATGGAATCAGGCTTGGAGAGCAGAACTATTTGAAGTAGAAAACTCCTCACATTTAGAGTCCATTTATGATCTATTTTAGTAAAGTCCATTTATCAAGAATGTTTGGGAAGGCATCCATTCATATACTCACCCCATATTCAACCATGACTAATCAGAGTAAGATTACATTATACTGGCAAACTGTTTTAACATTTTTTTTAATCTCCTTTGATTCTGAAGGCCCTGTAGGATCTTGTTGGCCTCAACGTATCATACTATGAACACTACATACATGATTAAATGCTATAGGAAGAAAACAAATACATGAGGATTTTGGGTATAGGAGAAGATGTTGTTTGTTGTTTGGTATAGATCCTGGATAAAAGGGCATTTCCTGGGGCACCTGGCTGGCTCAGTCAGTAGAGCACGCAACTCCTGATCTCCAGGTTGTGAATTCGAGCTCCATGTTAGGTGTAGGAGTTTACTTAAAAAGAAAATCTTAAAAAAAAAAAAAGAGCATTTACTATGGCTTTAAATTCTAGATTCGACCTCACTGCCAGAAGAGGAAATCACCTCATAACGAAGGATGACCTATCACAGAAGGTTAACTCCCCATATTTCCAGTTGACAAGCCCAAGTCAATTCCCCACCTCTTCCATGAAGCCTACCCAGGTTCCCAGCCACAGCCTTTCCTTATGCTCCCGGAGCAGCGCAGTGGTGCCCTCTTCTGGCACTCACCATTCGCTAGAGATCTCTATGTTCCACTGGAAGTTTCTGGCCATAAAACCAGAATTGTTTAATGTTTGCAATTTGTGCAGCCCTTAGCACACCCATTTCAGTGAATATTTCTCACATCAACCAACTTTTTCTCAAGTATTGAAGACTCATTTTGCTTTTCAGATTCAGTTTTTTTTATTTTTTTTAAATATTTTATTTATTTGAGAGAGCACATGCATGCAAGCAGGGGGAGGGACAGAGGGAGAGAGAGTGTGTGTCAAACAGACTCCCCATGAGCACAGACCCAACAGGGCTCCATCTCATGGCCCTAAGATCATGACCCAAGCGGAAACAAAGAGCCGCTCAACCTACTGAGCCATCCAGGTGTCCCTAATTTTAGATTTCTTAAGGCTTTCATAGATAGGGTAGAAAACAAGGATCTTATATTAAAGGAAATGAAACAGGTTGAAGGAAATAAACAGGCACAGGAGGACAGAGAGCAAGACAGAGACTCAACCAGACAGTAAATTCCTACAGTCTCCAAGGCCCCAAAAGAGCATCCTATAGCTGGCTCTGCCCTTTCCTCAATCCCTGAGCATCACCTATTCCTCATAAAATGATGGTTCAAGTAGGGCAGGGGAAGTGCTAAGCAATTCTGTGTAAATGTGGCCCGGGTCTTCATATCTCCCTCCATCTCTCCATCCTGAGACTCAGAAGCCAATTCAGTAAGTTCTTCATTAAGCACAGAAGCCCTCAGAGTCAGAGGGATTCTATCCCACTGCCACTGCCTTTCTATTTTCCTTCTCTTTCCTCAGCACTGCACATTAGGGCCCCAGCCCCAGCAGACACCAGCGTGGTCCCCAGTGCTTGGGATGGGCACGGGAGTTAATAGTCCTTATTCTGCTTTCTCACAGCTGCTTTTCCTATCAACTATAAACATTCACAGTTAAAGAGACATTTCCCAAGGACTTTGTTCCACCTGGTGGTTTCCATAGAATGCTCCAGAGGACACGTCAGCCGGAGGGAAATGCGACCAAGCCAAGACTCAGAGGCATGGAAGCCCAAGCTCAGCTGACTCATCCCGGGGCTCCTGGGGCTCAAGTGTCCCACCCTCTCTCGCCACACTGCCTGACGTCCCCCTTCATGCACATGCCTTCCAACACGAAGCAGCTATGATGGTGAGGAACCTGCTGCAGGGAAGAAAATCAACTTCTGCCTTCAACTTTCAGAAACCTTGAGAGCCTGTGTTTGAAGTGGTGTTCTGATGGGGAGTGCATGGTTAGTACCAAACAGGGCATGGGAACTAGAAAGATGCAAGACTCCAGGTCCCTGCAATACTGACCCATGTCTGGCCCCTGGGCAACACCTGCTACTGGTGAACCAGCTTCAGGAGGAATTTGTCAGTTAATTATCCGGAATCAGTTTAGACTTCCACACAAGCTCACCTGTCTCTGTCCTGACTCCTGGGAAGGCCCTGGTTAGCCCAGATGTCCCCCCAAGGTCATGTGGTTTATCGTGGAAAGGCTGGCTTCTTTCTTGGGCAACTTGAGAGACTTGAACAAGATCAGAACAAGTTTGTCTGATATCCACTCGGAAACCCCAGCATAGCCCTCACCTGGATCTTTGATTTCTTTTCGACAACCACAGGGGATGACAGCATCTAGGGTATGGGTCCTGTGGCAGGATGGCACTGTCACACAAAGGAGGAAACATGGAAAGGTGTTCCTGAGGGAGTTAGAATCAATGGCACCAGATAGATGCTCTCTGATAAGCTCTATGATAAGTCAAACATTTAATTGTAAAATGCATGTAAATAAACTTAAGAGCGACTTAAATATAAATATTTCACCGCAAAAATTAATCAAATTTACTAACATACCTTACCACAGCATAATTGTCTTGGCTAAAATAATTTTCAAGTAATGTTTTATAACTCTTTAACAAAAATAACTTTTTTTTATTTCTTAAAAGTACGATTGGTTTTCTGTAGTTTTTGTGGTGTTAAGTGTTCTTCAGAATCTCTTATGATTTGTAAAGCCTCTTATTATAAGAATAGTAACCCTCTATGATACGTGCTAAAAATACTTCTCCCCTTCGTCTTTTCGTTTGCTTTCAGTTTACAGAGTTTAAATTTTTATTATTCAAATCAGTATTCTTCTCCCATTGAGTCGTTAGTTTGAGAAAGTTCTTCCTTATCTGGAGATCGCATTCTTATCTAAGAATTTGGCCAATGTGTAAAATTTATTTTAATAAATGATGGGAAGTAAAGATCCAGCTTGTCTTCTGAAGAGTCTACCATTTGGACCAAAATTAGAATTATTTGAATCTGCTGCTCACACCCTGTCAGCTGAATCCCCCTCTCCCCTTCTCTGGTGGGTGAGAAGTTTGCTTTCACCCAGGCTTTCCCATAATCAGGGAATCGCTTATCGCAATCAGGCAAAATATAGGCTCCTTTTCACTTAGTAATCAGGGCATTTCTAGACATTCCTTTGCAGTTTCATTAACTTCATGTACGTTTTTAATTACTATCATTCAACACCTTCCTTGGATCCTCAGAAATGAAAAGGTGTTTTGTCTGTACCTATTTTCACATAATACATAACCAGCCCCAGAGCAGTACCATGTTAACTGGTGGCTAAACTTGACAACCCCTCACTCTCTTATTCAGCTGCATTTTCCAAAGCCATGCTTATGAATTCCCTTGAATAAGCATGTACCAGGTGCTGAGCTTCAAATGAAATGAGAAACAAAGGACAGAGGTGGCCACATTTTTTTACCCACAAAAAAGTTGCAATCAAGTTTACAAACTACAAACTATATTATTTGCCTACTACAGTACAACAGATGAGTCCAAAACCTAAAGGCTTAAAATAACACTAAACATTTATTGTTCCTCACAGTTCCAACGGGCCAGGAATCCAGGAGCAGCTTGACTGGGCATTTCCAGCTCAGGGCCCCCTGGACATCACATCACAGTCAGGTGTCGGCTGCAGCCGGAGTCATCGCAAAGCTTTCCTGGAAATGGAGGCTCTACTTCCAAAGAGGCTAACTGGTATGGCTAATGAGCTGGTCCTGGCTGTTGGTGGGAGGCCTCAGTTTTTCTATGGGAGCCTCTTCACAGAGCAATGTGAGCATCCTCACAATACGGCGACTGGCTTCCCCCAGAGCAAGCAACCCAAGAGAACATGATAAACACTGCAATTCACTTTATGACCTCATCTCAGAAGTTATCGTCCCGCTTCTGTTATAGTATATTGGTCACACAGACTAGCCCTGATTCTATGTAAGGGTGTGACTACCAGGAGACAATAATCACCAGGGGCCATGTTCAACAGGAAGGGAGCAGGGAGAACACAGGCTTTTCCTCCATTCCCTCACCTCTGCAGTGGAGATCATCATGGCACTGACCTCGCCTGGTTTTGTTGAGATGGAGGAATGTAGTGCATCTGAAATATGATCATAGCATCCAGCACACAGTGGGTAGTAAATAATAACCAACATGTGTCTGTTTATTGATTTAATGGTCATTAATGGTTTTATTTATCACTCACACATCCTGAAAAGGATAACTCAATGCAAACATCAGTCCTCTGAACTCAACTTTAAGTACCAAAAATTCTACAGTTGATACACACACAGGAGCGTACGCTCTTGGCGAAACTATTTATTGCTTTAATTACCTTTATGAAATCTGTTAGAAAGGGCAAGTCATCCTAAGTAAACAAGAGGCATTACTGGCTGGATGAAGAAATATCTAATAAATCCCAAGCCCAGAAAGTAAAACCAAGCTTCCAGAAAACCAGTATGGGGAATAGGAAGTTAGAAACAAGTTACTCATCTTTCAGGAACCACATGGTCTTTCAGCTCTGCCTGTTTCTTCGCTCTCCCCATCTCCCTCTGTCCTTCTTCAGCTCAGATATCCGCAGAGATTACAATCTCTGAGTCCAGTTCCTAATTTCCAGGGAGAAGACTCTGATTCATTTATTTTGTCCATCCCTGACCCAATTTTCTCTTATGGGAGAGTGGGGACAGCAATTACTTGATCTACGGCCCACTCACCAGGATGTGGGGGCACAGACTGTCTTTTAAGAAGGAGTGTAGGAACTAAGGTGAAATGACTGGCCTCTCTAGTACAAACACTTGGCAAAGCAAACCAGTACCTTTGGTTCAAATCTGCAGAATGAACCACATATCCAACTCAGAATTGAAGAGCCTTAACTGAAATTGGGTACGTTTTCCAAGAAATAAAAATAAATCTTTTTACTGTAAAGACATACAACTAGCAGTCTCATTTAAATTGTCACTTTAAACAGATGAAGGGCAACAAATATCTATACACACAGACTCACTCACAAATAAATTATGAATAATGCTGGCTAATGACCAAAGCAGGAAAGGAAATTACCAACAAGTAATTTGCTTTGATGTTTACATTTTCATTCTCAAAATAGACTGTTTGAGTAATTGAGATCTTCTTTCAACACTTATTTTCATGTGGACCCCTAATAAACGCTCTGCACTTTATAACTGACAGGATCCTTCCAGTAAAAGTAACTGCTCTAAACCATCTCACTACTTAGCTGAAAATAATTCTAGAAAATGTCTTGCTTTCAGATTTGCTGAGAGCTTGACCTGAGAGGTGGGGTCCCATTCCTTGCCAAACTACTTATTCTAGTTGTTTCTAAGGCACATTTCCTCAACCTTTTAATAAAATACTGTCCATTTATTTCATCTCTGAGTCAAACCATTTGGTTCTCTGAGTTAAAAATGAGGATGAGCAGAAACCATCTTTGATCAAATAAAATCCTAATGCTAAGTGCCATAGTTCAATGTCAAGTCCTAGCTTATTTCTTTTCACTTTTTAAAAATAACTTAGTATAATATAATATAATTGAAATATGTTAGAGGCTAAATTTGTCCCCTCCCAAATTCATATGTTGAAGTCCTAACCTTCAATACCTAATATAACTATATTTGGAGAGGGCCTTTAAAGCAATGATTAAGTTAAAATAAGCCCATTAGGTGAGCTCTAATCCACACTGACTAGTGTCCTTCTAAGAAGAGGAAATTCACATGACCACCACGGAGAGGTCACATGAAGACACAGAAAGAAGGCAGCCACCTGCTAGCCAAGGAGAAAAGTATCATAAATCCTAGCAACACCTTGATCTTGGACTTCTGATCTGAAGGACTCTGAAAAAATTAACTGTTGTGCAACAATAAACTGTTTTTTAAGCCATCCAGTCTGTGGTATTTGGTTATGGCAGATCTGGCAAACTAGTATGACTGAATGCATGTTTTGCTTATCAAACAAGTAGAAACTTATCAACACATAGTCTGCATTGATCCGGGGAAGATTTCAAAGGAGAAATCTATGATACATAGGAAGGGGAAAAGATGTCAAAGTTAGGCAGCTGAAATAATATGAGCTAAAGTATTTAGGGAGGGGTACCTGGGTGGCTCAGTCAGTTGAGCATCTGCCTTCAGCTCAGGTCATGATCCTGGGGCCCTGGAATCCTGGAGTCCTGAGATCAAGTCCCATGTTGGGCTCCCTGCTCAGCAGGGAGTCTGCTTCTCCTTCTCCCTCTGCCCCTCCCCACCACTTGTGCTCTCTCTGTCTCTCTCAAGCGAATGGGTAAGATCTTTAAAAAAAAAATTATTTAGGAAGAAAGTGCAAGTCAGTAGAGCTAGAAAGAATAGAGGGAGAAGAATGGAAAGGAGAGGAAAGAGAGACAGCCAACAGAATTCTTTTGACTGGGAAGATGAGGAAGACCTTGCTGGGAGCTTAACAAAGCAGAGTTCACACCTCAGTGAGATTGACACCAGGCAGGCCACTCCTGGCTCCCCCGGGGTAGTGACTTCAGTCACCCGCATCTTATAGTAACTACTTTACAATGAGGAAATATCAAATAAATGGTAGAGAAGAAACACTTCGTCGAGAGTCACTCTAAGAAAAATATAATGCAAACCACATATGTGGTTTTATATTTTCTGATACATGTTTAAAAAGAAAAAAGAGAGAAATTTATTTTTAAGATATTTTCTGTCATTGAATTTATCTAAAGTATCATCATTGAAATATGAAATCAATAGTTTTTAAGTTATTTATGAGGTAATTTACCTTTTCTGTACTAAGTCTTTGAAATCTAGTCTGTATTTTACCCACACAAGGCATCTTAATTCGGACACTAAATACTCATGTATTTAGATTTCATAAAATTAACAGTTGAAAAAATAGATTCCCAGAATACCATATTGTTCCAAATATTCACAAAAATTTCCAAAACTGAATTGTCAGTTTAAATTCATTAAAATCCAAAATTTAAAATTCCATTCCTCGATCACACTAAACACATTTCAAGTGTCAATAACTATATGCAGCTAGTGGTGACAATATTTGACAGCACAAGCCTAGAGTTTGCACCACTCTAAGAAAAAGCCTTGGAGCATTTTGTCAGAAAGTTATGCTGTTGACAAAGGCTGCATGATAAAGGAAAGGATTAGAGTTATGTATAAAACAAGAGTGAGTTTGAGCATGCACTCCCAAGAGACCTTTGGATATTGCAAACCTATTTTTTCTCTCCAACTGACTCCCTCCAAGCCAGCAGAGGTTACAGATCCACATTGTCTCACTGCTCTCTACCTACAGGCCTCATGCCTGAAAGGAACACCGATCTGGGAAGCAGAAGCCACTCCCTTTTGCAAAGGGCTCCACCCTATGGGTAGAGTAATGGGAGTAGAGCAAGACAACAAGAAAATGAGGAAGCTGCACTCCCTTGGTTGTGAGTCTAAAATGTTGTTGGTATGTTTTTGTGCTTAATCATCATATTACTATCCAATTGGAAGAAAGATATCATAGTAGAAGAAATGTCATATCAATATCAATCATCTTCACAAATTTAAAGATTCATGCTAACTGAAGATAGTAGCCTGTCAGCTACCAGAAGACAGGAAATTTTGTCTGTTTTATTCACTGCTATATCCCTAGAACCTATGACACAGGCCCATAGTAAGAGACCAACAATTATTTGTTTAGCAAACAAACTAATAAACAGCTTGATAGTTTCCCATGCAATAGCCAGGCAACAGCAATAACACCACAGAGTTGTGTTCCAAATCTGCCATTCATTCTTCTCAACAGACATTTTTAGGTATTCACTATGTGCCAATCACTCTATTAGATGCTGTGTACGTAAAAATAATACACATAAAAAGGATGGTAGGGAAAGGAAAAATGTCTTTATGAAGCTCTCAATAATTTTTTTAAAAAATCATATTTACATCATTTAAAAAGGGGTGCTTAGGTGACTCAGTTAAGCGTCTGACTCTTGATTTCAGCTCAGGTCATGATCTCAGGGTCATGAGATCGAGTCCCATGTCAGGCTTCACACTCAGCAGGGAGTCTGTTTAAGATTCTCTCCCTCTCCCTCTGCTCCTCCTCCCACTCACACGCGCTCTCTCTCTCTAAAAAATAAAGAAATCTTTTTTAAAAAAAGATGCAATTGAATAATAGTGCTTTTCTTTTCCTCAAATATTGTATCAAATATTAAGGTGCAACTTAATCATAGACTATCAGATTCCACCTAGCTCTTAAAACCTAACACAATCTCTATCAGTAGAAATAAACATTCCCCCTACAAAAAAGTACTATGGATTTGACTCTATCTGGTTTTATTGATTGTGCCCTAATTAGGTATCTCATTTAAGCTCTCTTTCCAAGCTCATAAGGGGAGTTTTCCTTTCATTTCTTGCTTAGCCCAAGTGTTGGGGTTTGTTTTTTTTTTTTTTTTTTTTTTTCTCTATTTTGAGGCTTTTCAGACCAAGCTAATCATGGGCACCTTTCCAAAATGTTTAAGAATTAGAAAAAGGAGTTGATTGCTTAATTCTTGCTTCTGAGTTGGAGCTTGTGTTAATTAGCTAAAGCCAGAGTCCTCAGCATGCTCTCCAGGGCCCGTGAGCCACTGATTAGCAGTGACAGGGCCATCTGGCCTTCCTGCTGCATACTGGAGAAAGTGTCTTTTGGCATAAAAATCAGGGATGCCTGTAATTTAGAATGAGTCAAGAGCTGCCACCCTTCTAAAAAAGACATGGTGTCTGACTACAGTATGAGGCCTGTCCCAAAAGAAGCTGTCGATGGCCACCAATGCCACCACCTAAAAACTCAGCCCCACTCTCCCACCTGCAGAGTCGCCTCCTACCTACCGTCAGCTACTCTCACTCCTCAACGCTCCCCTTCTGATAGTGTTCCTTCCTCCATCAATCACCACACCAAAGTTGACAAACCTTGACTCAAGGCTTGTGTGTACTTTCTGGTTGTTTCCAAATAGATATTCATTAAAGAGATGCCAAATTGGAAACGATAAAGGAGTTGGAACAATCAGAGGGATGTGTCCGAGAAGCCAGGATTTGGCACGTGGATAAGCCCAAGATGAGCAGAATTAGCTCTGCCCTGCTTGCTCTTCATCCATGCAGCCTGGAACTGAAGAAGAAAGGGAGGATAGGGATGACAAACATTCCATGGGGAGAGATTGGTTAGGTGCCCACTGGTCTATCTTGATGTAATCAGCAGCATGCACTCACTGAAATGTTGAAGATAGCCAGCACTCTTGGCTTACCCAAGCCAATGGTGTCCAGGCAGTGCATCCAGGGTAGGTTTATTCCAGGAAAACCAAATAACCATATGACCCTCAGTCACTAGACCATGTATCTAGTTCGAGGATCAAAATAAATGGTCACTATAATGGTGCCTGAGGACCTCTAGGTCAAGGAGCATGGTCCTTGTAAACCCCACTTATTACCTGAGGCCATTATTAGACTAAGGACTGATGCCAATAAAAGAGAAGTGAAAACTGGACTCCCCTGGGGAAAAAATCCATTTGATGGCAAAGCTTCACAGATTATTCTTTCATGACCTCATGGACAAGATTGTCAATGCAGGCTGGCAAAACATTGAAACAGCTGAATGGGTGAGCATTGTATGCTGGGTTGGTTCAATAACCACAGTGGTAAATATACTATATCTCATGTAATTTGCCTTGAACCTCACTTTGGATCTCAGAGTATTGCCCTTCATGTATATTCACTAGAGTCTCACAAGCCTGACCAATTCCTAATGAGTTAAGGAGGCTTTACTCTGTATTAATTGAAAAGTTTGCCCTTTTAAGTTGCCCAAATTTGTTTCAGTCACTGGGCGTCTTATTGCTGAATTATTTTGGTTGCAAGCTTTTGTGATTTGTACTAATACTTTTCTTGTAGCCAAAGAGTCTGGACAGGTCTGAGAAGCCTGCAAAAACCCACAGATTCTTCCTCTTCAGGCTCTTTGTCAACTGAATGTTCTCAGATGATCCAACGTAGACATTCTACACTGGTGTGGGTGAGAAGAGATGCAAAGATACAAGAACTCTCTTTCTGATGGGAAGGACTCTACACCTCATGTTAGAAACTACACCCCACCCACCTGGAAGAATTCCAGTCTTTCAGGGAACCAGCACTAAAATTCACCCTGGCAGCCATACTTATTGCTCTTGATTACAAAAAGTGCAACAGGTTTAACTGTCACGCATCTGACAAAGTTCTATGCAAATTCAGATACTCCCAATGGTGTACATGTCATCTCTGATTTCTCATATTCAGTTTGGCAAGCTTCTATTATCTACAGAAACTCCTCTAGGTGTGCCAGTATCCATTCTGCATATTATGTTTCTTCCTCAGGTCTTATGGTTCTAAATAAGAAAGTAAAGAGAAGATGATTGTATTGTTTTTTTATAGCTTCTCTCTTATAGGAACCCAAAGCTCTGAATAAATATTTAGGTTGAATGAATTTAAAAAAAAAAAGGAGTAAAATTGCTCTTTGGAGAGGAACATTAATTCTTCCAACTTTCTTATGTGTCATTTAACAAATTACCCATTCCAAGGCACTAAATGGCTCTCAGCGGCCAGGCTGACTTAACAGCCGTGCAAGCAGCAACCTTTTATTTCTAATTTACTATGACATTTGATCATCTTGCCAATCCTTCATAACTGTGAGAACAATAAGCAGACAAAGCCAACTCTGCAGACTAAGAGATCGCCCACCCATGGGTCTCAGAGGCCAACCTACAGTAATCAACCTTTCCTCCCTGAGATAAAATCCCATAAAATCATTCAAAGAATATGCATTTAGTGAGGGTCTATGGTGTGCCAGGTCTAGCTTCTCCAGGTCAGTGGGCAGTACATACATAATGAGAGAGTCGGATTGACTTTAGCTTTTTTCTTTTCAGACACTAAATGACAGGAGAACTTGACCCTAAAGAATGGACTCCGGTATAACTAGAAAGGAGCTAACATTACTCAATACCTCCTAAAACTCTCATACTTTTTTATGTATGACAACTAACTAAGAAATAAATTAGAATATGTTAAGAAAATTTAGGCTCTGAGAGGTTAAGTGTAATTTGCCTAAAGACACATAACTAATGTATGGCACAATCTGAATTTAACCTATCTTTTGAGCAAGATTGAGCCTTATTTGCTTCCAATCTACATATGAATTAGCAAGAGGCTACAGATAAAAAATATGATGCAAGTTTTGGCTTTAGCAATGAAAAGTATAGTGTTCCTATCAAGGAAGCACAATTTTCAGATTGTGGGAGATTTCACCCTTTCACGCTGAGACTCAGCAGGTCTTATGACTCAGGCTGGAAAACACAATACCAATAGGCATTATACAAGAGCTGTCCCCTCCAAACACTTGAATTGCCCTGTTTAAAAAACAAACAACTTTTTTTTTAAAAAAAAAGCACAAGTTTGTTCTTCATGGCTCTAGAAGACCAACTAGAAAAACAGAATGACCTTCCTTACAATCCCTTGGAAGGCCAGAGGATTGAAAATAAATACGCTGGGTTACAGTTTAGGTATGAATAGTTGAGGACCTAAAACAATCATCATTGTGAGCAGACAGATTCATTTAAAAGAGATGCCATCAAAAAGTGATGACAGAGCAGAGGGCGGCCAGTCACAGAGGAGACCAATATTTTTGAGTCCAAGAGCACCTGCCCGGAAGCAGAGTCACCAGCCATCCCAACAGCCACCTGTGCTCCGCAAGGAACGTGCAGCTGTCTGTCTGACGCAAGCAGTAGACCGGAACTATGGTCCCACATGCAGTGGCAGGCAGACCTTGGGTTTATCACTGAGAGGTATAACCCTCCAACGCAGCACTTTGCCCTTGGCGTTCCCTATTCCCAGGATGCTTATGTCCTGGACATCTGCGTGGCTCACAGCTCTACTTCATTCAGGCCTCTGTTTTAGTGCACCCCCTTCCTTGAGCACCCTCTCCACTGTATACTCTCCATGTATTTGCATGCTTTATTTTACTGCACATTTAATTTACTGTCTGGCATTATAAAAAAAATGTTTTCTTGTCTCCTTCCCTGAAATGTCAGTTCCATGAGGCAGAAATGTTATTTTGCTCTCTGATGGATCCCTCATGCCTAGACCTTGGCATCTGGTAGACCCTCATGCAATAAATGGATGTAAAATGGATGAATTTTTCTTTAAGTGTAGTTTGTATCTCCTCACAACAAATACTTTCCTAACAGTGCCTCTTGATGCAAAAATTACTAGGATAGGTAACTATTTCTGTTATACATCTTATTTTAATGCAACAATTCAGCCTTGAAAATGAAAGCATCCACTGGTGAACAGTGCCAAATCCAACCTTCAGTTTTTCAGTACTATACCAAGAAATCACTGTTAAACTTTTCAATAAAATCAACATATAAATTATGTCATATTATAATGTTGTAGACTGAACAATATACTACCCATATTTCCATTTTCCAAACAAAAATCAACACTAGCCATTTTGAATTTCAAATTCTAATTCTAAAACTTGAATATTCAAATGGAAGTTTAAAAAAAAATCATTGTTCATTGAACTGCTTAAATTTGGGAAACCTTAGATTACCTAGATGCCATTCACCCATTTAAAAATCAAGTAAGTGGCTGTCCAGTTTTCCCAACACCATTGGACAGCCACATGCAGGAGAATGAAACTGGACCATTTCCTTACACCACACACAAAAATAGACTCAAAATGGTTGAAAGACCTCAATGTGAGACAGGAGTCTATCAAAATCCTAAAGGAGAACACAGGCAGCAACCTCTTCGAACTCAGCTGCAGCAACTTCTTCCTAGAAACACCGCCAAAGGCAAGGGAAGCGAGGGCAAAAATGAACTATTGGGATTTCATCAAGATAAAAAGCTTTTGCACAGCAAAAGAAACAGTCCACAAAACCAAAAGACAACCAACAGAATGGGAGAAGATATTTGCAAATGACATATCAGATAAAGGGCTAGTATCCAAAGTCTATAAAGAACTTATCAAACTCAACACCCAAAGAACAAATAATCCAATCAAGAAATAGGCAGAAGACTTAAACAGACATTTTTCCAAAGAAGACATCCAAATGGCCAACAGACACATGAAAAAGTGCTCAACATCGCTCGGCATCAGGGAAATCCAAATCAAAACCTCAATGAGATACCACCTCACACCCGTCAGAATGGCTAAAATTAACAAGTCAGGAAATGACAGATGTTGGCGGGGATGCGGAGAAAGGGGAACCCTCCTACACTGTTGGTGGGAATGCAAGTTGGTGCAATCACTCTGGAAAACGGTATGGAGGTTCCTCAAACAGTTGAAAATAGAGCTACCATATGATCCAGCAATTGCACTACTGGGTATTTACCCCAAAGTTACAAATGTAGGGATCCAAAGGGGTAATTGCACCCCAATGTTTATAGCAGCAATGTCCACAATAGCCAAACTATGGAAAGAGGCAAGATGTCCATCAACAGATGAATGGATAAAGAAGTTGTGGTATATATACACAATGAAATATTATGCAGCCATCAAAAGGAATGAAATCTTACCATTTGCAAAGACGTGTATGGAACTGGAGGGTATTATGCTGAGTGAAATAAGTCAATCAGAGAAAGACATGTATCTTATGATCTCACTGATATGAGGAATTCTTAATCTCAGGAAACAAACTGAAGGTTGCTGGAGTGGTGGGGGGTGGGAGGCAGGGGGTGGCTGGGTGATAGACATTGGGGAGGGTATGTGCTATGGTGATTGCTGTGAATTGTGTAAGACTGTTGAATCACAGACCTGTACCTCTGAAACAAATAATACATTATATGTTTAAAAAAAAGAAGATAGTAGGAAGGGAAAAATGAAGGGGGGGATATCGGAGGGGGAGACAAACCATGAGAGACTATGGACTCTGAGAAACAAACTGAGGGTTCTAGAGGGGAGGGGGGTGGGGGGATGGGTTAGCCTGGTAACGGGTATTAAAGAGGGCACGTATTAAATGGAGCACTGTGTGTTAAACGCAAACAATAAATCATGGAACACTACATCAAAAACTAATGATGTACGTATGGTGATTAACATAACATAATAAAATTTCAAAAAAAAATCAAGGAAGTTAAGGGGCGCCTGGGTGGTTCAGTCAGTTAAGTGTCTGCCTTCAGCTCAGGTCATGATCTAGGCGTCCTGGGATGGAGCCCTATGTTGGACTCCTTGCTCAGCAGGGAATCTGCTTCTCCCTCTGTCCCACCCCCACTCACGTGCGTGCGCTCACACTCTCTCTATCTCTCTCTCTCTGAAATAAACAAAAATCTCAAAAAAAATCAAGTTAAAAAGTATTATATTTACTTGCGTATTTCCCCCCAAAAGGAAAAGATAGATAACTGCTGTCCGGCTGCACATCTTTTCTCCGCCAAGTGTTCATCAAAAGTTTTACCCTGAAAAGTACAACACGTCAGAGAAAGAGTTGCCCACAGTTTATTTAACAAATAAACTTTCGCTTTGGGCCTATCTCTTCAGTTACCCCTTCCCCAAGCAGTCACTCTGTTCTCATTTTTAGGAGCTAGTCTCAGTTGCTGCCCACAAACACCTACCTGAAGATGCTTTCTTACTCTTTACCTCCTGCCCACTTTGGTGATGAAATATATGCTAAACTTTGTTGTTAAGCAGCTACAGAAACCTTCAGAACATGCCCAGAGTCTGATACACCTCACCACCTGCCATCACCCAGGCTGAGCTGCCATATTTCTCTACTACATTACTACCATGGCTCCCTGACTGGTTTACCTACCTCCACACTTGCCCCTTTCATTCTAAAACTGAAGTCAGATCATGTCACAATGCTGCTCAAAACTCTGCAAATCTCCCCAGGTACTCAGAGTGAAAGTTCTGATGTTCACAATGACCTGCAGGTCCCTCCCCTTACTTCACAGACTTCTTTTTCTGCTACTCTGGCCCTCACCCACTTTGTTCCAGTCAGTGGGTTCCTTGCTGCTCCTTGAATATACCCCTGTCTTACAGCACTGCAGTGGCTGTTCAAATGGCTTGGAAAACTCTTCCCGCATATGTTAGTCTGCTCAACTCCCTCACTTTCTTCATGTTTTTTGCTCAAATGTCATCTTCCCAAGAAGACCTTCCCTAGTCATCTTTTTTATTGTCACAACCTGCTGTCCACCATCCCAGCACCCACCCACCCCCATCTTCTCTAGCAGGCTGTACTGTTTTTTAATTTTTCCACTGTACTTACTATCTCCTAACATACTACCTATTCTTGGTTATTTTTTATGTTTATGTATATTGCCTGTCTCCCTCTGTGAGGACAAAGATCTTCACTTTGTTCAGTGATATATCCAGGGAGCCTAAAACCATCCCTGGCATGAAACAAAGGGTTCATTTAAATCTTTTTAAATTAATTAACTAGTGATTCTAATAATTTAGCATGTGCTATTAATCAACCAATCAACAAGTACATTTGTATTTGTTCTATGTAATCCTAGGCAGTATGGAGGTTTGGTGGGGGGGTTGTTGTTTATTTTCATTTTAGCACAAACTATCTGTCCTCTGAGAGCTTACAGTCTAGTTGGAGAGAGCACAGGTAATCAGCAATATCAAAAAGATTAAGGATGGAGAATAATAGATCACTAAAAAAAAATTCTGTGCATTTGCATGCATTTATGCAATAATTGGTCACTGGGCACCTGCTTTGAACCAGTACTACGCTAGCCTATAGATATTGGGGTGAACACATATATCTGGTCCCTTCCTTGGAACTTGGATTCTAATGAAGCAAACAGACAATGAGCCAATGAATAAATTGACAAAATCATTACAGAAATACCCCATGGAAATAAACAAGATGTGCCATGGAGAACAGCAACCACACCAACTACAATCAGCAGATAAATGCAGACAGGGAGGGAACTAGGGCCTCAGGGTCAACCTCAGGGTCATCCCACCCCTAATCTCTTACTACTGCTGCCACCGGCCCCTCTGGAAAGCAGAGGGCAAGGGAGAGGTGGAGAGGGTCTGGAGGGACAACTGGAAGATATAGGGCATGAGCTAATGTTCTGTGGCGTGTGTGCATGTGCGCATGTGTATATAAAAACATGCCCAAATATGCCCAAAAGAATTCCAGGGACTCCCCAACTTTTCCTCATAGTCTCATCTACTGTTATATCCACTGCACATTCACTTCCTCCTTATGTCTCTCCAGTGGGACAA